>NW_011494942.1:10454119-10490749 GCF_000754665.1 Bison bison bison | reverse complement strand
GGTATTCCCATCTCTTGAAGGATTTTCCACAGTTTATTGTGATCCACAGAGTCAAAGGCTTTGGCATAGTCAATAAAGCAGAAATAGATGTTTTTCTGGAACTCTCTTGCTTTTTTGATGATCCAGAGATGTTGGCAATTTGATCTCTGGTTCCTCTGCCTTTTCTAAAGCCAGCTTGAACATCTGGAATTCCATGGTTCAGGTATTGCTGAAGCCTGGCTTGGAGAATTTTAAGCATTACTTTACTAGCATGTGAGATGAGTACAATTGTGCAGTAGTTTGAGCATTCTCTGGCATTGTCTTTCTTTGGGATTGCAATAAAAACTGACATTTTCCAGTCCTATGACCACTGTTGAGTTTTCCAAATTTGCTGGCATATTGAGTGCAGTACTTTCACAGCATCATCTTTCACGATTTGAAATAGCTCAACTGGAATTCCATCACCTCCACTAGCTTTGTTCATAGTGATGCTTTCTAAGGCCCACTTGACTTCACATTCCAGGATTTCTGGTTCTACAAACACAAATGCATCTTATAATATAGTAACACAGAAAATACAATAATAAAATATAGTTATAAAACATAGTGCCTTGTGAGTTGCAGACAAGGTGCTGGGAGACAGACTTCAGCAGAGAAGATCAGGCATTGAACACAGGAGAGGATTTCAAGAAGAAGGGAGAAGGAGACTTGTTTCCCATAATCCATGTTATTTAGGAAAGAGCAGCGCAGAGTGGGACAATTCTGCATTAGCTGAGGCAGAAGAGCACAGGTCTGCTTGGCACACAGAAGTCTGACATTTTTCGACTTGCATCTTACCACCCATCATATTATTTTCCTACCCCTCTACACTCAGAGCTGCTGCAAACCAGACAGCATCTCTCTGCCCAATTTGAAAAAGGCTCCCCTGCTTCTAGACAGTTTGTTTTCATCTGCTAGAATCTTGTAGCACATTGATTTTGTGAGAACAAGATGCTTTACTGCCATCTGCCAGAATGCCAGGATAAAGCACACACACTGCATCCACAGTGGGAGCACATCTCAAGTTCTGCAGTGCATATGCTGTACAACCGTGCATGGTGGCTGTGCGGGTAGGAGTTAGTTGTGAATAAGGCAGGGCAACAACTCTTTAATCTGGTGCTGCCCAGAAGGATGGGGAAATCTCAGGACTGTATTCATTGGTTCCCCAAAAAATCCTTGATTTTCCATCCTAGCTGGACCTCCATGCTGGTTGCATCCCTGAGGCAGCTTTTCCAAACTTAATCTACTTTTCTCCCATCCCAGGTGATACTCATGGTAAAGAATCTGTCTGCCAATGCAGGAGACATAAGATACGCAGGTTCGATCCCTGGGTCAGGAAGATTCCCCAGAGGAGGAAATGGCAACTACCCACTCCAGTATTCTTGCCTGGAGAATCCCATGGACAGAGGAGCCTGGTGGGCTACAGTCAATGAGGCTACAAAAGAGTCAGACGTGACTTAGCAACTGAGTATGCATTAATCTACTTTTCTCCCACCCCTAGTCTTATCCCTGACCTCTCAAATCAATAGGTAACTTATCTTTCAGTTTTCTTCCTTCCAACTCATTGTTCTCGGTCTTCCCCATCTGCCCCTCTCCACTCCGGACAAAGAGCTGCCCCCGCTGCTTTCTTCCACAATCTGTAGTCACAGTTTTGTCCTCGCCCATCCCCATTAGAACAAAGCTCTATGGGTCACTCTTCTCTACGTCCTCAGTCTCTCCCCCTCTGTTGCCTCCTTTCTCTGAGATCTAACACATGCCAGGCTCCTTCATGCACTAACATAAACTTCTGTCTCCTCTTTCCCTTCAAGATATCTTTACCATCTAGCCTTCTCTTTGATGCCAAACCTCTGGGAAAAAACCTAAGGTAGTGTTTCTCCATAGGAAAACTATGAATTTCCCCTCAGAAAATATGTTCCTATCACCTACATACAAAATTTTCACCCGATTTAAAGAGGTTAATGAATCCTCTGAAGCCCTTCCATGGATCCCAAGGGTCTGGGAATAGGGGCAGAGGGCTCATCAGTTACACTGACTCTGAAACTCACGCTGATACAGCAGCGATGACACCAGATGAGTCTGGCTGCTGGTAGCAGCTACATCTCAGCTACCTGTTAGATCAGCCCTGAGCATCCCGGGAGAGTCCCCCAAAATATCATTTCTGTGACTCAGTCCTGTAAATGACACTGACAATCATATTACATTTCTCAGCCATCCAGGGGTGTGTTTCCTGCTTTCAGTCAGGAATGCTGCCCACCATGCTCACAGATGACTTTCCAATTTGGTTTTAATATTCATGTAAGTAAAATATATGGGGCTTTCCCGGTGGCTCAGCAATAAAGAATCCAGCTGCCAATACAGGAGACATGGGTTCAGTCCTTGGGTTGGGAAGTTCCCCTGGAGAAAGAAACGGCAGCCCACTCCAGTATTTTTGCCTGGAAAATCCCATGGATAGAGAAGCCTGGTGAGCTACAGTCCATGAAGTTGCAGAGAGTCAGAAATGACTGAGCACGCACACAAGAACAAAGTCAAGTAAAATATAGAATCCAAGAGGGTGGAAACAAGGAGAAACTCTAGAAATATCGAGTCTGGACCTCTCCGTTCTCAGGTCAGCCCCACAGCATCCATGTGACCTTGGGCCAGTATTTAACCTCTTTATTCCTTGGCCTCCTTACCTGTAAAATGAAGGGAATAAACAGCTACCTCACAGAGCTGTCGAGCTAATGGAACAAATTACTTGAGAAAGAATATGAAGAATTTAGCACAGCGTCTGACACATGGAGATCAGTAAGGAGGTTGCTCTGCTTCTCTATGGTTCTTACTCATCTGGTCCACCCCCGACTTGTTAGCAGCAAAGCGAGAAAACTCAGGTGCATAAGGCCTGTTCTGGCAACCTCCCCACTACACCATGTGTGTATAAGTATCACGTTTACATGTAGGAAGGATACAAAACTTTGTAATAGTGTATACAATTGATGTGTGATAGATACTTGATGAAATGAAGAGTTAGGCCACACTGGCCTTCCAAACTCCAGAGAAAGACAAGCTGATAGCATTGTCAAATGAATACAATGATTTGCCTTAGATTTCTCTTTTTAATCAACCTATTTTGGGTACAAACCTCACAAAAGGAGAGAATGTGCAACTGTTTAGCCATTTTTCACTGAAGTGAGTATCTTCGCTCATAACTATGCAGCATTTCATTAAAAATTCAGTGGGATATGGAATGGGATCCTGCCTAACCACAAGCTGGGTGAGTAATTATCTGTCCTGATTTTTGAGATTACTCTTAGCTTGCATTCCCATTTTGTCTAAATGATAATATTAAACTAGCAGGGACTTATTACCACCAGGTCTTCACTGCTGCGCACCAGCTTGCTCTAGCTGCAGCGCATGGTGCTACTCTCCACTTGTGGTGTGTGGGCTTCTCATTGCAGTGGCTTCTTTTGTTGCGGAGCCCAGGCTCTAGGCACACAAGCTTCAGTGGTTGTGGCACATGGGCTTCCCTGTCCTACAGAATGTGGGATCTTCGTGGACCAGAGATCAAACCTGTGTCCCCTGCATTGGCAGACAGATTCTGAACCACTGGACCACCAAAGAAGTTCCATCATTTATTACTGTTGTTGTTGCTGTTATTATTATTACAAACACACCAAAGAGATTCAAAGAATAAGTAGCATAGAATCCAAGTTACTTTACAAAGGCGGCTCAGAAACTGAGCACTGTCTTTTAAAAATATGTGAATGTTCTGAAATTTTTTTTAAGTCTTAAAAATGTGAGAATGCTATATGCTGTAATAGTTAAAGTCATTAACTATCTCATAGTTAAAGAATAGTCATTTGGTAAGTATAAAGTGGGAGACTTCCCAGGTGGCTCACTGATATAGAACCCGCCTGCGAATGCAGGAGACATAAGAGACATGGGTTCAATCCCTGGGTCGGGAAGATCCCCTGGAGGAGGGCATGGCAACCCACTCTAGTATTCTTATCTGGAACATCCCATGGAGCCTAGTGGGCTACAGTCCATGGGGTTGCAAAGAGTCAGACATGACTGAGAATGCACTCACACATGCAAATATAAAGTAAATCCAGTAAGACTGGATTTACACTTTTGTTCATTTTTTATTACTAGTTTTTTTCTAATCTATTAAAATGTAATCAGTTCATCCTCCTACTTTCAGGCAGGACCACACTTAGAAGAATTTTACCAGACTTTCTTTCCTTTATCCACGAAGATCACCAGAGGAGGCTCTGTCATCTTCCTTTCTTTGCCTCTCTGGCAAAAATAAAATGAGCCAACAAACCAAACACACTTTCTCTTCATGCTCTTAATGAATATCAAGGACTTATTTTTCCTTTCTTCATATTTTACATTTTGCAAAAACATGCTGCTAAATAAAGTGCTCCCAAGAGAGGAAGCTGGAATTACCTATGCTGAATCAGGCAGGTCTGATGCCAGCATTCCTGGGCTGCAGTTTTATCTTTAGGGTCCCCCATATCCTCCTCTGCTATCTACCACATTGCTGCACCACCTCTTAGCAAACCCAGCATTTGCCTAAGATCTTGAAAGGTGTGGCAAACACTTTAAATGCCTACCTCTACCCAGCATCCTTGTGTCTCCTCTTCCTTATCACAGCCCCAATTTATACGAGGCAGCAATATGACCATCTAACGGGTGGTACTTCCCAATGACATTCTGGCTTTGAGAATGTAACAGAAATGCTTGTGACTTTCAGGAACTATTTCTAGACAGAGGACACGCCTTTCTTCTCCTTCTTTCTCCCCCTCCCCCCACTGTGTCCCCTCCTTACTTTCTCTTCCTTCTCTCCTGCTTCTATGTTATAAACATAGTCATGCTATCAGCTGGATCACTAGCAACCATACTGAACCATGGAGTGAGCATAAGAATGGAAGTCATGTGCTTAGGATGACAGACAAGGGAAACAAAATCTTGGATCACTGATGAACTTGGACTGCTGAAGGCAGAAATAAACCATATCAAATTTAAGTTCCTGTTATTTTGTCTTGTTTCATATTGTTATTTTGTCATGTGGAACTGAACTTGATCCAAACTGAAGCTCCAATACTTTGGCTGCCTGATGCGAAGAGCCAACTCATTGGAAAAGACCCTCATGCTGGGAAGGATTGAGGGCAGGAGGAGAAGGGGGTGACAGAGGATGAGATGGTTGGATGGCATCACTGTCTCAATGGACATGAGTTTGAGCTAACTCCAGGAGATAGTAAAGGACAGGGAAACCTGGCGTGCTGCAATCCATGGGGTGGCAAAGAGTCGGACATGACTGAGCAACTAAACAACAACAACAGGAGATAACATGGATGTTTCAGAAAATGCAGAATGAACATCAGTGAGATAGTACCCATCCACCTCACCCACCATTTCCTTCCCCAGGACAACACCAGAATTAGAACACATACATGGGGAAACAAGAGTTTTAAGTTGGACCTTTAATTGAAGTTTATAAGAGATCATGAATTGGTTTAAGGATGTTCTATCATAAAAAGGTCACCCTGATTATGGACTATAATAAAATATAGGAAATACAGAAAACTACATTATGGATTTCTCTTCTCAACCTAAGTGCCCATTGACAGATGAATGGATAAAGAAGATGTGGTACATACATGTAGTGGAATATTACTCAGCCAAAAAAGAATGAAATAATGCCATTTGCAGCAACATGAATGGACCTAGAGATTTTCATACTAAGTGAAGTAAGCCAGGCAAAGACAGATGTCATATGAAAACACTTATATGAGGAATCTATAAAAAAGGATCCAAATGAATTTATTTACAAAACAGAAATAGACTCACAGACATAGAAAACAAACTTATGATTACCAAAGGGGAAGGAGGAGATGGATACATTAGGAATTTGGGATTAAAATGTACTTACTACTATATATAAGACAGATAACCAACAAGGACCTACTGTATAGCTCAGGGAACTATACTTAGTATCTTGTAATAACTTATAATGAAAGAGAATATAAAAAATAATATATATATTTTATGCATATGAATAACTGAATCACTTTACTGTATACCTGAAACTAACAATAAAAAATTTTAAATAAATAAAGCTCTCTTCTCAACCAAAGGAGCATGGATGCATGCTCATGTCCAACTCTTTGCAACCCCATGGACTATAGCCCACCTGGCTCTTCTGTCCAGGGGATTTTCCCAGCAAGAATACTGCAGTGGGTTGCCATTTCCTTCTCCAGGCAACCAAAGGATCCTCATTCATAAATGTTAATTTCTTGATATTTAACACTTTCTCAATCTTTCAATTATGTGTTTACAGTTTTCTCCCACTATTCAAAAAGTAAAAGAGAAGATTCAATGAGTACCACTGATAATATGTATACTAATATTTTATTGCTATTTGAAAAGAACATGGTAGTGCTGAAGTGTAACTCTTAGTCCTCAGAGAATATTTCGTTCTGAAATAAAAGGAGTTGAATTTTTTGTAATGATATAAAAGATAAAAGTATTTTTAAAGCACCCAAATAATTCATAGAGGCACTGTTTGTAACAGCAAAGAATTGAAAATATGTAAATGGTCTGACAGCAGAACAGAGAATCTGTAGTATGTTCATAGGATGAAACACGCACAACACAGTAATAAAAATGAGCGGCTACAGAAACAATGTAGATGAACTCACAAACAAGTGCAGTGCAGAAGAAAAGAAAGTTAGTTGTTCAGTCGAGTCTGCCTCTTTGTGACCCTGCGGACTATAGCCTGCCAGGCTCCTCTGTTCACAGAATTCTCCAGGCAAGAATACTGGACTGGGTTGCCATTCTCTTCTCCAGGAGATCTTCCGAACCCGGGGATGAAACCGGGTCTCCTGCATTGCAGGCAGATTCTTTACTGTTTGAGCCACAAGGGAAGCCCAAAAGAAGCCAGATACAAAAGAATATAGAGTGTATGAACCCATTTACGGAAAGTTCAAAAGAAAGGAAAACTAATCACCCAAGTTAGTAGTTAGGATAGTGGTTTCCTTTGTGGGAGCCAGTGATTGGGAGAAAGTAGGAAGGAGTATCAATGAAACTGCTAATGCTCTATCTCTTCATCTAGAACACATACCTTATAGAAAGGCTAAGTTCACTTTGTAAAGCTGAACTATAAATTTATGAGCTTTTACATTTATGTATGTAAAATAAAATCACTTCAGATGGTGACTGCAGCCATCAAGTTAAAAGGCGCTTACTCCTTGAAAGAAAGGCTATGACAAACATAGACAGCATATTACAAGCAGAGACATTATTTTGCCAACAAAGGTCCATCTAGTCAAAGCTATGGTTTTTCTAGTAGTCATGTATGGATGTGACAGTTGGAGCATAAAGAAGGCTGAACACCAAAGAATTGATGTTTTTGAACTGTGGGGCTGGAAAAGACTCTTGAGAGTCCCTTGGACAGCAAGGAGATCAATCCAGTCAATCCTAAAGGAAATCAACCCAGAATATTCATTGGAAGGACTGATACTGAAGCTGAAGCTCCAATACTTTGGCCATCTGATGCAAAGAGCAGACTCACTAGAAAAGAAAGATTGAAGGCAGAAGGAGAAGGGGACTACAGAGGAGATGGTTGGATGACATCACTGACTCAATGGACATGAGTTTGAGCGAGCTCTGGCAGATGGTGAAGGACAGGGAAGCCTGGCGTGCTGCAGTCCATGGGGTCAAGAAGATGTGACATGACATGACAACAACAAGATATACTTCAATAAGAAGTTTGCTTTGATAAAAGCAAATTGAAATAATCACCATCTGATTTGATATTCCCATCCTTGCTTCCCAAATCCAGCTGAGAAGTTAGAACATTTGCTCTCTTACCCTCCAGCCAGCATCAGGATTTTGAGTGACATGAGGCTCACTTCTCTGCCTTTGTTTCTCCTTGATAGTTCCATTTTTGAATGGAAATCACCCAGTCCTATGCATTCCTCCTGTATTTTCTCTAACTTCTCTAGGATCATATTTGAATTATTTGGGAGACACAAAATTCTAGGTTTCTTTCCATCATAGTTCTTTTTCATTTTTTATTTTTTTTTTACATTTGCTCCCAGTGGCAGACAGGGAGTTTCCATTGTACATTCATCTATTAATAACTGAGCCATAGTCCTAAACCAAAAGATCTGCCAGGTCACTGGCATGGCTTCAGTAGTGCATATTCTAGATATGACTGATCAATGGCTCATCCATTACCCTAGCAGGTTATTCTACTTGGAGCACTCACTTTAAAGTAGCTCATCTGAGGAGGTTAACAAACTAATTTGTCTGCTATAGCCTTGACTTTTAAAGTTCTTTTATTATTATTTTTATTACTATTGTAAATGTTCTCTGCAGTTTCACTATACTTTTAATAATTGAGAACAGAGCTCCAAACACCTCCAAGCCAGGCCCAGAGGACTCTCAAGTCAGAAGGGCATAAGCTAATCCATGGCAGCATCTCTCAGGAGCCACAGGAGGCCTGTAAATGCAGGCATGATGCTAGACAGCAGACAGCTACAGAGTCACAGCTGCAAAAACCCTTCTTCAGGGACTGAGGATTTTGGCCTGTAAAGTTCTTCCCAGTGGTACTCTCACCCTTGGATAAATTCCTCTGCTGATAAAATAAGTTACAGAGCAAAAGATGTTTTTGATAATGGCTGATACTATGGAATTGAGAGTGGTTTGCAAACCCTTCTTGACCTTGGAATCTAAGTCCATTTAGGTAGAAGGGTCCTGTCTGCTTGAAAGAAGGGCAAGAAAGGAGCCTTACCCCCTGAGCTGCTCCCCTCCCATCAACTGCTTCTAAATGGGCTCCACTAGGTCACTGGGCACCACTGCACTGAATCTTTGTCCTCATAAAGTGGTATAGTTCTCGGGCCACTGGAAGAGCATTTCTCAAATTTAATCCTCCAATGGATGCCAGATTGCATAATAATCCCTGGGAGAGCTGGCTAATACTCAGATTCCCAGGCATGATCAAATTCAGTAGTGGATCCTGGGAACCTGTATATTTAACAAGGTCAATAGGTGGTTCTGATACACAGACAAGCCCAGGAATCATGGCCGTGGCATAGACAAAAACCTATACCCATGTTTTTGGAAGTGAGGACCAAGGACCATCAGTACCAGAATCACCTGTGTGTCTGAAATGTGCACATTAGCACTTGTGAGGCTAGGCTGACATGTGGAGCATGGGGTCTACTTTAGTTGAGTTGAATGAGGGTTCACATCTTCACTGTATTGAAAGCAAGATACTCTTGGACCCAAAAACCTTCCACGTGGATTCAAGTTTCTGCCCACAGTTTCTCCGATAGAGTTTCTGCACTTCAGACCAAAGTGTCTTCTAAGAGACCCACCAATGTCCTTGCTCAATTTGATTACTTTCTTCTCTCTTCTTCCCCCATTCAAGAATCTTTTATCTAGGTTTAGGGTTAGAAAAATCAGCTCAAATTGATTCATGTTCTAAGTCTCTTGTCATCATCTTGGATCTCTGCCAAAAAATCAAGTTCCTTTTCTCTGTGATCTGCTGAGACCTCCTTTTCCCAAGACATGAAGTTGGAAAGCTCCAGCTATTTGAGGTAGAGAAAGGCCCTCAGGGGGTACAGGTAAATGGACACCAGTTCATGCAAACACCCATTTCTTCAGCTGCCTGTTAGGCACCAGGTATGTTCAGCTTGGGCTTCCCTGATAGCTCAGCTGGTAAAGAATCCTCCTGCAGTGCGGGAGACCTGGGGTCGATCCCTGGGTTGGGAGGATTCCCTGGAGAAGTAAAAGGCTACCCACTCTAGTATTCTGGCCTGGAGAATTCAGTCCATGGAGTCGCAAAGAGTCAGGCACCACTGAGCAACTTTCACATGTTCAGCTTGTAAAAACACATGGATTTGTACAAAAGTACACTTGTAATTTGTGCATTTTTTCTGTCTGTATTACAGCAAGACCAAACCAGTCAATCTTAAAGGACATCAACACTGAATACTCATTGGAAGGACTGATGCTGAAGCTTAAGTACTTTGGCCACCTGATAGAAGCAGCTCACTCGTTAGAAAAGACCCTGATGCTGGGAAAGATTGAAGGCAGATGGAGAAGAGGGCCACAGAGGATGAGATGGTTGGATGGCATCACTGATTCAGTGGCCATGAACTTGGGCAAACTCCAAGAGATGGCGAGGGACAGGTAAGCCTAGAATGCTGCAGTTCAAGGGGTCATGAAGAATTGAACACGACTTGGTGACTGAACAACAACATATTATACTTTACTATATGTATTATAAATTGTATTAAATTTATAATAAAAACTGGTTAATGCCACAAAACCAATACAGATTCTTGATCGGTAGAGACAAAGATAGAGATACAGATACATTCTGAACAGAAATTGTCAGTGGAGACACTTCCCTGGTGGTCCAGTGGCTAAGAATCCACATTCCCAATGCATGGGACATGGGTTAGATCCCTGGCTGGGAAACTAAGATCCCATCTACTGTGAAACAACTAAACCCGTGCACTGCAACTGTTGAGTCTGTGTCCTCTAGAGCCTGTGTGCGGCAACTAGAGAAAGGCCACGTGCTACAACAAAGACCCAGCAAGGCCAAAGGAAAAAAAAAAAAGATTGTCAGTGGAAGTTGTCTCAGTTTTGTAATTAATTACAAGTGATTTTTATTTTCTTCACATTTATCCATATCCTTCAAATTGACTATCATAAACTCTTAAATATTTTTTTAGTTCTTAAAGTTTCTATTCTAAATGTGGACACTAATTAACATCAAAAGCAACATCCCCATCATGTTACCTGGAAGTGACCTCTGGGGCCTGCTCCAACAGGAAATTGTGAGCATGTTGTCTTTCATATAACTTCGTGGTTGCGGAGTTCATTTGCACAGGAAAGATTTTCATCTCTGTATATATCTGTACACACTTGCTGGAGCCAAAAGAAAACTTCAAAGAACTTATAAGAAATTGAATGCTTTTCAGAGACCTTTGCAAAGTCAGAGCCCTGTAAGTATTTATATAAGAAGCCACTTAATGTCTACTTGACTGATGGGAACTTAAGTTGCAATAAGGCAGCTGCTGAATAGAAAGGAAAGTGTTCTTAGAGATGAAAGAGACAAAGTTCCTCTCTGCTTTCTCCCAAGGGTCAGCGTGATCCAGCATCCATGCCAAAGGCTAACACGAGGTCTTCCTGAATGACACTGGAAAAAAAAAACAGAATTTGGAAGCAGACAGAACTGGCTTTGGTGCCCAAACAACTTTCCCCTCAGAACCACTCTCTTCCCCATCTCAATCCCTTCTTCCACCCCAACCACTCGCCATTTAGTTTTCTATTCTTTTTCCCTCTTTCGCTCAGCTGGAGGACATTAAATACACATAAAGAGATGAACTGATTAGTGTTACCTGAAGACAGGTAGTATGTTCCCTGTATCCTTCCCTTTGTAAACAGGGAATTCTGGAAACAGGGGTTTTCAGATAGGTGGTCAGGATGGATATTTCTGGGCAGAAAGGAGCCATCTCCACCTCACCTCAGTGTTGTCCTAAGAGGCATGTCTCCACGTGAAGCCAGTTCAGCCCCTCTCTTGCTTGTAATAGTTCACAGGAATGCCAGGAACCTGTTTCCTCTGCTACCAGGCCCAGCAATGAGGTGGCCTCTTGTGCCAGTGGCTTCTTCGTGAAGGATAAGGAACGTGCCCCATGGCTCTCTCCACCACCACATATCTTCCCCCGCTCTGTTAGCAGGTACATGAATTTGCAAAGGTTTAGGGTGCCTCCCGCCCCTCCCAGACCAGACAGCTGCCTCCTTCCTGATCCACAACCTAGCCTTCAGCATGTGAACGCAATGGTGAACCGAAATTAGTACCCCAGACCACATCCATGTGGCCCTTCAACATCAGTCCTGCCAACTGCTTGGAAAAATGTGTGTTTTACTTCTCTGGGCCTCTGTTTTCTCATCTGTAAAATGGAAAGGACAACAGTACCTATCTTATGGCATTATTGGAGATAAAATCAAATTAAATCAGGCAAAATGCTCAGCACAGTGTCCTGCAAATAGTACTAAATACATGTTAGTTGTTAAAACACCCAAAATCATTCTTTTCAGAGACTGTCCACAGGACAAGGGTGAGAACTCCTGGTTAACACCTTATTAGCATTTTGTATTGGGATTCCTTGGTAACTCAGCTGGTAAAGAATCCACCTGCAATGCAGGAGACTCTGGTTTGATTCCTGGGTTGGGAAGATCCCCTGGAGAAGGGATAGGCTACCCACGCCAGTATTCTTGGGCTCCTCTGGTGGTTCAGACAATAAAGAATCCACCTGCAACGCAGGAGACCTGGGTTAGATCCCTTGGTTGGGAAGATCCCCTGGCAGGGGTGGGTGGGGTGGGGTGGGGCATGGGCAACCCGACTCCAATATTCCTGCCTGGAGAATCCCCATGGACAGAGAAGCCTGGTGGACTACAGTCTATGGGGTCACAAAGAGTTGGACATGCCTGAGCGACTAAGCACACAGCATTGTGTATTAGGATTTGCATCAAGCAGTCCTCTACTCGAATGCCATTCACCAGTGTATCATAGCTCCATTCACTACTGCTCACTACATGCCCAGCACGCTTCACCTGCGCCATCTCCCTTACTCCTCATGACAACCCTACAAGGCCAGTGCTGCTGTTCTCCCCATTTTATAGATGACAAATTGAGGGGCACTGAGGTTAGCTAAATGTCCAAGGTTGCATGGCTACTAAATGCCAGGACTGACATTCGAATCGAAGCACCCTGGCTCCACAGTCCACATCTCGGCTACAGTTGCAGACACGCGTGGTGGTGTGAGAGTCTCTATGGCTATGGCACACCTCTTTCCTGCACTAACCAGGGCTTGCACTCAAATGATGGCCCAGTGATGGAATGTTTAATGTTCTGAATGCTTTGAAAATTTCAAGTATGTGTAACACCCATAGTCTGTAAACATTTCCCTTGGACAGTCAGGAATAAAAATAGCACAGGTTTTAAACAACAAATACTTTAGCAGTTATAGGGGAGACATCATTTTGCCTCTACTTTTCTGCGTTCTTTGGTTGACACCCTTCATAATAAAAGACAGATCAACAGAAAAAATATTTTTAAGTATATACTTACAAGAGCCCTACATAAATGTGAGATACCAAAAGTGGCCAGAAATTGAGGCTTAAATACCATCCTGAGCTAGGAAAAGCATAGGGAACTAGGACTTCAAAGAGAAGGAGGGTGAAACTTTGTTAAACAAAGGCTGCCCTGTTATGCTCTGATGGTAGCTCTCCTCCTGGTACAGGCCCCCTTTTAATGTAAATTTCCCTTCTCCTCTGTTTTCAGAGTTTCTCCTGTGTCTGCAGTTTTTCAAAATAATCTTATACCAAAGAGGCATATTTTGGGGTGGCACAGTCTGCTCACCTGCACAGGTAATGTACTCTAGAAATTGGGCTGAGCGCTTTACGTTGAGGGGCTCCCCAGGTGTCACAGTGGTTAAGAATCCACCTGTCAGTGCAGGAGACACAGGAGAGGCGGATTCGATCACTGGGTTGGGAGGAAATGGCAACCCACTCCAATATTCTTGCCTGGAGAATCCCATGGACAGAGGAGGCTGGCGGGCTACAGTCCATAGGGTCACAAAGAGTCGGACGCAGCTGACTATGCATGACAACTTTACATTGATCCTGTCTTCATCTTCACAACAACTCTATGAAATAGGTATTGTGGTTTCACTCATTTTACAGATGGGACCCAGAAAGGGCAAGTAACTTGCCAGAAGCCACACAGTCAGTGTTAGCACCTACCTTGTAGAGTTGTTTGGGGGATTAAAGGAGACAACGCGTGTAAACAAATGCTTAGAATAGGGCCCTTTTCTAACTGTTGGTCTAATCCTTGACCAAAGAGGTTATTAGACAGGCAAACCTTCCTCTTCCTAGTACTGACCACTTCTCACAGCATAACTTGGATATGTAATCAGATTAAAAATCTCCTTCCTATTATTTGTGCTGTTCACAGACTGATGCATTTTAGTGGGGTTCTTTGTCTCTTAGAAGAGACCATTATGACTCAGTCAACATGGAAAGAGATCTTTACCAACTAAAACAACTACACCCAGTCACCAACTAGAAGAAAGATTTTTAAATTGACTGCCTATGAAGAAAATCCAGATTCCATAAATTTCCCCTTTTAACTCAAATTAACTTTTGGATCCCCAACATAATCAATTTAATAAATCTAACAGTAGGAATTTTCAGGAAGAATAAACTATAGTCAGGACTACATCATATATTTCTCTTTTTATCATTTAATTATATTCTTGCTATTTAAAAATTTGGTGGAAATTATAATTTATATCTGAAATAAGTCAGTTCCAATGGAATAGACACTTTATTGGGATCTTTTCCTTTCCTATCTCTTCTCCCACTCAAAGCCTCTGACTCTATCTTTCCCATCCACCACATCTCCAGAGCCAACTCAACCACTGCTCCTGGTTCCATATTGGGATGTAACTGGCTTTCCAACTTTCCAGTGGAATCCTTGACCAAAGAGGTTATTAGACAGGCAAACCTTTCTCTTCCTAATATTGACCACTTCTCATAGCATAACTTGGATACGTAATCAGATTAAAAGCCTCCTTCCCATCAGGGGTGAGGATGATGAAGGGAAGAAAAGAGAAAGAACACCCTGCTCTGCCACGCGCTGTGTTACGCTCTCCCAGCATGTGGGAGGGCCAGTGCTGAGTCAGAGCAGAAGCCATGGTTGACTCCTTTGTCCCCCCTCCTGACCTCTTCTGGGAACCTCTGTCTTTAAACTCCCAGAGTTTTCAAAGGATTAACAAGCACACTCTCAAAATGCCTTCTTTCTCCCTGCCCTTTCCTCCCTGCTCTGACTCATCGCTTTGTTCAATGGAGTAAACCTGGAGGCACTAGCCCCCACATTTCTCCACGGGCACTGAAAGGTGAGCAGACACAGTACAAATGGCAAAATGGACAGCATTTTAGTCACCTCCCATCTACCCCACTGTCCAGGGAGAGATTCCTGTCCCAGGGTTCTGAGATGATGGCCAATCATGTGACAACCAACCCTGGACAGATGGGATGAATGGCAGTTTACTAGACACATACAGCTCAGACAGTAAAGATTCTGCCTGCGATGCAGGAGGCCTAGGTTTGATCCCTGGGTCAGGAAGATCCCCTGGAGAAGAGCATGGCTACCCACTCCAGTATTCTTGTCTGGAAAATTTCAAGGACAGAGGAGCCTGGCAAGCTACAGTCCAAGTGTTCGCAAAGGATCAGACAAGACTTAGTGACTAACACTTTCACTTTCTACATTCACAGCTCAAGGAGAGAAGACAGTACCCACACAGGCCACATGGATGTTGTGGTCAGGGGCACAGTGAACCACCACCAGGGGCTGTGGGAGGCAGGCTCTGCAGTATCAAGAGGACAGGGAGCCCCCCGGTTCCCACAGGAGGATGCAATTGGTTTGTTTAGTTTAATAATCCCACAGGCTGTCAGGAAACTCATCAAGAATAAGCAGAAACTGTGCCTGGTCCCTTGATAAAGAAGGTTTTTTTGGCTAGGAGACATTATCCATGAGAGCAGAGTGAAGACGGAGACATGCATTAGGCCACTCAAAGCCCTCCCCAGTTTTTCAGCTGTCAAGGTAGCAACATAATATTAATTTTCAGCTTTCCATCACAGAAGGTGAGTACAAAGGGGAGTCTGTGAAGACAGCTTTTGGTGTACACAACTAGGTGAAGAGCAGGTTAAAAACTTGAGAGACAAAGTCTATCATGCAAGCCTGGATGCACTTCTTTAAAGCCAGAAATAGAGTGTGATGATCAAAAGCCTCCCATAAAAGCAAAGCTCTTCTCTCAAATCTCCAAATGCTTGTTTTGTTTTTTTATTCTTTTGTAAGATTCTTGGGAATTTTGTTTGCTTTATATTAAACCTAAGTAATGATTTGGGAGAATAAAAAATGTTAGGACTATATATGGACATAAATTATAAAGCCTTATATCAACGCAGGGGCTTCCCTGGTGGCTCAGATGGTTAAGAATCTGCCTGAGATGCAGGAGACCCAGGTTCGATTCCTGTGTTGGGAAGATCCCTCAGGTTTCAGAGCAACTGAGCCCATGTGCCGTAACTACTGAAGCCTGCACGCTTTAGAGCCCGTGTACCATAACAAGAGAAGCCACTGCAATAGAAGCCATCACACCACAACAAGTGAAAAGCCTGTGCAGCAACGAAGATCCCGCAGAGCCATAAATAAATCAGTAAAATTAAAAAAAAAGGAAAGGACCACCTCAAGAAACTGGCAGGACCATCCCTGGGACTCACACAGGACTAGAAGGACTTTGTGTTCCCACCAGCCAGAGTAGAAAAATGCCCTAATATGCAAGGCATCAGACAGAGAAGACAGCAGAAGAGCAGCACCTAGTAATGACCTAAAGGCTGCTCTGGTCCTGCCTAACAAGGCTCAAAAGGGTCCTCAAAAGCATCAAACTATTTTCAAGCAACCTAACTGCAAGGGGGGAAAGTTTAAGAATATTTAAAGTGGTACTGCAATATCCAATAAGCAACAAGAAAAATTTGCCATATCCAGCATCCAATAAAAACCTAATAAGTATGCCAAAAGGCGGGAAAATACAGCTCCTGATGAGGAGGAAAAAAACAATCATTCAAGGAAAAGAGTCCCAGAAATGACACAGATGATAAAATTTGCAGACATGAACATTAAAACAATTATAATAATTATATTCCAAATGTTCAAGAAGGTAGAGAAAAGATTTAGCTTGTTAAAAGGAGATGTGGATGGCACGAAAAAGACTCAAAACTTTTAAGACACGAAAAATACAATGGATGGTATTTCTGGTGTCCCAGGACCACCCACATGGAGAAGGGCTCATTACCACAGAGGCAGTGTAATCATAGCTATCACTTATTACAGCACAGTAATACACAGCAGGCCTGGCAAGGGGAAAAGACACAGAAGGTGGAGTCTGGAGGAATTCAGACACAAGCTTCCAAAGTTCTCCCTTTGGGGCTGAAGAGGGGAGAGTTGGGAGGGTCACACAGAACACTTAAACAGAAATCAGTGCTTCTTCCCAGTCAAACCTGCTTAAGACTCAAAGTCCAGGGTTTTCATTGGAAGCTGGTCATGTTGGCACTCTCTGCCTGTGTGACAAGCCACAACTACCAAAATTCCAGACTCCCAATAGGAAAGCAGGTGTTCACCATGGATACACCATCTGTACAGTTAATCTAGGCAAGCTGGTGCAGCAGGGTCAGAGCCCAGGTGGGCAAAACAGCCTTATCAGTGTAGGGAGCATTCCAAAGTCAGGTTCCAAGATGGCAGCCAAGAGCTAGCCCCGCAAGTAGTGCTTTTTAAAGGTGTCCAAACTCTCTCCTGCCCAGATGAGATTAACATCAGATCAGATACTGCTGAAGGAGAGATTAGTGAGCAGTAGTAATCATCTCAAACAAAAGCAGATGAAGGGCTTCGCTGGTGGTTAAGAATGTGCCTTGCAATGTAGGGGACACAGGTGCGATCCTTGGAACGGGAAGATCCCACATGCCTCGAAGCAACTAACCCTGCTAGCCACAACTAATAAACCTATGCTCTAGAGCCCGGGAGCTGCAACTACTGAGCCCCACGTGCCACAGCCACTGCAGCCTGCATGCCCTAGAGCCCATGCACTGCAGCAAGAGAAGCCACTGCAACGAGAAGCCCGAGCACCACGAGAGAGCAGCCCCTTTTCTCTGCAACTAGAAAGCCCACGTGCAGCCAAGAAGACCCAGTGCAACCAAAAATAAATAAGTAATAATAAAGAAGGTGAATGTGATGGCCCTTACATTTCTGCCTTGAGCAATCTAGAAAATGGTGGCACTAGCAACATAAGAGAGAGCAGGCATTCCATAATTCTTAAAATATGATTCTTGAACAAGCAAGCACTAAGATAACCCATTATACAGTTTTATGTAGACACCAAGGGCTAGTCAGGCCTTTATCTGAGTGTTAATTTCTAAAACATCCATACCTGAAGCTTGATAAGGATATTTCTACATAGCCAAAAAGCAAGAAAACTAAAATTTTAAGCTAGTAAACATTTTAGTAAATGGCCTCTGTCAGAAATAAAGAGGAAAAAATATAAAAGGATGCAATGTATTGATGAATATGAGAGACTGATGGAAGGAATAACATTCATTGTTTGCCTATAAGGCACTTCCTATACAAGGATCTGACTTAATCTTCACAACAATTTAAGTAAGAATTATTTTACAGATGAGAAAGGAGAGGCTAAAGAGGGTTTAGTAAATACTACACAAGGAAACAGTTAATTCGATGGGAGCAAGAAATATAAGCCCATAACTCTGTCTTCAAATTCCTTTGTTTTAGGGGTAAGAGATTATATTCAGAAGCATACTGTTAAAACTTTTTACTTTATATTCAAATATAGCTCATTGACAATGTTGTGATAGCTTTAGGTGCACAGCAGAGCAACTCAGCCATAGATAAACATGTATCCATTCTCACCCAGACTCCCCTTCCATCCAGGCTGCCACAGAATATCCAGCAGAGTTCCCTGTGCTATATAGTAGGTCCTTGGTGGTTATCCATTTTAAGTGTGTACATGTCCATCCCCAACTCCCTAACTATCCCTTCCGCCTGTCCTTCCCTCCTGTCTCCAAATTCTTTGTGCTTTCCATTGACTTCTGTTTCCATTCAAACTGAGGACAGACAGAATGAAAGAGGTAATTTTTAAAACAAATATAAAGAGAGAGAGCTCTTCAAATGACTCATCTGAACTGAGAGAGGGAGCACATAAGTGCTAGGAAGGTGGTAGAGCAAAAGTGTGAATTCAGAAGCCTGAAATCACCCTAACCTCTGCTCTCTCATCTCCCTCCTGCAGAAGTGGAAGCAACAGTTATAAGTAAACTCTATTCCACTTACAGAATTTTTATCTCTAGAATTTTACTCCTCTGAAAGGAAATAATTCTAGCATAACTAAAAACCATAAAGCAAAGATGGCAAATAGGCAATCACTCTTTGCTTTCATAGAAAGGAGCCACTGTTCATATATCATGGCCCTTTTCCCCTCTAAACCCAGACACAGCCCCAGAAGCCTTCTCAACACATCGTTCCAGGCAGCCCTTTCCAGGGATGGAAATCAGAACTCAGAATGGAACTTCTTCAGCATGTTTACTCTCAGAGCCATCCGTCATCACATAGCGATTTCCGGTTCCACACCTTGGCTGTGCATGCATGTTAAGTTCTCAGTCCTGTCTCAGACTCCATGTACTGATACCCTCCAGGTTCCTCTGTCCATGGAATTTTCCAGGCAAGAATATTGGAATGGGTTACCATTTCCTACTCCAGGGGATCTTCCTGACCCAGGGATCGAACCCAGGTCACCTGCATTGGCAGGAGGATACTTTACCAGTGAGCCACCTGGGAAGCTTGGCTTGCCTGGACTCAAATGCTATCCCCACCACTTACTAACTCTAAGTGAATTTGAATAATTAACCTTTCTGATTCCTCCCTGATTTCATCTATAACTTAGGGATAGAAAGGGTGTCTACATTAGAAGTTTCTGTGAGAATTAAAGGAGTTAAAATAAATGTAATGCTTAGACTAGAATCTGGTATAAAGTGAGCACTATAAGCCCAGCTGTTGCTGCTGTTATTGTTGCTGTTATTAAAACCAGATAGATGAGGTCTTGATAACTGGTTTTGGCAATAAGCAGAGAGAGAAGGGAGCTGAAGGTTTTGGGCAACTGAGCACGAAGAGGAACAAAAGAAGATAGAATGGAATAAATCCTTCATATAATTTTACTGTCTCAGTTCAGCTTACAGTGATGATTGAAGGCTGGTACACAGAAGTGAGAGCCAGACCATCCCTCCAAGCTTTTTCTATCCTTCTAAAGTGCATAACATTCTTGTAAAGAAAAAAGGAAAATTATACAAGTACTTCTACCTAAAACATTTCAAATGTCCAACAACAAAGTATTTAACCAGTATAAGCTCTGACCTGTTCATACAATGAAATACCAAATGTCTCCATTAAAATGCACATTTTAGAAAATTTGAGATCTTAGGAAATAAAATATATTAACTTAAATAATAATACTCCAAATCATATATGAAATTTTGGGGTTTTATAAAATATATGCAAATAGTAATATGTAACAAATATTCTACATGTTTATTTGGTATATATATTGCCATATTATACATATCAACATAAAATAAATAAATAAAACTATATATGTAAAATATACACATATCCTATCTACAGGAAACATGGGTAGACATACACCAAAATGTTAGCATGCTGTATTTGAATGTAGGATTATAACTGATTCTTAGTTTTTATACAGTAATATATTTATCAAATTTCTAGGTAAGTACACATTATTTTTTATTTAGATTTATTTTAACTATATATTTAACTGTGGTCAAAATGTCAACATTTGTTGGATAAAACTGGCATTTTTTACTTGTCCTCAACAAGGTGTTAATTCAAAAGATATACCCTATTAATGAAGACAGACAATAAAATCTATAAATCCATAAAATAAAAGCATCAAGGTATTTATACAAATTCATTCACGTAATTTGCTTAACAAAAAAATCCCAATTTCTTTCTATATAATTTAGAGAAAAGTTATTTTTCCTGAATAATTGTGTCTAACCTATATTTCCTTGTATCAAGCCAGAAACAATTTCTTAAAAATCCTTTCCAAAGTCCACAAGTCAGGCACTCAAACAGTGCTTCCCAATTTTCAGTACAGAGGACTATTTATAACATGAGGCGTCAAAGCTTCTAAGCCAGGCTGTCCCACCACGTCTTGGCTCCAGTCCCCTGTGAAACAGAGCCTCATGTAGAGTTTACATGCAACCACCCCTGCTCCCAGGACAGCCAGAGTCTGAGGGCAGAGGGGGATGGGAGACAGTGCAGGAAGGAAAGCAAACATGAGGCAGTGTGGTAGAGAGCTGGCCACGGCCCCACAAGAGAACCTTGCTTTGCTGCACAGATATCTCTGAAAAGCACATTGGAAGCACTGAACCTCAGAAGAGCAGATTAAGTGAAGGATGAGAGGAGGATTTATGCTCTGGCCCTCTTCTGTTTCCTGTCCAAGTAAGCTGCATGGAGCAGCACAACCCCCTGTTGTTGCTCAGTCACTCAGCCGTGTCTGACTCTTTGTGACCCCATGAATTGCAGCAGGCCAGGCTTCCCTGTCCTTCACCAACTCTTAGAGTTTGCTCAAACTCATGTCCATTGAGTTGGTGATGCCACCCAACTATCTCATCCTCTGTCACCCTCTTCTCCACCTGCCCTCAATCTTTCCCAGCATCAGGGTCTTTTCCAATTAGGCTTTTTGAATCAGGTGGCCAAAGTATTAGAGTTTCAGCTTCAGCATCAGTCCTTCCAATGAATATTCAGGGTGCCTTTCCTCCTAGGATTGACTGGTTTGATCTCCTTGCAGTCCAAATGACTCTCAAGAATCTTCTCCAACACCACAGTTTGAAAGCATCAGTTTTTTGGTGCTCAGTCTTCTTTATGGTCCAGCTCTTACATTCATCCATGACTACTGGAAAAACCATAGTTCTGACAGCTTTGACTAGACAGACCTTTGTGGGTAAAGGGAAGTCTCTGCTTTTTAATATGCTGTCTAGGTTTGCCATAGCTTTTCTTCCAAGGAGAAAGCATCTTTTTTATTTCATGGTTGCAGTCACCATCCACAATGATTTTGGAGCCCAAGAAAATAATATCTGTACTTCCAAGCTGTTTCCATCCTGTTGGGGCAGCTGCTGGGGAAGCCAGATCCTGATCCATAGGAAGTACTTCCTTGGAACCTGGAAGAGGCAGCAGGAGCCAGAGCCCGTGTGAGACACTCCGTCAGAAAAGGATGCCTAAGGAACCCTCACCCACAACAGGCTGAGAAAGCAGGTGATGGCAAGTGGCCAGGGTTTCTCCTTGAGAAAGTTGCCCAGGCCTGAGGGACAGCTGGGGGAGATGCAGATATGAGTATAGTGTCTGACCCACCAGCCTTAGCCCACAGTTTCCTCCTTTTCCACAGTCCTGAAGAATGAAACCACCACTCCTAATATGAAGGTTCCACGGAAACTGCTCTGAACTAAGTCAACTCTGCCTACCAGGTGTGATTTGGCAAGTCACCGTCTCTGGAATTTCTCACTACAACTTTATTGCATTCATCTTCAATAATTTTTCCTTATTAAATTCATCTTCAGATATTAAGAGAGTGACATGCTTCCCACTAAAAGCATGAAATAATGCAAAAAAGGAAAATTAATAAGCTCACTTCCCTACTTAACCCCCTTTTGAGTCATATTTACAGCCCAGCCTATGCATACACATTTTGTAAGCTGGAGAAACATGTGGGGGAAAAGGGTCCAACTTGTATGAGCCTTCTATTATTTTTTTCTTATTCACAAGGAACCATAACATTCAGTTATTCTAAAATCTGGTTTTCTCAATTATAATACATCAGAGACTTTCCTCCAGGCAAATATGTACAGTTCTACCTCATTCAAGTACAGTCTTCAAATTCATCCTGAAACATTTTCTTGTAATAATGGCAATTTTTATTTTCCTATGTAAAATTATTTCTTCTGTTTCATTAAAATTATATTTAGATCTTCCTAACATAACATAGAGGCAATATAGCACAGTGTCTAAGCATGCAGCCTTGGAGGCAGGAATGCTTGAGTGTAATTCCTAACTACCACCAGGACAAGTTTCTTAATCTCCCTCTGCTTCAGCATCCTTATCTGCATAAGAGATTACAGTTCTTGCCTCCTGAATCGTATTGGAGAATTAAATGAGTTAATACAACTAAAGCACTTAAGACTCTGTGTGTGTGTGTGTGTGTGTGTGTGTACAAAGAGTCAGACACAAGTACCAACTGGTGCTAGTGGTAAAGAACCCACCTGCCAATGCAGGAGACATAAGAGATACAGGTTCGATCCCTGGGTCGGGAAGATCCACTGGAGAAGGGAATGGCAACCCACTCCAGTATTCTTGCCTGGAGAATCCCACAGACAGAGGAGCCTGGTGGGCTACAGTCCACCAGACAGAGTTGGACGTGACTGAAGCGACTTAGCATGCATGCATTCTTGCATCTGAGGCTGCATGCTTAGACACTCTGCTATATTGCCTCTATATATTATGTTAGGAAGAAAATCTAATTTTAATTAAATAGAATAAATAATTTTACATAAGAAAAAGTGCCTAGCACATAAGAAACACTTTAAAGAACAAAACTGAAGGCATCATGCTACCTGATTTCAAACTGTATTACAAAGCTCTAATAACCAAAACAGTATGGTATTGACATAAAAATAGACACACAGATCAATGGAACAGAATACAGAGCCCAGAAGTAAACCCATGTATTAATTTACAACAAGGGATCCAAGAATATACAATGGAAAAAGTATAGTATCTTCAATGAATGATGTTGGGAAAACTGGACAGCCACCTGCAAACAAATGAAACTGGACCACTATCTTATACCCTTCCTTATATTAATATACAAAATTAATTCCAAATGGATTAAGAACTGAACATAAAACTTGAAATCATTAAATTCCTAGAATAAGAAGTGTTTGGTAAATGTTAGCTATTACTGTTATAATTACTGGCAGTTCATGGTGCCTACATAAACAGAAATATACCCACTTAACAAAGAAACAAAGTGAATTGAGCGCTGCGAATTGAGCACTGCTATGTGTCTTTTGCTAAGTGCATAAGGACAACCAAAGCTTGATCTCTGTCTCTGAAGAATAGCAAAAAAAGATACAAAGGCAGGTAAATCACCATATCACATGGTTCAGTTCAGTTCAGTTGTTCAGTCGTATCCAACTCTTTGCGGCCCCATGGACTGCAGCATGCCAGGCCTCCCTGTCCATCACCAACTCCTGGGGTGTATTCAAATCATGTCCATTGAGTCGGTGATGCCATCCAACCATCTCATCCTCTGTCGTCCCCTTCTCCTCCAGCCTTCAATCTTTCCCAGCATCAGGGTCTTTTCAAATGCGTCAGTTCTTTGCATCAGGTGGCCAAAGTATGGTCTAAAAACAATAGAGACCAACAGCTGTGAGGCTCTGTGATGCGAGTACGTAACTGAGTCTCAAGACATGCTTCAGGTTTGAGATGGGTCTTGAAAGATCAGTAATAGGAATTTGCAAGTCTGCTGCTGCTGCTAAGTCACTTTAGTCGTGTCCAACTCTGTGCGACCCCATAGACGGCAGCCCACCAGGCTCCCCTGTCCCTGGGATTCTCCAGGCAAGAACACTGGAGCGGGTTGCCATTTCCTTTTCCAACGCAGGAAAGTGAAAAGTGAAAGTGAAGTCGCTCAGTCGTGTCCAACTCTTAGCGACCCCATGGACTGCAGCCCACCAGGCTCCTCTGTCCGTGGGATTTTCCGGCAAGAGCACTGGAGTGGACTGCCATTGCCTTCTCCAATTTGCAAGTCATAGTGGTAGTATTTGAGTGGATGTTCTAAGACAAGGAAGTAGTATATACAAAAATGAAAATATTCCTCTGGCAGCTGACAAACATGTTCCATGGAGATAGGAAGACATCACAATTTTCTTCCTACTTTCCAAAATGTGATGTCTCAGTAGTTCAAGCCAGAGCATTTGGTCATTTGCCAAGAAGCACTTTGCAAAACGTTTTGGTTCCAGTGACTCATTACCACCATAGACTAATCAACTGCTATGATTCATTTCAACCCTCTTGGATTTGTACCGCTGCAAAACATATCTTTGCATGAAACATGCCTCCAAGTGAGTGACTAAACACTTGTTAAGGACTACACCGGACAGTCACTAAGCATAACTGTCGTAACTGTCGGAATCTATGCTCCGACACTGATTTCTGCACTGCCAGAGAATTTGTCAGGGACCAAGAAATTGACATTGACATACCTAAACAAAAGGTAGAGATGAGCAGTCTCCACATGAGTCAAGGAGTTTCATATGGCTACTTTATTGATGTGTGCACAAGATACTGAATAGCAAATACTGCAATGTAAGTTTAAAAACCAATGACTCACAAGTGGTGGCACTAGTAGTAAAGAACCCGCCTGCCAGTGCAGAAGATGTAAGAGTTCAATCCCTGGGTTGGGAAGATCCCCTGAAGGAGGAAAAGGCAACTCACTCCAATATTCTTGCCCGGACGATCCCATGGACAGAGAGGCCTGATGGGCTACAGTCCATAGGGTTGCAGAGTCAGACACGACTGAAGTGACTTGGCATGCACAAGTACTTATAAACCCTGATGATTCCTTTCTGTCTCCATGACTTCATAGAGTAAGAAGGATGAAGAATTTGAGAAAATCCTGTTCATCTAAACTATCTGTTTTGTTTGATCATTTAAAGTCAGACTTTTCTGCTTTTAGGGTATATGGACTGAATCACTGTAAAGTAAGTATCTTATAAGAAAATAGTGGCTCAGATGGGAAAGGATCTGCCTGCAATGCAGGAGACCCAGGTTTGATCTCTGGGTCGGGAAGATCTTCTGGAGAAGGGAATGGCTGTCCTCTCCCAGTGTTCTTGCCTCAAGAATTCCATAGACAAAAGAGCCTGGTGGACTACAGTCCATGAGATCACAAAGAGTCAGACATGACCGAGTAACTAACACTTTCTCTTTCACCATAACAACTGGAAAAAAACTAAATGCACATCAGTAGGGGAACATATTAATACCATAAGGTATAATCAACCAGGAAACATTATGAAGCAGTTGAAACAACTGAACCTGGATCAACATCAAAAATGTAACGTTGGGGCTTCCCTGGCAGCCAAGTGGTTAAGAATCTGTCTGCCAAAGGCGGGGACACGGGTTCTAATCCCGGGTTCGGGAAGATCTCACATGCCCGGAGCAACTAAACCAGTGTGCCTTACTGAGTCCTCATGCCACAGTTGCTATAGCCTGTGTGCCTAGAGCCTGTGCTCCACAAGAGAAGCTACTGCTCGCCACAACCAGAGAAAGCTCGGGGGCAGCAATGAGGACCCAGCACAGTCAAAAATAAAATAAATCAATACGACTTAAAAACAGACCCTAAAACATGTGATGCTGAAATTTTTAAAAAAATGCAACATGGATAACACATACATGTGATGTTATTTCTAAAACCACATAAAATATTACTACATATAAAATGTGAGTTAAAAGTACATAAACAAAAACTCAATAGAGTGGCTGCTCTGAGGGAGAAGGGAATGTAAAATGATATTGGGAGGATGATGAAAATTAAAATAGACTTAACTTTAAGGTTAAAAAAGACAAAGAAAAATGTTGACAGGACTTTTCTGTACTTTTTCATTTTTAAGTAAAAACATGATTCTTTCTTCTGTTTTACAGCTTACTTTGTAGTTTCCTGTTTTCTTTACTATCAGAGATATGAATTGGTCCTACCATTTGAACTTCAGACATGAACACTAATTACAACTTTTTACATCAGAGTACAATTAGAAAAACAGAAACAATTCTGTGTGTTTCAAACAGAAAAGGATTAGTACATTGAAGTAGATGTTTTCAAAACCACTGGAAGAGCTGGGAGTAGAAATTGCAGGAGAGGTGGGGACCACGAGCCTTCAGTATATTTTCTTAATTTTTATTGGAGTATATATGCTAAACTAGCCTTCAGGATTTTGGTGAAGTTTTGGTCCAAAAAATCAGCAGGATCCTTCTGCTACCCAATGGTCTAAAAACTGCAGGAAACCACTGCTAAAAGTCACAGCTGCGTAGAGTTCTGGTGAGGGTAATAGAGGTCCTGATGAGACTAGCAAGGAAGTAGAGTAGGCAACTGTAAAACCCACATTTGCTCAAGTTCACACACCTGCCACTGATGCTGGAGGACCTTTCCTTTACTTCTAAATGTCACATGAATACATCTCATTATCATTATTTAAATTAAATCCAAACCTCTGCAGGAAAGGGAATCTGGAGATGCAAATCTCGGTCTTTTCAGCTCCTGGGGTACAGAGGGTAGCACAGAAAGGGATGGAAGTGGTGCAAAGTGCCAAGGAAACATCTGGACCACCTTTATTTTGTAAAGGGCAGACGAGCAATTCTTTTACTTCAGTCACCATTTTTTCTCAGCCAGGGTTAAGAATAAATTAAAAAGTGTTCCGCTAACCATTCATCCTGGGTGATAAAATCAGCAAGGAGCAAAACAGGGACCAGCCCACCCCAGCCAGAACAGAGTTTTTCTTCTTACTAAGAGGTATAGACCACCTCCTCTCTATGAAGTAGTGTCTGACTCTGTAACCCATGAACGTAGCCCGCCAGTCTCCTCTGTCCATGGAATTCTCCAGGCAAGCATACTGGAGTGGGTTGCCATTTCCTATTCCGGGGATCTTCCCAGGGACCAAACCTGAGTCTTCTGCATTGCAGGCAGATTCTTTACCACTGGAGCCACCAGGGAAGCTGATGAAACAAAGCTGATTACTAATTAAGCAAGCTTCCTTCTGTCTTAAATAAGCAAATCCTATGTCTTTCCAGATTGCCAAATAAATGATGTTATTGTGTCTTCTGACCCAATGATGAAGAGCACACAAAAGCAGGATGGCATCAGAGTTTGGCAGAAAGGACACCAAATCCACAGTCCAGAGACCTATATTCTATCCCCAGCCTTACCACTCACTGTTTAAGAGACATCAGGAAAATCACTCAGCTTGCCTAGAAAGATGAACTGTGTCGTTAACTCAATGCTTTCAGCTCTCTAATTCAGTTCTCAAGTTTTATTGGTACAGCAATGTGGTAAAACTAAATGTCACTCTTCGAAGCCATCATTCTCACCTTATCACAAATAATCCAGACTCCAATATCATATTTTCTTGCAGAGAATGAGTAAATATTAGTTTCTCTTGGCACTTGTAAACTGAATACATCAGATGTGGCTTCCAAATCTTAATGAGATACTAGATCTAAGTAACCATCATCAATGGTTGCTAAAATGATTAGGTATAAGGCTAATGGTGAACTTTATAGTGGGTAAACACGTTGACAATATCTTAATGCATTGATCATCCTCATCAACATGAAAAGAGAAATACATAGATACTATTTGCTTCAAGAATGAATGTCCTAACTACTCAACTCTGTCTCTGAAATATTAGTGTCCTCCTCCTCCTCCCATCAAATCTGTTTAGGTTTCTGGATCTAAATAGAAGACTGCAAGAAATACAGACTACAAAAATACTAGATTCTAGGAAAACAGAGGAAGAAGTAAGACATTAAATATCAGCAAAATCCAGTAAATGAAAAATTCTATAGGACGAATAAACCATTTTTTCCAAAAAGTAAATGGCAAGGTAAAAATGAGAGCAGAAAACCTATGGATTAGAAAAAACATAATAATTATGTCAGCCAAGTTCAATAGGTGAAATTTGTTTATATCTGGGACTCAAGCCAATAGTAAAATAAAACATTTATAAGATGATATAAAAAAGAACACTAAGAATTTGATAGTATTAAGGAATTCATTTTAGAGGGTGAATGGCTTTATGGGTTGCTTTTACTTTGTTATTATAGTTTTGTACTATTTGGATTTTATAAATCATTAGAGGTATGGGGAAATAAGGTGCTGACCTAAATAAATAACTTTGGACATGAGTAAAGACTGTAAGACTGAAGACAAAAGAAATTGCACACAAGAACTATATCTTAGTTGATAAAGTTGTTTCCTTGGAGATTGGGTTCACATTTTGGAAACCACTATACTTGTGTGTGTGTGTGTGTGTGTGTGTATGTGTGCATGCGCTAAGTTGTTTCAGTCGTGTCTGACTCTTTTCCACCCCGTGGACTGTAGCCCCACAGGCTCCTCCATCTATGGGATTTTCCCAGCAAGAATACTGGAGTGA
The DNA here is from genome assembly GCF_000754665.1 of Bison bison bison. Taxonomy (NCBI): domain Eukaryota; kingdom Metazoa; phylum Chordata; class Mammalia; order Artiodactyla; family Bovidae; genus Bison; species Bison bison. The sequence continues at coordinate 10,461,832 of NW_011494942.1, read as the reverse complement.
ATTGCCATGCGCTCCTCAGGGGATCTTCCCAACCCAGACATAGAACCTACGTCTCTTTTATCTCTTGCATTGGTAGGAAGGTTCTTTACCACTAGTGCTACCTGGGAAGCCCCTATACATGTATACTGGTATTAAATTATTAATACTATATAAATGGATTGCAAAAGGCAAGAGCCAGGATTCTCACTGGTGGAGGGGATATTAAAAGAGCAGAAAGCTTGAATAGGCTTATGTGGTATTGAATTAGAGTTGGAGACATTACTATGAATTCATTTTTTGCTTAATACATATATATATATGGTTACTTATAGAAATACCTATTGATATGTGTACCCACAGTGTATTTCTTTGCAGAGCCTGGACCCAGTGGTACCTCAGTAATGATAAGCACACCTAGCACCTAGTTCTTAGTTTCTAGTTGTTACTGTTGTTCAGTCGCTCAGGTGTGTCCAACTCTTTGCAGCCCCATGGACTGCAGCAGGCCAGGCCTCCCTATCCTTCACTATGTCCCAGTTTGCTCAAAGTTGCTGCTGCTAAGTCACTTCAGTCGTGTCCAACTCTGTGTGACCCCATAGACGGCAGCCCACCAGGCTCCCCTGTCCCTGGGATTCTCCAGGCAAGAACACTGGAGTGGGCTGCCATTTCCTTCTCCAATGCATGAAAGTGAAAAGTGAAAGTGAAGTTGCTCAGTCGTGTCTGACTCTAGCTACCCCATGGACTGCAGCCTACCAGGCTCCTCCGTCCATGGGATTTTCTAGGCAAAAGTACTGGAGTGGGGTGCCATTGCCTTCTCCGTTGCTCAAAGTACTGTCCCCCAATAAAAAGAACCAAAAGTGACTGATTCTAGGACTGTGGCAGAAAATACACAATAAGTGCCTTAAGCAAGTAAGGAAGTGATTGAAAAACAATCAAAATTTTAAAAAGCCCACAATGTTGTGGGTATGTCAAAGGCACACAGGAAACCAAATGAAAGAGTTCTCAGTGGCTAAAACTGGAACAGCTGGAGCAAAAAATGAATAAGTTAGTATGGGATTATAACTCAAGATATAAGACAAATACCTATGAGTATATGTGTGTGCATGCGTGTTCAGTTGCTCAGTCATGTCTAATTGTCTGTGACTCCATGGACTAAGCTGGCCAGGCTCCTCTGTCCATGATATTTCTCAGGCAAGAATACTGGAGTGGGTTGCCATTTCCTCCTCTAGGGGAATCTTCCCAACGCAGGCGTTGAACCTACGCTTCCTGTGCCTCCTATATTGGCAGGCAGATTCTTTACCACTGAGCCACCTGGGAAGCCCTATGAGTATATACTTCTATAAACAAATAACTGAATAAATAAATAAACAGCAGAGAATGGACAAACCTCCCAGCCAAATTGTAAATAATCTATGTAGATATTTCCCTTCAAGAAGGTAGAACATAATTTCCCTCTCATGTGGACTGCACAGCAAGTCATCCTTCCAAAGAGTACAGTATGCAAACAGGGATGAACAGTAATTTTACAGTGAAGGAAACTGACAGCACGACGTCAGTCAGGTGATCAAGGCTAACAGGGTAGTGACAGATCATGCTGATGATACACCCCAGTGATATGATGTGATGAGCAGGGCACTTCACCTCTGTAGTTTCTGTCCCCAGAACTCAAGGTCCTAGTCTACTTTTAAAAAAAAAACAGACAAGTCCCAATTAAGGAACATTTTACAAAAATATTTGACCAGTATTAAAAAAAGAAAAACAGGGGAAAAAAAATTGAGAAACTGTTGCAGCCAAGAGGAGTCTAAGGACACATGATAATGAAATGTAATGTGGGATCCTGGATAAGACCCTAGAAAATGGACACTGGGGAAAAACTAAAAAAAATCAGAACAAACTATAGACTTTAATTAGTACAAATGTATCAGTATTAGTTCAGTAGTTTTGGCAAATTTATCATACTAATGTAAAACATTAATAATAGGGTATATGGAAACTCTCTGTACTATGCAAATTCTCTGTACTATCTTTGCAAATTTTCTGTAAATCTAAAACAATTCCAAAATAAAATAAATATTTTCATTTTTTTTAACAAAAAAAAAGATAATGTATAGGAAACAAAAAAATCCTTGGAGAATCATTCGGAAGTGAAATGTCCAGTACTTGCCTTAAAATAATACACTTAATAGTGGAGGGGCTGGAGATAGAGGAAATGGAAGGAAGTACACCTAAAACAGAGACATTACTTTGTCAACAAAGGTCCGTCTAGTCAAGGCTATGGTTTTTCCAGTGGTCACGTATGGATGTGAGAGTTGGACTGTGAAGAAAGCTGAGTGCCGAAGAATTGATGCTTTTGAAGTGTGGTGTTGGAGAAGACTCTTGAGAGTCCCTTGGACTGCAAGGAGACCCAACCAGTCCATCCTAAAGGAGATCAGTCCTGGATGTTCATTGGAAGGACTGATGCTGAAGCTGAAACTCCAATACTTTGGCCACCTGATGGGAAGAGCTGACTCATTTGAGAAGATCCTGATTCTGGGAAAGATTGAAGGCAGGAAGAGAAGGGGACGACAGAGGGTGAGATGGTTAGATGGCATCACCAACTCAATGGACATGAGTTTGGGTGAACTCCGAGAGTTGGTGATGGACAGGGAGGCCTGGCATGCTGCGGTTCATGGGGTCGCAAAGAGTTGGACACGACTGAGTGACTGAACTGAACTGAACACCTAAAACAAGACTGGGATTGACATACACACTACCATGTACAAAATAATAACTAATGAAGACTGACTGTATAGCACCGGGAACTCTACTCAGTGCTCTGTGGTGACCCAAATGGGAAGCAAATCCCAAAAAGAGGGTTATATGTATATGTACAGCTGATTCACTAGGCTGTACAGTGGAAACTAACACAACATTGTAAAGCAACTGTATACTCCAATAAAAATAATAATAACTACTTTCAAGCTTTCCTCAGAAATCAGACAAGTAACAGGAGTATGGACTAAGATATTTCAAAGTGTTGAGAGAAAAAACCCACCAAACTAAATTCTGTATCCTGCTAAATTACCCTTCAAAAGTGGAAAGAGAAAGAAAGGTTTTCTCAGATGAAAAAATAAAAGGCCAAGAAGTTATAACTGATTAAGCTGAAATTGTGAGTATGTCAGAGATCACTATTTTTCTGAGGTATGTTTCTATATTTCCTCTAATAGAACCACTGATCAGCACTTACTCATGTAACACTGGGAAGATGAATGAAGTATGGTTTTTGTGGTCAAGAATAGCCACATGTTTCTCAATAAACATTGGGTACTCAGGGTCAGGGAGCATAGCATCACAGCCTAGCACACTACTCTGCCTGGTGTGTCTGAGTCTAAACCACTGAGCTATCCACCCAGGAGATCATGCCATGATGCTTTCAAACCATGTAAAGAACTCCTTCTGTCCGAAAGAACAACATAGCCACTCGTTTACTCCAGAATTTAGTAGAAATTCCAGAACACAAAGTGGAAGTCAATTTGATTTTTACTTCATGAGAAATTTTATATCATGAGTCTGAACCAAATTAATATACTTAAAATATTTCCTGAAACATACATATTTTATATGTTTTATTTTAATCTTTACAGTGAAATCCAGGCAAAAATATTAATGCCAGATAGTGATATCCAATGAATATACCTTATTGAGAAAATACTTCTATTTTTATGATCTCTGTCTGGACAGCTATAAGTATCTCAGCTGTTGAAGTTCCTTGTCCTTTAGACATAAAATATTTCTAAAGTAGCATTTTTATATGTTGCAGAATGATTCATTATTGATAAGGGTAAAGCAACTTCCTTCATGCTTTAGGTAAGAGAATATATTTTAAATAAAAGAATATAATTCATTTTGCTAACTCTGTTCTCTCATGTTTACCATTTTCTTTTTTGGGGCATGGTTTAAAATAGATTTATTCTAAACATTCAGTCAAATGTGTATTTCTTCTCTAGGAAACAATTAAATTAATAAAATTTAGAGCTGTAGTCTTTATCAAATGCTTTGGTGAATTATTATAAATGATTCATAAATGACCTTTTTTGAAGACATAAGCAGCAGAATCAGGAGACAGAATAATGTAGTACTGTTCTGTGCAAAATGTACTCCACACAACTCTAGCTCTGTGGAGTGTTACTAGCTATTATTTGCTGAGATGGGGGAAAGTCCTGAAGTCAAATAAATTTAGGAAACACTGTATTGATGGGAAGATAGCCTACAGCATTTCTTAGATGAATTTGACCACAGAACACTTTTTTTTTCTGAGTCACCTTACAGAAGACCATTTATAATAGAAGGAGTAAAGGGCAGGTTGGGGAAGAGAGAGGGCACAGGTTCTAGAGGCATGGGAAATTCAGTCTGTAGTGAAATTCTGACTCTACTACTTACAGATGGGATGATGTCAAGCAAGTGGTCCACTCTAAGCTTCATTTAAATCTTAAAGATGACATTAACCCCGGCTTCCCTGGTGGTTCAGTGGTAAAGAATCTGCCTGCAATGCAGGAGACATGGGTTTGATCCCTGGATCCAGAAGACCCCTTGGAGAAGGAAATGGCAACCCACTCCATTATTCTTGCCTGGGAAATTCCATGAACAGAGGAGTCCAGAGGGCTACAGTCCTTGGGGTCACTAATGAGTCAAGACATGACTGACCGACTAAACAATAAAGGTGATATTCACCTTCAAATAAAGGTGATGATATCAATTTGCATAGTTTTCATAGGGATTAAAAACAATTTAGATGAGTTCTGTTTTAGGTTACGATGTAAAAGTCTACAGCAGGCTAGAGCTCTTACTCTAACAAGTAGGGAGAAGATGGATAAAGTGGAAAAAAGGAAAACTGGATGCAAAAATGTCTAGGGGAATTAACTTCCAGACAGGGGAGAACCATTTTCTCCTTGGTAGCATCTGCTAAGTGTGGGATAGGTAGGTAACTGAGCTTGCCACCTGAAAAGGAATTCTTCTTCCAAGGGAAAGGAAAATCTAAGAGTGTCTAACATTGCCACAATAGCCTGAGTGATATATCTGAACCTAGAGGAATCCTCCAAGAAACAAGCTGCTCTCCCCATCAGCCAGTCTTTGCCCATGAGACTGCTGATGAACGCTGGCAGCTTGTGAAGCGAGGGCACTAGGTTGGAAAGGTAGCGAGAGCTCCCCATAGTGTGAGTGATTAAATCTCAAAGTCACATGGAGGGAGCTGCTGTACTGAACACAGGACAGATCTCAATACATTAGAAGCCAGATGTAGTCATCTGCTTAGGAACCAAAGCAATGTAAACCTGTGACCCTTTCCAATCCCAACTCAATTCCTGATGGAACTGAAGTCATTAGCCCCTCAACTTTGCTGCTTGATAAAGTAAAATGTGTGCCCTACCTGAAAAGAAATATAATTAAATCATAATACAATGCCTAGCACAAGATGAAAATTGACAATAAAAAGGACATGCAAAGATGTAGGAAAGTTTAACTTATATTCAAGAAAATAACAGAAGTAAAACAAAAGATGATCCAGATGATGGAATTAAGACACGTATCAAAATAACTATTATGAACACGCTAAAATAGAGGAAAAAATGAACAAAGTGAATGAAAATATGAAGAATTTAAGCAGGGAAGTAGAATCTCTAAAAAGAACCAAATAAACTTTCTAGGACTATACAATAGAGAAAATTAGGATTTCACGGAATGAGTCAGTGAATTCAAAGACAACTCAAAATAAATTATTCAAACTGAAGCAGATAGGAAAAAAGGAATTTAAAAAGAGAAAAAGACAGTGTCAAACAGCCTAACGTGTGCTAGCGTTCTAGAAAAGGAGAAAAGGAATGGAGAGGAATATGTAAAGAGATACTGTCTCTGAATTTTCCAAAACTGATAAAAGACATCAACACAGACACAAGAAGCTCAGTGAATCCCAACTGAGATAAATACAAAGAAAAAACTCCCAAGAACATCATAATTAACTGCTCAAAGCTAAAGATAAAAGGAAATTTTAAAAACAGCCAGAGGAAAAAAAAGACATTTTCAAAGGAACAATTACATGAATGCATATGTGTGCTCAGTAGCTTGGTCATTCCTTACTCTTTGTGACCAACCAAGTTCCTCTGTCCACAGGATTCTCTAGGTAAGAAAACTTGAGTGGGTTGCCATTTCCTCCTGCAGGGGCTGTTCCCCATCCAGGGATCAAACCTGTGTCTCCCACATTGGCAGGCGGATTCTTTACCATTGGATTCTTTACCATGGATTCTTTACCATTGCCACCTGGAAAGCCCAATTATGTGAATGGTGGAAACCAAAAGACAATTAAATGACATTGTCAAAGTGCTAGAAAAAAAGAAAAGGAAAGAAAACTGCTGACCTAAAGTTCTTGACCAGTGAAAATACCTTTCAGAAGTAATGGGGATCATCACTTCCCTGGTGATCCAGTGGTTAAGAGTCCGCCTGACAATGCAGGAGACAAGGGTTTGATCTCTGGTCTGGGAAGACTCCACATGCCTCAGGGCAACTAAGCACGTGTGCCATAACTACTGAGCCTGTGGTCTAGAGCCCACGAGCCACAACTACTGAACCTTCATGCTGTAAACTACTGAAGCCTGTAGACCTAGAGCCCATGCTCTACAGCAAGAGAAGCCACTGCAAGAGAAGCCCAGGCACCACAACAAAAAATAGCCCCCTCTCACTGGAACTAGAGATAGCCCTTGTGAAGCAATAAAGACCCAGCATAGTCAAATAGAATAAAATAAAGTAAATTTTTAAAAGTTTTTAAAAAGAAGTAAAAAAATAAAATAAAATTTAAAAATAAGAAAATAAGTAAAGGTAAAATAATGATATTTTCAAACAAACAAAAGCTGAGGAAAATTTGCACAAGCAGATATGCAATACAGAAAATCCTAAAAGAAGTTCTTCAAGATGAAAGGAAGTGATTCCAAATCAAAGCACGAAAGTTTTAAAAAGAATAAAGAGCTTCAGAGAGAATAAATCTAGGATAAAGGCAAAAGACCAAGTCCTTCAAAACTTTTTAGAAGACTAGTGACTATTAAAAACAACAAAAACAATAACATGTAATAGAGTTTATAACATCAGATCAGATCAGATCAGTCGCTCAGTCCTGTCCAACTCTTTGCGACCCCATGAATCGCAGCGCGCCAGGCCTCCCTGTCCATCACCAACTCCCGGAGTTCACCCAGACTCACATCCATCGAGTCAGGGATGCCATCCAGCCATCTCATCCTCTGTCATCCCCTTCTCCTCCTGCCCTCAATCCCTCCCAGCATCAGAGTCTTTTCCAATGAGTCAACTCTTCACATGAGGTGGCCAAAGTACTGGAGTTTCAGCTTTAGCATCATTCCTTCCAAAGAAATCCCAGGGCTGATCTCCTTCAGAATGGACGTGTTGGAACTCCTTGCAGTCCAAGGGACTCTCAAGAGTATTCTCCAACACCACAGTTCAAAAGCATCAATTCTTCAGTGCTCAGCCTTCTTCACAGTCCAATTCTCACATCCATACATGACCACAGGAAAAACCATAGCCTTGACTAGACAAACCTTTGTTGGCAAAGTAATGTCTCTGCTTTTGAATATGCTATCTAGGTTGATCATAACTTTCCTTCCAAGGAGTAAGCGTCTTTTAATTTCATGGCTGCAGTCACCATCTGTAGTGATTTTGGAGCCTAGAAAAATAAAGTCTGACACTGTTTCCACTGTTTCCCCA
>NW_011494942.1:10453655-10453944 GCF_000754665.1 Bison bison bison | reverse complement strand
ACTCTCCACTTTCACTTTCATCAAGAGGCTTTTGAGTTCCTCTTCACTTTCTGCCATAAGGGTGGTGTCATCTGCATATCTGAGGTTATTGATATTTCTCCCGGCAATCTTGATTTCAGCTTGTGTTTCTTCCAGTCCACCGTTTTTCATGATGTACTCTGCATATAAGTTAAATAAGCAGGGTGACAATATACAGCCTTGACGTACTCCTTTTCCTATTTGGAACCAGTCTGTTGTTCCATGTCCAGTTCTAACTGTTGCTTCCTGATCTGCATACAGATTTCTCAAG
>NW_011494942.1:10439090-10453555 GCF_000754665.1 Bison bison bison | reverse complement strand
TATTCCCATCTTTTTCAGAATTTTCCACAGTTTATTGTGATCCTACACAGTCAAAGGCTTTGGCATAGTCAATAAAGCAGAAATAGATGCTTTTCTGGAACTCTCTTGCTCTTTCAATGATCCAGAGGATGTTGGCAATTTGATCTCTGGTTCCTCTACCTTTTCTAAAACCAGCTTGAACATCAGGAAGTTCACGGTTCACATATTGCTGAAGCCTGGCTTAGAGAATTTTGAGCATTACTTTACTAGCGTGTGAGATGAGTGCAATTGTGCGGTAGTTTGAACATTCTTTGGCATTGCCTTTCTTTGGGATTGGAATGAAAACTGACAACATAGGTAGAAGTAAAATACATGAAAATAAAAGCAAAAAGAGTAATCATAAGTAGGGCAGTTTTCATGATATAAGCTTTTATATTGTTTATGAACTGGTAAAATACTACTTAAAGACTCTAAGAAGTATAGAATTTTATAATCTCTGGAGCAATGGTTTTCAAAGCACAATCCCCAGACCAGAAGCATCAGCATCACCTAGAAGCTTGTTAGAAATACAGTCCTGGTTCTTATTCCAGACCTACTTAATCAGAAATTTGGGGGTTGAGTCCAACAATCTATGTTTTGATTTTTTTTAAATTATTTATTTTACTTTATTTTTGGTTGTGCTGGGCCTTCACAGATGCATGAGGGCTTTCTCTTGTTGCAACAAGCAGGGGCTACTCTTCATTGCAGTGCACAGGCTTCTCATTATGGTGGCTTCTCTTGTTGCAGAGCACAGGCTCTGGGCACACAGGTTTCAGTAGTTGTGGTTCTTGGGCTCTAGAATGGGCTTAGATGCTCCATGGCATGGAATTTTCCCAGACCAGGGATGGATCCCGTGTACCCTGCATTGGCAGGCAGATGTACCACTAGGGAAGTCCCCAGCAATCTATGTTTTGAACAGCTGTTCAGCTAATTCTAATGCAAACTAAAACTTCAGCAACTCTGTTCTAGTCTGGAAAGACAACAGAGAGGAAACTCTTCTCAATGGTAGACTGGTATACAGTACAATTGGTCATTTGGATGGAAAGAGAAGTGATCCAAGGTGAGGATGTAAATATTTATATACAAGAGACAAGGAGGCCTGTGGATAGACAAATAGGTGACAGCATAAAGGGTGAAGACTTGTGTATTACATGTGGATACAGACCAGAAAGCATCTACTACAGAAAAGCTCTGAACAACCAAGGAGACAGAATGAATGGTCACTTGACATTAGTCAGTCTTTGTCATCAATCACACAGAGCAAGCAGAATAGACACACAAGCAGAGTGGATATGGTGGTAGAAACAGAAGTTACATGTAAGCCCAAGAGCATGAACCCCACTTACCAAGGCCAATCCAATTACTGCTGCCTCTGAATATCCAACTTGTCAGCAACAGAGATCAACACTGAACCCCCAATATAGCATCATTGCTCAAGGAAGTCAACCAGACACTTAGCAGCAAGTTGACTACATGGAGCCCCTCCATCCTGGAAGTTCAGTTCAGTTCAGTTCAGTCGCTCAGTCGTGTCTGACTCTTTGCGACCCCATGAATCGCAGCACGCCAGGCCTCCCTGTCCATCACCAACTCCCGGAGTTCACTCAGACTCATGTCCATCAAGTCAGTGATGCCATCCAGCCATCTCATCCTCTATCGTCCCCTTCTCCTCCTGCCTCCAATCCCTCCCAGCATCAGAGTCTTTTCCAATGAGTCAACTCTGGTGGAGAGGTCTGACAGAATGTGGTCCACTGGAGAAGGGAATGGCAAATCACTTCAGTATTCCTGCCTTGAGAACCCCATGAACAGTATGAAAAGGCAAAATGATAGGATACTGAAAGAGGAACTCCCCAGGTCAGTAGATGCCCAATATGCTACTGGAGATGAGTAGAGAAATAACTCCAGAAAGAATGAAGGGATGGAGCCAAAGCAAAAACAATACCCAGTTGTGGATGTGACGTGATAGAAGCAAGGTCTGATACTGTAAAGAGCAATATTGCATAGGAACCTAGAATGTCAGGTCCATGAATCAAGGCAAATTGGAAGTGGTCAAACAAGAGATGGCAAGACTGAATGTCAACACTCTAGGAATGAGTGAACCAAAATGGACTGGAATGGGTGAATTTAACTCAGATGACCATCCTGGAAAGGCCAGCCATTCATCCTCACAGGGACAGATGTAAATACCAGAGTCTGAGCCAGCACCATGCCCAGGGACCTATGCAGTGCCTCAACCACAGGCTTGGACACCCATGTAAGGCATCCAACCAGAAGACCTATTTCACCATGAAGAAGATGTGGGAGTGAACCCAAGACCATGGGATCCACTCATCACCACATCATTCAATAACGCACCATCCAGAGGGAGCCAGAATGCTAGGACCAGGACCACTTCTTCTTGGGCAACAAAAGACCTTCTGTCATTTTCACTCATTCTATTGTCATGCTTGGCCATGGAGATGCGAGAAGTGGAGAATATTATATACAGAGAGCAGAATGAGGTAATGACATAGAGAACAGCAAACACAAGAAACTGAGAGCGTCCTGATGTCTAGTTCCCAGTTCTTGTGTTGGCCACAGCCCATGAAACATCTCTGTTTCCTGACTATAAATTACCACTCCCTTTTGCAAAAGCATGCCTGATTTGGTTTCCATTACTTGCAACTAAAGGTTCTTGTCTAATAAAATGAATTCTAGAGGCAAGACTTTGCACATTAAGAACTTCTGATGAATAATAAAATTGTCCTAAAATGGAAAGAACTTCTCTCACTATTTTTAGATTTTGATAGCCCCTCATCAGTGTGTAGAAGAGACTTTGCCTGTTATAAATAAGCCTTGATTTTCGGGAAAATGTCAAGAAAAGTATGATATGGAAAATGGAATTGTTGCATTGGTTGGCATAATGATGAGTCCCTAACTGCACAATAGTATTCCAAAAGAAGATCTGCAAGAATACATAACATTGGAGGAGGAAAAAAAAAATGACATATATATATTTAGAATTTTTTAAAAACCTGAAAAAAATTTACGATTTATTTTTTATTAAATTAACCCACCAAAAGGCTTGAAGTTAAGTATCTAGGGTTCAAAATAGAAGAAAAATAGCAAATAAAATACCCTTTGTATGTACATTATTATTTACTGATGAGATGAAAATGGGGGGGAAAAAGCCCTCAAGAAAAAATAGACAAAATTCTTTGTTTTACTTTCTCTTGATATCACTGCCAACAATGCCCTCTAGCGGTCAAGAAAGTAGGCACTGAAGAATGGAAAAAATGAAACCTAATTAAGCAGCCCTGTTAAACTCATTGCTAAGATTTTCATGAAAATATGAACTTTTACACTTCCAGTTGGTAACTGAATGTTATATTTGGCAAGAAAATGAATCTTTACAAAGTATCACACCATACACCTTAAAGCATAGCCATTTCAAAGCCAACTTTCCCCTGTGGTTTTCCTGAGCACCTGCCAAACAGCACATGAAAATAGCCATCTGTAATGTCTTAGAGGGGCATTTCTGGGTCACAACTTCCACTGTGTACCCAAAAAGAAAACAAAATCTACTTTTATTGAGGAGGAAATCAATCTCCAAAATACTTCTGCTTTTAAACCCAATTACCTTCAAGAATTATGGCTTCAGACAACACTAATGACTTTTGGTACCACTTTCAAGATCTTATCTGAATTCTGAGCTCATCAACTAGACACAATCCCTTTGCTTGAGAATTCTTCAAACTACAGCTCTCAGCTGCTAGAGTGAGCCAGTCAAAACAACAGTTTCAGTCACAGGAATGAAATTTCTCCAACCCACCCAGGCTCAGCAAAGAGTTTCCCAAAGGAACTTGAGCTGAAGGAAGAGAAAGAAGACAAGGCACAAAGTTCACTCCCCTCTAATTCAAACCAGCCAACTGCTGGCTCTAGTCTCTGACTCAAGAGTTCTTTGTCTCTGCAAATTGTTCTCCTTTCTCTGGGTTCCAAGCCTCCTTTCTTCATATTTTCCAATCATCCTATGTTCCCTTCAGTAACTCATTACCTGTGTGATTTTGAGAGACACTTAGACCCTTTTGTGCTGACTAGATTTGCATGAGAATATTTGCTGTGACGCTCTGAATGACTTTCACTAAGGTATCAGCCTACTTATTCTGTTCTGAGATTTCATTTATTTAAATAGAAAGAAACACACTCTCAATAGCTATGCTGCGCATTGACAGGGGCCATTAATATTAATATTAGTTCCCTTAGAAAGACTGGGATGACCTCATATTGAGAATGCTAAACATTTCCTGGGTTTGCACTGTGAAAATGAAATCCAAGCACTAGAAATAAGTCTTTGAAGACTCTTGCTTTCATCACCCTTAGACAAAGTCTCATGAGGCAACCTGAATGTCAATATCATTTTCTCTATTACCATTTCTGATGTACTAGAAAGACCTCAACTTCTGGAGTTGGGTGTAAATCTCATCACTGCCACTGACTTGGCTATTCTGTTCAGCAAGTAATTTATCAAAGCCAGTTAAGTTTTGGGAGGATTCGCAAAATAATTAGCTGACAATTTCCCCCACACCTTAGTTCTAGGACAAATGAAAAAATACTCTATGCTGCCATATTGTACTGTGTTTCACTAAGTATGTTCTGTAGATTGATTCTTAATTTATTTGACCATGGAACTTTTTTCTCAGAGCATTTTAGGAAATCAAGGTATGAAAAAACTCTTTAGGAAATGGTAATTTCTCTGGGCACTTTCAACTTCAAACTATACTCCTTAAATGTTCTCAGTTGCACTGGCCACATTTCAAACATCTACCATATTGGACAGTGCAGAGTGGAACATTCCACTATTGCAGATTGTTCTGGAGGATAGCACTAGCCTAGAGTTTTCCTTATAGCCTGGTAGTCATATTCATAATTGAATCCAGTCCCTAAAGACACTCACAAAATACTAACTTTAGAGAAAACTGTTAAGCAACATCTTACCTGAGTGATCAAAGATAACAGCCCAACAATGGTCCACAGAGACATCATGTATCTCCTGTAATGAATGTTAAGAAGAACACAACATCTCATGTCATGTTTCTGCCAACAATACATAACCTGAACCTAATCATTAGGAAACATCGAACACAAATTTAAAGATACCCCATAAAATAACCTGTCTGTATTCTTTAAAATATCAAGGGCACAAAAGACAGAGGAAAATTAAAAAACTGTGCTAGATTAAAGGAAAATAAAGAAACATGATGACAAAATATAATGCATGCTTTTTAGTCAGGGAAAAGAAAAACTATAAACTATAATCATTAGGGCAACTGATAAAATTTGAATATGGACCGTGGGTCAGATAATAGTATTATAAAAATGTTTATTGATTTTGATTATTAAAAGGTAGTCATATAAGAGAAAGTCCTTCATCTTAAGAAATATTACACTGAGGGAATTTGCTTGTGGTCCAGTAGTAAGAACTCTGTGCTTCCACTGCTGAGTGCCTGCGTTTGATCCCTGGTCAGGGAACTAAAAACCCACAAGCCAAGTGGCACAGCAAAAATAAATAAATAAATAAGAAAGAAGAGAAATACAACATCAAAGTACTTAAGAAGTACTTAAGATCAAAGAACTCTCTGAGTTCCAAATGAAATGGAGACAGCATACCCCACTCTCTCTCCCACCAAATGCAATTAAGTCCCTTAAAGACGGTGTATGGAGGACTTTGAAAAGTCAATGGCAACAGGTAGACTGGGAAAGACAAACAAATATCTGAGAACCACTAAACTGGGGGTAGTTTTCTGAAACCTAGTTTTTCCCACGCTGAATTCAAAGACAACCTAAAATCCACAAGTATATACCACAGCAGATGGAAAGTGCTCCAAAAGTGCTCTCTTTCTTGTCCAAGAAGAGAATAAGAATGGCCTCTTATGGGTCAGAAAGATTGAGGGAAATCCTCCGGGTTTTTCATTCCCTCTCTTGTCCCAGCCCCTATTTAATCCTACAGTGACACAGAGGCAACAATAGCAGAACAAATGACTAAAACTTAGAGAGAGGAAACCCTTCTCTCTGAGCAAAGAAACCATGGAATCAAGAGTGTGAGAGGAATCCCTGTTGCTCTTCTCTCCCTGATCTCTCACTACAAGGTCCCAGTAGCAGACACGGTTGTGGGCAGTGCACAACACATCAGGGAAACTAAAGCCATGACTTTCTAGTCAGAAGACCAGGAAAGGGGTGCCTAAGAGCAGGAATGGATGTGAGAGTTGGACTGTGAAGAAGGCTGAGCGCAGAAGAATTGATGCTTTTGAACTGTGGTGTTGGAGAAGACTCTTGAGAGTCCCTTGGACTGCAAGGAGATCCAACCAGTCCATTCCGAAGGAGATCAGCCCTGGGATTTCTTTGGAAGAAATGATGCTGAAGCTGAAACTCCAGTACTTTGGCCACCTCATGCGAAGAGTTGACTCATTGGAAAAGACTCTGATGCTGGGAGGGATTGGGGGCAGGAAGAGAAGGGGATGCCAGAGGATGAGATGGCTGGATGGCATCACTGACTTGATGGACTTGAGTCTGAGTGAACTCTGGGAGTTGGTGATGGACAGGGAGGCCTGGCGTGCTGCGATTCATGGGGTCGCAAAGCATCGGAAATGACTGAGCGACTGAACTGAACTGAACTGAACTGAAGAGCAGGAAAGATTTCCCTGGGGGGAAGCCATATAGAGAAGGAAGTTTCAGAAAGCCATGCCTTAAAACTATGCGTGAACTCCTGGGCTCATCTCTGAGTTGTGCATGTGGATCATCAAAAAAGCAAGAGAGTTCCAGAAAAACATCGATTTCTGCTTTATTGACTATGCCAAAGACTTTGACTGTGTGGATCACTATAAACTGTGGAAAATTCTGAAAGAGATGGGAATACCAGTCTACCTGACCTGCCTCTTGGGAAACCTGTATGCAGGTCAGGAAGCAACAGTTAGAACTGGACATGGAACAACAGACTGGTTCCAAATAGGAAAAGGAGTACGTCAAGGCCGTATTTTGTCATCCTGCTTATTTAACTTATATTCAGAGTACATCAGGAGAAGCACTGGGCTGGAGGAAGCACAAGCTGGAATCAAGATTGCCAAGAGAAATATCAATAACCTCAGATATGCAGATGACACCACCCTTATGACAGAAAGTGAAGAAGAACTAAAGAGCCTCTTGATGAAAGTAAAAGAGGAGAGTGAAAAAGTTGGCTTAAAGCTCAACATTCAGAAAACGAAGATCATGGCATCCAGTCCCATCACTTCATGGCAAATGGATGGGGAAACAGTGGAAACAGTGTCAGACTTTATTTTTTTGGGCTCCCAAATCACTGCAGATGGTGACTGCAGCCATGAAATGAAAAGATGCTTACTCCTTGGAAGAAAAGTTATGACCAACCTAGATAGCATATTCAAAAGCAGAGACATTACTTAGCCAACAAAGGTCCGTCTAGTCAAGGCTATGGTTTTTCCTGTGATCATGTATGGATGTGAGAGTTGGACTATAAAGAAAGCTGAGCACTGAAGAATTGATGCTTTTGAACTGTGGTGTTGGAGAAGACTCTTGAGAGTTCCTTGGACTGCAAGCAGATCCAACCAGTCCATCCTAAAGGAGATCAGTCCTGGGTGTTCATTGGAAGGACTGATATTGAAGCTGAAACTCCAATACTTTGGCCACCTGATGCAAAGAGCTGACTCATTTGAAAAGACCCTGATGCTGGGAAAGATTGAGGGAAGGAGGAGAAGGGGATGACAGAGGATGAGATGGTTGGATGGACACGGGTTTGGGTGGACTCAGGGAGTTGGTGATGGACAGGGAGGCCTGGCATGCTGCAGTTCATGGGGTCACAAAGAGTCGGACATGAGTGAGTGACTGAACTGAACTGACCATAAATAGCATTGAGGACTGATGAACAAGATGAGTCACTGCCTAAGTCCCAGACTGGTCACTGGGTGTGACACACAGATTGCGTGCATGGGCACAGAGTTGTGTCCAACTATTTGCAACCCCATGGACTGTAGCCAGCCAGGCTCTTCTGTCCAAGGAATTTTCCAGGCAAGAATACTGGAGTGGGTAGCCATTTCCTCCTCCAGGGGATCTTTCTAACCCAGGGACTGAATTCATGTCTGTTGTGTCTCCTGCAGTGGAGGAGGGTTCTTTACCAGCTATGCTGCTGGGGAAGCCCTACACACAGGAGACAGAGCCAAGTAGCACAACAAAGATTTTGAAACTGATGTTGGAATCATAGCCCAAAAGAGGCAGGGTAAGGACTTGCAAAGTAAACCTAAACTGTTTAATTGCCTACTATACAAATGAACTTCAAACATTCTCTACAGGATTTAAACAAAACCTAAAATCCCATTACATACTATTCAAAATGTCCAGGATCAAATCCAGAATTATTCAGCATATAAAAAACTGGGAAAATCTTGATGTTTCTCAAGGGAAAAGGCAATCAGTAGCCAAGAGCACAGATGTTGAAATTAAACCAAGATTTTAAAAGAGTTATTAAAATCATTCTCTAATATGTAAATGTAAAAACCCTTGAAACAAATGAAAAATAGAAAGTCTCAAGAGAGAAACAAAAGGTATTAAAAACTACCAAAAGAAAAGGTTAGAACTGAAAACATACAATGACTGAAATAAAAACTTACTAGATGGGCTTACTAATAAACTTCAAGATATCAGTAAAAATTACCCAATCTGAACAATAGGGATTTTAAAAGTTTTTTTTTGTGTAAAGCAGAGCCAAGAGAACCTGTGGGACAATAGGTGAAACTCAAACAGAAAAAAAAAAAAAAAAAACTCAAAATTATTCATATCCAGATAATACCAGACCCAAAAGGCTGAAAACAAAAGACAAAATATCTTGAAAGCAGCCAGAGAAAAATAATAGCTAATATATAGGTGGTCATAATTTTGATCCAAATGACTTCATCATCATCATTTTTGTTAGTCATTCAGCTACATCCAACTCCATGGACTGTAGCTTGTCAGGCTCCTCTCTCCATGGGACTCTCCAGGCAAGAATACTGGTGTGGCTAGCCATTTCCTTCTCCAGGGTATCTTCCTGACCCAGGGATGGAACCCAGGTTTCCCATATTGCAGGCACATTTTTCACCATCTGAGCCACCAGGGAAACCCTGAATGACTTCATGCTTCTCATTAAAAACCACGAGAGCCAGGAGGCAGTGAAACATTTTTAAAATGCTGAAAGAAAACAGCTTTCAACCCATAATTCTATATCCAGTTAAAATATCTTTCAGGAATGTAGCTAAAATAAAGATATTCTCAGATGAAAAAATGACTGAGAAAATATATCATTAGCAGACTTACTCTAAAAAAGTGTCAATTAAAGTTTTCCAGATAGAAGAGAAATAATAAAAGTAAGAATGCTTATAAGTCAGAAAAGACCTAGTTCAGTGGAGACACATTCTATCAATATGATGATAGACTGAAAGAATCAGTTTAACATGCCAATTCTCCTCAATTTCTCTATAGATTTAATGTAATTCCAATTAAATTCCAGCAAGATTTTTTGTAGTGACAGACAAGCTGAGTCTAAAATTTATGCGGAAAATCAAAGGAACTTGAATATCCAGAACAATTTTTAAATGAATAAAGTTGGAGGATTCACACTACCTAATTTTTACACTTATTATAAAGCTACAGGGCTTCCCAGGTGGCGCCAATGATAAAGAACCCACTTGGCAATGCAGGAGACCTACGAGATGGGTCTTCGATCCCTGGGTGGGGATGATTCCTTGTAAGAGGGCATGGAAACCCACTCCAATATACTTGCTTGGAAAATCCCATGGACAGAGGACCCTGGTGGGTTACAGTCCATAGGATCACAAGGAGCCAGGGATGACTAACGTGACTTTGCATGTATGCATAAAGCTACAGTATTATAAAGTATACAGTGTACAGTGTAAAGCAAACAGAATAAAAGGCAGTATGGTATTGCAAAGCAAAATACAGAGATCAATGGAAGAGAATAAAAACCTCAAAAGTAGACCACTCAAATATGGGCAAAAGTGTAAAGGTAATTCATTGGAGAAAGGACAGTCTTTTCAACAAATGGTTTTGAAACAATCAGCATCCAGATTGAAACACACACACACACACACGCACACACATATATATATATAAAATTGTCAATCTAAGCCTTGCACCTTGTAAAAAATTTCCAAAGTTAAAATCTAAAACTTTTAGAAGAAAACCTTCATAACTTGCATGAGGCAAAGAGTTCTTAAATATGACACCAAAAGCACAATCCAGAAGAGAAAAAATAAGGTGGACTTCATCAAAATTAATAACAGTTCAGTTCAGTTGCTCAGTCATGTCCGACTCTTTGCAACCCCATGAACCACAGCATGCCAGGCCTCCCTGTCCATCACCAACTCCCGGAGTTCACCCAAACCCATGTCCATTGGATCGGTGATGCCATCCAATCATCTCATCCTCTGTTGTCCCCTTCTCCTCCTGCCCTCAATCTTTCCCAGCATCAGGGTCTTTTCAAATGAGTCAGCTCTTTGCATCAGGTGGCCAAAGTATTGGAGTTTCAACTTCAACATTAAATCAGATATTCAACAAAGGATTGAATATTGAAAAAACTCTCAAAATCAGCAATAATAATATAAACTACCCAATTTAAAAATAAGTGAAAGATCTGAATATTTTATCAAAGATAAATATACAGGTTGCAAATAAACACATGAAATGATGCTTATCATCACTAGCCTGTAGTACAAATTAAAACCACAATGTAATACAATTACATACCTAATAAATGGTTAAAACTAAAAAAAAAAAACTGACAAAATTAGGTGCTAACAAGGATGCATAACAATGGAACTTTACATACATTTCTAGTAGTTATACAAAAAATTAAAGTTGTCTTAGAAAATAGTTTGAAAGTGAAAGTCAGTCATGTCCGACTCTTTGCGGCCCCATGGACTACAGAGTCCATGGAATTCTCCAGACCAGAATACTGGAGTGGGTAGCCTTTCCCTTCTCCAGGGGATCTTCCCAACCCATGGATTGAACCCAGATCTCCCACACTGCAGGTAGATTCTTTACCAGCTGAGCTATTAGGGAAGCTCTTAGAAAATAGTTTAGTAGTTTCTTATTAATTTAAATATATACCAACCATATGGCCCAGTAACTTCACTCACGCCTAGATATTTACAGTAGAGAAAATTCAAACTTATTGCTTAAAAACCTGTACATGAATGTTTATCACAAGTCTATTCATGACTGCCAAAAAGAGAACCACCCCAAATGCATCAATGTGAGAATGAATAAGCTTCCATATATTGCAATACTCAGAAAATATAAAAGGACAAATGACTGTTACATACAATATGAATAAATCTCAAAATGTGCTAAGTGAAATAAGCCCATCTCAAAAGGTTATATTTGCATAATTGCATTTATATGACTTCATGGAAAAGACAAAACTGTACCAAAGGATTACAGATCTGTACCAAAGGATTACAGATCTGTACCAAAGGGTTACAGATTTCGCTCATTTTTAAATTGCCAGGGTTTAGGGGTAGGGATGGGGCAGCATGAGCAAAGCTTTGTGGTAATGGAACCATTTAGTATCCCAACCGTGGCTTGGTTACATGTACTAAAACACAGAACTGTACACCAGAAGAGAAAGGAAGTCAGTATTACCATGAAAGTGAAGTCGCTCAGTCGTGTCCGACTCTTTGTCACCACATGGACTGTAGCCTACCAGGCTCCTCCATCCGTGGGATTTTCCAGGCAAGAGTACTGGAGTGTGGTGCCATTTCCTTCTCCAGGGGATCTTTCCAACCCAGGGATTGAACCCCGGGTCTCCCGCGTTGCAGGCAGACGCTTTACCGTCTGAGCCATTACCATAGGTATTTTTTAAATTAGTGACAATAATACTTTAAGTAAAAGAGCAGAGGAGCATGATGGCTACAATGTTCTCTCGACTGGCTCAGAGAAATCTCTGTGTATGCAGATAGACAGGCAGAGATAATGGATAGGTAGAATGATAGAGCAAATGGAGAAAAATATACACAACTGGTAAATCTACACAAAAGGTGTAAAGCAATTCTTTGTATCATTTTGGCAACTTTTCTGAAAGTTGAAATTACACCCCCTAAAAACTTGCTGCAGAAGTATATAAAAAAATACATCTGCAATAAAACACATTTAATAATATTTCCAAAACTATCACATGACATACACTATGCCAATTTTTTTATCCACTGCATTCAATGATCTCTCTTCTACATTTGAGCTTCAGAAGTACCATACACTAAATCTGGAATGGCAAATAGTTTTCAACTTGTGTGCCTATTCTAATCTACTCTTTGTGGGAAGTAGGAGCACTGAGTTGAGGATTACTTAGCAAAGGTCAGGCTCATGGAGGAAGAGTTCTGTTATTGATTCCTGATGCCTGCCGTGGGAGCAGACTAAGATTCTATCAGGATGCATTCCAAGAACACCTTTATGAAGCTTATATCATCCTCCTACTGATGACCATATTTCTTCTTAAAAATCACTGCTTAAAGTTATAATAGTCAATGAAATTTTTATTAATTAATATACAGGAATACCTTGGAGATATTTCAGTTTTAAGTTCCAGACCACCATAAGAAAACAAATATCACAATAAAGTAAATCACACAAAATTTTTGGTTTCCCAGTGCATAAAAATTACTTGTGCTTTTACTGTAGTCTGTTAATTGTATTATATAACATTATGTCTAAAAAAATGTGCATAACAATTTTTTAAATACTTTATTGCTTAAAAATGCTAACCATCATTTGAGCCTTCAGTGAGTTATAATATTTCTGCTGACAGAGAGTCTTGCCTCAGTGTTGAGAGTGGTTGACTAATCAGAGTGGTGGCTGCTGAAAGTTTGGGTGGCTGTGACAATTTCTTAAAATAAAACAACGATGATGCTTGAATTGATTCACTCTCCCTGGTATAAATGATTTCTCTGTAACCTGCCATGCTATTTAATAGCATCTTACCCACTGTAGACCTTTCAGGATTGGAACCAATTCTCTCAAACTCTGCCACTACTTTAGCAACTAAATTTATGTACTAATCAAACTCTTTTGTTGTCATTTTAACAATCATCAGAGCATCTTCACCTGGAGTAGGGTCCATCTCAAAAGCCACTTCCTTTGCTTATCTGTGAGAAGCAACTCTTCATTCGTTCATGTTTGGTCATGTGTGTGTATGCTCGGTCGTGTCCGACTCTTTGCAACCCCAAAGACTGTAGTCCCCAGGCTCCACTGTCCATGGGATTTCCCAGGTAAGAATACTAGAGTGGGTTGCCATTTCCTTCTCCAGGGATCTTTGACTCAGGGATCAAACCTACGCCTGAGTCTCCTGCCTATGCAGGCAGGTTCTTTACCACCAGCGTCACTTGGGAAGCCATGTGTGGTCATGACATTGCAGCAATTCAGTCACATCTTCAGGCCCCACTTCTAATTTTAGTTCTCTTGTTTTTTCCACATCTGCAGGTATTTCCTCCAATGAAATCTTGAACCCCTCAAAGTCATCCATGAATGTTGGAATTAACTTCCAAACTCCTATAAATGTTGATATTTTGACCTCTTTCCATGAATCACATATGTTCGTAATGATATTTGCAATGGTGAATCCTTTCCAGAAGGTTTTCAATTTACTTTGCCCAGTTCTATCAGAGGAATCACTATCTATGGCAACAACAACCTTACAAAAGGTATTTCTCAAATCATAAGACTTGAAAGGCAAAATTACTCCTTGTTCCAAGGGCCCTAAAATGAATGCTGTGTCAGTTCAGTTCAGTTCAGTCGCTCACTCCTGTCCGACTCTTTGCGATCCCATGAATCGCAGCACACCAGGCCTCCCTGTCCATCACCAACTCTTGGAGTTCACCCAGACTCACGTCCATCGAGTCAGTGATGCCATCCAGCCACCTCATCCTCTGTCGTCCCCTTCTCCTCCTGCCCCCAATCCCTCCCAGCATCAGAGTCTTTTCCAATGAGTCAACTCTTCGCATGAGGTGGCCAAAGTACTGGAGTTTCAGCTTCAGCATCAGTCCTTCCAAAGAAATCCCAGGGCTGATCTCCTTCAGAATGGACTGGTTGGATCTCCTTGCAGTCCACGGGACTCTCAAGAGTCTTCTCCAACACCACAGTTCAAAAGCATCAATTCTTCAGCGCTCAGCCTTCTTCACAGTCCAACTCTAACATCCATACATGATCACAGGAAAAACCATAGCCTTGACTAGACGAACCTTTGTTGGCAAAGTAATGTCTCTGCTTTCCGATATGCTATCTAGGTTGGTCATAACTTTCCTTCCAAGGAGTAAGCGTCTTTCAATTTCATGGCTGCAGTCACCATCTGCAGTGATTTTGGAGCCCCCAAAAATAAAGTCTGACACTGTTTCCACTGTTTCCCCATCTATTTCCCA
>NW_011494942.1:10430653-10438990 GCF_000754665.1 Bison bison bison | reverse complement strand
TGGGACCGGATGCCATGATCTTCGTTTTCTGAATGTTGAGCTTTAAGCCAACTTTTTCACTCTCCACTTTCACTTTCATCAAGAGGCTTTTTAGTTCCTCTTCACTTTCTGCCATAAGGGTGGTGTCATCTGCATATCTGAGGTTATTGATATTTCTCCCGGCAATCTTGATTCCAGCTTGTGCTTCTTCCAGTCCAGCGTTTCTCATAATATACTCTACATAGAAGTTAAATAAGCAGGGTGACAATATACAGCCTTGACGTACTCCTTTTCCTATTTGGAACCAGTCTGTTGTTCCATGTCCAGTTCTAACTGTTGCTTCCTGACCTGAATATAGGTTTCTCAAAAGGCAGGTCAGGTGATCTGGTATTCCCATCTCTTTCAGAATTGTCCACAGTTTATTGTGATCCACACAGTCAAAGGCTTTGGCATAGTCAATAAAGCAGAAATAGATGTTTTTCTGGAACTCTCTTGCTTTTTCCATGATCCACCAGATGTTGGCAATTTGATCTCCGGTTCCTCCGCCTTTTCTAAAACCAGCTTGAACATCACGAAATTCACGGTTCATGTATTGCTGAAGCCTGGCTTAGAGAATTTTGAGCATTACTTTACTAGCGTGTGAGATGAGTGCAATTGTGCGGTAGTTTGAGCATTCTTTGGCATTGTGTAGCAGGCTTGAAAACATGAATCTCGTACATCTCCATTATAGCTCTTGGATGACCAGTTGTTTGTCAATAAGCAGTAATATATTGAAAGGGATATTTATTTTCTGGGCAGTAGGTCTCAACAGTGGGTTGAAAATACTCAGTAAAGCATGCTGTCAACAGTTGTGCTGGCATCCAGGCTTTGTTGTTCCACTGACAGAGCACAGGCAGAGTAGACAGCATAATTGTGAAGGGCCTTTTCAGGATCTTAAATGAGCATTGGCTTCAACTTAAAGTCACCAGCCACTTTAGCCTAACAAGAGGATCAGCCTGTCCTTTGAAGCTTTGAAGCCACACACTGACTTATCCTATCTAGCTACGAAAGTCCTAGATAGCATCTTCTTCCAATATAACGCTATTTCATCTATATTGAAAATCTGTATAATGTAGCCACCTTCATTAATTATCTTGGGTAGATCGTCTGGATAACTTGCTGCAGTTTCTTTGTCAGCACCTACTGCTTCACCTCACACTGGTTCTTTCTTTAAGCCTCATGAACCAAATTCTGCTAGCTTTCAATTTTAAGTCTGCAACTTCCTCACTTCTCTTAACCTTCACAGAAATGAAGCAAGTTAGGGCCTTGCTCTGAATCAGGCTTTGGCTTAAGGGAATGCTGTGGTTGGTTTGATCTTCTATCCAGACCACTACAACTTTCTCCACATCAGCAATAAGGCTATGCTGCTTTTTTTTTTTTTTCAATCATTCGTGCGTTCACTCAAGTAGCACTTTCAATTTCCTTCAAGAACTTTTCCTTTGCATTCACAACTTGGCTAACTGGTACAAGAAGCCTAGTTTTTAGCCTATCTTTTCAGACTTTCAATATGCCTTCCTCACTAAGCTTAATCATTTCTAGCTTTTGATTTAAAGTGAGAGATCTGTAACTCTTTCTTTCACTTGAACACTTATAGGGCGTTATACAATTGTTAATTGGCCCGACTTTGATACTGTTGTGTGTCAGGGAATAGGAAGGTCCCAAGGAGAGGGAGAGAGATGGGAGAATGGCCTGTCTGTGGAGCAGTCAGCACACACACATTTATCAAGTTAATCATCTGATATGGGCACAGTTTGTGGTGCCCAAAACAATTACAAAGTAACATCAAAGAGCACGGATCACAAATCACCATAACAAATATAATGATAATGAAAAGCTTAAAATATTGCTAGAATTACCAAAATGTGTCATAGAGACATAAAGTGAGCAGATGCTATTGGAAAAAAAAATGATGCTGATAAACTTGATCAATGTAGGGTTGCTACAAACATTCAATTTTCAATTTATAAAAAAATACATATCTGCAAAGTGCACTAAGGTAAAGCATAATAAAACGAAGTGAGACTGTATATCTCCTGTGACCCATTGCTAACTGCTAAGGTGCTTCAGTCGTGTCCGACTCTGTGCGACCCCAGAGACGGCAGCCCACCAGGCTCCGCCGTCCCTGGGATTCTCCAGGCAAGAACACTGGAGTGGGTTGCCATTTCCTTCTCCACCTGTGACCCATTAAGATAGTTTTAAACAGCTCTTTTGTGTTCATGTGTGCTAAGTCACTTTAGTCGAGTCTGACTCTTTGCAACCCTATGGACTGTAGCCCACCAGGCTCCTCTGTCTGTGGGATTCTCCAGGTAAGAATTCTGGTGTGGGTCGCCATTTCCTTCTCCAGGGGATCTTCCTGACCCAGGGATTCAACCCATGCTTCTTGCACTGGCAGGCGGATTCTTTACCACTGAGCCAGGAAGCCCAACTTACAATTCTGCCTTTACTTAAAATCTTATATCAGTTACCATTTATCTTTTCATAGCTTTTTACATTTCTTTTTCTCCTTTCTTCATCCACAAATAAATCCTTATTTGATTTCACCTAAACAGCGAACTTCAACTCATCATACAGACAGTGGGTTCCTGAAGCATAGATTAGATCACATTTATTGACTGCCTATGAACCAGAGTCTATGCTAAGCATGGGAGATGAATAATATGAAGGTTCAAGCCCTACCCTCATAAATTCATGTCCAGAGGGAAAGATAAGTATGTAAACAGATGATTATAATACACTGAACATTTTCTTCTTATCTGTAAAATAGAAACAATAACTATACTTACTTCCCAAAGTATGCAGAGGATTAAATGATATAATAGCTAGTTAAATGCTTAGCATATAGTCTGGCGCATAGTAATCTTATTATAAGCACTGGTCATTAATATAATTAGCTCCCAAGTACCAAGTAGAATGTTATCTGGAAATCTAATTTCCAGACAGTGAATTTACTTTTTCAAGCCACCCAACGTGTCAAGGAATCTTGAACAAAGCCAAAACTTTGAAGTCTATTTACCCAGATCTTCCATAAAGGATTATGATTTTACAAGTAAAATAAACTGTGTCCTTTTAACTATCTTTTTCCAGTATGCTTCTGAAGATATTTCCTTGATCAATTTCAGCAGATGATTCCCATTTTCTTCTCAATCATGTGGTTTTTACAGAGAAGCCCAGTGATATAACCCCCACATTCTATTTCACTATACTGTACCCTATAATTCTTGCCAGCATTCACAGCTCAGGCACTTTTTTCCTCTTCCAATAGTCATACATATTTATTGGCATAAAATGAAATCTCTTCTTCAACAAAATGAATTATGAATATTAGATTAAAAAATAATAGCTACAATGAAAGGGCAGTATGGAAAAATAACCCTCAAAACTCCTAACACACTGAGGATTTGAAAAATAAAATGACATTATGTTTTCCTGAACCCCAAAGATAATCTTCGTGTCCCAAAGAAAGCCTGGAGGATATGGATAAGAATCAAAAACTATCATCCATTTCTAAACATGCCCAGACAAATATGTTTTCTTCAAGCTGCCAAGATAAATGCAAACCAGAAGTTTTTTTTTTTTTTTTAATCTCACATTATGCCTTTTTATGTGTTCCAAAATTTAAAAAACAGACAGGCTGCCCTTGGAAACAGGAATGCATCAGGTTCTTGTAGTGAAGTGGGATGGAAACAACAGAATGCAAAGACCTGTGTTCTGAAGTGAGCAGTGCACAGAACTGGCTGTGTGATTCTGCACAAGACACTTAATGACTATGTTAAAGTCACAGAAGTTGGAGCTAATGACATCTATTCTTGTCTATCTTGCCTACTGTTGCTACTGAGAACAACAGTATTTGTGCAGCGATCTAAAACCTACCTTTTCCTTCACAAATACCATTTTATCTAGTTACTACAACCCTGTGAACAATGCATTCTTATTATCACTATTATTATTATCATTATTATTACTATCATCATATTCTTTTAACAAATGAAGAAGCTGACATTCAAAGAATTTGGGGGACTTCTTCTGAGGTGGTCCAGTGATTAAGACTCCACCCTTCCAGTGCAGAGGGCATGGGTTTGATCCCTGGTCCGGGAGCTAAGCTACTGCAAGCTGCACTGTGCAGCCAAAAAAAATTTTTTTAATTAACCTGCCTAAGGTCAGAATAAATGATAAGCAAGACTCAACCCAAATCTTCTAACTCTACACCTCTGTTTGACCCACTGGATTATAATTCCTTAAATACAGGATTTCTGGCCATCATGTGCTATTCTGCACTCAGTCGTGTCTGGCTCTTTGCAACACTTTAGACTGTACCCCAACAGGCTTCTTTGTCCATGGAATTTCCCAGGCAAGAATACTGGAATGAGTTGCCATTTCCTATTCAAGGGTATCTTCCTGACCCAGGGATCAAACCTGGGTCTCCTGCATTGCAGGAGAATTCTTTACCACTGAGCCATCCGGGACATAGTTTCAGGCCAAGCATCATCCTTGGCACATAATAGCTACTCAGTAAATATGATAAACTGTGAGGAACAGACCATTGTGGGAGGTCTGCTTCAGCAAACACCACCAGAAAGACAATGAATTCTATAGAATATGAGAAAAGGATCTGGATTTTTTCATTTCGATGATTTAAACTTAATCAAAAATATCACACCAAAGGAATATTTATCTACTTCATGGCTTTTAGGCCTTCTGTGTTAGGGCCCATTTGGTTGGTTGTGAGGAACAAAGACTCACTCAGTGGGGAAAGTGACAAATTTCCCTTACAGAAGAATGTTAAAAATCTGTAGAAACTTTCCCAGCCAGGAGGTGGAGCTTAATCCCTCTAGTCTTGAAGGTGAGTGTGATGACTAATTTTATGTGTCACCTTGACTGAGTAACAGGTGCCCAGATATGTGGCCAAACATCATTCTGGGTATTTGCATGAGAGTGTATTTGGATGAGATTAGTGTTTATATCAGCAGACTGAGTAAAGCAAATTGTCCTCCCCTGTGGGTGGGGCCTTACCCAATCAACTGACAGCCTGAATTAAACAAAAAGGCTGACCACCCCTTGAGTAAGAGAAAAGATATCCACCATCATTGGTCATTAGGGAAATGAAAATCTACACCACAATGTGATAGCACTTCATACACACTGCTGCTGCTGCTGCTAAGTCGCTTCAGTCATGTCTGACTCTGTGCGACCCCATAGACGGCAGCCCACCAGGCTCCCCCGTCCCTGGGATTCTCCAGGCAAGAACACTGGAGTGGGTTGACATTTCCTTCTCCAATGCATGAAAGTGAAAAGTGAAAGTGAAGTCGCACAGTCATGACTGACTCTTAGCGACCCCATGGACTGCAGCCTACCAGGCCCCTCCGTCCATGGGATTTTCCAGGCAAGAGTACTGGAGTGGGTTGCCATTGCCTTCTCCATCATACACACTAGGATGGTTATAATAAAAAATGTAAATAACTTATATTAGAGCAAATACAGATTAATTGAGGGGGGTGGAAATGCAAAATTGTGCAGGCACTGTGGAAAGCAGTTTGGTGGTTTCTTCAAAATACTAAACATAGAGCTATCATATGACTCAGCAATTCCACTTCTGGGTATATACTCAGGAGAACTGAAAACCTATGATCAAACAAAAATTTCTATATGAATGTTCATGGAAGCATTACTGATAAAAGTCAGGATACAATCAGAGGATACAATCAAAATGTACATCAGTTGATGAATAGTAAACAAAATGCTGCCCAATTGATTAGCGTTTGCCAGAGGAAAGGTGGAAATAAAAGTGACCACTAACAGATGGCACCCCACTCCAGTACTCTTGCCTGGAAAATCCCATGGACGGAGGAGCCTGGTAGGCTGCAGTCCATGGGGTCGCTAAGAGTTGGACACGACTGAGAGACTTCACTTTCACTTTTCACTTTCATGCATTGGAGAAGGAAATGGCAACCCACTCCAGTGTTCTTGCCTGGAGAATCCCAGGGACGGGGGAGCCTGGTGGGCTGCCGTCTATGGGGTCACACAGAGTCGGACAAGACTGAAGCGACACAGCAGCAGCAGCAGCAACAGGCATAGGGAACCTTCTTGGAGTAATGAAGTACTCTGGCATTAGATTGTGGTGATGACTGTTCAACCTTGTGAATTTACTAAAAACAACTGATTTACATGCTTCAAAGGGGTAAATTCCAATGTATATGAATTATACTTCAAGTTTTTAAAATAGTGTGATGCCAACAATGCAGTGCTTGGAGAGAAATCTACAGCTTTAAATTTATAGAAGTAAGGTCCAATGTGACGTTCTAATTTCCAATCTCATTAATCAAGTAAAAATACTGCAATTAAAATCATAGTAAAAGGAAAGAAGAAACAGGAAAAATCAAACTGATAAATAGAAAATAAACAACAGGGAAAGTCAAAGAAATAGAGACTAAAAATTGGGGAAATACAATTATTTGAAAAGAAAAAAATTACAAACCTCTTGCTTAGTTGATCAGGAAATTAACAAAGAACACAGAAATTAACTGTATCAGAAACAAAACAGAAGACTCACTACAGATGGTACAGACATTGAAAACGTAATAGGAAAATTACACAAAACTTTTGATAATAAACAACTTATATGAAATGGATAAATTCCTTGAAAGACTCATATTACCAAAACGGACTTAAAAATGAAACAGAAAATCTGAGTAGGTATAATTCTAATAAAGGAATTGAATTTAAAACTGAAAACCTTCCCAGAAAGAAAATGCCAGATCCAGATGGCTTTACTGGTGAATTCATAATATCAATCCTACCTACAGTCCTTCAGAAAACAGAGGAGAGAGCACTTCCCAACTCATTTTATAAGGTCAGCATTACCCTGAAACCAAAAACCAAAGGTATTAAAATAAATTACTAGTTAATATTCCTTATGACTATT
Source organism: Bison bison bison (assembly GCF_000754665.1). NCBI lineage: Eukaryota > Metazoa > Chordata > Mammalia > Artiodactyla > Bovidae > Bison > Bison bison. Next base: position 10,432,053 of record NW_011494942.1, on the reverse strand, counting down.
AATACAAAAAATTTTAATAAAGTAATAGCAATATGAACTCAGCAAATACATCTGGAGAAAGGCAATGGCATCAGATCTCACCACTTCTATGTAACATTGTACTGAATGTCCCCACCTGTGCAATCAGGAAAGCAAAAGAAACGAAAAGTCTACAGATAGCAAAGCAGAAAGAGAACTGTCTCTTTCTGACCATATGACTACCTATGTAGAAAATCTTTAAAAATCTAAAAAAAAAAACCTATGAGCTCGTAAGGGAGTTTAGTAACGTCACAGAATATATGTTAAACATCAACTGCTATATAATAGCAATGAAAAACTTGAAACTGAATATTTTCAAATAATATTTATTGTACAGTAGCATGAAGAAATATGAACTATTTAGGAATCAGCTTAACACATATTGTGAAAGACTGATATGAAAACTACATAATATTGTTTAGGAAATTTAAAGAAGACCTAAATAAACAGAGAGACATATCATGTTCATGATTTGGAAGACACGATATTACTGAAGTGTCAAGCCTCCCCAAATTGACTGATAGATTTAATGCAATCTCAGTCAAAATCTTAGTTCATTTATACAGAAATGCACAGGAACTAGATAGGCCGAGACAATTTTGAATATTAAAACAAAGTTGCTTATGCTACATGGTTTTAAGACATACTATAAAGCTAGAAAAATCAAGATAGTGTGGTGTTGGCATCAGAATAAACATACAGAAAATAATAATTTATAAAAGAATAAACACACAGATCAATGAAACAGAATATAAAGTCCAGAAATTGACTTATACATATATGGTCAATTTTTGACAAAGTTTCTAGAGTAATTATGCATGGAAAAGATAATCTCTTTAATGAATGGCATTGAAATGACTGGCTATCCACAAGAAAAAAATGCAAACCTCAATCCTTACTTCATTGCATGCATCAAAATAAACTTAAAATGGATCATAGGCATATAGATAAAAACAAAGACTAAATAAGTATAAGGAAAAAAATAGGAGACTATCATTTGACCCTGAGTTAAGCAAAGAGTTCTTAGATATGACAGGAAAAATCATCAAAAAAGAATTAAAAATTATAAATTGGACTTTGCCAAAATTGAAAACCTTTACTCTTTAAAAGATATTAAGAAGGTAAATAGGCAAACCACAAACTGGGGAAAATGTTTGAAAAACATATCTCATAAAAGACATACCTTTAAAATGTATAAAGAATACTTTTAAGTCAACAAGACAGGTCAGTTCAGTTCAGTTGCTCAGTTGTGTCCGACTCTTTGCGACCCCATGAATCGAAGCACGCCAGGACTCCCTGTCCATCACCAACTCCTGGAGTTCACTCAGACTCATGTCCATCGAGTTGGTGATGCCATCCAGCCATCTCACCCTCTGTCATCC
>NW_011494942.1:10427339-10430553 GCF_000754665.1 Bison bison bison | reverse complement strand
AAAGTCTGACACTGTTTCCACTGTTTCCCCATCTATTTCCCATAAAGTGATGGGACCGGATGCCATGATCTTCGTTTTCTGAATGTGGCAATATCACTATATACCTATTAAGCCAGATGAAAGAAAAAGACAAAAAGTCCTAGAGGGAGGGAAGGAAGGAAGGAAAGAAATAAAAAAGAAAATAAACACGATAATATCAAATATTGGCAAAAAATGCAGAGAAACTGGATTTCCTGTACATTGCTGGCAGGAATACAAAATGGTGCTGCCATTCTGGAAAATAGTTTGGCATCTTCTGAAATTAAGCATGCACTTACCATACAACCCAGAAACGGCACTGTTGGGCATTTATACAAAAATTAAAATAAAAACCCATGTTTACATAAAAATCTGTGCACAAATGTTCACAGCATCTTTACAAATAGCCAAAAATTAGAACAACCCAAATGCCCAAATGTTTTTCCATGAGTAAATGTTAAAACCCTGATACATCCATCATATTATGGAATTCTATACATATAATATAAAAGGATCAAACTACTGAGAGACACAATGTGTGTAAATATTATGCTGAGTGGAAAAGCCAATCTTAAAAAGTTGGATACTATACGATTTTATATATTTTCAAAGTGATAAAATCGTAAAAAACAAACATTGGTACTAAAGGATAGGGACAATTGATCGGATGGGGTGTGTAATGGGGTGTGCTTGAGAGAATCCTTTTGCAGTGATAGAACTGTTCTATATCTTGATCATTGTAGCAACTGGACAAACCTTTGCATAGGATAAAACTGCATAGAACATACCACACACACACACACACACATACACACATATGGGATTCCCAGGTGGCGCAGTGGTAAAGAATCTGCCTGCCCATACAGGAGATCCAAGAGACGTGGGTTCTATCTCTGGGTCAGGATGATCTCCTGGTATAGGAAATGGCAACCCACTCCAGTATTCTTGCCTGGAAAATTCCAGTCAGAGGAGCCTAGCTAGTTACACTCAAGAGTCAGACTCGACTGAGCACACAAGCATGCATGCACACACACACACATATCCACATACATAAATGTAGGTTTATTAAAAGTGAAAGCTGAATAAAGTCTGTTAACAGTAATACCAATGTAAATTTCCTAGTGTTGATACTATGTTATAAACTACATAACATGTCACCATAGGAAAACTAAGACAAGACATCAGACTTATTATACTATTTTTGTAACTTCCTATGAGCCCATAATTATTTCAAATAAAAAGATGTTTTTTAAAAAGAAAGGATTTGAACAGACACTCCTCCAAAGTATACATACAAAGAGCAAATAAGCATTTCATTTAATAATAATAAAGAATAGCAAAATACTCAACATCATTAATCATTGGGAGAATGCAAATTTAACCACAGTTGAAATACCATGCATTACGATAGCTAAAATTAGAAAGAACAATAATATCAAGTATGGACAAGAATGTGTAAGCAACTGGATCTCTCATACATTGCTGGAGGTACAGTCATTTGGAAACCAGTGGCAATTTCTTATAAACAAACATATTCTTTTAGAATCTAACCCTTAGCTATTTACCCAAGAAAAATAAAACTGAGTGACACAGAGACCTGTACATGGCAAGCATATAGCATAGCACCTTTATTTCTAAAAGCCCAAAACTAGAAACAATTCAAATATTCATTAACAGGAGAGTGAATTAACAAATCTATGGTATATCCATCAGTGGAATAATTCAACAATAAAACTGGTGAATCTCAAAAAAAATTATGCTAAGTAAGAAGATCCAGACATAAAAGAGTACACACTCTATAGTTCCATCTATATGAAAGAATTTTAGGAAAGGTAAATTTAATCTACAGCAATAAAGAGAAGATTGATGTTTGCCTGGGATGAAGGATTAGGGGGACAAGTGGCAGCTATGGAAAGAGAACAGAGGAAATTTTGGGGTGCTGGAAATGTTCTGTATCTTGATTGTGTCGATTGTTACATGGATATGAGCATTTATCACAACACATTGTGCTGTACGTATACAATGTACGCAATTTTGGGGGTAAAGTATGCTTCAATAAAATTGATTTTTTTAAATGCAGACCCTAAGGTCTTTCTGGAGTTTCAGAAATGAGAGTGAGACATGTCAAAGAAGGTAATAGTTTAAAGTCTCAGTGATTAGCGGAATGATAGATAGTGCTGTTAATAGACCTGTGACTTTCAGGAACTCTAAACTCAACATGAGCAAAAATGAACTAAATTTCTCCTTTCACCATTCAGTTCAGTTCAGTCACTCAATCATGTCCAACTCTTTGTGACCCAATGAACCACAGCACGCCCGGCCTCCATGTCCATCACCAACTCCTGGAGTTTACCCAAACTCATGTCCATCGAGTTGGTGATGCCATCCAGCCATCTCATCCTCTGTCATCCCCTTCTCCTCCTGCCCCCAATCCCTCCCAGCATCAGGGTCTTTTCTAATTAGTCAACTCTTCGCATGAGATGGCCAAAGTATTGGAGCTTCAGCTTCAGCATCAGTCCTTCCAATTAACATCCAGGACTGATCTCCTTTAGGATGGACTGGTTGGATCTCCTTGCAGTCCAAGGGACTCTCAAGAGTCTTCTCCAACACCACAGTTCAAAAGCATGAATTCTTCGTCGCTCAGTCTTCTTCACAGTCCAACTCTCACATCCATACATGACCACAGGAAAAACCATAGCCTTGACTAGATGAACCTTTGTTGGCAAAGTAATGTCTCTGCTTTTCAATATGCTGTCTAGGTTCGTCATAACTTTTCTTCCAAGAAGTAAGAGTCTTTTAATTTCATGGCTGCAATTACCATCTGCAGTGATTTTGGAGCCCCAAAAAATAAAGTCTGACACTGTTTCCACTGTTTCTTCATCTATTTGCATGAAGTGATGGGACCAGATGCCATGACCTTAGTTTTCTGAATGTTGAGCTTTAAGCCAACTTTTTAATTCTCCTCTCTCACTTTCATCAAGAGACAAGGTTCGATGCACGATACTGGATGCTTGGGGCTAGTGCACTGGGACGACCCAGAGGGATGGTATGGGGAAGGAGGAGGGAGGAGGGTTCAGGATGGGGAACACATGTATACCTGTGGCAGATTCATTTTGATATTTGGCAAAACTAATACAATTATGTAAAGTTTAAAAATAAAATAAAAATTAAAAAAAAAAAAGAGAGACTTTTTAGT
>NW_011494942.1:10424095-10427127 GCF_000754665.1 Bison bison bison | reverse complement strand
GCTTCCAGACCTGCATATAGGTTTCTCAAGAGGCAGGTCAGGTGGTCTGGTATTCCCATCTCTTTCAGGATTTTCCACAGTTTATTGTGATCCACACAGTCAAAGGCTTTGGCATAGTCAATAAAGCAGAAATCGGTGTTTTTCTGGAACTCTCTTCCTTTTTCCACGATCCACCAGATGTTGGCAATTTGATCTCCGGTTCCTCTGCCTTTTCTAAAACCAGCTTGAACGTCTGGAAGTTCATGCTTCATGTATTGCTGAAGCCTGGCTTGGAGAATTTTGAGCATTACTTTACTAGCATGTGAGATGAGCGCAATTGTGCAGTATTTCGAGCATTCTTTGGCATTGCCTTTCTTTGGGATTGGAATGAAACTGACCTTTTCCAGTCCTGTGGCCACTGCTGAGTTTTCCAAATTCACTGGCATATTGAGTGCGGCACTTTCATAGCATCATCTTTCAGGATTTGAAATAGTTCAACTGGAATGCCATCACCTCCACTAGCTTTGTTTGTAGTGATGCTTTCTAAGGCCCACTTGACTTCACATTCCAGGATGTCTGGCTCTAGGTCAGTGGTCACACCATCATGATTATCTGGGTCATGAAGATCTTTTTTGTATGGTTCTTCTGTGTATTCTTGCCACCTCTTCTTAATATCTTCTGCTTCTGTTAGGTCCATACCATTTCTGTTCTTTATCAAGCCCATCTTTGCATGAAATGTTCCCTTGGTATCTCTAATTTTCTTGAAGAGATCCCTAGTCTTTCCCATTCTGTTGTTTTCCTCTATTTCTTTGCATTGATCACTGAGGAAGCCTTTCTTACCTCTCCTTGCTCTTCTTTGGAACTCTGCATTCAGATGCTTATATCTTTCCTTTTCTCCTTTGCTTTTCACTTCTCTTCTTTTCACAGCTATTGCAAGGCCTCCCCAGACAGCCATTTTGCTTTTTTGTATTTCTTTTCCATGGGTATGGTCTTGACCCCTGTCTTCTGTACAATGTCACGAACCTCCTTCCATAGTTCATCAGGCACTCTGTCTATCAGACCTAGTCCCTTAAATCTATTTCTCACTTCCACTGTATAATCATAAGGGATTTGATTTAGGTCATGCCTGAATGGTCTAGTGGTTTTCCCCACTTTCTTCAATTTAAGTCTAAATTTGGCAATAAGGAGTTTATGGTCTGAGCCACAGTCAGCTCCCAGTCTTGTTTTTGCTGACTGTATAGAGCTTCTCCATCTTTGGCTGCAAAGAATATAATCAATCTGATTTTGGTGTTGACCATCTGGTGATGTCCATGTGCAGAGTCTTCTCTTATGTTGTTGGAAGAGGGTGTTTACTATGACCATACATGGTCATATGAGCTACTCCACGTTCAAAGTCAGGAGGGGCGACCTCGTCCAAGGTAAGAAGCAGTGGCTGTGCTTTGCTGGAGCAGCTGTGAAGAGATACCCCACATCCAAGGTAACAGAAACCCAAGTAAGATGGTAGGTGTTGAGAGAGGGCATCATAGGGCAGACACACTGAAACCATAATCACAGAACACTAGCCAATCTGATCACATGGACCATAGCCTGTCTGACTCAATGAAACTAAGCCATGCTGTGTGGGGCCACCCAAGACTGATGGGTCATGGTGGAGAGGTCTGACAGAATGTGGTCCACTGGAGAAAGGAATGGCAAACCACTTCAGTATTCTTGCCTTGAGAACCCCATAAACAGCATGAAAAGGCAAAATGATAGGATACTGAAAGAGGAACTCCCCAGGTCAGTAGGTGCCCAGTATGCTACTGGAGATCAGTGGAGAAATAACTCCAGAAAGAATGAAGGGATGGAGCCAAATCAAAAAAATACTTTGTGGATGTGACTGGTGATAGAAGCAAGGTCCGATGCTGTAGAGAGCAATATTGCATAGGAACCTGGAATGTTAGGTCCATCAATTAAGGCAAATTGGAAGTGGTCAAATAGGAGATGGAAGAGTGAACGTTGACATTCTAGGAATCAGAGAACTAAAATGGACTGGAATGGGTGAATTTAACTCAGATGACCATTATATCTACTACTGTGGGCAGGAATCCCTTAGAAGAAATGGAGGAGCCATCATGGTCAACAAAAGAGTCCGAAATGCAGTACTTGGATGCAATCTCAAAAACGACAGAATGATCTCTGTTCGTTTCCAAGGCAAACCATTCAGTATCACAGTACTCCAAGTCTACGCCCCAACCAGTAACACTGAAGAAACTCAAGTTGAATGGTTCTATGAAGACCTACAAGACCTTTTAGAACCAACACCCAAAAAAGATGTCCTTTTCATTATAGGGAACTGGAATGCAAAAGTAGGAAGTCAAGAAACACCTGGAGTAACAGGCAAATTTGGCCTTGGAGTACGGAATGAAGCAGGGCAAAGGCTAATGGAGTTTTGCCTTTCACCATTAGCCCAAAACTATTCTTTCTTGGGTGTTTCCTATCTCTGTGAATGGCATCCTCCGACGTGCAAGGCAAAGAAGCGGCCAATATTTTTGACACTTCCCTTTTCGCTTCACCCCCATATCTAATCAATTGTTTAATCCTTCCAACTGTATCTCCTAAACTGATTTCAAATGTGTTGGCTTCTCTCCAACTCTATTATGACCACACTAGTCTAGTCATTATCTCTCACCTTTATCACTACCACCTAATGAATCTCAATTCAATGCTCAAAATTCTCCAAGTCAGGCTTCAACAGTATATGAACCATGAACTTCCAGGTGTTCAAGCTGGATTAGAAAAGGCAGAGGAGCCAGAGATCAAATTGCCAACATCTGTTGGATCATAGAAAAATCAAGAGAGTTTCAGAAAAACATCTACTTTTGCTTTATTGACTATGCAAAAGCCTTTGACTGAGTGGATCACAAAAAACTGTGGAAAATTCTGAAAGAGATGGGAATACCAGACCACCTGACCTGCCCCCTGAGAAATCTGTATGCAGTTCAAGAAGCAACAGTTAGAACTGGACATGGAACAACAGACTGGTTCCAAATTGGGAAAGGAGTAGATCAAGG
>NW_011494942.1:10423184-10423885 GCF_000754665.1 Bison bison bison | reverse complement strand
CAGAATTGATGCTTTTGAACTGTGGTATTGGAGAAGACTCTTGAGAGTCTCTTGGACAGCAAGGAGATCCAACCAGTCCATCCTAAAGGAAATCAATCCTGAATATTCATTGAAAGGACTGATGTTGAAGCTGAAGCTCCAATACTTCGGCCACCTGATGAGAAGAGCTGACTCATTTGAAAAGACCCTGATGCTGGGAAAGATTGAAGGTAGGAGGAGAAGAGGATGACAGAGGATGAGGTTGTTGGATGGCATCACCAACTCGATGGACATGAGTTTGAGTAGACTCTGGGAGTTGGTACTGGGAGGCCTGGTGTGCTACAGTCCATGGGGTCACAAAGAGTTGAACATAACTGAGCGACTGAACAGAACTGAACTGATCTGATCTGGCCCTTACAGCTGACAATCCAGAGAGAAAAGGATTATCTCTTTCCTGAGAGTTTGAGCAGATGTCCTAATGTAACCTAATCTAATCTCCTATATTGGTCTGGACTCTGATTGCAAGAGACAGAAATTCTACTCAAACTAGATTACTTTTTTAAAAGAAAGTATATTTATTTCATCACCTAACCAAGAGGGAATAAACTATTCATGACTGAATCTATAGATTTGTCTGATTTTTTCAGGAATCTGTCTTTCTCTCCAGCTCTTGGTTATACTTCCCTCTAGGTTGGTTTCAGTCTCAGGCCCCCCCCCCCCCC
>NW_011494942.1:10418962-10423084 GCF_000754665.1 Bison bison bison | reverse complement strand
CTTGATGAAAGTGAAAGAGGAGAGTGAAAGAGTTGGCTTAAAGCTCAACATTCAGAAAACTAAGATCACAGCATCTGGTCCCATCACTCCATGGCAAATAGATTGGGAATCAATGAAACAGTAACAGACTTTATTTTCTTGGGCTTCAAAATCACTGCAGACTGTAGCCATGAAATTAAAAGACACTTGCTCCTTGGAAGAAAAGTTATGACCAACCTAGACAGCATATTAAAAAGCAGAGACATTACTTTGCCAACAAAGGTCCATTTAGTCAGAGCTATAGTTTTTCTAGTAGTCATATATGGATGTGAGAGTTGGACTACAAAGAAAGCTGAGTGCTGCAGAATTGATGCTTTTGAACTGTGGTATTGGAGAAGACTGTTGAGAGTCCCTTGGACTGCTAGGAGATCAAACCAGTCAATCCTAAAGGAAATCAGTCCTGAATATTCATTGGAAGGACTGATGCTGAAGCTGAAGCTCCAATACTTTGGCCACCTGATGTGAAGAACTGACTCATTGAAAGAGACCCTGATGCTGGAAAGATCAAAGGCAGGAGGAGGAGATGACAGAGGATGAGATGGTTGGGTGGCATCACGGACTCAATGGACATGCGTTTGAGCAAGCTCTGTGAGTTGGTGATGGACAGGGAAGCCTGGTGTGCTGCAGTCCATGGGGTCACAAAGAGTTGAACATAACTGAGCGACTGAACAGAACTGAACTGATCTGATCTGGCCCTTACAGCTGACAATCCAGAGAGAAAAGGATTATCTCTTTCCTGAGAGTTTGAGCAGATGTCCTAGGGAGGATGCTGGTTACTCTCACTTGGGTCACTGCCCACTGCTGAGCCATACACTCAGGCCAAGAGAACAAAAACTCTGATTAGTTACATTTAGATAGGTTATTTGCCCACACCTGCAATGGAGGATGCTGTGCTCAGTCATGTCTGGCTGTGTGCAACCCCATGGACTATAGCCCACCAAGCTCTTTTCGTGGGATTCTCAGGCAAGAATACCAGAGTGGGTAGCCAGTTCCTGCTCCAGGGGATCTTCACGACCCAGGGATGGAACACTAGTCTATTGCATCTCCTGCATTGGCAGACAGACTGACAGACACTGAGCCACCTGGGAAGCCCATGTTATGGGGGATGAGGGAGAGTCACATTTTGCCCACATCACAGGGAAAGGATTCTCCACAAGCAGAGGATTTGTTACCAGAAGTTAAAGGCAAGTATGCGATAAAAATCCTAACTACAAGATTCTGTTTCCATTCTCCTGACAGTGGTTAGTTATTCTATTTTACTTTTTAAAAATTAAGTTATTCTCCTGCTTCAAACCTTTCTATGGCTTTTTATTACTCTTAGAACAAAATTTAAAATCTCCCAAATGACTTCAAAGGCCTTCATGCTCCAAGCCCTTCTTCACCAGACTAAATTTTACATCACTCTCCCTTCATTCTCTTCCAGAAATCCTATCTTTTGCTCAGTTTCTTTAGGAAACATATGTCTCCTCACAACCACCTTCCACAGCTACTGATTCCCCTGGACACACTCACAGTACTGCATCAGGGGACACTTGATCATCTTGAGAGCTCACTTTGAACACGTCTTCATTAACGAAGCTTTCCTGACTTCCCAGATTAGAATGTCTCCAGTTAAACTCACTTGTAGCACTGGAGCATCTCCTTCATAGCACTTGTCTCAAAGTCACATAATCATCAAGGTATTTATTGTTTACTATCTGATCTCTGAGGGCTTCCCAGGTGGCACTAGTGGTAAAGAACCTGCCTTTCAATGAGGGAGATGTAAAGAGATGTGGGTTCAATCCCTGGGTCAGGAAGATCCCCTGGAGTAAGAATGGCAACCCACTCCAGTATTCTTGCCTGGGAAATCCCATGGACAGAGGAGCTTGGTGGGCTACAGTCCATTGGGTGGCAAAAAGAGTCAGACACAACTGAGAAACTAAACGACAAGCTGATCTCTCCTATTTGAATGATGGGAACTCCATAAGGGCTGAGACTTACTGTCTCTTCACCACTGTAGTCCTAGCACCGAGCCCAGTGACTAGAAGAAAACTCTCAATTTTTTTCTTCAGCAAATGAATAAATTCAGTGAGGAACCAGAAAGGGCTGATAAATTCAGTTTTAGACAGATTAAATCAGAAATAATGACAAGGCAGGAAGTTAGAAAATTTGCAATAGTTGAAAATACGGGAATTCCATGCTGAATAGAGTCCAATGTTCCATGGGACTAATGTTTTAAAAAAAAGCAAATATCAAAATATCAAAAATGTATTTTGTTTCCCCAAATGAAGATTGATTTCCATGAGGTGTTGTGAATTGACGAATCTGAGAGTATAAAAAGCCCCAGAGCATTCTGATACTATTTACTGTCTACACACCTGGTGCTTTACTGACAAGCATGACCCAAACTGGAAGCCAACTGTTGGCAAAGAAAGGAGGGAAGAACATTGCATAAAGAAACCTGAGGTAATTTTAATTTTATTTACACAGGTCATTCACCTTAGAACTGAAGTCAGATTTAGAGATTCAAACAGCCCCTGTAAAGGGTACATTTTCTGCCTTCCCTCCCCTCAGTAAATAGCTTTCAGAGACACTAAAAGCAAAGAAACTAAAAGTACAGAATTTCTTTGTGAGAAGAGCCCACTGTTCCTTGTCTTTTTCAACATCCTCTTCTCCTCAGGATCCACTCTATGCCAAACACAAAGGTTTTACTTGTGTAGGGTTATTCTGGGTTAAAGGAGTACTTCTCAAGAGAGTAGTCAAAGGGTGTTTCTGTATTTTCCTTCCTGAGGTGTGTGAAGGGGAAAGAAAAAAAAAAAATTCCACAGCTACACTCCCATTCAAAACAGTCCAACAATCATTTTTCTTAATAATATTTATCAGTGAGTGGCTAGAGTCCTGAAACTTTCAGGTATGTCAGTTCTTTAGTAAAGAAAAATGAAGCTGATGTTTTAAAAAACCAGCTTTGGTTGTAAAATACAGATATTTGGCTATTTTTTTTAAAATTGTAAATGTCCAAACTTAAGGGAAAAACTGATGGGGAGGAGGAAAAGGCACAAGAAAAAGGAAACAGCTGTGCTTTAGATTCACTCCAAAGCTAAACCAAACCCTTACTAAATTTACAGTGTATATTGTGAGTAGCACATGAAAAAACCTCCGGCCCAGGAGAGAAAAGCAGATGAGAAACTCTTAGAAGAGAAGGGTGGGGCTGGGAGGAAAAGAATCAATGTGAGCCCTTCTTTGAAGCTAAAGGTGGACAAGCTTTTCATAGCTTGTCCTCTGAGAATTTTCTCCAGTCACAAGCCACATGTGTTGCTTATTGTATTTCCAAAGCGCAACAGGAAAATGAAGAATTTAACTTCAGCTGAGACCTTGGTGAGGTCCTTGGCCGTTTGTCCACTCCCTTTCTCCATGTTGAAATCTCTTCTTCCTTCCCCTTTCCTGGCTCTTTGGTTGGACAGAGAGAAGCGGTAGGTCACAGGTTCCTGGAGATCAACCAGACCATCAGTAGCAGCATATTGCATATATGCACAGTCTAAGGGTTCAGAAACAGAAGGCAGGTAGGAAGTCCCATGCTAACCAGGCCCATTACCTGCTAACTGGACTAGAGGTCATCTGCGTCTGATATTTAAGCATGCTTGGACTGGTCCTTCATTTTTTCAAACTGTCCTTTTGTTCATTAATGCCTAAAATTTCAGGCTTAAAAAGCAAAATTTTGTGGATAAAAAGGCAATTTTGTTAAATTCTAAAAATTCTGTAAATTATTGTTCAGTTCACTTCAGTCACTCAGTTGTGTCCGACTCTTTGCGACACCATGAATCACAGCACGCCAGGCCTCCCTGTCCATTACCATCTCCCAGAGTTCACTCAAACTCACATCCATCGAGTCGGTGACACCATCCAGCCATCTCATCCTCTGTCGTCCCCTTTTCCTCCTGCCCCCAATCCCTCCCAGCATCAAAGTCTTTTCCAATGAGTCAACTCTTCTCATGAGGTGGCCAAAGTACTGGAGTTTCAGCTTTAGCATCATCCTTCCAAAGAACACCCAGGACTGATCTCCTTTAGAATGGACTGGTTGGATCTCCTTGCAGTGTAAGGGCTGTC
>NW_011494942.1:10405156-10418862 GCF_000754665.1 Bison bison bison | reverse complement strand
TTTCAATTTCATGGCTGCAGTCACCATCTGCAGTGATTTTGAAGCCCCAAAAAATAAAGTCTGACACTGTTTCCACTGTTTCCCCATCTATTTCCCATGAAGTGATGGGACCAGATGCCATGATCTTCGTTTTCTGAATGTTGAGCTTTAAGCCAACTTTTTCACTCTCTTCTTTCACTTTCATCAAGAGGCTTTTGAGTTCCTCTTCACTTTCTGCCATAAGGGTGGTGTCATCTGCATATCTGAGGTTATTGATATTTCTCCCGGCAATCTTGATTCCAGGTTGTGCTTCTTCCAGCACAGCATTTCTCATGATGTATTCTGCACATAAGTTAAATAAGCAGGGTGACAATATACAGCCTTACTATAGTCTTTTTCAGAAAAGAAGTTTTAACTGGTGTGTCAGGAGAGAGAGAAAGAAATAAGGGGTATTTATGAACAGCCAAGAGAAAGGGTGTAGAGAGGCCAGGCTAGAAGTAGAGAAGATAAGCTCTGCTTTTTGTTTTTTATTATTTAATTTATTTTTATTTTTATAAAAGTCACATAATATAAAATATACTATTTTAACCATATTTAATTGTACAGTTCAGTGGCACTAAGTATATTTACACCCATCTCCTGATTTTTTCATCTTCCTAAATTAAAACTCTGTCCCCATTAAACACTAAGGCCCCATCCCCCTTCCCCACTCCTCCCCAGCCCTGGCCACAGGCACCTACCAATATACTTTCTGACTCTATGAATTTAACTCTTCTGAGAACCTCATGCTGCTGCTGCTGCTAAGTCGCTTCAGTCGTGTCCGACTCTGTGCGACCCCATAGACGGCCTCCTACCAGGCTCCTCTGTCCCTGGGGTTCTCCAGGCAAGAACACTGGAGTGGGTTGCCATTTTCTTCTCTAATGTATGAAAGTGAAAAGTGAAAGTGAAATCGCTCAGTCGTGTCCAACTCTTAGCGACCTCATGAACTGCAGCCTACCAGCCTACCAGGCTCCTCCATCCATGAGATTTTCCAGGCAAGAGTACTGGAGTGGGGTGCCATCGCCTTCTCATATTAGAGGATAAAAACCAACTCTGATTTTGTCTCCACTATTGAATTCATGATATTTGTAGGTCTTCTCTAAGAGGTCAATGTTAACGGATAAACAATAACACACTTTTACACATAATCATGATTAAAGCATCTAGGCAGTACTGAAGCCTGCACCCTAGAGCCTGTGGCTGCACAAAAAGGGAAAGCACCTCAATGAGAGGCTCCTGCACCGCAACTAGAAAGTAACCTCCACTTGCCATAACTAGAGAAAAGTCCACCCAGCAATGAAGAGCCAGCACAGCCAAAAATTAATTAACTAATTAATTTTTCAAAAATTCTTTAAGAAGTCTAAGTAGTATAATAATATCTATATAAGGAAATGGTTTACTATGGATCCTGACTCAGCCCCACTCCACAAAAGAGAAAAAATTTCTCCTGGTTACACACATTAAAATAATGCCAACCAGTATAATTCGGAAGTGAATCATGTATCAAGTAGTGTAAAAGTAAGTGGTTTTGCATTATTGCCCTTTGCCATTTGACATTAAAATACATTCTTAAATGAATGTGGTTATGTTAATCAAGGCACATTTCTTGCTTTATGTTTTTTTGCTAATGACATTACTTGCTGTTTATTTTATATTTATTTTAGACTAGGGAAATGATGTTAGACAAAAAGCAAATTCGAACAATTCTCATATGGGTTCAAAATGGTTCATAAAGCAGCAGAGGCAACTCACAACATCAACAACACATTTGGCCCAGGAACGGCCAACAAGCACACACTGCAGTGACAGTTCAAAAAGTTTGCAAAGGAGATGAGAGCCTTGAAGATGAGGAATGTAAAAGCCAACCATCGAAAGGTGACAACAACCAGTTGAAAGGATCATCAAAGTTGATCCTCTTATAATTACAACAGAAGTTGCCCCAGAACTCAGTGTCGACCACTGATAGTCATTCAGCATCTGAAGTAAATTGGAAAGGTGAAAAAGCTCAATAACTGGGTGCCTCATGGGCTGACCACAAAGCAAAACAATCGTCATTTTGTAAAGTGTTGTCTTCTCTTATTCTATGCAACAACAATGAATCATTTCTTGATCGGATGGTGATGTGCCACAAAAAGTGGATTTTATGCAACAACAGACAACCAGTGATGACCGATTCAACTGCTGAACCGAGGAGAAACTCCAAAGCACTTTCCAAAGCCAAACTTGCACCAAAAATAGGTCATGGTCACTGTTTGGTGGTCTGCTGCTGGTCTGATCCACTACAGCTTTCTGAATCCTGGTGAAACCTTTACATCTGTGAAGTATGCTCAGCAAATCAATGAGACACAGTGAAAACTGCAATACCTGCAGCCAGCATTGATCAAGAAAAAGGGCTCAATTCTTTTCCACAACGACACACAACCACACACACAACCAACACTTCAAAAGTTGAACGAATTGGACTATGAAGTTTTGCCTCATCTGCCATATTCACCTGACCTCTCGCCAACTACCACTTTGTCAAGCATCTTGACAACTTTTGCAGGCAAAATCCACAACCAGCAGGATGCAGAAAATGCTTTTCAAGAATTCCTCAAATCCTGAAACACTAATTTTTACGCTACAGGAATAAACAAACTTATTTCTCATTGGCAAACATGTGCTGAATTAAAAAAGAGTGGATATATGTATATGTATAACCAGTTCATTTTGTACAGCTGAAACTAAAGTAACATTGTAAATCAACTATACTCCAATTGAAAAAACAAACAAACAAACAAACTTTATGCTAAGTGAAGGAGCCAGGAACAAACAAAATGTGTTAATTGTAATGGTTCCTATTTTGACTAATAAAGAGGAATTTGAGCCTAGTTATAATGATTTCAAATTCACAGTCTGAAACAATAATTATGCTTGCACCAACCTAGTATCACATACATAATGCTATGGACTGAATGGTGTCCCACCAAAATTTGTATGCTAAAGCTCAAATCCCCAAGTGATGGTATTTGGTTATGGGACCTTTGAGAAGTACCTGTGGTTAGATGAGGTCATAAGAGTGGCCCTAATTTGACAGGATTAGTGTTCTTTTAGAAGTGACACTAGAGAGCTTACTGCCTCTTTCCACCATGGGTAGACACAGCAAGAATGTAACCATCTGCAAGCCAGGAAAAGGGCCTTCACCAGAAAAATTGGCTGGCACCTCCACTTGGGATTTCTCAGTCTCCAGAACTGTGAGAATCAGATTTCTGTGGTTTCAGCCTCCAAGTCAATGGTATTTTGTTATGACAACCCAAGATGACAAATACCAATTTTGGCACCAAGAAGTGGGATACCAAATACCAAAATACCTAAAAACGTAGAAGCAAATACCTAAAAACATAGAAGCAATTTTAGAACTAGGGAGTGTGTGTGCCTCTTTGAGACCCCATGGACTGTAGCCTGACAGGTTCCTTTGTCCATAGGGATCCTCCTGGCAAGAATACTGGAGTGGGTTGCCATGCCCTCCTCCAGGGGATCTTCCCAAACCAGGGACTGAATCTAGGTGTCCTGCATTGCAGGTGGATTCTTTACTGTCTGAGCCACCAGAGAAGCTCAGAAAGTGGGTAGAGGCTGGAAGAGTTTTGAGGTGCATACTAGAAATATGGATATTAAATGTGATTCCAAAGAGAGCTCAGAAAGGAAAAGGGAGCCATGGAGAGAAAACGTCCATCTTCTTAGAGAATACATAAATGATCATGAACAGAATGTTGGTAGAAATACAGATATTAAAGGCCGTTCTAGTGAAGTCTCAGAAAGAATGAGGAATAGGTTATTGGAAAGTGGAGGAACAGTGACGCTTGTTCTAATGTGGCAAAACTGGCTGAATTGTGTTTTATGTTTTGTGGCGGGAAGACTTCATAAGCAATGACATCAGTTAAATTTAACCAAGGAGATATCTACGCAAAGTGTTGAAGGAGCAGTGTGATTCCCTGATTGCTTATAGTAAAATGCAAAAGGAAGGCAATGAATTGAAGGAGGAACTGTTAAACAAAAAAGAACTTAAAGGTGTAGAAAATTCTCAGTCTATCCATATTGAAAAAAAAGATAAAAAGAAAGAGTGTTCTAAACAGAAAATAAGGGTGTGGCTGAACAACCATTAGATAAAAAGATCCTGGGTGTGACTCATGGGTTTAATCAGCCATCTCAGCAGAAGCCAGGAATAGAGATGAGATTATTGACAGGTGGGACTAAAGGAAACAGAAAAAATGGGACAGAATAAAGGAAGGCTATTGGACATTTTAGATCCTTACAGGACGGGATCATGAGCTGGTTGGCTGAGAATATATACTATTCTCAAAGAAAAGTAAAGAATAACCCCAAAGGTGATTCAGATCATTAGGGCTGCTCCTCAGTTTCAAAGGGTGGGACCACCACCTGGGTGTCAACCAGCCAGACGGTCTGCCTAAAGTCTCAGAGGTGGGGACATGCTGCAGAGCCAGGGGGTTTGGGGTCCCTGGAGCCTTGGGAGTGGATCTTGCCCAAGAGGGTTAGGACCACCATGCCAGTGGATCCAAAAGGCAGGACCTTGCCCCTGTGGGTCTGGAAGGAGGGCATTCAGTCAAAGAGGAGTCTTAAGATTTAATGGAATTTGTCTTTCTAGGGTTTGGACTTGCTAGGGAGGCATCATGCCTTCTTTATGTTCTATTTCTCTATTTGGGGATGGGACTGTCTATCCTATGCCCATCCCAGCATTTTATTTTGGAAGCATGTAATTTGTCTGATTTCATCAGTTTATAGCTGGAGAAAGATTTTTGTCTCAGGATGAATCATACCTCAAATCTCACCAATTTAGATATCTAAATGAGGCTTAGACTTTAGAGTGGATGCTCGAATGAGTTAAGACTTTGGAGGCTGTTGCATTGATATGACTGTATTTGGCATGCAATAAAGACATGCATTTTGGAGGGCCAGAGGCAGAATGCTATGGACTGAATTGCATCCCTACAAAATTCCTGTGCTGAAGCCCTAAACTTCCTGAGATGTTTAGGAGATGGGACCTTTGGGACCTTAGGATTAAATAAGGTCATGGGGATGGGGTCCTCATTTGATAGGACGAGTGTCCTTATAAGAAGATACACCAGAGCTTTCTAACTCCCTCTCCACCACATGAGGACGCAGCAAGAAGGAACCTATCTGCAAGCAAGGAAGAGGCTCTCATCAGGAACTGAGTTGGCCAGCACCTTGATTTTGAACTTTCTAGTTTCCAGTGCTGTGAAAATTAAATCTCCAATGTTTAAGCCTCCCAAACTATGGCATTTTGTTAAGTCAGCCCAAGAAGACTAATACACATACTAACATACATCATACACATATATAATGATTCATAATTGCACTTATCCTACAGATATAACAAGAGAGCATAAAGCTATGTGTATAAGAACGTTCACTGCAGCAGTCTATAATAGTAAAATGAAGGAAGAGCACTATACTAGTGTCCTAGGGTTGCTGTAACAAAGTACTGAATGGTGTGAAACAACTAATGTGTTAACTTGGAGTTCTAGAAGTTAGAAGTCTGATATCAAGATGTCAGTAGGACCATGCTCCCCCTGAAATTTGTGGGAATCCTTCATTGGCTCTTCCTAGATACTAGTGATTTTCGAGAAAGCTCTGGTATTCCCTGGCTTGTAGATGCATCACTCCCATCCTCTGTTTTCACATGAAAAATGCAGGTCTCTATATCATCTTCCTTCTGCACATGTTTGTTTCTGTGTCCTAATCTACTCTTTTTATAAGGTCACCAGACATGTTGGATTACAGCCATCGAACTCATTTTAATTTGATTACCTCTGTAAAGACAATTTATAAATAAGATAATATTCTGAGGCACTAGGCTTTAGGACTTCAACATATCTTTTGTAGGGCAGGGGGAAGGATGGTAACATTCAATCCATAACAAACATAAAAGTCTACCAACAGGGGAATGGAATTCTACATAACCCTACAGCTATTAGGGCTTCCTCGGTGGCTCAAGCAGTAAAGAATCCGCCTGCAATGGGGGAGACCTAGGTTTGACCCCTGGGTTGCGAAGATCCCCTGGAGGAGGGCATGGCAACTCTCTCCAATATTCTTGCCTGGAGAATCCCTGTAGACAGAGGAGCCTGGTGGGCTACAGTCCATGGGGTTGCAAACAGTCGGACATGACTGAGCAACTAAGCACATACAGTCATTAGAGAGAGAGAGGTGTTGACCTGGAAAGCTGTCCGAGATATATTATTAAATAGAAAAGGTAAGCATTTCAGACCAATATGTATAAATAACATGGTGTAAAAGATGAAATAATGAACGTGAGAGAGGAAAGTGAAGAAGATGGCTTAAAACTCAACATTCAAAAAACTAAGATCATGGCATCTGGTCCCATCACTTCATGGCAAATAGATCAGGAAACAATGGAAACAGTGACAGACTTTATTTTCTTGGACTCCAAAATCACTGCAGATGGTGACTGCAGCCATGAAATTAAAAGATGCTGCTCCTTGGAAGAAAAGCTATGACAAATCTAGACAGCATATTAAAAAGCAGAGACGTTACTTTGCCAACAAAGATATGTCTCGTCAAAGCTATAGTTTCTCCAGTAGTCATGTACGGATGTGAGAGTTGGACTATGAAGAAAGCTGAATGCCAAACAATTGATCCTTTTGAACTGTGGTGTCGGAGAAGACTCCTGATAGACCCTTGAACTCCAAGGAGATCAAACCAGTCAATCCTATAGGAAATCAGTCCTGAATATACATTGGAAGGATTGATGTTGAAGCTGAAACTCCAATACTTTGGCCACCTGATGCAAAGAACTAACGCCTTGGAAAAAACCCTGATGCTGGGAAAGATTAAAGGCAGGAGGAGAAGGGGATGACAGAGGATGAGATGGTTAGATGGCATCACCAACTCAATGGACATGAGTTTGAGCAAGCTCTGGGAGTTGGTAATGGACAAGGAAGCTTGGCATACTGCAGTCCATGGGGTCGCAAAGAGTCAGACATGACTGAGTGACTAAACTGAACTGAAAAGACCATGGAATCCTTATCTTAAATCTGGATTTTGTCTTGACTTACCATTTGGAACAAAGCTCACCATAATGTTTCTGAAGAGCAGAAAGTAACACAATGTTGAAATTAACTATACTCTAATAATAAAATTAATTTAAATTTTAAATAAGCAAACATCCCCCATGGTTCAATGTAAAGAATCCACCTGCAGTGCAGGAGACACAGGTTCCATTCCTGAGTAGGGAAGATGCCCTGGAGGAGGAAATGGTAACACACTCCAGTATTCTTGCCTGGGAAATCTCATGGACAGAGGAGCCTGGAAGGCTATAGTTAATGGGGTCACAAAGAGTCAGACAGGACTTATCAACTGAGCACACATGCACACAGTTATCTATGTTAATATAAATATAATTTAAACTTAGGTGCCATTTTCCACCTTCACTCAATCTATCAGAAAGTATTCACAGTGATTTAATTGACAGATTCTTATCCTAAGTGGGCTTCCCTGGTGCTCAAATGGTAAAGAATACCCTTGCAATGCAGGAGACCCAGGTTTGATCCCTGAGTCAGGAAGATTCCCTAGAGAAGGGAATGGCTACCCACTCCAGTATTCTTGCCTGTAGAATTCCATGGAAGAGGAGTTTAGTGGGTTCCAGTCCAGGAAGTTGCAAAGAGTCAGACATTACTGACTATCACTTTCACTTTTTATTCTAAATACCTAAAAAATCAGTCATCATTATATGTATTCACTTTATAACTATTTATCTATGGCAAGTGGTTCTTGTATTGGCCCCCAAATCATGACACAACATTTTCAAAGAGTGTTGCTCTATCGTTTGTGCCTCTATTACAGAATGATTATTAAAAAGCACATAAATAATAATCTGATTGAAGGTTCAATTAACCACTTGTTTCCTTCAAGGAGTTTTGGAGATGTGCCATGGTTTTAAACTGTTGCTTCAGTCTGAGTCATGATTTGTTTTTAAAGACTAGAAATTCTAGCACACTGCAGGCACATGAAAATGAATGAAAAAATTGATTTATGTTCTGGTATCAGACAATTTGATTTCTAGAGTCTATTGTCACACATTCTGTGATTATATTTGTAAGTTCTTTTGAAAATCCAACAGTTATTCAAAATGAAAAAAATAGGCTTCTCTCTGTAACCTTGGCCAAATCACTTAATCTAAAAAACCATGTAGCTTCCTCTTCTTTAAAATAGGAATAATAACCTCACATTACTTTCAGACTCGTGTGTCTCAAAGAATGATAGTACATAAAATATTGAGGGCAGGAAGTTTCCTTCCCTTCCCTATTTCTGTTTTAAGGCATCACAAAACAATCACAAAGTAGAGAACAATCCCCCTAAGGGTATTTATCTATGAAGGGAAAAATAGTAATATTATACTGAAGAAATCCAGTAAGATGACATGTCAACATTATATGTCCCTGAAATGATAAACAGAGAAATATATAAGATCATTTTGGGGTATTCTTGTCAAAAATTCAGAATCTCAATTTAATCTTAAGAAAAACCAAAATAAGAATCATTCTCCAAAGTAATTGGCCAGTACTCATCAGCAATGTCAAGGTCTTTAAAGAAAGAGAAAAAATGAGAAAATGCCACTGATTGGCAAAGACTAAAGACAACTAAATTTAGCATAGAAGTGAAAGTGAAAGTCGCTCAGTTGAGTTCAACTCTTTGCAATCCCATGGACTATACAGTCCATGGAATTCTCTAGGCCAGAACACTGGAGTGGGTAGCCTTTCCCTTCTCCAGGGGATCTTCCCAACCCAGGGATCAAACCCAGGTGGATTCTTTACCAGCTGAGCCACAAGGGTAGCCCAAGAATACTGGAGTAGGTAGTCTATCCCTTTTCCAGGGTATCTTCCCAACCCAGGAATCGAACCAGGGTCTCCTGCATTGCAGACAGATTCTTTGCCAACTGAGCTATCAAGGATCTTGGAATAAAAACAAAACTTTACAGGGAAAACGTGAAATTTGAATGTTTAGTTAATAGTACTGTAGCAATAGTAGTTTCCTAGCTTTGATGTTTATACAATGGTTATTTAAGTGTTGACCTTAGAGGAAGCCAAGTGAAGGGTATACAGGAACTCCCTACCTTATATTTGCAACTAAAAAAAAAAAATTTTGTTTCCAAATAAAAAGTTTAAAAAGAAGTATCAGAGAACATATGGACTCAATTTGCTTCCAAAATTTCTATGCTGAAGCTCTAATTTCCAATGTAATGGTATTTGGAGATGAGGCCTTTGAAGGATAATCAGAATTAAATGAAGTCACAGATCAGATTAGTGCCCTTGTGTTAGTCACTCATTCATGTCCTACTCTTTGCAATCCCATGGACTATAGCCTGCCAGGCTCCTCTATCCATAGTATTCTCCAGGCAAGAATACTGGAGTGGGTTGCCATGCCCTCCTCCAGGGAAACTTCCTGATCCAGGGATCAAACCCAGGTCTCCAGAATTACAGGCAGATTCTTTACCGTCTGAGCCACCAGGGGTTAGAGTCCTTACAAGAAGAAAATAAGTGTCTCTCTCTCTCTCCTCACTTCACAATCTCTACCACCCCTGCCCCCAAGCATGCACAAAATAGGTCACAGCAAGATGACAACCATCAAGAGACTTCCTTGGCAGGCCAGTGGATAAGAATCTACTTTGCAAGGCAGCGGATGCCGGTTCCATTCGTGGTCGGGGAACTAAGATCCCACATGCCGCAGGGCAACTAAGCCTTTGTGCCACAACTACTGAGCCCACATGTCACAACTAGAGAGTCCGTGTGCTGCAACACGTGATGCAATGAAGTCCTGCGTGCGGCACTAAGACCCTATACTGCCATATTAAAAAAAAAAAAAAAAAAAAGATGATAGCCGTCTAGAAGTCAGGAAGAATTTTCATTGAACCCAACCATACTGGCCCCCTGATTGTGGCCTTCTAGGCTCCAGAACTGTGAGAAAACAGGTATCTGTTGTTTAAGCCACCCATTCTATGGTATTTTGTTATAGTAGCTGGAGCTGGCTCCCACACCAATTAAGCTACTAATTAGAGATTTATATACCAAAGTGCCTTTCACTATCAGTCAGTTCAGTTCAGTCGCTCAGTCGTGTCCAACTCTTTGCAACCCCATGAATCGCAGCACGCCAGGCCTCCCTGTCCATCACCAACTCCCAGAGTTCACTCAAACTCACGTCCATCGAGTCAGTGATGCCATCCAGCCATCTCATCCTCTGTTGACGCCGTCTCCTCCTGCCCCCAATCCCTCCCAGCATCAGAGTCTTTTCTAATGAGTCAACTCTTCCCATGAGGTGGCCAAAGTATTGGAGTTTCAGCTTTAGCATCAGTCCTTCCAAAGAACATCCAGGGCTGATCTCCTTTAGAATGGACCAGTTGGATCTCCTTGCAGGCCAAGGGACTCTCAAGAGTCTTCTCCAACACCACAGTTCAAAAGCATCAATTCTTCGGTGCTCAGCCTTCTTCACAGTCCAACTCTAACATCCATACATGACCACTGGAAAAACCATAGATTTGACTAGATGGACCTTTGTTGGCAAGGTAATGTCTTTGCTTTTTAATATGCTATCTAGGTTGGTCATAACTTTCCTTCCAAGGAGTAAGCGTCTTTTCATTTCATGGCTGCAATCACCATCTGCAGTGATTTTGGAGCCCAAAAGAATAAAGTCTGACACTGTTTCCACTGTTTCCCCATCTATTTCCCATGAAGTGATGGGACCAGATGCCATTATCTTCATTTTCTGAATGTTGAGCTTTAAGCCAACTTTTTCGCTCTCCTCTTTCACTTTCATCAAGAGGCTTTTGAGTTCCTCTTCACTTTCTGCCATAAGGGTGGTGTCATCTGCATATCTGAGGTTATTGATATTTCTCCCGGCAATCTTGATTTCAGCTTGTGCTTCTTCCAGCCCAGTGTTTCTCATGATGTACTCTGTATATAAGTTAAATAAGCAGGATGACAATATACAGCCTTGACGTACTCCTTTTCCTATTTGGAACCAGTCTGTTGTTCCATGTCCAGTTCTAACTGTTTCTTCCTGACCTGAATATAGGTTTCTCAAAAGGCAGGTCAGGTGGTCTGGTATTCCGATCTCTTTCAGAATTGTCCACAGTTTATTGTGATCCACACAGTCAAAGGCTTTGGCATAGTCAATAAAGCAGAAATAGATGTTTTTCTGGAACTCTCTTGCTTTTTCCATGATCCAGCGGATGTTGGCAATTTGATCTCTGGTTCCTCTGCCTTTTCTAAAACCAGCTTGAATTATAGTTCGAATCTAAAATAATGTGCTATATGTCTCAATTACTTCCTAAGGTATTGCCTTTTATTGAATATAGCTATATTCCTACTAAATAATGGGGACTTATTTGGCTCTAAGGGCTTCCCTGGTGGCTCAGTGGTAGAGAATCTGGCTGCCAATGCAGGAGATGTGGGTTAGATCCCTGGGTCAGGAAAATCCCTGGGAGGAGGAAATGGTAACCCACTTCAGTATTCTTGCCTGGGAAATCCCATGAACAGAGGAGCCTGGCAGGCTACAGTTCATGGAGTCCCAAAAGAGTTGGACACGACTTATCAACTAAACAACAAAAAATTTGGCTCTAAATTACCATTCTTAGGTCTTTCCTTGATAGATACTTTGTTGTTTTTCTCAGTTTGTCCCAGACCCATTCTCCATCCTGCTCTGTGCCCTAGAAGGGTGATTTCTGTGGTAGGAAAACTCCTCATCCTGACTCCAGTCCCTTGCCCTCTGGCTTCTGGCTAGAGTGTTGATTCCTCCTGCTTATTGTGTCTACTTACCCTCCTCTGGGTGGTTGGTCCTGCAATAACTATGGGTCTTGTGGAGGCTACTTTCAAGATTAACATTCTCATCTGCTCCAATAACACCCTTTCCTCTCCTCCCCTCTGGATCTATAAAGGTAATGGCTTCCTGCTATTATTCACCCCTGGATGTCTTAACATCCCATACTGGGTCCCTTAGTCCCTTATCCACCCACTCTCTATACACAGTCCTTTTAATAAACACATCTGTTTAAAAATTCCACCGTTACACAGGATGAATAAGTTCTGGAGATCTAATGTGACTATACAATAATCATTGTGGTGACTCTACTGAATGATATTGTATTATATAATATTTGAAATTTGCTAAAATAATTGATCTTAGGTGTTCTCACTACACATACCCACAGACACACAAATCATGACTATGTGAGGTGATGAATATGTTAATGGGCTTGACTGTGGCAATCATTTCACAATGTATATGTATATCAAAACAACAAATTTCAGCTTTCAGTTCAGTTCAGCTGCTCATTTGTGCCCAATTCTTCAGGATCCCATGGTCTGAAGCACTCCAGGCTTCCCTGACCATCACAAACTCCCAGAGCTTACTCAAACTCATGTCCCATGAGTTGGTGATGCCATCCAATGACCTCATCCTCTGTCGTCCCCTTTTCCTCCTGCCTTCAGTCTTTCCCAGCATCATGGTCTTTTCCAATGAGTCAGTTCTTCACATCAGGTGGCCAAAGTACTGGAGTTTCAGCTTCAGCATCAGTCCTTCCAACGAATATTCAGGGTTGATTTCCTTTAGGATGGACTGGTTGGATATCCTTGAAGTCCAAGGGACTCTCAAGAGTCTTCTCCAACACCACAGTTCAAAAGCATCAATTCTTCGGCGTTCAGCTTTCTTTATAGTCTAACTCTCATATCCATACATGACCACTGGAAAAACCATAGATTTGACTAGATGGACCTTTGTTGGCAAAGTAATGTCTCTGCTTTATAATATGCTGTCTAGGTTGGTCATAACTTTTCTTTCAAGGAGCAAGCATCTTTTAATTTCATGGCTGCAATCACCATCTGCAGTGATTTTGGAGCTCCAAAAAAACAGTCTCTCACTGTTTCCATTGTTTCCCAATCTATTTGCCATGGAGTGATGGGACCAGATGCCATGATCTTAGTTTTCTGAATGTTGAGCTTTAAACCATCTTTTTCACTCTCCTCTTTCACTTTCATCAAGAGGCTCTTTAGTTCCTCTTCACTTTCAGCCATGAGAGTGGGGTCATCTGCATATCTTAGATTATTTATATTTTTCCTGGCCGTCTTGATTTCAGCTTGTGCTTCATCAGACCAGCATTTCACATGATGTACTCTGCATATAAGTTAAATAAGCAGGGTGACAATATACAGCCTTGATGTAATCCTTTCTCAATTTGGAACCAGTCTGTTCTTCCATGTCCAGTTCTGTTGCTTCTTGACCTGCATGCAGGTTTCTCAAAAGGCAGATCAGGTGGTCTGGTATTCCCATCTCTTGAAGAATTTACCACAGTTTATTGTGATCCACACGTCAAAGGCTTTGGCATAGTCAATAAAGCAGAAATAGATGTTTTTCTGGAACTCTCTTGCTTTTTCCATGATCCAGCAGATGTTGGCAATTTGATCTCTGGTTCCTCTGCCTTTTCTAAATCCAGCTTGAACATCTGGAAGTTCATAGTTCATGTACTGTTGAAGCCTGGCTTGGAGAATTTTGAGCATTATTTTGCTAGCGTGTGAGATGAGTGCAATTGTGTGGTAGTTTGAGCATTCTTTGGCATTGCCCTTCTTTGGGAATGGAATGAAAACTGACTTTTTCCATCCCTG
>NW_011494942.1:10389002-10405056 GCF_000754665.1 Bison bison bison | reverse complement strand
AGTTTTCCAAATTTGATGGCATGAGTGCAGCACTTAACAGCATAATCTTTCAGTATTTGAAATAGCTCAACTGGAATTCCATCCCTCCACTAGCTTTGTTGGTAGTGATGCTTCCTAAGGCCCACTTGACTTTGCATTCCAGGATGTCTGGCTCTAGGTGAGTGATAGCATCGTGGTTATCTGGGTCATGATCTTTTTTATATAGTTCTTCTGTGTATTCTTGCCACCTCTTCTTAATATCTTCTGCTTCTGTTAGGTCCATACCATTTCTGTCCTTTATTGTGCCCATCTTTGCACAATGTTTGAAATGTTCCCTTGGTATCTCTAATTTTCTTGAAGCAATCTCTAGTCTTTCCCATTCTATTGCTTTCCTCTATTTCTTTGCATTGATCACTAAGGAAGCCTTTCTTACCTCTCCTTGCTCTTCTTTGGAACTCTGCATTCAGATGCTTATATCTTTCCTTTTCTCCTTTGCCTTTAGCTTTTCTTTTCTCAGCTATTTTTAGGCCTCCTCAGACAACCATTTTACGTTTTTACATTTCTTTTTCTTGAGGACGGTTTTGATCACGGTTTTGATCACTGCCTCCTGTACAATGTCACTAACCTTTGTCCACAGTTCTTCAGGCACTCTATCAGATCTAATCCCTTGAACCTATTTGCCACTATATAATCATAAGGGATTTGGTTTAGGTCATTCCTGAATGGTCTAGTGGTTTTTCCCAACTTTCTTCAATTTTAGTCTGAATTTTGTAATAAGGAATTCATGATCTGAACCACAGTCAGCTTCCAGCCTTATTTTTGCTGACTGTATAGAGCTTCTCCATCTTTGGCTGCAAAGAATATAATCAATCTGATTTTGGTATTGACCATTTGGTGATGTCCATGTGTAGAGTTTTCTCTTGTGTTGCTGGAATAGGGTGTTTACTATGACCAGTGTGTTCTCTTGGCAAAACTCTGTTAGCCTTTGCCCAGGCTCATTCTGTACTCCAAGGCCTGTTACTCCAGGTATTTCTTGAATTCCTACTTTTGCATTCCAGTCCCCTATAATGAAAAGGACATCTTTTGCGGGTGTTAGTTCTAGAAGGTCTTATAGGTCTTCATAGAACCGTTCAACTTCAGCTTCTTCAGCATTACTGTTTAGGGTATAGACTTGGATTACTCTGATATTAAATGATTTGCCTTGGAAATTAATCAAGATCATTCTATTGTTTTTGAGATTGCACCCAAGTACTGCATTTCAGACTCTTTTGTTAACTATGAGGGCTAATTCATTTCTTCTAAGGGATTCTTGCCCACAGTAGTAGATATAATGGTCATCTGAGTTAAATTCACCCATCCCAGTCCATTTTAGTTCACTGATTCCTAAAATGTCAATGTTCACTCTTGCCATCTCCTGTTGACCATTTCCAATTTACCTTGATTGATGTATCTAACATTTCAGGTTCCTATGCAATACTGTTCTTTACAGCATCGGACTCTACTTCCGTCATCAGACACATTCACAACTAGGTGTTGTTTTTGCCTTGGCTCTGTCTCTTCATTCTTTCTGGAGTTATTTCTCCACTGATCTCCAGTAGCATATTGGGCACCTACTGACCTGGGGAGTTCATCTTTCAGTGTCCTATCTTTTTGGCTTTTCATACTGTTCTTGGGGTTCTCAAGGTAAGAATACTGAAGTCGTTCGCCATTGCCTTCTCCAGTGGACCACATTTGGTCAGAACTCTCCACCATGACCCCTGTGTCTTGGGTGGCCCTACATGGCATGGCTCAGAGTTTCATTGAGTTAGACAAGGCTGTGGCCCACACAATCAGTTTGGTTAGTTTTCTGTGATTGTGGTTTTCATCCTGTTTGCACTCTGATGGATAAGGATAAGAGGCTTATGGAAGCTTCCTGATGGGAGAGACTGACTGAGGGGGAAACTTTTGTCTTGTTCTGATGGGCACGTCCATGCTCAGCAAATCTTTAATCCAATTTTCTGTTGATGGACTGGGCTATGTTCCCTCCCTGTTGTTTGATCTGAAGCCAATCTATGGTGGAAGTAATGAAGATAATGGCAACCTCCTTCAAAAGGTCCTGTGCACACACTGCTGTGCTCAGTGCCCCCAACCTTGCACCAGGCCACCACTGACCCACGCCTCTGTCAGAGACTCCTAAATTCAAGGGCAAGTCTGGCTCAGTCTCTTGTGGGGTCGCTGCTCCTTTCTCCTAGATCCTGGTGTACACAAGATTTTGTTTGCACCCTCCAAGAGCCTGTTTCCCCAGTCCTGTGTATGTTCTGGTGGCTCTATGGTGGGGTTAATGGTGACCTCCTCTAAGAGGGCTTATGCTATACCCTGGTCTGCTGCACCCAGAGCCCCTGCCCCTGCAGCAGGCCACTGCTGACCCATACCTCCATAGGAGACACTCAAACACTCAAAGGCAGGTCTGGCTCGATCTCTGTGGAGTCTCCTGGTGTGAACAAGGTCTTGTTTGAGCCCTTCAAGTGTCTCTGGTGGGTATGGGGTTTGATTCTGAACATGATTTCACCCCTCCTACCATCTTGCTGGGGCTTCTCCTTTGCCCTTGGACGTGGGGTATATTTTTTTTGGTGGGATCCAACATTCTCCTGTTAACGGTCGTTCAGTAGTGAGTTGTAATTTTGGAGTTCTCACAGGAGAAGATGTGCACATGTACTTCTACTCCACCATCTTAAATGTTCCTGCTTCTGTTAGGTCCGTAACATTTCTGTCCTTTATTGTGCCCATCTTTGCACAATGTTTGAAATGTTCCCTTGATATTTCTAATTTTCCTGAAGCAATCTCTAGTCTTTCCTATTCTATTGTTTTCCTCTATTTCTTTGCATTGATCACTGAGGAAGGCTTTCTTATCTCTCCTTGCTATTCTTTGGAACTCTGCATTCAAATGGGTAGCTTTTCTTTTCTCAGCTATTTTTAGGCATCCTCAGACAACCATTTTACCTTTTTACATTTCTTTTTATTGGGGATGGTTTTGATCACTGCCTCCTGTACAATATCATGAACCTGATAGACAGAGTGCCTGAAGAACTATGGATGGAGGTTCATGAAGGTTCATACACCTTTAACATATACCAAATTTTTCTAGTCAATTATGTCTCAATAAAGCTGAGGAGAAAAAAATTCCTACTGAGTGTGCTGTCCCTTTCTTGGAACAGATATGCCACTCAAAATCATTGAGGGGTTTTGATAGGCTTCCTTTTTTTTTTTTTTTTGAGTCACAAGTACTTTTAACAAGTACTCTTAGTCACATAAAGTAACATCAAGAGTTATACTCACTACAAATATCATCATTTATTCTTATCATTATATAGTGATTTTGAGATGATCTTTTATGGAAATTTGAAGCTTTCCTACTCTAAAGACATTCTGCTAAAGCTCCTTAGAGAAATATCCAGTTCTATTGATAATCTTAGCTACAAAACACAGGAAAAATGAAAATACCTATTGAAAAATATAATATCTACTAAATGGAGGCTGTGTGCTGAGGGGTTTGGCGGAGTTGGTTTCCTATCCTAGTCCCAGGACTTAATAACTGCATTATCTAGGGCTACTTATTCTCTCTGTGTCTCAGTCTCTTCATGTAAATTAGACAACAACCTACCACAAAGAGGTGTTGCAAGGATTTGAGGTGATCTAAAGTTAGCTCTTAAGCATAATGCTTACACATAATAAGTACTTGTATTTTTTAATTTATTGAATAGGCCTGTTTTTATATATTGTTGATAAAGTATGACTCAAGGGGAGGCAATATTCAGCCTAAAGTATTGTTGAATTATGTACTTGAAGATTTAGTAGATCATACAGTTATTTGATTTTCTCTCCGTGACTTATTTCTCTCAGCCTAAAACCTTCAAGTCCATCCCCGTTGTCACAACTGAAAGGATTTCCTTCTTTTCACAGCTGAATAATATTCTATTTTCTTTATCCATTATCCATTTGTTGGGCACTTAGACCATTTCCATATCTTGGCTATTGTGAATAATGCTGCAATGAACATGCAGACACAGATAACAGTTCAAGATAGTGAGTTCATTTTATCTAGATATATATCCAGGAATGGTTTTTCTGGAGCATATGATAGTTTTACTTTTACAGGGAGAATGGGGAGATGACGGTCAGAGGGTGTGTATATGCATGCTCTGTCGTGTCCAACTCTTTGCAACCCCATCAACTGTAGCCCACCAGGTTCCTCTGCCCATGGAATTTTCCAGGCAAAAAACTGGAGAGGGTTGCCATTTTCTTCTCCAGAGGTCAAAGGGTATAGAGTTTCATTTATGAGTAAGTTCTGGGGATCCAGCATAAAGCCTGTTGACTATAGTTAACAATACCACATTGTATACTTAAAAGTTGATGAGAGAGTAAGTCGATTTTAAATGTTCTCAACATACACACATACAATGATAACTATGCAAGGTCAAAGAATTTGAGAGAAGAAATGCCAGACAAAGAAGAAAGTATGGAGTCTAGTTTTCCCCTTAATGCTACTGAACCTTGTGTGATTTGCCAGGATCGACCTAAAAATGGTTGCGCCATCCATGGCAAAACAGGACATCTCATGGCCTGCTTTACATGTGCAAAGAAGTTTAAAAAAAGGAATAACTTATTTCCCCTAGTTGAACTACCTGTAAAAACAGAATTATAGATTATAAGCCTAAAAATTTAGACATGAAATTTATTTTTATTTTTTTAGCTGTATCAAAGCAAGAAAATACCTTATGTGTAGATTTCTCCCAACAGTGATTATTCCTTTTAGGAAAATGCTTATTCTGTTGCTATTTTACATTTGGCTTTCAGCGTAATTTAGATTGGATTTAGTGCCCTTCATGTAAAAAAAAAAAGTTCCTGTGAAAGATTAAATATTTAAATTTTAGATACTCTTAAACCTTCCAGTGGGAGAAGGAAATGGCAACCCACTCCAGTATTCTTGCTGGAGAATCCTGAGGACAGAAGAGCCTGGAGGGCTGCTGTCCATAGGGTTGCACAGAGTCAGACATGACTGAAGCAACTTAGCAGCAGAATGCAAGGTAATGGATATGTTAACTAACCTTAATGTAGTAATTACTTCATAATATATACATATATCAGATCATCATGTAGTATACCTTAAGCTTATAGTATGTTATTTGTCAATTATACAGGAATCCCTGTTTTCTGAAAGTTTGCTTTAAGCCACTTAGCTTTTACAAAAGACCTACATTGGTATCTGTTTTTACCAAATGAAAGAAATCCAATGAGGATTTTCACTTTCATGAAAAAAGGAGAAAAGCAAAAATAGCAATAGTGTTTTTCAATAAGCCATGATAGAGGCCCAGCACCCCCAGAGCAGTGGGAGGGGCATCACCAAGCTCCTTCCCTGGGAACGACACAGAGCATCTCAACATCAAGCCACCATGGCTTTGAACTGTATCTCTGAGCATCTGCACTTTACCTCTATTTACTTTGTGCATCTGTTAACAAGATGTATCCTAAGGGAGTTGCTGCCTTGCTTTACATCCTTTTGACTTACAGAATGTTTCATAGGGAAGTTCTGCTTTCATATAGCAGGGGAAACCTATATCTCAATAAAATTAGAAAAAATACTAAACAAGAAAGGTTTGGTAGAGCTCACTGGCACAATATACAAGTGAGTCAATTGCTTAGAAAATGTAAAACACAGATAACTCTTTTTTCCTCTTCAAAACTCCCTTATACCCTTCCTTATTATAGGTAAATATCCACGAGAGCCTAGACATGGTATGGGACATCCTTAGAGCATCTTGTTTGCAAAGAGAAAGGGACAGCTGCTCAAGTATTTGAAGAAAATCCAACTCCAACTCCTGTTTGGGTAGGGAGGTGGAGACATCAGAGCACTCTAAAAATAGTATTGATTATCTTCCTTTTCTGAAATCATCCTACCCTGGAATAAAAGGAAAGCTGATCAGGATCTCCATTTTAACTTTAGATGGCCTTATTTTCAGATATTTATGGTAAAGAAATATACTCTGCTTTTCCCTTTATCATAAAAGGAGTGCATATGTGCATACTAAGTTGCTTCAGTTGTGTCTGACTCTTTGTGACCCAATGGACTGTAGCTTAACAGGCTCCTCTGTCCATGGGATTCTCCAGGCAAGAATACTGGAGTAGGTTGCCATTCCCTCCTCCAGGGGATCTTCCCAACACAGGATCAAATCTGTGTCTCTTACATCTCTTGCATTGGCAGGTGGGTTCTTTACCACTAGTGCCAGCAGGTACTTCCTTGTAATAAATTCAAAAATACTTAAGGATGTAAAGTAAAAAATTGATAGTTGTCATCTCAAAACATACTTTTAAATTCAGATATCTCTCTTCTACTTCCAACTTCATCTTCATGAGTATCAGTTCAGCTCAGTGGCTCAGTCATGTCAGACTCTTTGTGACCCCAAGAACTGCAGCACACCAGGGTTCCCTGTAATCACCAACTCCCAGAGCTTACTGAAACTTATCAAGTCAGTGATGCCATCCAACCATCTCATCCTCTGTTGCCCCTTCTCCTCCTGTCTTCAATCATTCCCAGCATCAGGGTCTTTTTTAGTGAGTCAGTTCTTCACATCAGGTGGCCAAAGTATTGGAGTTTCAACTTCAGCAGGGGTAGGGGCTCTAGGTGCAGCAGACCTGGGTATGGCATAGGCCTTCTTGGACAAGGTTGCCATTAACCCCACCACAGAGCCACCAGAACATACACAGGACTTGGGAAACAGGCTCTTGGAGGGCACAAACAAAATCTTGTGTACATCAGGAGACTCCACAGAGATCGAGCCAGACCTGCCTTTGAGTGTTTGAGTGTCTCCTATGGAGGTATGGGTCAGCAGTGGCTTGCTTCAGGGGCAGGGGCTCTGGGTGCAGCAGACCAGGGTATAGCATAAGCCCTCTTGGAGGAGGTTGCCATTAACTCTACCATAGAGCCACCAGAACATACACAGGACTGGGGAAACAGGCTCTTGGAGGGTACAAACAAAATCTTGTGTACACCAGGACCTGGGAGAAAGGAGCAGTGACCCCACAAGAGACTGAGCCAGACTTGCCCATGAGTGTCCAGGAGTCTCTGGTGGAGGCGTGGATCGGCAGTGGCCTGCTGCAGAGTCAGGGGCACTGAGTGCAGCAGTGTGTGCACAGGGCCTTTTGAAGGAGGTTGCTATTATCTTCATTACTTCCACCACTGGTTGGCCTCAGGTCAAACAACAGGGAGGGAACACAGCCCAGTCCACCAACAGAAAACTGGATTAAAGATTTACTGAGCATGGCCGCGCCCATCAGAACAAGACTGAGTCCCCCTCAGTCAGTCTCTCCCATCAGGAAGTTTCCATAAGCCTCTTATCCTTATCCATCAGAGGGCAAACAGGATGAAAACCACAATCACAGAATACTAACCAAACTGATTGTGTGGGCCACAGCCTTGTCTAACTCAATGAAACTATGAGCCATGCCATGTAGGGCCACCCAAGACACACACATCATGGTAGAGAGTTCTGACCAAACGTGGTCCACTGGAGAAAGGAATGGCGAACGACTTCAATATTCTTGCCTTGAGAACCCCATGAACGTATGACTCAAGAGTATATTAAAACACAAATCAAAATATGAACAAGGGGAGTCAGACTGCCTTACTTTAAAATTATCTTAAAAAGTGAATTAAGGTAAAATTCAACTGAAATAATTCTATCTATATGAAAATTCAATATTTATTCATTCAACAAACTGATGTTTCTGATAGGGATACAACAGAAGAATTACACAGGTCGCTACAGAAGTCCCAGAAGGGGATTACAGATAGAGAGGGAAACCTAAGGAACTGGGAGACCACTGTAAGTTAATGATCACTCAAGAAAACTATCAGAACATGGTGGAATGAAGCAGACCTGCTTAACTATTGTTATTGTTCAGCTGCTCAGTTGTGTCTAACTCTTTGCAATCCCATGGACTAGATAGAGCACACCAGGCCTCCCTGTCCTTCACTATTTCTCAGAGCTTACTCAAACTCATGTCCACTGAGTGGTGATTCCATCCAACCATCTCATCCTGTCATCCCCTTCTCCTCCTGCCCTCAATCTTTCCCAGCATCAGGGTCTTTTCCAACGAGTTAGCTCTTCACATCAGGTGGCCAAATTACTGGAGCTTCAGCTTCAGCTTCAGCATCAATCCTTCCAATGAATATTCAGGGTTGATTTCCTTTAGGATGGACTGGTTGGATCTCCTTACTGTCCAAGGGACTCTCAAGAGTCTTCTTCAGCTCCACAGTTCAAAAGCATCAATTCTTTGGCACTCAGCCTTCTTTACAGTCCAACTCTCACATCCATACGTGACTACTGGAAAAACCATAGCTTTGACTAGATGGACCTTTGTTGGCAAAGTGATGTCTCTGCTTTTTAATATGCTCTCTAGGTTTGTTACAACTCTTCTTCTAAGGAGCAAGTGTCTTTTAATTTCATGGCTGCAACCACCATCTGCAGTGATATTGGAACCCAAGAAAATAAAGTCTGTTACTCTTTCCATTTCCATTTCTTCCCCATTATTTGCCATGAAGTTATGGGACTGGATGCCACGATCTTAGTTTCTTGAATGTTGAGTTTTAAGCCAGCTTTTTCACTCTTCTATTTCACTTTCATCAAAAGGTTCTAAAGCCATGAATAAAAGTAGGATATATGCCCCAACCCACTAAATGAAAGAAGAATGTTATCGCCCTTCTACTGATTTAAATAAGCGCCATGATAATCCTAGTTTGACCTCATAAGGTCAGACATTCTCCTGCCCGATAGGAGCTAGTGATACAAGCCTGACTTCTATTTGAAGAAGTCAGTCTTTTCCTCTCCCCCACTTTCCTTTGATTATAAAATTGTACCCCACTCAATCCTGGGATCAGAGCTCCCTTGCCTGCCCACTTGTCTCTCTTACAAGTGTCCTATATATCTATGGGTTTGCTAAGTCTCTTCAGTTGTGTTTGACTGCAACCCTATGGACTATAGCCCCCATCACTTTGCCTCTCGCTGAATTCATTCAGCACCAATATACAACGAACTTAAGGAGCTTCATTAAGTCCTGAAACCAGGTGTGTGATCTCAGCTGGAAGATCAAAGGTTTTGGCTGGGTTTGAGTCCTTGCACATGGTTTCAAGTCCTGATCTGAGGAGAACAGTTTCATTTCCACCACAGTCTCGGCCTAGCTGAACTCTGGCTGCTTCTGGTAATTCTCCTCCCCATGGTCTTCTCACCTCCTTTTACCTTTGACCTGAATTTATATAAACTGCTATTTCCAAACCAATTCACCTCTTGCGCCCCTCAGACTCTACAGCCTTTCTGAGGTTATTCCAGACAACTTGACCAGCACCTGCCCTCCTCACAGCACCACCTGTGATCTCTTCAGTTCCTCAGCCGCAGAGCAGCACAGAGCTCACTGTCTTCCTCTTCCCTCTGTCTCCATCCCCTGTGGCTGCATCACTTACACACTATCCCATTCAACACCATGCCTTCTCAGTCTTGACCTTTTTCTCTCCAATAATCCTTTTATCTTCTTCCATTTAATCCTCTTGGACTTCCCTGTAGCTCAGAATCCGTAGTGAAGAATCTGCCTGCAACACAGAAGACCAGGGTTCAATCCCTGGGTTGGGAAGATCCTCTGCAGAAGGAAATGGCGACCCACTCCAGTATTCTTGCCTGGAGAATCCCATGAACAGAGAAGCCTGGTGGTCTACAGTCCATGGGGTTGCAAAGAGTTGGACAGAACTGAGCAACAAACACTACACTACACTATTTAACCCTCTCAACCCTAAAGTCAAAACTTCTTATTGTTACCAATCATCACATTACCTCCTAAAAAGTGACCTCATACCCTTCCCTTCCTTCCAGTGTGTTTACTCTGGTACCCATCTCAAAAATGCTTTGGCCTCACTGAGAATTCCTATCTACTAACCCTACAAGTTTTTCAGTATCGGTTATTCATTTTGTGGCTTCACATCCCTCTTTTCATTTATTGTGTATTTCTGCCCAATAAAACGTAAGCTCAATGAAGACTTTTTCACTCACATCTCTAGCATCAGGAACAGAACCATGCCTAGGTACAAACAAAGCACTCAATAAATATTGGACACATAAATGCCTCCTATGGGACAAGTATTTGGCAAGGATAAAGGAACAAAAACAGCCTCTCCAATCAACAAGTTCAAACGAATATATATCATGCATATGTACTAGTGCAGTCACACAAATTTCAGCTATTTTTACGTGAACCAACTACTTGTTCTTAGCCTATTTTTAAAATAATTTTACATTTCGTTATTCTAGTGTCCTTGTACTGAGTTTGGCAAGTCTCTCACTAGCAAGAAAATCTTTGAACTTTCCAAACATATATTTTAGGTGTAACAAGTAATAGTGTAAGGCATTTGCTGCTACTGTTGCTGCTAAGTCTAGTCAGTCGTGTCCGACTCTGTGCGACCCCATAGACGGAAGCCCACCAGGCTCCCCTGTCCCTGGGATTCTCCAGGCAAGAACACTGGAGTGGGTTGCCATTTCCTTCTCCAATGCATGAAAGGGAAAAGTGAAAGTGAAGTCGCTCAGTCGTGTCCAACTCTTCGAGACCCCATGGTCTGCAGCCTACCAGGCTCCTCCGTCCATGGGGTTTTCCAGGCAAGAGTACTGGAGTGGGGTGCCATTGCCTTCGCCAGTAAGGCATTTAGAACCCTGTAAAGATTTAGAAATTTTTTTTAATCCATCTTGTACAAATAATCTGTCAACCCAAAAGGCATCAGGAAGTGATTATTTTAGCAATGCACAAAAAAGGACAGTATCCAGGTGTTAAGGGTTTCATATTATTCCCATCTCTGGCTCCAATGAGAGTTCAAATGGCACATTATGCAAAAGTAGAAAGACATGTTTTTGCCATTTCCTGGAAAAAACACAATAGTAACTATACAAATCCACAATGACTACAAGCATGAATGGCTCTCACAAACGTACAGTTTTACAATTTAAAAGTGTTGGTTTAACCCATTATTTCCGAAACGTATTTGATCATGGAATCTTTCTTCATGCCATTCACATCTATCATATGTAACAAACATTTTCTGATATATAATTTGGAAAGTATTGCTCTAGGATACCATAGAAAGTGACTAGTATTAGGCCTATGGCTTTCATTTTCAATTTTATATACTTGCAGTATTCTCTGAGGGTTTTTCTTCCAAGGAGTAAGCGCCTAGATAGTATATTGAAAAGCAGAGACATGACTTTGCCAACAAAGGTCCGTCTAGTCAAGGCTATGGTTTTTCCAGTGGTCATGTATGGATGTTAAAGTTGGACTGTGAAGAAAGCCGAGCACCGAAGAACTGATGCTTTTGAACTATGGTGTTGAAGAAGACTCCTGAGAGTCTCTTGGACTGCAAGGAGATCCAACCCGTCCATTCTGAAGGAGATCAGCCCTGGGATTTCTTTGGAAGGAATGATGCTAAAGCTGAAACTCCAGTACTTTGGCCACCTCATGCGAAAAGTTGACTCATTGGAAAAGACTCTGATGCTGGGAGGGGTTGGGGGCAGGAGGAGAAGGGGACGATAGAGGATGAGATGGCTGGATGGCATCACTGACTCGATGGATGTGAGTCTGGGTGAACTCTGGGAGTTGGTGATGGACAGGGAGGCGTGGCGTGCTGCGATTCATGGGGTCACAAAGAGTCGGACACGACTGAGCAACTGAACTGAACTGAGGGTTTTACCTAGAGTCATATGGACTTGGATTTGATTCCTAGCTCTGACACTAACTTGGATCAATTATCTTCTTTATAAAATGCAAATAACAATAGTGTTAGCCTTGTCAAGAAACTTTGGTTGGTCCTTGATATATACTAATTCTAGTAATAATATTCTTTAGGCCAAGTACAGATATATAAAGGCCATGTTCTAGATGTATAGAGTAAAATTACATAAAGGGAGGTATGTTTAAATGAGGAAGCACATCTGTGAAGGAGTAATTATAAAAGATAAAAATCAACTAGATTTTGTCATAAATTTATTTTTACAAAAACAAAATAGTTTTCTTTAGTATTGTAAGCAGAATTTATGAGCTCCTCAATAGACAGCATATACAAAACAAGTATATTTTTCTTTCTGTATATTTTCTGTATATACCCAGAAAAGAAAACCCAAATTTTATAAGTATGTATTTCATACTTCTGCCATACCAAGTGTACATACTCCCATATCCACATGCTATGGGTCATATAATCTCCTTGTCAGGTAAAGACATTGCTAATACAGTTTAGAGACCATCCCTTGGTCAATGGACTAGACAAGCCAGCATTGCAATCTACTGCAAATTAATTTATTAATTACCCCAGGATCTCAGGGATGTGTTGATCTAACTGCAATGAAGCTGGACCAATTCATAAGCCTTTTGTTATGTATCCAGTTGCTCCCATGCACAGTACAATATAAATAAAACAACTTGTTGCTGCTGCTGCTGCTAAGTCGCTTCAGTCGTGTCCGACTCTGTGTGACCCCATAGACGGCCTCCCACCAGGCTCCCCCGTCCCTGGGATTCTCCAGGCAAGAACACTGGAGTGGGTTGCCAGAAAGTGGAAGGTGAAAGTGAAGTCGCTCAGTCATGTCTGACTCAGTGACCTCATGGACTGCAGCCTACCAGGCTCCTCTGTCCATGGGATTTTCCAGGCAAGAGTACTGGAGTAGGGTGCCGTTACTATCACTAAATAAATGGGGGGTGGGGAGACAAACAATTGCCAGGCATATTCCCATGGCAGCTGTGAGCATCTCAGTTCCTGCACCAGTAACTGAGAAAAGGGAGGCCAGTTCACAGGGCAGGTGGAGCACTGGACTTCCTTGACCATGCTACACTGCTCACCCTGGGCTTACACAGGGACAGAGTCTCTCTCTAGCACCGCCCACCACCCCACCGCCCAGTACGTTTTTCTAAATACATTTCTCAGCATAATAACGGACTCTATTTCCATCTCTGACTCTGCAACTGAGAGAGAATCGAGAACCACAAGCTAATTCGTGATCATTATCTGTATGTTTCTATAAACAGTGGTAAAGTGCTTACTGTGAGGAATGCAGCCAAAGGCCCATATTAGCACTTACAGCACAAGATGCATGCCTCCCTTATCTCTTCATTTGTGGTTTACCAGTTATCCTCTTACCTCCTAGTGATTCAAAGCTGTACCAGTGGCTAACCTCTGACTGTATCTCTTTCTTCCTTAAGATGAGCAGCTCTGAAAAATGAGAACCAATTGGAAGAGCAGTCAAGATGTGCAGTTTCCAATTTACATAGCTACTTGGGACTTTTTAAAAACTGTTTTCATCTTAGCACATTAATACGGATAACAAAGAAATGAATTAGTAAAAGAAACATTAACATTAAAAAAGGGGGGAGGAAAATACTGTGTAAGTACAATAAATACATGAATACTACAATAAAATGACAGTCTTTATAGTGAAGAGATGACAACCAAAAAGGCAGCTTCGATAAGTACATTTCTACTTGGCCTGGGGCACGAGAAACATTGGTGAAGACAGAGAAAAAAAGCTAAGAAGGAAAACGCTGACGTAAGTTGTTGCAATTAGTGTGTGTTCAAATTAGTCAAATTTTAATGATTCATATGACACAGCACTAAAATTACTGGAAAAAGTATTTCAATGATTAAAGCATTTTTTTTTCTTATTTTGGTAGCTATTAATGCAGAGAATTTTTTGTTGTTGTTTGTTGTTTAGTCACTCAGTTGTATCTGACTCTTTGTGACCCCATGGACTGTAGCCTGTCAGGTTCCTCTGTCCATGGAATTCTCCAGGAGTGGACTGCCATTTCCTTCTCCAGGTGGGATCTTCCCAAACCACAGATTGTACCTAGGTCTCCTGAGCACGTCCTGCATTACAGGCAAATTCTTTTATCACTGAGCCACTGGGGAAGCCCAATGCAGACAATACTGACTGTAAAACAAGTCTATCTCCTGCTTTAGTATTGGTTTTAAAACATAAACTGCTATGTATTACTGTGGAAATGAGAATGATATTTAAGGTAATAGTCAGAACTGAATGATCCTATTTGCTTAGCATAAATGATTAAAATGGCTAGAATTACAAAATGAATTGCGAAGACACAAAAATATCCCAAAGTTCACCTTGCCAGTTTTCAATTCAGTTCAGTTCAGTCACTCAGTCGTGTCCGACTCTTTGCGACCCCATGAATTGCAGCACACCAGGCCTCCCTGTTCATCACCAACTCCCGGAGTTCACCCAGGCTCACGTCCATCGAGTCGGTGATGCCATCCAGCCATCTCATCCTCTGACGTCCCCTTCTCCTCCTGCCCCTGATCCTCTGATCCCTCCCAGCATCAGAGTCTTTTCTAATGAGTCAACTCTTTCTATGACATGACCAAAGTACTGGAGTTTCAGCTTTAGCATCATTCCTTCCAAAGAACACCCAGGACCGATCTCCTTTTGAATGGACTGGTTGGATGTCCTTGCAGTCCAAGGGACTCTCAAGAGTCTTCTCCAACACCACAGTTCAAAAGCATCAAATCTTCGGCGCTCAGCTTTCTTCACAGTCCAACTCTCACATCCATACATGACCACTGGAAAAACCATAGCCTTGACTAGACGGACTTTGTTGGCAAAGTAATATCTCTGCTTTTGAATATGCTATCTAGGTTGGTCATAACCTTCCTTCCAAGGAGTAAGCGTCTTTTAATTTCATGGCTGCAATCATCTGCAGTGATTTTGGAGCCCCCAAAAATAAAGTCTGTCACTAGGTGGGCATACTCCCAAGCATTTCACTTTTCAGGCGCGTTGCCCATAAACAGTTTGGCAGCAGAGGGCGCTCTTCAGTTAAAATCCGAAGTTCTTTTTCAAAAAGCTTTTAGATACATACTCGCTGCATCCAAGTAACATAAGTTACAAGAGTGTTGTAGAATAACAAGAGTCCTATGAGTTTTGAGTTTGATATAGGGGGAAAGGACATTTATGAAACATAATTGAATGAGACCTTAGATTTTTGATCAATGCTTAGTTTCTTCTAATGAACGTATTTGATTCACATCACTAACATTTTCTGAGGACCGACTCGGTGTAAGACACCAACATACACTTCTAGCGTCTTCTCAGGATACTGTTACGGGAAGACTTGGACCCTTACCATGTGCTTTCTGCACTTTAAAGGCAGGGCATTTTAAAACAAAATGAGGAAACTGAAAGTCATCGTATTTATCACATTCAAAAGTAAGGAATTTACTATGCTGTAGATTTTACCTAGAATGTTTGGAACAATCGGCAGCCACAGTTCCTATTCTCAGATTACATCCTGAAGATAAAACTATTTTCATAACATCTGAATACTAATATAAAACAATATCTGCGCATTTATCTACATTTATCTCCCGCGATCAATAGCATCTTCTCAACAGAATCCCGAGTGCCAATATTCTCCGCAACGTCGGATTGCTTCCCGGATTCCAAAGCGTGGTCTTTCCCCACCCTCCTGACCCTCTCTGCCACTATCCGCCTCCCCAGAGGCAACCAGCTCCGGCCAGGGCCAAGTAGCCGAACATTTTGAGTTTTTACAAGAGAATCTTTCCCCCTATCTTCTTATCGATGAATGGGTGTTTGTTTTGTTTTGTTTTGTTTTTGAAAACTTAGCTTTAAACCTCTTTCATTTCCAGAACACTCCTGGTTTGGTTTTCAAACTAACGAGGTCTGACTAGTGATCATGCAAAAAGCCTTTTTTGAACACCCGAAGACGCAAGTCATTGGACAGGGCTCTGGCTGCGTGTCCAAGGTCTCACGTGATGCCTCCGCGAGCCACCCAGCGCATCTGTTCGGGTGAAACCCTTCAAACTTTTTCTTTCTGTGTTTGAAAAGCAAAATGACCCGGTCTAAAGGCGCCGGCCTTCGGCTGCGCAAAGTTGATCCTTCTGGGAGGCGGCCGGCCTCCCGGAAGACCGCCGCATGACTCAAGACTCGAAATGTTCCGAGTTCAAGTCACTCTGGACATCGCCACCACCGCTTCGCACTCGTCGCGGAGCCGC
>NW_011494942.1:10364276-10388718 GCF_000754665.1 Bison bison bison | reverse complement strand
GGCGGTGGCAGCGGCCGCGGAGCTGCAGTTGGCCCGGCGCGAGTGAGGTGGCGGGGCGGTCGCTGCCGGTCCTTTCCCTGTGGGGGTGTGGGGCGTGGAGAAGCGTCCTAGCACGTTCCGTAGTAAATAGTTTTTACCCACTTCCCAGCTCGGTTTCTGGAGAAGGGGAGGAAATGCTGCCGCTCCGACCATAGTTTTGCTGGAAACAAAGCTAGGGATTTGGCATCTCAAAGCAGGGGGTGGAGATGGGGGTGGGGGTGCAGAGAAGGTTTGAGCCGACCCCGCCCCGGCCCCACATTTGAGCCACAAACCGACGCCTGTTTCCTGGTGTTGGGCTGTGTGTAGAGGCGGCCTTCCTGGGGGGAGGGGAGAACAATACCGCCTGAAAAGCCAAAAGTCGTGGAATTTGGGGGCGGGGTGTATTCGTGGAAAATAAACTGCAGGATAGTGGTGGTGATTTTCTTGGCGTTCAATCCATTGATCCTCAGACTTACCGGCCAGCGAGCTGCACACTGCAGTGCGAAAGCAGGAAACTGACATTACGTCAGAGGAGAGAAGAGACCCAAACTGCAAGGGCTGCATCTGCAGAGCTGGTTGTTTCTCCTCGGAGGGGTTCTGCGGGCCCGGGGTGCTGCCCCGGGAGAGGCGCTGCGGGCTCTCCAGCGGAGGGCAGGCGTTGGGGGCGCTCGGGGAATTCCTGGCCTGGGCCGTCCCCGTTGCCCTCGCCAGCGGGCTATATAGGAGCCACGACTAATTCCTTTTAAAGATACCCCGCGCTTAGCTGGACGTCCTGAAATCCAGGAGGGAGGGGCCAGGGAAGCGCACCAAGTGTCCCCTGCTGTCCTTAGCTTAGCGCGAGCTGAAGTCCATCAGAGGAAAGCAGGTGGTGGGGGGAGGGGGTTCCCAGGGAGTCACCAAGGGTTCCAGCCATGTGCAGAACCTGACAGTTTCTCCGCACCTTATCAGGGGTTTTGTTTTCTCGATATTGAGTGCCGTGGTCACCAGAAACTTGCTCTCTGCCAGGGACCTAGCTCCTGAGGCCTTGCCACTGCTTCTTAGAAATCTCTTGAGGACAGACACGCAGCAGGAGAATAGCGTCCATTAGTACATTCTGTCTCTTGGAAGACATTGAGGAGTTTGGCGCTGACCTCACCTGCTCCCTCATTCCTGGCTCAGGGTCATCACAAGGTAACCGCAGTAACCAGTTCTCCTGGGCTCACGGCCCACTCCATCGGTGAGCCGAGCTTAGCTCAAAAAAGATTGGTGACAGCAGCCAATGATGATCGTTCCTGCTGGGTCCTGAGTGCTTTGGCAGGCTATCTCATTTAATTCTCACAATAACTGGATGGGGTGAGTACTGTGAGCCGCATTTTGCAGATAAAGAAACAGATTCTGAGAATCAGTGTGTCTTCTGCGGATGGGACCCGTGCAGTCTGACGCCAAAGCCTGCACAGTCTGTGGGGGCAGGGAGCTGGCTTTGATCGGGGCACCTTCCAGGCTCACCTCAGTTCACAGCAAGAAGGCAAGCGAGAGCCTTCGTTCACCCCTGTTGTCAGTCAACTACAATAAACCTAGTTCTGGTTAAACATGGTGGTTCTCAGGTGACATGTTTAATCTCCTGGAGTAAGAACTCCAGTAAAACTGCTCCTCCAAACTGTTTAAGCCAATTTTCTCATTGCTCCCTGTTTGCAACAGTGTCTTACAAGGTCGTTTAATGATTAAACTTTATATATCACTTCATTCCTAGCTCAGGTCATTGGATAATGCCAGGTCTAAAGAACTGAGTGAGTTACCTTGTAAATTAAGAGTGGGGCCATGTTCAGCATTAGTCTGTAGTCTCATTCAAGGTTGGATGAGTCCTGTCCTTGCTTTTCCCATTGGTTGCCTTACCCCCCATGATAGTCATCTAGGTTGGGGAGAGAGCCAGGGAAGGGAAAGAAGACTGGCAGATTGTGATTAGTGTCTGGGAAGGGAAATTCAAAGGAGGAAAAGTAAGGGGAAGAAGATTATACCTCTGTATATAATTATAATTTTTTAAACAGAAACAAGTGATTTGAAAGCCAGGAATCTGATAGAGGTTGAAGACTGTTTCTATCTCATCTTGGCTGGAAAGCCTTAGACCACTGTGAATATGAGACCCAGTGTCCTCATCTGTAAAATGGAAGTAACCTGCTAGCCGTCTACTGACATTCTCCTCTGCTGCCCCTTCTTCCACCTCTACTCTTCTGCATTCTGGTGGTTCTCAAAATTCCCTCTGAGGCTAAGTCTCTTCTCACTCAACACGCTCTCCTGGATGATTTACCCAAAGCATGACCCCTGTTGCCATTTGAAATCTTTGTCTCTTGCCCAGGTCTCTTTCTGACCTCCAGATCTATACTCGGGACATCTCCAC
Organism: Bison bison bison; assembly: GCF_000754665.1. Classification (NCBI taxonomy): domain Eukaryota; kingdom Metazoa; phylum Chordata; class Mammalia; order Artiodactyla; family Bovidae; genus Bison; species Bison bison. The sequence continues at coordinate 10,386,326 of NW_011494942.1, read as the reverse complement.
TTGAACACCACCAACTTAAATGTTCCAAACTGAGCTGCTCCTTATCTACCTCCCGGCCACCTACCATGAAAGGTTGGCACTACCCTTTCACATCCCCACCCAGTTATTCAAGCCAAAGCTTGGCTAATTCCCCTTTCCCTTAACTAATACACCCAAATAATGGCCAACTCCCACCGTGGATTAGCTGCCTTCTGTCTACCAGCCCCTAAAATCACCTCTACCAGGCAGCCATATCCCCTCTATCAGTCCCCTTCGGTGGGTCTCACTGCCCTAAGAATGACGCCTGACACAAAGCCACTCAAGACTGAGCCCAGACCTAGGACTCTGGCTGCTCCCCTTGCTAGCACACCACCCTTCAGCCATTCTGAATTTTGTGCAGTTTGTCTTATGATGCCAAATTCTTTTGTCATTTCTCTGAGCTTTAGCAGATTATGCCACCATACAAAGGCACCTTATCCCCATGCCCATGTTTCTGACTGAAAGCTCCTACTACTCTTTCGTTGCTCAGTGTATGTCACTTCCTCTGGAAAGTTCTTTGCGCTCCACCCAGCTTCACGGTTTGTGCTCCTCCAGCTTATTCAAAGAACTGTGCTTTCCCATCACAGCACCCAAACCCTGTAGACTGAGTGTCTTTTCATTTCCCTGAATCTGTGTGTTTATTCATATAGAAGGGGACTACACCAGAATCATTCAAGGTGCTTCATCAGCCTGCATCTCAAAACCCCATTCAAACTTCAGAACACAATGAACCCATGGGACCAATGATATGCTGTATCTCTCATGAGTGTAAGGGTGGAAGACAGGTTGAAAACTGCTGTCTTAGACTGGCAATTCGACAGGGAAAGAATCATTATTTCCCTGGCCCAGTGTAAGGCACAGAGCAGAAGACACTCAGGAAGTACTTTTGTGATTGACTGGGGTTGTGAGGATTAGATCAAATTATGTATATGGAGTTCCCAGGACATAACAGGCATTGGCTAAATCTCGATTGTCTTGCCCTCCACTTGCTAATATAGAGCTTAGGAGTCATCACTTAATGCTTCGTGTCTGCCATCCTTGTCAACCTTTATCCCCCATGAGAATGAAAGTGAAAGATACTTACAGTGGGTTCCTAGAGCCCTGCAACTTCACTACAGCTATTTAAAAAAAAAAAAAAAACTAAACTAAAAAACACTGCATAAATCCTAGGCATGTTTTTGGCTGACTCTGTTATTGGTAAGCAAACTGTCTCACATTTATTGTTTCTCTAGTGGTCTTAGAAACCACTAGAGAAATTAGTGGGCTTCCCTGATAGCTCAGTTGGTAAAGAATCCACTTGCAATGCAGGAGACCCTGGTTCAATTCCTGGGACAGGTAGATACCCTGGAGAAGGGATAGGCTACCCACTCCAGTATTCTTGGGCTTCCCTTGTGGCTCAGCTGATAAAGACTCTGCCTGCAATGCAGGAGACCTGGGTTCAATCCCTGGTTTGGGAACATCACCTGGAGAAGGGAAAGACTACCCACTCCAGTATTCTGGCCTGGAGAATTCCATGGATTTGATAGTCCATGGGGTCACAAAGAGTCTGACACAACTCAGCGACTTTCACTTTCACTTAGCGGTCTGAAGGTTTTTTTCTTCTTTCTGTTTTTTAATGGAGAAACATGTCTCCCAAAATCCTTTTGGGGGGAATCCATCTTCAGCAGGGTTTCCCTGGTGGCTCACACAGTAAAGAATCTGCCTGCAATACAAGAGACCCTAGCTCAACCCCTGGATTGGGGTGATTAGAGAAGGGAATGGCAACGCACTCCAATATTCTTGCCTGAAGAACTCCATGGACAGAGGGAACTGGCAGGCTAACAGTCCATGGGGCCACAAAGAGTTGGACACGACTGAGTGACTAACACATCTTCAGAAAAGGAACTTTGTTCAGATTGTCTTTGAAGACATGGGAGGAGTCAAGTTGGAGGTGAATAAGAGCCATAGCTCTTCCCTGAGTCTGGGCAGAGCTCTGCTAGCAGGTGGATGGCTGTGAGGCATTACTGGCTGCCATAGTCCTGTCCGAAAGAAAACAAGATGCAGCTGGCTTTGGAGTCAGGTCTGCATTTGAGCTTGGCTATGTGGCCTTGGTCAATAATAGTACATCGTCTCTGGATCTGTTCTTGGCTTCCTTCTTGGTAAAGTAGGATTCCATTTGTCCTGTGGTTGACCAATGGGGTTTATTTGCAGAAATACCATTTAAGATGTAAATGTAAAGTTCTTTATAAGTATAGAGGCTTGGGAGACCCAGGTTCAATCCTTGGGTCTGCAAGATCCCCTTGGAGAAGGGAATATTTAAGGTATAATTATAAATATAAGGTATTAAGTTACAGATTGGAAGTTAATATACATTTATTGTGTATCACATGGTTGAGTGATAGAGCACAAAGATGAAGGAAAAATAAATGGAATTTATATTTACTGATCCTGCCAACTTCAGTTCCAAGTGTTTCATAGTCATTGTCTCTTCTAATAGCACCAAGATTCTGTCTTCAAGAGGCTCACATTATGAAAGGTGACACAGATACATATTAAAATCCATATAAAGCAACTATGAGGGCTTCCCTGGTAGTTCAGTGGTAAAGAACCCACCTGCCAATGCAGGAGACAAGGGTTTGATCCCTGGATCGGGGAAATCCCCTGGAGAAGGAAATGGCAACCCATTCCAGTGGAAAATCTATGGACAGAGGGGCCTGGCGGACTACAGTCCATGGAATCACAAAGAGTTGGGCACAACTTAGTGACTAAACAACAACAAAAGCAACTGTGATGAAGCAAATTGCCAAATGGGAACACAGATGATGGAGCCCAGGAAAAGTGACGGAGACATAAAGAAATAATACTGATACCTGGGCCTTGAAGAATGAACAGACCATAAGGATGTAAAGGGCATGTCGGGTGGAGGAGACTACAGTGATAAAAGGATGGAGCTAGGAAGATGTCCATCTGTAAGGGGAGAGGTGGAAGCTGCAGGGTGCATTGGAGAAGGTGTTGGCAGTGCGTGGAAATCAGGGTGAAAAGTGGAACTGGGACTGGTCTTCTTTATATGTCAAGTCAAGAAACAAGGATTTTAGTCTATAGGTAATGGTGTCAAACTTCCAGGATATTTTTTTTAAGAAGGAAAGTGACATAGTTAGGTTTGTCCCTTTTATTAATAGAAAGGTAACTGCCTGGAAGCCAGACAGGAGACAAAGAGGCAAGTTGGGAAGAAATTGCAGTAGTTCAGCAAGTGATCATGAAAGTCTAGAACAGTGGTTTTCAAATTGTGGGTCACAACCCACGAGTGTATCTTAAAATGATTTTCATGACTCACACCTGCATTTAGAAAAAATAGACTTAAATGGGAAAGAAAATATTAAAGAGTCTTTTGTAAAAAGGATCGATGCTTCATAAAGCCTCTATTTGATTTACTTGTTTGTTATGCATAAACTTTGTGGGCAATTTGAATTTTTAATAAATTCACCTCCACGATAGATTTGTCTTCAAAATGAACAAAGTGGATTTACTTAAAATTTAATGTGTTTAAGTATCTTTGTTTTAACAGAGCCACTATTGTTTTAGGTACAAAGCATGACAGAATTGAAGCCATTGAGTATAATGTAGGGTTTATTAACTGGAAAATAAAAGGAAAAAATGAATGATTAATTATTTTATTTCAATCTTGAGTAAGTTTCCTCTTGATTGCATTTTGCAACTTTTTTTTTCTTAGAAGTGACTTCAGGGACTTCCCTGGTGGTCCAGTGGCCAAGAGTCTGCACTCCCAGTGCAGGGGGCCCAGGTTCTATCTCTGGTAAGGAAATGAGATTCCACCTGTTGGAACTATGAGTTTCCATGAAAGTGAAAGTCACTCAGTCGTGTCAGATGCTTTGCGACCCATAGACTATACAGTCCATTGAATTCTCTAGGCATGAATACTGGAGTGGGTAGCCTTTCCCTTCTCCAGGTGATCTTCCCAACCCAGGGATCTTCCCAACCCAGGGATCAAACCCAGGTCTCCCTCATTGCAGGTGGATTCTTTACCAGCTGAGCCACAAGGGAAGCCCAAATACTGGAGTGGGTAGCCTATCCCTTCTCCAGCAGATTTTCCCAACCCAGGAATCAAACCAGGGTCTCCTGCATTGCAGGCAGATTCTTTACCAACTGAGCTATCAGGGAAGCCCTTAAGAGTTTGCATGTCACAGCTAAAGATCCACATGTTTCGAGGAAGTTGGAAGACCTTGGGTGCTACAACTAAGGCTCATGCAGCCAAATAAATAAATAAATTTTATTTTAAAAAAGTGACTTTATTAAAAACTTGAACTGCAGAATGCATATCTTGTGTCATGGTGCAAAATGTATTTATCAATAAGGGTCATGGTCAAAGAAACTTACAATGACTTGGAAGATCGAGGCAGAGGCTGTGGAGTGAGAAAGAAGGATCATGGTATCAGGGTGATTTCTGAGGTAAAATTCAGACTAATTAGATAATTGGATGTGGAGGTAAAGGAGAAGGAAATGGGGATAACTAACGGCTTCCTGATTTGGCTGCCAGGGTTTAGGAGGTATAGTTCCGTTCACTTTAACCAGTATCTCTTGATAAGAAGTACAGAACTGGAGACGAATGAAGAAGGCAGGGGTGGGGCTCTCATGGCACTCTACCGAGGCAAAAGAGACTCAGAACAGGAGATGTTGATATGTTAATAAGATATGTTAAATGTAGGCACAGGAAGTGTGGCCCGGGTCCTCCCAGAAGCTTTCTAGAAGAGACATCTTTGAGCTGAGTTTTGAAAGAGAACTAGTCAGTCGGAAGTCTGTAGGTAGGAAGGAAACACTATAACAAAGACCAGAGAGAAGAAACAACAGGATGTTTGTGTGAGTGGGTATGTAAGCCAGCGTTGTAAGCAAGTTGGTGTCACTAGAACATTGAAAAGCTAGAGATGAAGTTGGCAGGGGAAAGGAGACAGGTGGTGATAAATTGTGTCTATCACAGATTTTCTTAGCTAAGCTAAGAAGCTTAACTCTTATATGAATTGAAGATACCCCGAAGGGGGATTTAAGAAGCATAGTTAAGAAGGTCACAATAAGATGACTGTGTTTTAGGAAGCTTGCTCTGGCTGCAGTGTGGAAAAGGGCTTTAAGGGGAGCTAGATGGAAGATACTAGATCAGTCCAGGTGAGACATGATACCTGCTTTAGGACGGTGGGAAAGGGATGAAGAAAATTAGAGTCAAAAATTGGCAAGGCATGGTCACTATTTGGAGAGATAAAATTCTGTCCATCAGTGTCTGATCAGGAAAACAAAACCCAGGCCAGCAAGTTTCATAGAAGAAATTTAACTGGGAATTATTGTACAGAGGGGCTTTCCTGGTGGCTCAGACAGTAAAGAATCCACCTGCAATGCAAGAGACTGGAGTTTGAACCCTAGGTCAGGAAGATCCCCTGGAAAACAAAATGGGAACCCACTCAAGTATTCTTGCCTGGAGAATCCCATGGACAGAGCAGCCTGGTGGGTTACAGTCCATAGGGTCACAGAGAATCAGATATGACTGAGTGACTAATGCTTTCACTTTCACTCTATTGTAAAGAGTGTTAGAAATGTGAAAGGACAAACAGGAAACAGTTGGAAACCCCGAGATTAGGGAGAGCAGGGATACTGCCCCTAACACTGGAGGGACCAAAGGGACGGGTCCTGTCACCAGAGTCGAGGAGCCGTGGTTGCCGGAGGGGGATGAGCGGTGAGGGGAAAGCTGGGCCATGAAAGAGATGCAGTCACCTGAAGCAAAGAGAGGGAAGAAGGGCCTTCCCTTGGCCCTTTTACTCTGTTGGCCGAGCCTAACCAGGAGCTAGTTGGCAAGGGAGCCTGAGAAATGTGACTTGCTGTGTTTGGCATTTTGCAGGAAGAGCAAAGGAGAAGGTGGTGAGGAAACAGATATGGGCATAAACAGTCAAATTAAAGGCAAAAGGATAAAGCAGAAGTAGATTAATTCCTTCCTACTATCTGGCTTGAACTGAGGTTGGATGGTGGTGTTGAAATTTGAGATTAGGAAGCTGGTGGGGATGAAAAGGGTGAGGAAGGAGAGACACAGTTAAGGGCAAAATTAAGCTGAATTTTAAATACTCATTCATAGTAATATTGCTATATATACAGGATTCGTAAGTAGAGTTTATTTTAAAAGAATAGTTCTAATAAATGTTCAGAACAGTTTTATATTCGGAACAAGTGTCTTTTAACATAGGGGGAAAGCTTTCAATGCTTTGAAATGCACAGTTTTTTTTCCCTAGTACTTTAACCTTTCCCTGGATCTCATTTGTAATGTTAGTGTTTGCTATCTATTAAGAAAAGGCTGGGGGAGGGGGGCGGGCCGGGGAGGGTAGGGGGGGTGGGGAGGGTAGAGGGGGGATGGGGAGGGTAGAGGGGGTGGGGAAGAATTTATTTAATCCTTACCATGTGCCATCCACTGGTTTACATAGAGTTTGCAAGCAGAAGATGACATGTATTATCTCATTTAAGCCTTACAATAGTTTTTTTGTGGTTGGGGTGATGATCCTTCCTTTTCTACAGTTGAGAAAACTGGTATCTGGGGAGGGTGCCCTTCTCACCTAAGCCTTGCAGGCAATATATGTCAGCTGGGACTGGGACTTTGGGAATGTCTGACTCAAAGCCCTTGCTCTTCGCCTGTGTACTACAAAACCTCACACAAACTTCAAACTGCTTGAGTCCAAATAGATAAAGCTGTGAAAATATAATTGTGTCCACATACCCAGTTGCTTATGGATAAGTAAGTATTTCAGTGGGTTTTCTCACATCTTGCTTGTTCTAGATTTTAAGTTATTATGTTTTTGCTTACCAATCTGTAAAATGGAAGTGTATTAGTCAGTCTTGGTGGTGAGTGACAGGAACGTAAGTCCACAGAGGTTAAACAAAAATGAGGCTCACTGGGGCTCCCTTGAAATAAAAACACCAAGGTTTGGTTTATCTCTGCCATGGCTGTACATGGCTCAAACATTGCTATAAGGCTTCTTTTTCATTCTCCATTTCTTGGCTTCATCTCTTTCTGGATTCATTTTCTTGAAGACTCTCTCCTGGTGGCAAGAAAGATGGTCTTCCACCATCTCAGGTTCACATACCCTGGCCAGCTGGTGGTCTCAGAAGGAGACAAGGTTCCCCTGAAACCATGCTAATCTCCAAGGCGTGGCTAGGACCTATAGCGTCCTAGATTAACTGCTATATCTGTATCTCTGATGCTCAGGCCTGTAGTGGGGCAGAAGCCTATGCAGCTGGTTGTTGTTCAGTAACTCAGTCATGTCCGACTCTGCGACCCCGTGGACTGCAGCACACCAGGCTTCCCCGTCCTTCACTATCTCCCAGAGTTTGCTCACATTCATGTCCATTGAGTCGCTGATGCTATCTAACCATCTCATCCTCTACCGTCCCCTTCTTCCTGCTCTCAATCTTTCCCAGCATCAGGGTCTTTTCCAGTTGGAGAGAGAACCAACTGCTCAGAGCAGGGCCTATAGGGCACCACAAAAGTCACAGATTTTCACAACAGAGAACATATAGACCTCTCAGTTTGCCTGCTTATCCAAACAGAATCCTGGAAATATTTCAAGACCATTGGATAATTGTGCATTCTTTTTCTTCATTTGAAGTAAGAAGACATTTCCTCATGCTTCTTTTTTATTTTTAGTAACACTTTTACTTGGAATTGTAATCTTCTATAAGGGCAGTGTTAAAGCATCAGTGAAAGTATTAGTTCCACAGTCATGTCTGACTCTTTGTGACCCCACAGACTGTAGCTCACCAAGCTCCTCTGTCCGTAGAATGCTCAAGGCAAGAATACTGGAGTGGGTTCCCATTCCCTTCTCCAGAAGATCTTCCTGACCTAGGGATTGAACCTAGGCCTCCTGCATTGCAGGCAGATTCTTTACTCTCTGAGCCACTAGGGACAAAGCATCAGGGTTCTATCTAATTCTGGAAACATCCAGAACATCTCTAGCAACACCACTTTTCTACTTCCCCTTCCCTTGCCCTCCAAACTCCCCTTACCTCTTCCTTCAAAGAATGTGAATCGTGATTCTATAGGAAACCACTGGGTTTCTTGATATGCATAGTCACTAGTGTGGTCTAGGGTCTAAGACATTATTTTGGCACTTAGTGATGCTTTTTTTGAGGGTGGGGTATCCAGAGGAAAAAACTAAAGACTCTCATTTTATTATCAAAAAGATGTTAGAAGATTTCAAAAGAAGTAATAAATAGCATTTGATACAGCCCCATGCTATTTTGCCATCTTTAATCTTAGACTAGCTTTTTAAAAAAATATTTATTTAATTTATTTAATTGTTTATTTGGTTGCATTGAGTCTTAGTTGCACCATGTGGGATCTTAGTTCCCCAACCAGGGATCGAACCCACAACCCCTGCACTCCAAGGCAGATTCCATTTACCACTGGACCACAAGGGAAGTCCCCTAGCTTGGTTTATTTTAGAAACTAGCCTAAAATGACCAGCTTTATTCTTTAAAACACTGAGGTTGTGGCAATGCAGATACCTCACCAAAAGAAGACAGGGACCCAAGAGTCAATCATTTGTCTTTTCTCCTGTTGGCATGGAGCCTAGCTTTAAAGTCTAAATACTACTATGGATATTCACATCTGTCAGTACATGTTAAGCAGGCCCTACGCAATTATTCATAAAGCTTGCCGTAACATGCTAATATAGCTAGCTAGATCTCTATGTGATTTAGCTATTCTACTTCTAGAAGTATCCACAACAGGTACAGTATGCTGGCCTCCTCATTCATGGTTTTCTCCATAATTAATGATAGTTGGGAGTATTTAGTCCTATAATGAAATATTTGAATATTTATCTAGTAATCCAGAGATACCACAGGAGTTCAGCTAGAGTTCCACTTTCCTGGTGTTTTCCCATCATGGAGATTTTCTCGGCTTATCTGGCCAGCTATTTTGGAATCAAATGGTAGAACCAGTTCTTGCTTAAGTGATTGTTGTTGCAAACTTTGTGTTCCTGTTTATTTAATTCTATGTTGTTACTGTCTGGGTGGTTAGGAGGTCTAGATGTAACTTGTCTCTTTTATTTTTATAGCCCACTAAGTTACATATTAAGGCCATTTAACCTCCTTATGGATAAATAAAACCAGTTCTCTTTCCTTACCATTTTTTATGCCCTATTTTCTAACTCTTTAATCAGTCTCTGTGCAATGCTCTGTTCCCTTTCTGGTTTCTCCACTTTCTTTTAAAAAATATGAAGCCTCAGACTGGATGTGAGTTTCTAACATGGGTTTAACCATCCCTACATATATTGGGAAAAATTACTTCATGGTTTTGCATGTCCTATTTTGGTTAGTATACTGTAGGATCAGGTCAGTTTTTTTAAAATAATACTTTCACACTGCTGAGACATCCACCATGACATAACCTGCACACCTAGGTGGTCCTGTAAGACTTCCTCCTAAACTATTTTAGGTTAAAGCATCATGAAAGTTGTTATAGTGGCTGTAACCACCCTTCAAGAAAAATATGCTCCAAAATAGAGCAGCACCATCATCATAGTCTTTATTTTAAGGCCATTTTTACTTCCAATAATTCAAAATCCTTTGCAATAAGTTGTCTAGCATCAATTAACTATATGGTTTCAAAATAAAATTTTTATACTTATATTCCATGTATAATTTTAGACCCCAAGCGAATTTTTCCAAGAAGGGCTCCCCTTCTCCAGTACTCTCAAATACTTTCTTTTTTCATTAGTTCTTGAGGGCCCTCCTTTTTGGGGTGCTTTGATTTCTCACAGACTTTGCTTAAGACTTCTTATGACAGAATCAGTAGCTGTTCATAAAATTAGCATATCTCAAAAATTTTCTATTCAGAAATATTTTTCACATGATCCAATTACTTATTTTCCTCCCTCCTACTTCTAATAATCATGCCTAATATCACTTTTAAATAGCACTTATCAAAAGGAAAATATAGTACATTTAAGGGTTCTGACTAATGCTTTCTTATTTCAGACAGTGTTGCAATATCTAGCCTTTGGAGTTCATTAGATTACAAATAGACAATATCCATCTAAACAATGTGAAACCATTCCTTATAGCTAGACTCAGGAGTTGTTTTGGTCATTATATTGATTGACAGTATTGTGCCATCATCCATTTAATTTTTATAGTCTAGAGATGACTATAACCATTTCATTTCTATATTGGTCAGGGTTCATTTGCAGAGAATAAAATCTACTCAAGCTAGTTTAAGGAGGAACCATTTATTATCAGTATTAAATGGCTTAAGAATCTTTTAAATGGCTGAAGAAACAGACTCAAGATTGAGCTTTAAGGATAATTTGCATGAATTTCCTGGAGATCCAGTGGCTAAGACTCTGAGCTCCCAATGCAGGGGGCCTGGGTTTGATCCCTGGTCAAGGAACTAGGGAGAAGGCAATGGCACCCCACTCCAGTACTTTTGCCTGGGAAATCCCGTGGACAGAGGAGCCTGGTGGGTTGCAGTCCATGGGGTCGCTGGGAGTCCGACACGACTGAGCGACTTCACTTTCACTTTTCACTTTCACGCACTGGAGAAGGAAATGGCAACGCACTCCAGTGTTCTTGCCTGGAGAATCCCAGGGACAGGGGAGCCTGGTGAGCTGTCGTCTCTGGGCTCACACAGAGTTGGACAAGACTGAAGCAACTTAGCAGCAGCAGCAGCAGCAAGGAACTAGATTCTGCATGTCACAACTAAACCCAGTGCAGCCAAATAAATAATTTTTTTTTAAAGAAAAAAACAATTTACAAAGCTATTGCCCTTCTCCAGTCAGGAAGATATAACTACATGACCACTACCATGATCAGGGAGCTATTGGGAGCTACTGCCTTCAGAACCCTTTTATACTCATTGCAGTCCGAATCAGGAAAACAAACACTCCGCCTCCTGCCTTTGAAGCTAGTGACTAAACAGTTGAGGTGCTGTACTAACGCAGGCACATGAAACCCAGCAACTCCAGAGCTGTGCTTGCAAGCAGAGGCAGCAGCAGGATGCTTTGCTCTTACACAAGTGCACCTCTCCGGCTGATCCTAAAATTCTAGGACCCAGGTGCAAGGCATCTGGGAGACTTGCCTGCCTCTGCAGACAAGGCAGGTGCATAGAAAGATGATGGAAAAATGCTGAGCACCCATCTACAAAAGCCATCACCATCACAATCAAATGGCGTCTTAAATTCATTGGAATGGAAAAGAGTTATACCTCCAAGCCTTGTGTGAGAAGTGGAAATATCGTTTTTTAAAAAATAAAATGACAATCACTTTCAAGGATGATTTATACATCAGCGTTGTTATTGAGAATGGGAGAAGCCCTTCCTTGTAACTCTAAAATACACCTCCCAAAAGATTTGGATATAAGATTAATAATTCATTAGCCTACCACTCTCTGTGTTGATGGTCAATGGGTCAGTTCTGTTCTTGTGGAACAAGATACATGCATCTGCTCTGTGCATCAGAGAAGGCAATGGCACCCCACTCCAGTACTCTTGCCTGGAAAATCCCATGGACAGAGGAGCCTGGAAGGCTGCAGTCCATGGGATCGCTAAGAGTTGGACACGACCTAGCGACTTCACTTTCACTTTTTCACTTTCATGTATTGGAGAAGGAAATGGCAACCCACTCCAGTGTTCTTGCCTGGAGAATCCCAGGGACAGGGGAGCCTGGTGGGCTGCTATCTCTGAGGTCGCACAGAGTCGGACATGACTGAAGCAACTTAGCAGCAGCAGCAGCAGCTCTGTGCATTGTACTGAGGTAGGTACAGTAGAGATTGTAAATGAATAAACTCATATCACATTGCCTCTTCCTTCAAACAACTCACATTGTACTGCTGCTGCTGCTGCTAAGTCGCTTCAGTCGTGTCCGACTCTGTGTGACCCCATAGATGGCAGCCCACCAGGCTCCCCTATCCCTGGGATTCTCCAGGCAAGAACACTGGAGTGGGTTGCCATTTCCTTCTCCAACACATGAAAGTGAAAAGTGAAAGTGAAGTCGCTCAGTCGTGTCCGACTCTTAGCGGCCCCATGGACTGCAGCCTACCAGGCTTCTCCGTCCATGGGATTTTCCAGGCAAGAGTACTGGAGTGGAGTGCCATTGCCTTCTCCATTATACTAAGGAAATAGAAATAACATGAAAAGATAGGTTTTCCAATGGAAAAAAAACCTAGGTTCAAATCTCTCCTATATTATGTAATAATAACAGATATTTAACATAGCCACAGGTGTATACATATACCAAGAGTAATTATAATGCAGGTCATCTACTAGCTCAATAAATAGTAAAAAAGTGTTTGCATCAAGGGAACTAGGTGAAATAAAGTCTTTTAAAAATTGCCGAATAGAATCCAGAGAAGAGATAGAGAGTTTCGGATGGACATGTACACTCTGCTGTATTTAAAATGGATAATCAACAAGATCCTACTGTATAGCACAGGGAACTCTGCTCAATGTTTTGTGGCAGCCTGGACAGGACGGGAGTTTGGGAGAGAATGGATACCTGCATATGTGTGGCTGAGTCCCTTTGCTGTCCACCTGAAACTACTGAAACATTGGCTACACTCCAATATAAAGTAAAAAGTTCAAAAAAGTAAAATTAAACTTAAAAATTGCCATATATATAGAGAGAGACAGAGAAAGGGAAAATAGTGAGAGAATGGCTCAGTAAGCCTTATATTAGTAGGTCTTTCATAAATTATAGCTATTAAATAATAGTTGTAATAATAAAAGCAATATACAAATTATAAGAGGATGCAGCAAATGATAAATAATCAAGTGAATGATGGACGTTAAGTACCTTGTAAAGTGTTTGTTCATAGGGATTGTATGAACTAATTTTAGCCTATAGAGTTAAGATTTCCATCCAGACTGCTTTTTAAAAACTTATTCTCATCAAGTTTTCTGCAATGAAGATAAAAAGTTTTGGGACAACATAAAACCTCCATTACCTATAGACTCAGTTTTCCTTCTGATGTAATGTATTTTCAGCATTATTTAGTTAATTCTAACAACATACTCTTTGTTCAAAGTAGTTAAGTCTAATTTCATAGTATATATACTTAGATTTCAAGTTACAATTTATCCCTTTTAACATTCAGTTTCACGAGTTTTGACAATGCACAAAGTCAAAGAATGACAACTGGACTTCCCTGGTGGTCCAGTGGTTAGGAAGCCACCTGCCAATTCAGGGGACACAGGTTTGATCCCTGGTCTGGGAAGATTCCACATGCCCAACGGCAACTAAGCCTGTGTGCCACAACTCCTGAGCCCAGCTGCTACAAGTGTTGAAGCACAGAAGCCTTAGAGCCTGTGCTCCCCAACAGGAGAGGCCACCACAGTGAGAAGCCTGTGCACCATGAGTAGAAAGTGGCCTCCGCTCGCTGGAACTAAAGAAAGCCTGCATGGAGCAACGAAGACCCAGTGCAGCCAGTGAATTAAACAATGTTTAAAGGAATGACAGCCGTAGTCACAATACAGAACATTTTCTTCAGCCCAGAAGGACTTAGCAGGCAGTCCAGTGGTTAAGACTCTGTACTTCCAATGCGGCTTCCGTCACTGTTCGGGGAACTAAGATCCCATGTGCTGTGGGGTGCAGCCCCCCCACAAAAGGTCCTAATGTGCCTCTGTAATCACTGTCCTCCTCCTGCAGCTCCTGGGAAGCACTGATCTATTTTCTTTCCTCTACTTTTGCTTTTCCAGAACCTGATATAAGTAGAATTATCCAGTAGCAGTCTTTTGTTTCTGGCTTCTTTCATTGCTGTTCTTCAGTCGCTAAGTCGTGTCTGACTCTTTGCGACCCCGTGGACTGCAGCACGCCAGGCTCCTCTGTCCTCCACTATCTCTTAGAGTTTGCTTAAACTCACGTCCATTGAGTTGATGATGCTATCTAACCATCTCCTCCTCTGCCTCCCCATTCTCCTTTTGTCTTTAGTCTTTCCCAGCATCAGGGCCTTTTCCAGTGAGTCAGCTGTTCGCATCAGGTGGCCAAAGTATTGGAGCTCCAGCTTCAGCATTGGTCCTTCCAATTCTTTCATTATATACATTATATTTTATTTTAAATATGATGTTTTCATGATAAATTTTATATTTTAAAATAAAATGTACAATTGGACCTAGAGTATTTAAGAAGCTTTTAACTAACTTGCAAATGTGTAAAGTTATATAATTAGGTGCCTTTAGTTATCTTTGGATTTTTACTGAAGAACTAACCCTCAAAAACCTTTTATATTACAGGCAGCCAACAAATTCTAATTAACAGGATTTTTTTGTTGTTGCTAGTATGTCACAAGTAAAAAACTGAACTGAACAAAAATTGGACTTGTTTGGAGTCACCATTACATATATAAGGTAACCTATAGAAAAACAGTTTCCTTGTAATCCTTTGAAATCATTGAAATGCAAAATCTCTTACATGTTTTGTGTGGTGACAGTAATATCTATGAAAGGCATGCCTTTTTCACTTGTCAGGGTTTCAGTTTTGTGTTTCACATTTGCCTTGATAGTTACTGCAAACAGCTGTAGCTATTCTGTCTTCAGTTCTAACGGCAAGTTCAAAGTCTATCAGATTTATTGTCTGAGCACAGAGTGAAGCATAACTTTCAGCTTAAAAAAGACTCCTGGTTGTATTTCTTGTTAGAAAAATTTCTAAATGCACCACTAGGGCATCTTAAAATTTGATTTCAGCTTTGCTCATGAACATGTAACTGCTTAGAAGCAGGACAAAAACAAGGTTTGAACTAGAACCATTCTTTGGGTGATTTTTTTTACACACTGCTAATCCTTTAACCGAATGTTTTCAGGGTCATCCATGACAATTTTGAAAAGCAGCTTTATTGAGATATATTTCACAAAGCTCACCCATTTTTAGTATGTGATTCAGTGATTTTTTAGTATATTTACATAGCTGTGCAAACGTCACCATAATCTAATTTTAGTGCATTTTCATCACCCAGAAAAGAAACCTTGAACTCATTAGCATACATTCCCCATTTCTCTCACCACCCCAGCCCTAGGCTAATCTACATTCTGAATAACAATTATTTTTAATGTGATAAGACTTTTTTAAAAAGCTCTGTAGCTAAAAAGAGGCCACATTTTTATATCTACTCATGTTAAATTCTGTAATTTTAAATATCAACTTGGCATAATTTATTACCTTTGTTAGACTACCTAGATCAATCTGAATTTTTCTAAAAATATTTCTTTTTTAAAAATGATTGCTTCCTTCTTTGAAATTTTCAATGCTCTTTCTTTGAATCCTTTGAACATGTAACTAAGGGACAGTTGGTGCTCAGGAAAGCAAATATTAGCCTGAATGTTTCCAGAAACCCCTTCCTTTAGCAATTAACACAAAGTTTACATAACTAAAAATATTTCAGTAACACACATTTTCTCAACAGGTTACTTAGTGAAAGTAAACAACAAAAATTCCAAAATATATGAACAGCAGCACTTTTATTACATGTGTTTTTTAAGGTTTAGTTCTGTTTAGAGCTTAAAGGAAAACCTGTCCAGTGGGGTGGAGAGATATTGCCTAACTGTTACTTTGTATTCTTTTACTGGTGACCTCAGCCCTGGCCTGAATTTTTACTTCTGGTAAAGAAAACAGTGTTTGTAGTTCTCTCTGTAACAGAGCTCTCATTGGCTGAAGACAAATGCTTAATTATTAGAAATAGAGCATCTTAAAGATGGCTTCCCTGGTGGTTCAGCGGTAAAGAATCCGCCTGCGAATAGAGGAGACTTGGGTTCAACCCCTGATCCGGGAAGATCCCCTGGAGGAGGAAATGGCAACCCACTCCAGTATTCTTGCCTGGAAAATTCCATGGACAGCAGAGCCTGGTGGGCTACACAGTCCATGGGGTCGCAGAGTCAGAGACAACTGAGCATGCACATCTTAAAGTTATGCATAGACTCAGAAGGAGCAAGGAATCAGAAAACATAGTCCATTTATGGTAACGTGGACTAATTTGACATCTTAAAATGAACTTCAGAAGGAGACGTTGTTGTTAAACTTACTGAGACATATTTGTTAAATTTATTTTTGTTTATGTATTAGTTATTATTGTTGTATAACTAATAGCCACCCCTAATTTAGGGGTTTAAAAGAACAATAAACATGTATTATGTCTCTCAGTGTCTATCCAGAGACCAGGAATCAAGAAAAGGCCTCTCTGGGCACTTGGGGCTCAGTCTTCTCAGGAGCTTCTCAGATGTCCTCTGAGATTGATCTCATGAAAAGCTGCAACTGGGGCTGACAGTGACCCAGTCCCATGATTGTCAAGTTGGTGGCAGCTGTTGGCAGGAGACCTTAGTTTCTCCCCCATGTAGGCCTCACCATAGAGCTGGTCAACAGCCATAACATGACATTTGCCTTCTCCCAGAGTGAATGATATCTTTTATTATTAAAAGACAGGGCATAGCTTCAGAGTCTCCTAGTCTCAGAAACCGTTCCTCCAGGACTTCCCTGGTGGTCCAGTGGTTAAGACCCTATGCTTCTGATGTAGCGGCTATGGGTTTGATCCCTGGTCGGTGAAATAAGATCCCACATGCTATGTGGCATGGCCAAATTTTAAAAAAAGAAAAAAAAATAATCTGTGTCTTACTTTTATTGGTCACACAGAGCAGCCTTGTTCATTGTCAGAAGAGGCTATAAGAGAGCATAACACCAAGGAAGTGAGAATCCCTGGGGGCACTCCTGGAACCTGGCTACATGGCTTGTACTGTAAAGCCTTCCAGATAATTTTTGAATGTTATCAGAATGCAAAGGCATTACTTTCTTTTCAAACATAATGCATTTGTATTATACATTAAATATTTTTATATTATATATATGTAATCATTATATATTTAGTATGTAATATGATATACATTTGGAGAAGGCAATGGCCCCCCACTCCAGTACTCTTGCCTGGAAAATCCCATGGACGGAGGAGCCTGGTGGGCTGTATAGTCCACGGGGTCGCTAAGAGTCGGACACGACTGAGCGACTTCATTTTCACTTTTCACTTTCATGCATTGGAGAAGGAAATGGCAACCCACTCCAGTGTTCTTGCCTGGAGAATCCCAGAGACAGGGGAGCCTGGTGGGCTGCCATCTATGGGGGTCGCACAGAGTTGGACATGACTGAAGCGACTTGGCAGTAGCAGCAAAATGATATACATTATATATTATATAGTATATTATATATGTGTGTGTTCATGCTCAGTCATGTCTGACTCTTTGCCACCCCATGTGCTGTAGCCCGCCAGCCTCCTCTGTCCAGAGGACTTGGCAAGCATACTGGAGTGAGTTGTCGTTTCCTCTTCCAAGGGATCTTCCCAGATCAGGGGTTGAACTCACAGCTCCTGCATTGGCATGTGGATTCTTTACCCCTAAGCCACCTGGGAATCCCTTGTATCTTATATATAATGTGAATCATATTATGTATATATGTAATACATATATGTAATATTACACATATATACACACAAATATGTAATCTCTCCAGCGAACAGCAAAGGCCTGGTGAAAATACATACCTATTTTAGATTCCAAGACAATTAATGATCTATTCATTGAGAATATGCCATTCGCCTAAAATTATGCTAGGAACATATGTTAAGGGATGTGGCAGAAGTGACAGAGTCATCTCAGAATTTTATCTCAAGGATATCTTTGTAACATTGTTTAAGAACGATGTCCTCTGCTAAAAGTTAGGCAAGGAATTCAACCCCAGTCCTCAGGGTTATGCCTGTAGCTCCAAATTCTTTAGAGAGAATTCCGGTTTTCTCCTGATCCTGAAAGAAAACAGAATGCCTCCTATTAGAAACAGGGACAGTTTGTCCAAACATAGGGTTCCTAGGTGGCTCAGTGGTAAAGAATCTGCCTGCCAATGAGAGAGATACAAGTTCGATCCCTGGAGGTGGAAATGGCAACCCATTCCAGTATTCTTGGATGGAGAATCCCTTGGACAGAGGGACCTGGTGAGCTATAGTCAGTGGGGTTGCAAAAAGTTGGACATGACTAACACACACACATTAATAGCAGATATAGAATGATATGTCACCTTCTCACAAGGAAATGTAGATTCTGGACATGCTTTGTTTTGAGTGCTGGTATGCATCCAGCATGAGTAGAGACGTTGGAATTTTCCTATTTTTCTACATTTGCTCATGAGAGAAAAGGAAGGTACACGTCAAACTGTTAACAGAAGGCATATAAACAGTTATCTACTCCCCACCTTTCTCCTCTTCTGGAAACAAGCCACACTCCCTGATAAACCACTGTCTTCTTGCTCTTGTCAGTTGTTCCAAATGGAAGCTGCCATTTTCTTTTCAATTCTATCTCTTGGGCTGCAGGAATTGCTTAACCGTGCTGCCCTAGAGTCCCTGGCCAAAGTGATTAGTTCAGAGATTAGACTGTGACTCAAATCAAACAAATCAACGTGCTTGCTGAGGGTTTTTTGTAACTGGCTACTGTTAAGAGGAGAAAGACTTCATCTCTTTCCATTCACAGATGATTCTTGAACTGCCAGGGCCCAATTTCATTCCCAATGGAAAAGAATCTGTCTATGGGAACAGAGGCTTCCCTGGTGGCTCAGATGGTAAAGAATCTGCTTGCAATGTGGGAGACCCAGTTTCCATCACTGGGTCTGGAAGATCCCCTGGAGAAGGAAATGGCAACCGACTCTAGTATTCTTGCCTGGAGAATTTCATGGACAGAGGAGCCTAGTGGGCTACAGTCCATAGGGTCACAAAGAGTCCGACACTACTGAGTACCTAACACTTTCACTTTCAGTACCTATATTCTTGTAATTGGTGCAGGAATGGGCATGTGACTCAAACCAGACCAATCAGAATCCTTTCTTGAGATTTTTGCTGACCCAAGATGGGGAAGGAAGAACTTTGTTCTCTGATATTGTAAACAGGTAGGCCTAGAATCTTACAACAATGGCCATGTCCCCATAGGTGAAAAAGGCAAGCCTGTAATTAAGGAGGAAGACAGCTGAGATCCAGAAAGAAAAAACAGGAGAGATTCTTGATGGCATTTAGAATCTTGACTCCAGGTATTCCTTAGGCCAGCTTCACTTATACCATTGATACATTTGAAAACATGATCCAGTAAATTCTCTTCACTTATGTTAGCTCAAGTAGAGTTTCTATCATCTGCAGCCAAAAAAAATTCTGAGTAATACAATTAATGTATAAAATTGAAAATGGAATCCTCCCAAACCCCTTCTCTAGAAACATTAGTCAAGGCTAATGGATATTAGTGACAGAAACCCAATTTGATCCATCTTAAACAAATAGGGAAATTTATTTGCTTCTATAACCAAGCTTTTGGAGGACCAAGTATGTGAGGGGGCCTGGAGGACTCTAAGAGCCAGGGCTCATGACTAGCTCTAGCCTATCTTCACTTTTCTCTGCCTGTTAACTCCATTCTCACGTGTGTGTTAGTTGCTCAGTTGTGTCCAGTTCTTTGCAACCCAATGGACTGTAGCCCATCAGGCCCCTCATTGCAGGCAGTCTCTTTACCAACTGAGCCACCAGGAAAGACGATGTAAGTACTATCATTACTCAAATTGGTTTCCATGCCTCTCCTTGAGCCTGTGGTCAGGCATGTGGAGAACTTGTGGAGTCTGGAGAACTCAAGATCTTGGCAGTTCCTATCTAGAAGCAACATCTAGGGTGAGGGAAAAGAAGTTTTACTTTCAAATTGGGAGATAAATTGGCTCTGACATAATCACTGGGGAACTCATTTAAAGTAAGACAGCAGATAGGGACTTCCCTGGTGGTCCAGTGGTTAAAATTTCACCTTCCAATGCAGAGGGTATGGGTTTGATCCCTGGGTGGGGAGTCAGGATCCCATATACCTTGTGACCAAACAATAAATAAATAAAACAGGAGCAATATTGCAACAAATTCAACAAAGATTTTAAAAATGGTCCATATCAAAAAAAAAAATACTTGAAAAAAAAAAAGCATGACAGCAGATGCCATATTTTTGTGTTTACCACAACTCTATATGTTCAGTGTTCACATATTTCATAACAGATAGGTAACACTTTGAAAAGATATTCAGTTCAGTCCAGTTCAGTAGCTCAGTCGTGTCTGACTCTTTGCAACCCCGTGGACTGAAGCATGCCAGTCCTCCCTGTCCATCACCAACTACCGGAGCCTACTCAAACTCACGTCCATTGAGTCAGTGATGCCATCCAACCATCTCATCCTCTGTCGTCCCCTTCTCTTCCCGCCTTCAATCTTTCCCAGCATCAGGGTCTTTTCAAATGAGTCAGTTCTTCACATAAGGTGGGCAAAGCATTGGAGTTTCAGCTTCAACATCAGTCCTTCCAATGAAAATTCAGGACTGATTTCCTTTAGGATGGACTGGTTGGGTCTCCTTGCAGTCCAAGGGACTCTCAAAGAGTTTTCTCCAATACTGTGGTTCAAAAGCACCAATTCTTCGGTGCTCAGATTTCTTTATAGTCTAACTCTCACATCCATACGTGACCTGGAAAAACCATAGCCTTGACTAGACGGACCTTTGTTGACAAAGTAATGTCTCTCCTTTTGAATATGCTGTCTAGGTTGGTCATAACTTTCCTTACAAGGAGTAAGCATCTTTTAATTTCATGGCTGCAATCACCATCTGCAGTGATTTTGGAGCCCAGAAAAATAGTCAGCCACTGTTGTCACTGTTTCCCCATCTATTTGCCATGAAGTGATGGGACCAGATGCCATGATTTTAGTTTTCTGAATGTTGAGCTTTAAGCCAACTTTTTCACTCTCCTCTTTCACTTTCATCAAGAGGCTCTTTAGTTCTTCTTCACTTTCTGCCATAAGGGTGGTGTCATCTGCATATCTGAGATTATTGAAAAGATATTAATCTACATTACATATTTATTTGGTTTTAGTATTAAATGCTCTCCTCCTGAAGTAATATCAGATTTGTAAAAAATCTCAGAAATCATCTAGTTTGACTACTTTTAAAGCAAAATACCTCCTTATGTTGTGCTAAACCAGGGGCTTGAATATCTTTATATCTTCACCTATGATGTGAAGAATAAGCAAAATACATTTCTCTTTGAAACAAAAAATTGGGACATAGACCTAAAGCACAAGTTGACAAAACCAGGAGCTATTAATTCCCTGCAATCTTTGTATTGCCTTGGGGAAATCACTGTTTATCTGATTTTCTTTTCTTTTCTTTTCTTTTAAAAAATGAGCATAAAAGTTTAAATATACTGTGGGGGTGGGGGGGCAAGAGCAAGGGCTCCAATATCTTATAAACACAGAATAGGAGGAGCAGTTTTAATCATTTCTTTCGACCATTATGAAAAGGGTATCCATTTCATTAAGGTGTAAAATTAGCCTGAAATGTTGAATGGTGATTTAAGTTCAATTGGTATATCCTTTAGTATTTATTGAACACCAACTTGTTTGAGATTCCTTGTATGGTACAAAATGTAATCTTTGTTCTCCTCCACAGTTCTTCGGTGAGCATTTTATTTGCTCTTCAGGGATACTGTCTTTTGTCAGTGAAGTGCTTTCCCCTGAAGTAGACTGAAATCTTAAAGATGTAAGTGGCATTCACCATCATGAATATTTGAAAGAATGCAGAATGACTATGTCTGTCTTAAGTGTTTAGACGAATATGACATTAAGTATCAAAGCACTAAGAAGGTAAAAATCAATATGAAAGCAAAAATTAAAGAGAGCAATTCTTGCAACATTACGTTTGTCCCACTTGAATATTCAGTAAAATAATAATGATAACAGTAACCAGTGGGGAAGAACATGAACAAATGCAAATTTCAATCCTGTTCTACCTACTGGCAGTGTGAACTTTGACCTGTGTGGCTTAATCTTCATAAACCTCAATTTCCACATCTAAATTTAAATATATACACACATATATATTTAAGTGTATAAAAATGAATATATATATATATATATATAACATCAGATCAGATCAGTCACTCAGTCGTGTCCGACTCTTTGCGACCCCATGAATCGCAGCACGCCAGGCCTCCAAGCCC
>NW_011494942.1:10350410-10364138 GCF_000754665.1 Bison bison bison | reverse complement strand
CCCCTTCTCCTCCTGCCCCCAATCCCTCCCAGCATCAGAGTCTTTTCCAATGAGTCAACTCTTCACATGAGGTGGCCAAAGTACTGGAGTTTGAGCTTTAGCATCATTCCTTCCAAAGAAATCCCAGGGCTGATCTCCTTCAGAATGGACTGGTTGGATCTCCTTGCAGTCCAAGGGACTCTCAAGAGTCTTCTCCAACACCACAGTTCAGAAGCATCAATTCTTCGGCACTCAGCCTTCTTCACAGTCCAACTCTCACATCCATACATGACCACAGGAAAAACCATAGCCTTGACTAGACAAACCTTTGTTGGCAAAGTAATGTCTCTGCTTTTGAATATGCTATCTAGATTGGTCATAACTTTCCTTCCAAGGAGTAAGTGTCTTTTAATTTCATGGCTGTAGTCACCATCTGCAGTGATTTTGGAGCCCAGAAAAATAAAGTCTGACACTGTTTCCACTGTTTCCCCATCTATTTCCCATGAAATGGTGGGACTGGATGCTATGATCTTCGTTTTCTGAATGTTGAGCTTTAAGCCAACTTTTTCACTCTCCACTTTCACTTTCATCAAGAGGCTTTTGAGTTCCTCTTCACTTTCTGCCATAAGGGTGGTGTCATCTGCATATCTGAGGTTACTGAGATTTCTCCCGGCAATCTTGATTCCAGCTTGTGTTTCTTCCAGTCCAGCATTTCTCATGATGTACTCTGCATATAAGTTAAATAAACAGGGTGACAATATACAGCCTTGACGAACTCCTTTTCCTATTTGGAACCAGTCTGTTGTTCCATGCCCAGTTCTAACTGTTGCTTCCTGACCTGCATACAAATTTCTCAAGAGGCAGATCAGGTGGTCTGGTATTCCCATGTCTTTCAGAATTTTCCACAGCAGCAACAACTTTGTAGACTTCTGTGGGTTACATGAAATGATTACGTGAACCGTGGAGTTTGGAATATGGTAGGCATTCAATAGATATTAGCTGGATTATATTTATGTCATTAGGTC
This sequence comes from Bison bison bison, assembly GCF_000754665.1. Classification (NCBI taxonomy): domain Eukaryota; kingdom Metazoa; phylum Chordata; class Mammalia; order Artiodactyla; family Bovidae; genus Bison; species Bison bison. Next base: position 10,363,134 of record NW_011494942.1, on the reverse strand, counting down.
ATGGGATAGCCCCACTGCTCTGACGGTTATTATGGCTTAAAGAGAAAACTGTAGAACTGTGAAGACAGTGAAACTGGGTAAGTGATTGTTGGCAGAGCACTACTTGGGTAAAGGTTTCAAGGGGGTTGTGATTGATCTTCCTCCTTCAATGGGTGGAGAAAGGGCAATTCAGACTCCCTTCAGTCTATTTGCCTTTCTCATTCGATGCAGCCTGATGTCTTCTGAACGTGTCTGAGTTCCTTTGACATGCAGCCTGGAAAATGAGTGTTTAACGTAAATGGTACCTGTCCTTCCTTCTCCACCCCTCACCCCTGACACCTTAGGTAATAGCTTGCTATCTTTCTATGCTACCTACCTGTCTATGCAGCTGTCAGCAGGCAGAGGAGAGAGGTGTTAGGAGACACCACTCAACATATTGTTGATGTAATGCTTTAGTTGATGCAAGTTTGTGTTTGGGAATAATACTAAAATCAACAGGATGTGGAACTAGGGCCATAAAATTAATTGTGGTTAATTAGCAGAATGATACATTTCCCAATGATGTCAGCTTGAGGGTTACAAGAGAGAACTGTCCTTTAGGGAGAGTATGTGATTCTGGAGAAGACTCCTGAGAGTCCCTTGGACTGCAAGGAGATCAAACCAGTCAATCCTAAAGGAAATTCACCCTGAATATTTATTGGAAGGACTGATGCCGAAGCTGAAGCACCAATACTTTGGCCACCTGATGTGAAGATCTGACTTATTGGAAAAGCCCCTGATGCTGGGAAAGATTGAGGGCAGGAGGAGAAGGGGACAATAGAGGATGAGATGGTTGGATGGCATCACCGACTCAATAGACATGGGTTTGAGGAAACTCTGGGAGATAGTGAAGGACAGGAAAGCCTGGTGTACTGCAGTCCGTGGGCGCGCAGAGAGTCAGACACAAGTGAGGGACTGAACAACACGTGGAGACGCAGATCCTTTAATCTAGCCGCACTGGTTACTGAGTAGTCACTGCTTTCCAGAAACTCTTCTCTGCCTTTGAAGGGTCAGCATGGCACCATGGGACCAAGGAGTCTAAAATCACTAGCTAAACCAACAAGAGATGGCTGTGTTAAATAGAGTGACAAAGTCTTCATTTAAATGAGAAAAGTAACTGACAAATGCAACTGAATGTCCAGTTCACTTCTCAATGCATTCTCTCCCTTTGAGCGGTCAAATGCAGGTGGTAGCTTAGTGAGGTAAAGAAAGCCAGCCAGGGAGGAAGCCAGTCTCGAGGACGTACTTCATCCAGGCCCAGGTGAACTGCTCTGTCCTTCACAGAGAACAAAAGTCTTTCGTAACTAAGGTGCCACTTCACTGCTCTTGAACTCTTCTCTGCAAGGCTCCATCTGTTTTTGTAAATAAAGCCTTCCTTCATTCATTGTATATACACAGTGGTTTATTTTTTGTGTCTCTTTGTTATAATTAGCACATCCATTCATGCCTTCCTCAAATAACACTCTAAACACCTTGACTAGGGTTTGTTTTGTGAGTTTCCAGCCCCCCCACCCCAAAAAAGAATATTCTCCTGCCAGCACTCAGGCAATAGAGTTACAATTATGTATCATTAATATCACCCATCCTTTATAGTAAGAAAGTAATCTTATTTTTCTAGTTTCTACTTTCTCTCCTCTGTCAGCATTAGCCACAAGCCATGGTAATGCTGTATTCAAATTTCAAAGTCCTGGAAGAAGTAACTAGCTGATTCAGGGTCTATGAATTTACAATAGAATTGAGTTTTGCCTTATGCATTTTGAGTACTGAGTTGAATTATGCAGTACTTGGATAGACTCACCGTTCAATAGATGGGTTTTAGGTGACTAGAATTGTTATAAACAAATTTTGGACAATTTAAAAAATGCACCTTAATGACTTGATATGAAATTTTTCTCCCTATTTGTGGGGGAAGATTTTAATTATATTATCCATAATGTTTACCATCACAAAAAATTAGGTGGCTGTCTCAAACTGTAAAGAGTCTTATGTGACCTCAGGATAAAAAAGGATTCCGGGCAGCTCTTGGTAAATTATCCCATGATCTAAATAGCTATTTTTTAAAAAAGAACTCCATCAAAACTGGGAATATTTAAGTATTTTTAAGTATTAGAGTAACAAGTACAACAGTAGCAAATACTTGCTCCCACAAATTGTGATAAAGATTTTGTTCAGTTGCCCAGTCATATCCGACTCTTCGCAACCCCATGGAAAATGCCAGACCTCCCTGTCCCTCACCATCTTCTGAAGTTTGCCCAAGTTCATGTCAACTGCATCAGTGATGCCAGTTAGTCATCTCATCCTCTGTTGCCCTCTTCTTCTTCTGCCCTCAATCTTTCCCAGCATCACTGACTTTTCCAATGAGTTGGCTGTTCACATCAGGTAGCCAAAATACTGGAGCTTCAGCTTCAGCATCATTTCTTCCAGTGAGTATTCAGGGTCTATTTCCCTTAAGACTGACTGGTTTGATCTCCTTGCCATCCAAGAAAGTCTCAGGAGTCTTCTCCACACCACAGTTCTAAGGCATCAATTCGTTGGTGCTCTGCCTTCTTTACAGTCCAGTTTTCACAATCGTACATGACCACTGGGAAAACCGTACCCTTGACTATATGGACCTTTGTTGGCAGAGTAATGTCTCTGCTTTATACCACACTGTCTAGGTTTGTCTTAGCTTTCCTGCCCAGAAGCAATCGTCTTCTGATTTCGTGGCTGCAGTCACCATCTGCAGTGATTTTGGAGCCCAAGGAGAGGGAATCTGTCACTGCTTCCCCCTTCTCCCCTTCTATTTGCCATGAAGTGATGGGGCCAGATGCCATGATCTTAGATTTTTTTCTTAATATTGAGTTTTAACTTGGCTCTTTCACTCTCCTCCTTCATCCTCATCAAGAGGCTCTTTAGCTAATAACAAGTGATCACAATTAATGACAACATTGTGATTCCTGGGACTGAATCATGATGACAATCACAGCAGCACAAACCTGCAAAGAAACACAATCTGTGTCCTACTTTGCATAAGATATTGAACCGAATTGTCTTTCTTGAAATACATTCTATATAAATCAATTACAATATATCAAGTAATAAGCTCAATGTCTCTTTGAAACATTTTTTCAAGTAAATTTTTATATTGGGGACTTCCCTGTGGTCCAGTGGTTGAGAATCTGCCTTCCAATGTAAGGGACACAGGTTTGATCCCTGGTCCAGGCAATCCCACATGCCAAGGAGCAGCTAAGCCTGTGCGCTGCAGCACTGTAGAGCCCATACTCTGCAAAAGGAGAAGCCACTGCAATGAGAAGCCTGCACACCACAACTAGAGAGAAGCCCCACTGGCCCTAACTAGAGAAAGCCTGAGCACAGCAAAAAGACACAGTGCAGCAAAAAAATACAATTTTTATGTTGAAATAATTTCGGATTTACCAAAAAGTTTCAAGAACAGTACAGAAAACTTTGATATACACTTTATACAGATTCACCAAGTGTTTTAATTTGCTACATCTTTTATCAGTCTATTATTTTTTGGGCCATTGTAATGTGGGTAGCCTACATCATGCCCATGTGCCACAACTACTGAGCCCAACCTCGAGAGCCCAACCTCATGCCTGGGCTTAGTTGCTCTGCATCATGTAGGATCTTCCTGGACCAGGGATTGAATCCATGTCCCCTGCATTGGCAAGTGGATCCTTAATCACTGGACTACCAGGCAAGTCCAAAGATTATGTATTCTTACAAAAGAGATGTTATGCCTTTCTCAAGGTATTCCTTCCATGATGGACACATGACATCCATCTCCTCTTCATTAGCAATTTAACTTTGGTTAATTAATCAAAGTATAGTCTTAATTCTCCCTGTATGACTACTGGTTTTCCCGCTTGTGATTGTTACACAATCTATGGGGTCATGTCTATTCTTTAGACCATGTTTGCACCATATGTCAGGACAATTACAGAATTTCTAATGTTTCTTTTTCCTAAGTATGTAATGATTCTTGCTGCTGCTGCTAAGTTGCTTCAGTCGTGTCCGACTCTGTGCGACCCCACAGACGGCAGCCCACCAGGCTCCTCCATCCCTGGGATTCTCCAGGCAAGAACACTGGAGTAGGTTGCCATTTCCTTCTCCAATGCATGAAAGTGAAAAGTGAAAGTGAAGTCACTCAGTCCTGTCCGACTCTTTGTGACCCCATGGACTGCAGCCTACCAGGCTCCTCCATCCATGGGATTTTCTAGGCAAGAGTACTGGAGTGGGGTGCCATTTCCTTCTCCAATGCATGAAAGTGAAAAGTGAAAGTGAAGTCACTCAGTCCTGTCCGACTCTTTGCGACCCCATGGACTGCAGCCTACCAGGCTCCTCCGTCCATGGGATTTTCTTGCTATGTTTCTGTAAAAACAAAAAGTTAGCATGTCCATATATAACATTGTTATCTAATTGAGTTCAGTGGAATATAGTGATTGAGACTACAGCCTCTAGACTTGCATGGCTTGGGTTTGAAATTTCAAACCTATTTCACCACTTTTCCACCAGAAAACTTTGATAAGTTATCCTGTGTTTCAAATTTATCATCTATAAAATTTAGAAGGTGAGAATACTGCATTGGCTATACCCCAATATAAAATAATAAGATGTTAAAAAGGAAAAGAAGAAACAAACAAAAAAAAAGGGAACAAAAGAAAATGCTCCCTTTTATCATCATCTTTTCTTATTTAAGCTGCTGATGTTGTTGATTACATAGTTCTACTTAGAAAGTAAATGCATAAACACTTCTTCCTTTCCTTGGTGTGTTTTCTATCTTAGTTGTAATGGATGCGAGTCTTCCTTTAAAATATGCTTCATGTGTACTAAAGTAAACCAAAGCTGAAGCTGGCCTCATAGCACACATCCTCATTCCTTCATTTCTCCAGTTTTCCACTGGCCTCCTTCAGTGCTCCAGATTATCTTTTCTGCCTTTTGAGATCAGGGTTCCTCCTGTGACCCTCTTGAATGGAAGGTATTCTAGGCTTAAAAGTCAGACAGACTTTCATTTTTTTTTTAGCTTTTTATTTTATATCAGAGTATAGCCAATTAACAATGTTGTGATAGTTTCAGGTGGGCAGAAAAGGGACTCAACCATACATATGCACGTATCCATTCTCCCCCAAACTCCCCTCCAGGCTGACACATAGCATTGAGCAGAGTTCCCTGTGTTGTACAGTAGGACCTTGGTGGTAACCATTTTAAAAATAGGAGTGTGTACATGTCCATCTCAAACTCCCTAACTATCCCTTCCCCCTTGGCAGCCACAAGTTCGTTCTCTAAGAGACAAACTTTCATTTGAAACTGGGATTTACCACTTACCAGCTGAGTGAACTTGGGAGAACTGCTTAGCCTAGAAGATGGAGACAGAGTATGTATGAGATGGTTGGATGGCATCACCCACTCAGTGGACATGAATTTGAGCAATCTCCGGGAGATGGTGCAGGACAGGGAGGCCTGGAGTGCTGCAGTCCATGGGAGTCACAAAGAGTCGGACACGACTGAGTGACTGAACAACAAAACAACTCTAAACCTTAGCTATAAAATGTAGGGTAGTTGCAAGGTTTGGATGACATTAAGCAAAATTTTATATGTAAAACCTTAATAAAGTATTTTGTCTGCAGTTCAAGGTACTCGTCAAATATGGCATCCTCTTGCTCAGCTCAGTCTGGGAACCTGTGTTGGCCTCATGAGTCTCTCTCCATGGAGTCCCTGAAACTGGTCCAGTTCCCTTCAGGACAGTATTTCTTATCCTGGGAAGATAGCAAGTATCTGGATGATGAGGTATTTTCCAAAAGTACCTCAACAGGCTAGTCCACTTTTTCTTACCCTGGGAAGCAGAGATCCTAAAGCTCTGGAACCCTTATGACTGAGTGAAGAATGTTGGGGTTGCGAAGGCGTGAAGACCAAGCTTTGCCTACTCTCACTGGCATGACTGTTGTCTGTGCTGACATAGCAGACATTCTTGTCCTTTCTAGTTCTGCTCCATAGCAGCCTTCCTTCTTTTCCCATTAAACAAAACAAAACAAAACAAAACTGTATTGGAGTATAGTTACTTTACAAGGTTATGGTAGTTTCTACTGTACAGCAAGGGAATCAATGATAGATGCATGCGCACTCAGTCGTGTCTGACTCTTTGTGACCCCATGGACTGTAGCCCACCATGCTCCTTTGTCCATGGGATTCTCCAAGAAAGAATACTGGAGTGGGTTGCCATGCCCTCCTCCAGATACAGATAGATAGACAGATAGATAGATATATCTCCTTTTTTTTTAATTTCCTTTCCATTTAGGTCACCACAGAGCATTGAGTAGAGTGCTCTGTGCTGTACAGTAGGTTCTCATAGTTATCTATTTTATACCAAGTATCAATAGCATATACACACCAATCCCAGTCTCCCAATCCCATACCCCTCTTCTGCTCCTAGTTCTTGATGAAGTATTTTTACAGCATTGTTTTTTAAATCCTAATGAATTAGAATTTAATGTTTCATTGTAATCTTTAGTTCACTGTACTGATGCATCTACCATTTGCATGTCTTTTAGGGACTAAAACTCAGTGAGAAATCATGGGATATGTTGGGAATTTGGGAAAGTATTTATGACAGCCAAAGGCAGCAGCTGGAGTCATTTTCTTTTTATTAAAACTAGATGTTTGGTTCTGATTACAAAATAACACATTCTTAAAACTGGAAAAATTAGAAAGCAAGCAAAGTGATTGTGTCTATAGTACTCCAGGACAGTATTCCTCAAAATGTGATCTGCTTCTGAATCTCCTGTATGCTGGTTAACTATATCACTTCATGGGCCTTCCAGTAGTACTAAATCAGAGGTGACATTTAGTGAACTTCACACATACCTCTTCAGACAGACTGAAGTCCCATAACTAGGCTCTCACCATGTATTTAATATGTTTCTTACCCTTCAACTACTAAAGTTTTTTCATCCCAATATGTAAAAGCAAGTAAGATTCTGAAAATGTCTTTCATAAAATGATTTGCAAGTTTCTATAAAACAATATACGAGTTTCTAGTGAACTCATGCTTTGCCAGAAAAAAAAAGCTTTCTTCATTCAGGTATAAGAAAAACATTGATCAACTAGGAAATTAGGTGTCAATTTACATAAGTCTGCAAACAAACTCCAACCACCACTTACGGGAGAGGCAGTAGTGGTAAAAACCGAGAGGGGTGCTCACTGAGATTGTTTGAGTTAATTTTTTTTATCTTAGTTTTAATTCTCATATATCAGGTGTAAGGCTAGTACACAAAATGCACTTCTTATGTTGAAAAGCTGGGGCCAAGCTGGGCTCCACCCCAGCCTGAGGCATCTGCATTTTACCACCCTACCCAGTGTTTGTTTTGAGTCCTGTGGCTTTGAAAGAGGTGTGGCAACCCAAGTGGAGATTCCACGAGTGCACAGTGGACAGGCTTATACCTGTAGGCACGGCTTTGTCCCTGTGGGTTTAGGACACAGTGTACCAGTATGATGTTTTGAGCATCAGGACTCATTGACCCCAGAAATGGTAGACTAAGTCTGATTTTTTTTTTTCCCCAAGCTGAGTTGCATAAAGGGGAGGATTTAGAAAATGGACTTTAGCATCAGATAATCCTAACTTCAAATTCTGATGCCACTCTTCTGAATTGTGTGACCTAGGTCTCAGTTTTCTCATATGCAAAACAAACATAATTTCTAGCAGGAGAATAAGGATTAGATGTTATAGTGTGGGGCTTCCCTGAAGGCTCGGTGGTAAAGACTCTGCCTGCCAGTGACGTGGGTTCGATCCCTGGTCTGGGAAGTTTCCACATGCTGTGGAGCAACTAAGCCTGCGCACTACAACTGTTCAACCTGTGCTCTGGAGACCGGAAACTGCAACTGCTGAAGCCAAGTGCTTGGAGCCAATGCTCTGCAACAAGAGATGCTGCTGCAATGAAAAGCCCGTGCACTGCAACTAGAGAGTAGCTCCTGCTTGCCGGAACTAGAAAAAAGCCCATGCAGCAACAAAGACCCAACACAGGGAAAATAAAATTAAAAAGAAATCAAAAATAAATTGCTGCTGCTGCTGCTGCTAAGTAGCTTCAGTCGTGTCCGACTCTGTGTGACCCCATAGACGGCAGCCCACCAGGCTCCCCCGTCCCTGGGATTCTCCAGGCAAGAACACTGGAGTGGGTTGCCGTTTCCTTCTCCAATGCACGAAAGTGAAAAGTGAAAGTGAAGTTGCTGAGTCTTGTCCGACTCTTAGCGACCCCATGGACTGCGGCCCACCAGGCTCCTCTGTCCATGGGATTTTCCAGGCAAGAGTGCTGGAGTGGGGTGCCATTGCCTTCTCCTAAATAAATTGCTATAGTATGTCAATTTGTCATAAATTTTCATATACTATGACAATAAATAGCCATCTCTATGCCAGCTAAGCATATATAAAGTGCAAGGCACATAGTAGTCTTAATAAGTGGTGCTAGAATTATTATCCTTTCCCTTAAATATTGAATACCTGCTCAACACAAACCTGAGAAGGGAGGAAGATGAAATGAACCTAACACTGTTGTTGTTTAGTCGCTAAGTCATGTCTGACTCTTGGGACCTGGAGGACTATAACCTTCTGGCTCCTCTGTTCACTAGATTTACCAAGCAAGAATAGTGGAGTGGATTGCCATTTCCTTCTCCAGGGGATCTTCCCAATGCAGGGATCGAACCTGCATCTCCAGCATTGGCAAGTGGATTTTTTACCACTGAGCCACTAGAGAAGCCGCAAACCTAATACGGATAGGTGGTTTTTCTCTTTGTAGGGAGAGGAGAGCTAGTCTGAAGCTACAAGCCTCTTGATGAGGATGGGCTGACCATACCCAGGGCCAGGCTCTATGGCAGCTCAGCAAAATGCCTGCCCAGTACTTCCCAGATATTACAAAGGACACATCACGGCAGCAGAGACGTCTGGAGGGACAGCAAATCTGAGACTCTAAGTCAAAGCCCTAAGCCACTGTGCCAAACAGAAAGTTTTGCTTTCTACTTCACAATATATACCTGCTTATTTTTATATAAAAATGGTGGTGTTCCCGCCCCAAATCTTCAGGGTAAATTGGTACTTGAGGGAGCTGCACTATGTTTATTCTAAGGCCTCAGATGGCCCTGGGTAAGTACATACACAACAGTTTGAGGAGCAGCCATCTAAAATCCAAGAGAACAAGACCACATTCCTTCTTCAGGAATCCAACTGCTATTTACTCTCCTCTTCCCAGCTGCCCCTACACCCCAACTCGACCTCCACCTCCCAGACCCAGCTGAAAAGACACTCTGGATACATCTCACAGTAACCCTTCCACTGCTCCAAGGAGAAGGATCTAGCTTTTTCCATCTTTGTATCCTCCTAGTGCAGGGATGAGCTTCCTTGCTTGCTCAGATGGTAAAAAATCTGCCTGCAATGTGGGAGACCTGGGTTCGACACCTGAGTTGGGAAGATCCCCTGGAGGAGGGCATAGCAACCCAGTCCAGTATTCTTGCCTGGAGAATCCCCATGGACAGAGGACCTTGGTGGGCTACAGTCCATGGGGTTGCAAAGAGTCAGAAACAACTGAGCCACTAAGCACAGCATCACAATGCAGGGATACTTATAAGCACTCAGTAAATAGTTAATGGGCTTAATACATCAGTGAAAGGAAAACATCTGGAAAGGAGCTCTTCTAAACATTTTTTTATTTTTATTTATTTTATTTTTTTGGTTTCTGCTAGCCTTTATTTGAGAAAATTTACACAAAAATCCCAATCCAACACTTACAAATGAATCTGTATAAATCCCACATGCCTCATTTGAACATTTTTTTAAATAATTTTATTTATTTATGTCTGACTGTGCCGGTCTTTGTCTGCACAGGCTTTTCTCTAGTTGCGGTGAGCAGGGACTACTCTTTAGTCGCTGGGATACACGGGCTTAGTTACTCTGTAGCGTGTGAGATCTTCCAGGATCAAAGATTGAACTCGCGTCTCTTGCATTGGCAGGCAGATTCTTAACCACTGAGCAACCAGGGAAACCTGGAAAGGAGCTGTTTTATAAGGACTTTTCCTCCTCATACCAGGATTGTGCTCCGGTCAAAGAAGATAGACTGAGCCCAGTATTTTAGAGGAAGATATTCTGAATGATGTTAGCTCATATACATTCATGTGGACCCCAGAAACCTGATACAAACAAAAAGGCTTTGCACTAATTATATGGCCTTTTTATACTTTCTTTTCACGTTATATATTTTTAGGGAAAGACAACTTTTAAGTTAAAACCTTTAAATTTTGCAGATAGATCCAGTGTCAGAAAGCAAGGCGAGAGATGAGTTGCTGAAACGGATATATTTTTGCTTTCAGATTTTGTAGTTTGTCACTGCAGGCAAAATTCAGTCTTTTGGTAATTTTTCTCAGAATTTTCCCCCATTAAATAGATAAGTAATGATGTGGAAAAGCGCACACACACACACACACAGCTGTTGAGAGAGGAAAGAACAAAACCATTATTAGACTCCACTGCTCTAGGAATCTTGCTATATATGGCTTTAAATAGACAACAAGAACTGAAAATTGTTGGATGCAGCAGTTCAGTTCGTTTCACTGCAGATACTAGAAATAACAACCACCAAGAAAAGACAGCAAAGAAAAAGAAATCTACTTGCAGATGGATTTGCTCATAAAATGTACTACTGCCCTGGAGGTCTGCATTACCTCTTACCTACTAGTACTTTAGTAATCCTATAGAGAGTGCTGGGGCTTATCAATATCTTGAAGAAATACATAACCAGAGCTCTAAGTTTATTTTTAATATTTAATTCTATTCTTACTTATGCCTAGTCTAATTGCTTTAGGGCTTATTTGGGAGTCCAGTTCAAGAACTATTTATTCAGCTTCCATTTTGTGTCAGGTCTGTGTATATTTCACGACCTCAGACTCTGATCTCTAGTAACTGACAGTAAAAGAGAGATATGTAAAGAAACATATACAGTACAGCTTAGCTTATTTATTAAGTCCAGGAATCTAACGGCTTCACTCATTGACCTAATTAGGATGTGCTTTATCTTTATTAACAAAATTATAAGCATAATTCTCTACTAATCTCAAATCCACTTCAAAATGCAAATCTATATATGCACACACTGATGCCGGAAGAGGCAAGAAGGATAGGAATTTGACTGTTAGAGTAGTATTTTTCATTGGAAAATATGCAAGATAAATTACTATTCACAGTCTAAGCCTAGCTTTGAAAGAGGCATTTTTTATTTTTGGCAAATATTGTAATAATTCTTTCCCACTAAAATGGAAACTATACTCCTAAATTAAAAAAAAAAAAAACAGGAAAAAAATTTAAAGCCATGATTATTTTCCCTCAGAATTTTGCCCCTAATTCAACCTTATTGAATTACTTAATGTTTTCAAAAGTAGAAACCATAATAAGCCTTTTCAGAGATGTTTTTGAAGTTATGAATTAGTGAATAAGCAAGGAATTTTGAATATTTCACATAAGGTTGCTTCCCACTAAGTATGGATCATTTCTAGGTGGTTCAGAGTACTGCTGAATTTTAATTATTGCCTTTCTCTTGCCTTGGAGAGCATCACATGTTAAACCTCCGTGAACAAAGATCACAGAGACCACTGGGGTTGAAAATGGATCAAAGAGAATTCCCAATGTCCAGAAGGAAACGTGGGGCTATGAGGTGAATATTATCATATTCTCACCCCAGAGAACCCAGACCTGTAAGCACTCAATAAGTGTTGAGGAAGACTGGTAATCTACCTTGAAACTCAAATGAAAAATAATCACTGTGAAATGGCTTAAGAGTTTATCATACACAAAAACTAAGTCCAGTTAGAGATGTTGTTTTCAAGAGCCACTGAATGTCAATCTGATTTACATTTGATTTAAATTTGATTTTCCTGGAAGAAAATCAAAATACTTTCATGAAATCTGATTTCCCTGGAGGAAAGTAAGGCTCGTGTTCTTTAGCCAAGACATTTATACTCTGGCACCTTTACCAAAAGATCTGCAGAAAGATAATTTACTCATTAAAACAGTGATTCAGACTCGACTTAAAAAATGACTGTAATATCTATCATTTTTGCAGCTGGCCAAGCTGGGGTTAAAATCAGGCATTCACATTCACACTTCTCGTTGTAGAAAGGAAAAAGGAAGCTTTAAAGATACTAATGAGCTATTCCATTTCAAAGCTATATTTGAAATTATCTGTTATTGGTAAAGTAGAATTGTGACATCTGAAGCCAGACCTCCAATAAATTAAGTCTTCAATGAGTTACGGCAGATGTGGAGGAAAATCATGGTGTCCTTGTCCTCTCATAGTACATTAACTTATTCCTACTGTAAAATTTGACATAGTCTATTCTTCACTCTCACCATACATTAAGTTTTTTCAGAGCACAGATGGCATTTTATTCACCAACGAATTTCCAATGGCTAGGACACTGCCCAGGACATGTTAAATCCTTAAAATAATAGTAGTTAAAGGAATACATGGACATCCATTAATATATAATCTAATGACCACTGGGTCAGCAGTGCTATATTACAGATATAATGAAGCACCATGTTAGAAAAGTTCTCTTTCTTCCAAAAGCCTAGATTTTTATTAACTGCAATATTAACACAAACAGCTAAGAGGATTGTTAACACAATTTAAGTGGTATAATGACCCGTTTTAATGATCAGATCAGATCAGAT
>NW_011494942.1:10345663-10349090 GCF_000754665.1 Bison bison bison | reverse complement strand
GCACTTTCACAGCATCGTCTTTCAGGATTTGGAATAGCTCAACTGGAATTCCATCACCTCCACTAGCTTTGTTCGTAGTGATGCTTTCTAAGGCCCACTTGACTTCACATTCCAGGATGTCTGGCTCTAGGTCAATGATCACACCATCGTGATTATCTGGGTTAAATCATTACAATACAAAGGGGAAGAAGATTATGCATTTAATATTTTCATACAATTCCAAGATAATCTTGGAAGTTCCCTGTACATTCTTTTTTTTAAATAATTGTATATACCATTAGGTGATATTCTGGAACATATCTTTACAGTCTGGTCCAGTGGATTTTTTAAAAATGTCTTCAAGGGAAAGAAAGAAAGTGAAAGTCGTGTCAGACTCTTTGCAGCCCCATGAACTGTAGCTCACCAGGCTCCTCCACCCATGGGATTCTTCAGGGAAGAATACTGGAGTGGGTTGCCATTTCCTTCTCCAAGGGATCTTCCCAACCCAGGGATCAGACCCAGGTCTCCCGCATTGCAGGCAGATGCTTTAACCTCTGAGCCAAAGGGAAAGGTGGGTGAATAATTTAGGAGTATGAAATTAACAGATACACAATACTACACATAAAAAAAATAAACAAGGATTTCCTATATAGCTATAGAGAACTATATGGGCTTCCCAGGTGGCTCAGTGGTAAAGTATTCACCTGCATTGCAGGGGATGTGGGTTCAATCCCTGGTTTGGGAAGATTCCCTGGAGAAGGAAATGGCAACCCACTCCACTCCAGTATTCTTGCCTGCAAAATCCCATCAACAGAGGAGCCTGGTGGGCCATGACTTAGCAGTTATACAACAACAACATAGACAACTATGTTCTCCATCATATAATAACCTATAATAGAACAGAATCTGAAAGAGTATATATATATATACTTTTTCATATATGCGTATATGTATATACATATATGTGTATGTGTAACTGGATCACTTTTCTGTACACCTGAAACTGAAGCAATACTATAATCAACTAGTTTAATTTTTTTTTTTTTAAAAGCAAAACCAAAATGTTTTCTGGACTGTATCTGGCAAAAGAAATAAACCAGTAAACAGTTGTGGGTTTTATGCCATGCCCCTGGCTGCTGTACTAGAGGCAGTCTTTTATTTCTTTATTTGATCAGGATAATCTTGTGAAGTAGCTGTTAAATTCCTACTTCATGGGTAAGGAAATTGATATCATTATTTGTAACCTTTCAAGGAGTGGAAAATATCTGAATTGGAAGATGTTTAGAGCATGACTGTGCTCAATCCTGAAAAGTACTGGAAAGTGTCTAGAGTAAACAAAATAGATCAAAACACTGCTCCCCGAAGAGTAACCACATGTCACAGCATCTACTGTAATAAGTGCATACAGTATTGCTGAGTGCATTCCCACAGGTCCTTCTGCATTAATTGGGATGGAACTAGGATAGTTTAAGCCTTGTGGGTGAGGTTGCTAGTGGAGAATAGATAAGTCACTCATCTTTGAGATCGAGCTGCCCTGTTTGGGTCACAGGAAAATGCTGGTGTACCCCTCAGGGCTCAATTCTTACAATTTTATATATATATTCTTTATGTATGTATATATTGTTCGTATATATACTGGTGGTGGTGGTTTGGTCACTAAATCATGTCTGACTCTTGTGACCCCATAGACTGTAGCCTGCCAGGCTCCTCTGTCCGTGGGATTCTCCCGGCAAGAATACTGGAGTGGGTTGTCATTTCCTTCTCCAGGGGATCTTCCTGACCTGGGAATTGAAGCCAGGTCTCCTGCATTCTTGATTAGGCAGATTCTTGACCAACTGACCTGCAAAGGAAGCCCCTTGTATATATACTACACATTTATAAATAACTTGGCTAAGTATATATCCCAAAATTATAGCCCCAACTTGGACGTCCCTTGAGTTCTGGACTCATAGACAAACTACTCAACATTTCCACATGTCAGCTCCTCCCACAGTCTCCTTCTCTGTCAATGGCAAGTCAGCTCATAAGGCCATTCATAACTGGCACTCTTTTATGTCTCTGAACTCATCTTCTCTTGCTCTCACCTTTGCCCACTTTGTTACAGTCACATGTCCTTTCTTGCTGTTCTTTAGCATACCTGGCAGCTCCTGCCTCAGGACCCTTCCACTTGCAGTTCTCTATTTGGGATATTTTTTCCCTAGATATCCCAATGGCTTGCTCCCTTATTACCCACAGGTCTATACATGAGTGTCACCTCAGGAAGAACTTCCCATCTAAAATTGAAATTCAGGGACTTCCCTGGTAGCCAGTGGTTAAGGATTTGCTTTGCAATGCAAAGGACATGGGTTTGATCCTTGATTGAGAAGCTAAAATCTCACATGCTGTAGAGCAACTAAGCCTGCTTATCACAACTAGTGAGCTCTGGAGCTCCGCATGCCACAACTAGAGAGTCTGTGTGCTGCAACCATAGATGCTGCATGTCACAGCTAAGACCCAACACAACCAAAGAAATAAATAAATATTTAAAATTGAAATTTTCCCCTACCTGACACCCCAATGCTACTAGCACTTTCCACCCTTCCTTCTTGCTTTATCATTGTCTAACCTATATAGCGGAGAAGGCAATGGCACCCCACTCCAGTACTCTTGCCTGGAAAATCCCATGGACGGAGGAGCTTGGTAGGCTGCAGTCCATGGGGTCGCGAAGAGTTGGACACGACTGAGTGACTTCAACTTTCACTTTTCACTTTTGTACATTGGAGAAGGAAATGGCAACCCACTCCAGTATTCTTGCCTGGAGAATCCCAGGGACAGGGGAGCCTGGTGGGCTGCTGTCTATGGGGTCGTACAGAGTCGGACACGACTGAAGGGCCTTAGCAGCAGCAGCAATATAGGATATACTGCTACTGCTGCTTAGTCGCTTCAGTCGTGTCCAACTCTGTGCAGATCTAACAAAGTTCTGGAGAATTATGTTGTTAAAGTCACTGCTTTGAGAAAGTTATAAATACTCGGAAGAACCTGATTACAAAGTAAATGTGCTATTTGGACAAAGATAACTTTAGCCTAGGGGTACCCATTAACACCTTAATAAGAAGGGTTTTTATCTAATCAAAAACAAGCCATGAGGGATGGGGACAAAGTTGGTTAGATTAAGACCATGTGGTCAGAACAGGGATTATGAAAGTAAGGGTCCTTAGGAGCTAGTTTCCTGGGACCTGAATGTGAGGGGGCAAGTAGAAAGAACTAAATGGCCAAATTTGTGCTCTCAGATTGTGTATAGGACTTGACTATGCCCAAGGGGTACAGATTCTCCTTTCCTTCCCTTTTGCCTTTACTCTGTAAGTTTTCTCAGCATCTATCTATGATTGTCTCTACTAACCAAGAAAGAAAGGTCTCTATGTATTTTAGTTCCTTTTCCCTGCAAAAAAAAAAAAAAAAATATATATAT
>NW_011494942.1:10340075-10343985 GCF_000754665.1 Bison bison bison | reverse complement strand
TTGATGAAAGTGAAAGTGGAGAGTGAAGAAGTTGGCTTAAAGCTCAACATTCAGAAAACGAAGATCATGGCATCTAGTCCCACCACTTCATGGGAAATAGATGGGTAAACAGTGGAAACAGTGTCAGACTTTATTTTTCTGGGCTCCAAAATCACTACAGATGGTGACTGCAGCCATGAAATTAAAAGACGCTTACTCCTTGGAAAGAAAGTTATGACCAACCTAGATAGCATATTCAAAAGCAGAGACATTCCTTTGCCAACAAAGGTTCGTCTAGTCAAGGCTATGGTTTTTCCTGTGGTCATGTATGGATGTGAGAGTTGGACTGTGAAGAAGGCTGAGCACCGAAGAATTAATGCTTTTGAACTGTGGTGTTGGAGAAGACTCTTGAGAGTCCCTTGGACCGAAAGGAGATCAGCCCTGGGATTTCTTTGGAAGGAATGATGCTAAAGCTGAAACTCGAGTACTTTGGCCACCTCATGCGAAGAGTTGACTCATTGGAAAAAGACTCTGATGCTGGGAGGGATTGAGGGCAGGAGGAGAAGGGGATGACAGAGGATGAGATGGCTGGATGGCATCCCTGACTCGATGGACGTGAGTCTGAGTGAACTCCAGGAGTTGGTGATGGACAGGGAGGCCTGGTGTGCTGCGATTCATGGGGTCGCAAAGAGTCGGACATGACTGAGCGACTGATCTGATCTCTGATCTCTGATCTCAGTTCTTTCTATTCTTTCTAATAGCATGAAAACTTTCCAATCAAATCTCTGAATTCAAAACATGTATTTATATCCTCACTTGAATCTTTTAATAATTTATTTTCTTTTTACTTAAAACTCTAATAAGCCAATCAGCTTATAAGTGTATCACAGAAATAATTCAATCAGGAATAAAAAGTTTGAAATTTGAGACACAGACAACCTAGCAGCTATCAAAGGTCTATACTCATGCAATTGTATCTTGTGTTAAAACTCACATTAAAAAAAAATTATCTTACAGGGAGAGTTTTGTGTGTATAAAGAAAAGAATTATTCAGAATTTTTAAACTAAAACTACACATTTATAAAGAGTAGTTTTTAAAATGAAGATGTTAAATTCAGTTTACAAATAGTACTCTATGTCTAGTAAATATTTTCAGTCACGTTTGAGGGCCATCACTTAATGTCTGATCTCATTTACATTAAAGGAACTTCTATGAGCATCTTAAATTCTATTTACAAGTTTAAAATACAGGGTTTTTTTTTTTTTTAATAATTTTCTGATTTAACAAACAAAGTCTTCCTGGTACCAAAGAAATCATAAACCTAATAAAAATAAACTCTTAAGTACAATGAACTTTGGGACCTCTTAACTATTCTAACACGTGTATCACCTCAATAATATTTCAACTTAAATCACAAGTCTAAATCCATTATGTACTGGGGGTTTAAAGTGGTAACCAAAAAAACTGATCTGCTAACTCCGGTAGACAAATTCCAAACTTTGAATCTACCAAAAATACTAAGTACAGAGAGATTCCCTAACACAAAATATGTTCAAACCATGAGAAAGTCTAAATCTTCTTGGAATTGAAACATGCTTAACCACCAAGAAAGTAATTATATCATCTTTCGCAGTTTGGGTGGTTACCTCCCCATGAAATTTTTACATTGTCTTTTCAGCTTGCCAGAGCTTCATAAGGACCAGATGGTACAGGCTGAGGCAACACTGGATCCTTGTTTGTAACACGAGAGGGGCATCTGGCATACTGAGCCCTATTTATAGCTCTAACAGAGAGTTCATCATTTAAAACAAAAGATGGTCACTTAGCCAAGGACCTTAGACTTGAATCATTTTATCCCTAATTTTCAAGTCACATTAGGTTTGTGACACCCACTCTTGAAACTGCCTCATTTGATTTTGTATTTCTTTGACTTTCAATATATTTAAAGCTCTTTTGAGTCAAATACTTGTATTCTTTTTAAGGTTTTGGAGCCACCCAACTCTTTTAGATATTAAAATAACAATCCATTAAATTCTATCTAAGTCTTATGGGTTTGTCTGGTTATTTTATCATAAGTTCTAAAATCATCAAAATGACACCTTACAAATCCCTTTCTAAAAATGCATTCCAAGGAAATATTTATAGATGTGCAAAAGAATTTAACCACAGGGATTTCATCACAGCATTATTTTTAGTAGAAAATGACCTAAATGTCAAACAAAATCTTTTTTGTTATTTAAAAATCCTATAAAGGCAGGAACCAAAGTTTGCTCATTTTTCTTGTCTCTTTTTTCATTTAGAACCTACCTAATGGCCTTGAAATGGAGTAGCCATCATGGCAACAAAAGAGTCCGAAATGCAGTACTTGGATGCAATCTCAAAAACGACAGAATGATTTTTGTTCATTTCCAAGGCAAACCATTCAATATTACAGTAATCCAAGTCTATGCCCCAATCAGTAATGCTGAAGAAGCTGAAGTTGAACGGTTCTATGAAGACCTACAAGACCTTTTAGAACTAACACACAAAAAAGATGTCCTTTTCATTATAGGGGACTGGAATGCAAAAGTAGGAAGTCAAGAAACACCTGGAGTAACAGGCAAATTTGGCCTTGGAGTATGGAGTGAAGCAGGGCAAAGGCTAATAGAGTTTTGCCAAGAGAACACACTGGTCATAACAAACACTCTCTTCCAACAACACAAGAGAAGACTCTACACATGGACATCACCAGATGGTCAACACCAAAATCAGATTGATTATATTCTTTGCAGCCAAAGATGGAGAAGCTCTATACAGTCATCAAAAACAAGACAGGGAGCTGATTGTGGCTCAGATCATGAACCCCTTATTGCCAAATTCAGACTTAAATTGAAGAAAGTAGGGAAAACCTCTAGACCATTCAGGTATGACCTAAATCAGATCCCTTATGATTATACAGTGGAAGTGAGAAATAGATTTAAGGAACTAGATCTGATAGACAGAGTGCCTGATGAACTATGGAATGAGGTTCGTGACATTGTGCAGGAGACAGGGATCAAGACCATCCCCAAGAAAAAGAAATGCAAAAAGGCAAAATGGCTGTCAGGGGAGGCCTTACAAATAGCTGTGAAAACAAGAGAAGTGAAAAGCAAAGGAGAAAAGGAAAGATATAAGCATCTGAATGCAGAGTTCCAAAGAATAGCAAGGAGAGATAAGAAAGCCTTCCTCAGTGATCAATGCAAAGAAATAGAGGAAAACAACAGAATGGGAAAGACTAGGGATCTCTTCAAGAAAATTAGAGATAGCAAGGGGACATTTCATGCAAAGATGGGCTCAATAAAGGACAGAAATGGTATGGACCTAACAGAAGCAGAAGATATTAAGAAAAGATGGCAAGAATACACAGAAGAACTGTACAAAAAAGATCTTCATGACCCAGATAATCATGATGGTGTGATCACTGACCTAGAGCCAGACATCCTAGAATGTGAAGTCAAGTGGGCCTTAGAAAGCATCGCTACGAACAAAGCTAGCGAGGGTGATGGAATTCCAGTTGAGCTATTCCAAATCCTGAAAGATGATGCTGTGAAAGTGCTGCACTCAATATGCCAGCAAATTTGGAAAACTCAGCAGCGGCCACAGGACTGGAAAAAGTCAGTTTTCATTCCAATCCCAAAGAAAGGCAATGCCAAAGAATACTCAAACTACCGCACAATTGCACTCATCTCACACGCTAGTAAAGTAATGCTCAAAATTCTCCAAGCCAGGCTTCAGCAATACGTGAACCGTAAACTTCCTGGTGTTCAAGCTGGTTTTAGAAAAGCCAGAGGAACCAGAGATCAAATTGCCAACATCCACTGGATCATGGAAAAAGCAAGAGAGTTCCAGAAAAACATCTATTTCTGCTTTATTGACTATGCCAAAGCCTTTGACTGTGTGGATCACAATAAA
>NW_011494942.1:10324984-10339508 GCF_000754665.1 Bison bison bison | reverse complement strand
AGAATTAATGCTTTTGAACTGTGGTGTTGGAGAAGACTCTTGAGAGTCCCTTGGACTGAAAGGAGATCCAACCAGTCCATTCTAAAGGAGATCAGCCCTGGGTGTTCTTTGGAAGGAATGATGCTGAAGCTGAAACTCCAGTACTTTGGCTACCTCATGCAAAGAAGTGACTCATTGGAAAAAACCCTGATTATGGGAGGGGTTAGGGGCAGGAGG
This sequence comes from Bison bison bison, assembly GCF_000754665.1. Lineage (NCBI taxonomy): Eukaryota > Metazoa > Chordata > Mammalia > Artiodactyla > Bovidae > Bison > Bison bison. Next base: position 10,339,292 of record NW_011494942.1, on the reverse strand, counting down.
AGAAGGGGAGCATTTAGACACCTAGTGTCAACAGAGGATGAGATGGCTGTATGGCATCACCGACTCGATGGACATGAGTTTGAGTGAACTCCGGGAGTTGGTGATGGACAAGGAGGCCTGGCGTGCTGTGATTCATGGGGTTGCAGAGTCGGACACAACTGAGCAACTGCACTGAACCAAATGGCACTGAATATAAAAGGTGTTCAATAAATGCTTGTTAAGTGAATATATAAGTGAATAATCTCTTGAATACTCCTCTGCAGCTATTTTGACACTAGGAATATGACTTGGTAGAATTTGATATCCCAATACATCTCCATGAGCTATTCTTTAAAATGGATAATTAATGTATTCTATATCTCCTGTTAAGTGCTATGCAAGTTCACAGCTTTAATCCTCTCCTTATGATAATAGTACATGGCCCTAGGCCTCTCTGTAAAATTCTAGATCAGCCACTCCTCTGTAAGATGGAGTTCTGAGAAAAAAGAGCTTCCAGTTGTCACATCTGTCCTCTAACTAGAGCAGAGTATGTGGACAGTGTCTCCAAATCAGCTAAGAGATGCCTCTGCCTTTGTTATCAATTAATCATATCAAAAATTTCCAAAGTTTGTTCATTAAACATGGATTCCTTTTGTTGGTGTTTAGTCACTAAGTTGTGCCTGACTCTTTGCTACTTCATGGACTGTAGCTCATCAGGCATCTCTGTCCATGGGATTCTCCAGGCAAGAATTCTGGAGTGGGTTGCCAGGTCTTTCTCCATGGAATCTTCCCGACTCAGAGATTGAACCTGCATTTCTGGCATTGGCAAGCAGATTCTTTACCACTGAGCCACCTGGGAAGCCCCAAATTCCTTCTGTAATAAAGTAAAATAGGTCTCAAAATTATGCTTAAATAATTCTACAATCTGTTTTCAACCTTTTTCACCAGGTGTCTAAATGCTCTCGTTGGCCAGGGGGCAGGGACTTAGACTTTCAGCAGCAGTGTCACCCAACAGCCTTTGGAAACAGGGGCTCTGCTGGGCTGAAATTCATTGTCATAGGAAACTTCACCTCTACCACACAAGAGTGAACCTGGAAACTCAGAGGGCAAAAGGAGGAGTCCAGAAACTACCCCAAAGCTTCAGGGACAGGCTAGTTTCTCTAGCCTTCTGAGAGCACTGCCTCCCTCCTTGAAATGGAAATTCTCGCAGGTTTGCAAATTCAAGCTCTTTCCCAAGTCTTCCAGTAGATAGCGAGGAAATTCTGTTTTCCAAGATGAGGCAGACAGGTAACCAGAAAACATCACGTGGACTGTAAAAGAGATGTAGACAGTGTCATTGTCAATGTTGAGGAAAGGGGTAAGATGTGCTATGAATAAACAGAATAGTCAGCAGGGCCTGAAGAAGAGTGGCAGGTGGGAAGGAGTCGTAGGAGTTAACTACTGTCTACAATTTAATCCCTGGGTTGGGATATCCCCTGGAGTAGGAAATGGCTACCCACTCCTGTATTCTTGCCTGGAGAATCCCAAGGACAGAGGAGCCTGGAGGGCTACAGTTCATAGGGTCAGAAAGAGTCGGACACGGCGGAGCAACTGATTGCACGTACTGAGTGGAGTTGCTGGGAGTACTCACATCCTTAGCAGCAGTCCTGAAATGTTTGCTAGAGAAGATGGAGTTTCAGCTTATTTCAAAAACAAATACCAAAGAATATTATAGAAATCAGTACAATATCCAATTATGCACTCCCCCACCAAGTTCCAAAATGTTGTAGGCAAATGAGGAAGTGGGAAATATGTTTCTGGGGTCTCACTGAGAACCTCACGATTGGTGAATTCATAGCACCTTAGACCATCATCTTAGAATACGTCTGATGGTCTCCTCTCTATCCAGGCCCATTCAGCCCCAGTTTACCTGCTCTCCTCCCATCTCCACCCCAATAGCTCTTGATGGCCCTCCACAATTTGACTCCCCCACCCTCTGTGTCCCTCCTTCAGTTATCCATTGGATATTTAAGAATGGAATAAAAAAATCATTGCATCGGATATGGACGAGTACGTCATGTGCAAATCTGTGGTTAAAGGCAAACAACACCCACATTCTAATCCTGGCTCCACTAGTCTCTCTGAGCCTATTTTATTACAGTTAAAATGAGGATAATCATGCACCCTTCCCAACATTGTTGTCAGGATAAAATGAGATCATGTCTGCAAAAGCACCAAGCCTAGTGCTCAACTTAATGTGTGATTGAATGATAAACCAGTATATTTTCAAAAACATGAAAATATGGCCAATAACAGATGAGTTTTTCCATTGTCTGATTCTTTTCCTTCTTTAGTTTTGCAACAGGTCTCCTGTCAGCTCTTTCTCAAGTTCTGGACAAAAGAAAATAACAGTCATAGTAACCACATACAACTGAAATGCACTGTTAAGAACAATGACTATAAATACTATTGACCATGAAAATGCAGAGATTTCTAATTTACAATCCTCCCACTGAAGCTAAGTCCCCCTAAAACTTAAGGGGGACTTTTGCTTAACTTCTGCCCTGAATTTTATCCATTTCTTGTCCTGCCACTGTTCCCCTCAAAACTGAGGAGTATCGAAGAAAAAGGGGATTAAAACAAGGCAAGACCTTATGGGGCCTTATTGGGTACAAAAACACCTCCGGATTCCCTGCTTCTTGTTTGTAGAAAAAGGCTTTAGTCTACTAGGCCTTTCCTGAGTTTCAAAGAGTAGACTCAAGTTATTAATTAGAGAAGTGAGGGAATGCAGAAACAAAGCAAAAGCAGTTCAAGTAAGATAGTTTAAACAATAGTTCAGCATTAAAACAGGGTCCTACTTCCTCTCCAAGGGATGTGCATAGTAATCTGATGTGTATCTCTAAATTGTTCTGCAGAAGAAACTAAGACTCTCACCCAGGTAGAGGATGGTGACTGCATGCTGACCACAAGCACACAAACCCCAGACTGGTCAGAACCAGAAAGTTAATGATTAAGATTTTAGAAACATCACCCTGTTACCTCACTACCAACCAATCAGAAGAAAGTCCACAAACTGCAGCCCTCACCCCAAACATTGTTTTAAAAACCCTTCCTTGAAAGCCATCAGGGAGCTCAGGTCTTTTGAGCAGAAGCTGCCCATTCCCCTTGCTCGGTGCCCTGCAAATAAACATTGTACTTTCCTTCACCACAACTCAGTATCATTAGACTGGCTTTGCTGTGCGGCAGGCTATGAGACCCAAATTTGGTTTGGTGACACCACGTGATTTTAGCATCTAGGTCTTTAGTGAGAGCCAAGAAAGGCTTCTCTCCCTGAAGCCAAACTTTCCTTCCCTTGTCTAGAGTCTACTGCATATGTGGATTTTACCATTAAAGGATAACGTGTTTCTTGGCTGCCCTGTACTACCTGCTGCTGCTGCTAAGTCGCTTCAGTCGTGTCCGACTCTGTGTGGCCCCATAGACAGAAGCCCACCAGGCTCCTCTGTCCCTGGGATTCTCCAGGCAAGACACTGGAGTGGGTTGCCATTTCCTTCTCCAATGCATGAAAGTGAAAAGTGAAAGGGAAGTTGCTCAGTCATGTCTGACTCTTAGTGGCCCCATGGACTATAGCCTACCAGGCTCCTCCATCCGTGGGACTTCCCAGGCAAGAGTACTGGAGTGGGGTGCCATTGCCCTACCTAACCCTTCTCTTATTGAGTACTACTCATAGTACTTACTAGCCGTGAAACTCCAATAAAGACTTAGTCATGAAAATTATATAATTATACATATATATAATCCTGTAAATTAGCTCTAATTATCCTGATTTTACAAAAGAAAGCATTAAGGCTAAAAGAGATTAGGTAGCAGTGGTAGACTTCGGATTCAAAGCATAAAGCTTTCACCACACTAACCCATCTTCTAAATATGCTTATTATTTATTCATTTGGCTTTTTCAATTTGTTCGTTAATTAGTTCATTTGTCTCCCTTTCCATAAAGTATTAATGGCAATACCTCTGAACAAAGGACTTACATTACAATATGGTTTACTTGTATTTGTTTCTTCTTCTCTTTAAGTTACAGTCACCTGTTAAACAAAGCTAATGCCCTCTGGTTCTTAGGTCCTGCCACTGTAGACTGTCAGGACAAAGCTAGCGATGCTAAATACTCTCTATATATACTTATTAAACTAACTAAACTAAAGAAGAATAAGAGAAGTATTAATGAGGACCCCAAGTCATTGCTGTCCTTCAAAGTTTGAACCTGAGAACCTAAGTCAATATGAATTAATATTGACTTAGGGTCTAGCTAAGTGTCACCAATTTTCCAAATGAAGGGCTTGAGTTATTTGTTTTTCATGATGAAGTGAGCCAATGTAGTGCTAACTCAAATCCTTGCTTCTCAAATGTTTTTTAAAAAATAAATTTGAAAGTTGATATTTAGTTATAACCAAACACATTCAAAAGGTGGCAATAACAACCACTGGTTTTTCATCACCCAGTTTTTTTTAAATAGCTTACCTATGTGTTACTTGTTTAGACATTCAGATATTACTAAATATATTCTCTTACTAAAATGCTAACTGCCAAAATTCAGCCCACAGGCATATTTTTATAAGCAAGTTACATATCCCTGAAAAATTATCGTAGAAATACACAATAACGCCTACATCCCCAGGGCCAAAATCCACAAGCAGCTTCTACAGACCTATGTGTCACAGGAGGCAGCAGTTTTTCCCAAATGAAAAGAACTCATAAAAATCTCAAAGGAAATGAAAGCATCTCTTTAAAAACATGAAGCATCAAACCGTCCAGTCTCTTAAGAAGGGAAAACACAGACTAAAAATACATCCCGTGTTCTTTCCAATCCTGTTTATTGTACTCATAAATAAAAATGTCTTGTATATTTTATTCATGCATATACCATGAATTCTATGCATATATATTCAGCAAGAACAGGGCTAGAGTTTCCTGCCAGTACCGTGGCTTTGTCATTTGCGCTCATATACTTTAGTTCCTATGGTCTTGGTTATTCTCAACAAAAATTACGCCTGTGAATTACAACTGGGGCTTAGAGAAATTGCATCAACAGTCAACTATCAAACATTTAATGAATGTTTACCACAGGTAAGACTCTGCAATAGGCATTATGGCCACATTCACAATGAAAAACATAATTTTTCTCTCTAAAATAAATGTGAAATCCAGATATTATTACTAGGTGCTTAAAATGGTACCAGGTGCTTAATATGGTATAGGGCTTCCCTGGTGGCTCAGATGGTAAAGAATCTGCCTGCAATGCAGGAGACCTTGGTTCAATCCTTGAGTCAGAAAGATCTCCTGGAGAAGGAAACAGCAGCGCACTCCAGTATTCTTGCCTTGGAAATCCCATGCACAGAGGAGCCTGGTGGGCCCCAGTCCATGGGGTCGCAAAGAGTTGGACATAAACTGAGTGACTAACATTTTCATTTCACTTTTTTACTTTAACATGGTATAAACAGATAGCTGATTTCTATAGGCCTTTGAAGACTCAGCCTTGAAAAAAAAAATGTAAAAGTCTGAGTTAAAAATGATGTATCAGTCAATATTTTGAGATGATCAGTCTTTGAAATTATGAGATTTTCTCTGTCTTTATTGATTCTACTACCCTATATATTGTTGTTTAAAGTGGCATTTACCAAAGTGCATTCTAATTTGAAATGAGTGAAACAAAATTAATGAGAATTTTTCAGAACCTTTAATACAGTAATGAGTTCCCCAAACATGCTCAACTATAGAAAGGAGTATTTGGTTATTTATGTTTATTTTAAGAGTTTTTTTTGTCGGTTTTTTTTTTACAGTATACTTACTAGCACCTAATGTTCCTATGTTTATGTCCATATTTATCTCCTTAGGAGTTCTGGAAGTTCAAAGATAATTTTTTTAAAAATTTTGTGCTTCTTTCTGTTATCCAAAACAATTAAGACAAATATATATAAGAAAAAATATATATATATTAGCAATGTTATAATGACTCTTATTTAGCCATTTACATTATTTATTTATTAAATATATACTTAATTTTTGGCCCACTGTTTTTTCAATTGGTGGGAAATTGCTTTACGATTTTGAACAAGTATCTTTTGAATAATCAGAACGACTGTATTACATCTGAGTAGGGTCGTGTGATTTCAGTATTCTCATTTGCATTTCTGTTTATGACTGTGTGAAGAGCAAGCGAGGCAAAATCATGCTATTTTACACAAACAATGATTTCCCACTAGTTTCAATAGAGGAAAGTGGTAGAAAAATTGAGTCATTATATTGAGCATGGTGTACAGACTTGAAGTCAAGAGTTATCTGGTTGATAACTTATTATCCTAGAGCAGGATTCTAGTGTATGTATTGTATCTCTATATATACATTCCAACTTATGATAGCTTATTAACATTAGTATATTTAATTGTATTAAATCAAAAATTGTAAAACAAAAATATTTTCTCACAACTGTATTTTACAGGACATTATTAAAATTACTAGTAAAATAGAAGCACGTTTGAATCAGTTCTAATGACGTAGATGAAGCTGGAGCCTATTATACAGAGTAAAGTAAGTCAGAAAGAGAAAGACAAATACTGTATATTAATGCATATATATGGAATTTAGAAAGATAGTACCAACAATCCTACATGCAGGGCAGCAAAGGAGACTTTTGGACTCACTGGGAGAAGGCAAGGGTGGGATGATTTGAGAGAACATTTCAATATACATTGAAAAATGTATATTACCATATGTAAAATAGGTGACCAGTGCAAGTTGGATGCATGAAGCAAGGCACTCAAAGCAGGGGCTCTGGGGCAACCAAGCGGGATGCGGTTTAGGACAGGAGGGAAACATGTATACCTGTGGCCGATTCATGTTGATGTATGGCAAAAACAATCACAATATTGTAAAGCAATCATTCTCCAATTAAAATAATTTTTACAAAAAGGAAAAAAGAAGAAAAAAGCAACTGGTGACATCATAGATTGTCATTGTCTGAAGGAACCAATCATACATTAGTCTAACTCTCCTTTTATGAATGAGAACTGAGACCCAAAATGAAGAGATTTGCAGACAAAAACTGTTGCCTGTCATTTCTGTAAACAACGAACGTGGCCTGCCATCAAGTCATCAGCCACGACACCACAATACAGAATAAACATAACTTTAAAATGCACTGGGAAAAAATAAATAAAATTACTAGTAAAATAAGTGATAGTCAAGTATCAAAAAGAAAAAAATAACTACAGTGGTAATGGCAGTGCATCAAATGATTCATCACATGGGAAAGCAAAGGAATCATGTAGACAAGTAGAATAAAATCCACAAACATCTGTCTCGCCACTATTTAATGAAACAGTGACAATTTAGTTTCAGCAAAACAACATCTACCATTATGTTAATGTTGTGGATTTATAATCTGTTGATTTTATCTGACTTTGATTTATAAATTTGGTTTATTGTCATATGAGGGTCACAATAATTAGGAGTTTTGCCTAGTCTTATGTCTATGTTTTAAAATTGTATTATAATAAAAATAATGTAAGTCAACACTTTGGGTCTTCAAGATTCTTCCTCTTTACTCAATTTTGAAAAACAATGCTGACATGGCAAAAAGAATTGTAAAGTTGAAGTAAAAAACCATTGGGTTCAAACTCGACACTTAAATTTCTCTGAACCTCAATTTTCTCATCCGTGAAACTGGAATAAAAGTAAACCACCTTTCTCACACAGTTTTTGATTTGAGTTACCTAGATTGATATGTGACATGTAATAGGAGTGTGATAAATAGTGGTTGATTTTTCATCAATAACAATCTATCAAAATTTCTCACTATTCCGTTGTTTATAGCCCAAATTTGAAAATTACTTTTGACAGTTGAATTAGGGAGCAAAGGTAATCAATCTATTAATAAAAGAATGATTTAGTCAGTATGCACAGTATGATTCTGTTTATAAAATAATTATATAAACCAAATAGACCTGGGTTTGATCCCTGGGTTGTGAAGATTCCCTGGAGAAGGAAATGGCAACCCACTCCAGTATTCTTGCCTGGAGAATCCCCATGTTCACAAAAGTCAGACATGACTGAGCAACTAACATACACATATGCATATGTATCAAATACATATAAACTGCCAAATACACACAAGTGGCCAAGCATTAAAATGTTTGTGGTGGGGCTGAAGCTTATTATCACCATTATAGAATCAACTTCTGGGATACAAAAATAAATCTGAAGTGATATTTTTAAAAACATTTTTATGATTATAATTTTAAATAAAAAAATTAGATTTTTTAAGTTTTATATTATAGCTCAGGAACAATCATTGCTTAGCACCGTCAGCTGTTAGATTGTTCTACAGCCTACAGTTGTGTTATTGGAGAGATGCCTCATTTCAAACAACATCATTCACTTTTTTTGGGCAAAGCAGAAAATGCTTTTCAGTAACATGTTTTCTCAGAGAAGGTGATGGCACCCCACTCCAGTACTCTTGCCTGGAAAATCCCATGGACGGAGGAGCCTGGTAGGCTGCAGTCCATGGGGTTGCAAAGAGTCGGACAAGACTGAACGACTTCACTTTCACTTTTCACTTTCATACAATGGAGAAGGAAATGACAACCCACTCCAGTGTTCTTGCCTGGAGAATCCCAGGGAGAGAGGAGTCTGGTGGGCTTCCGTCTATGGGGTCGCACAGAGTCAGACACGAATGAAGCGACTTAGCAGCAGCAGCAGCAACATGTTTTCTGGAGGAAAATTTGTACCTAGGATTCATGGTGTGGTTAAGTCTGAAACATCCTTAATCTTTACATACTTGGCAAACTATACCAGTCATTGTAACTAGCCTTTTGCTTACATTTTTTTGAATCCATGGACTCAGAACCATAAGAAAGTATCTTATTAAAGCATTCTTACAAAGTCTATGGTCTTGAAATTTGAAGCTAGTACAGGATACGTTTTGAGTAGCAAATCTTTCTCTAATATTATTTTGTTCATGAATGTTATCTTCATCATAAATGTAGGGAATATGCTTTTAGAGATTTTATCCATGTGGAATTTATATATGGTAATGCTGAATTATTTTAATTCATCTTCACAAGGTACAAAGAAATCCCAAATAGAGACTTTTTTTGGAAAAATAAAAGACATAAAATGGAATTAAATACTAAAAGTTAAATACTATCTTAAAAGATGGATTTTATTTAATGTCATGAATCACAGTTCACAACTCTATTACGATTAGCATTATGGTATGATGTTAACAATATCTACTTTTCTATCTAAAGTTACCACTTTGGCGTGTCTGAACATTTGTTGGTACAACATTTGTGTTTTTTTTGTTAGTTCTCTTGCTAATGTCTCTGTTTAAATAGTCCACAATCCTTTATCTGGAATTTAAATATCCAAAAGTTCTGAGAAATGAAAATATTTTCATAACTCATTTGGCTGCAAAATTTGCCTGATCTGATGTGAAGCTTTGTAGAAATATTCATACACATCTTACTAGGCAGTAGCATGTTTCATTATTTTCTTTCCCCCACTTTGACCCTCTGGAAGAGTTGATAAATATGGTGCATGTAATAAATTACCTTCCTAAAATCTGAATATTTCTGAATTCCATAAGAAATTTGGGACAAGGGATTATGGATCCATATTCATAATAACTCTCAATCTTTAACTATTTGAAAGTTCTTAATAATTGAGGGACATGTTTGGTATATAAAATTCATAAATTTGCAAACATTAATTACTGCATCATTTTATTCTGAGAATGCATTTATGCTTCAATTGACAAAATCTGAAAAAGGCCCATGAGTGAACTTTTATTCTAAGGACTTTCTAGAACATTTATATTAAAAGCATTATAATAGTTCCATAAACACATATATCATAAAATTCATCATAATATTTTATTTCTAGATTGCTTCTTTATAGATATATAATACATAAACATTATAATCATTTATATTTGAAACTGAATATTCAGACACTAATATTAATCTGAATAACATACTTTGTATTACTGATGGTACATTATGGAATCAGGTATTTTGACTTTCAAAAACCAAGGTTAAGTTAGAAACTAAAGCCACATAGTAAATTTTGCCTGAATATTTTGAAACCTGGTTTGAAACCAGGTCTTAGTGGAGCCTAAATTATAAATGTTTATATATTTTCTAATTTTTCTCCAAGTACATTGTTACATATATATTTTGAAGTAGTAGTTTGGACCCATAAAATTTAATACAAAAAGAACACTGTAATACTGGTTGATTACTTTTCAGAAATCAAATTATGGAAGTCTGTTCTTCAGTATACTTTTTAAGCATAAATTTACTGAAAAGCAAACATTTTTTTAAACAAAAGCAGAAAATGAAACTACCTCTGGTGGAGGGGGAGTGGAGGGGAGAGTATATGTGTGAGTGAGAGTAGGGATCCATGGAAAAGTAGCTTCCTACAGTGTAAAGCAATGCAGGAGACCCAGGTATGATTCTTGGGTGGCGAAGATCCCTAAGAGAAGGAAATGGCAACCCACTACAGCATTCTTGCCTGGAGAATCCCATGCACAGAGGAGCCTAGCAGGCTACAGTCCATGGGGTCACAAGAGTCGGACACGACTTAAAGCAACTAAACCACCACCACCACCACAGTGTAAAGACCATGGGCTTTGTGTCCATACAATCTATACTCAAAATTCACTTTCGCATTTTTCTAGCTGAATTATCTTGGGGAAGTTACTTATTTTCCAGGCAGTTGGTGTCTTCATTTATAAAACAGAGGCAAGAAAAGCTACCTTTCAGCATTGTTGATAATATTAAACTAGGTAATTTATGTATTAATAAATACACAACATGGGCTTTCCAGGTGGTGCTCTTGGTAAAGAACCCACCTGCCAATGCAAGCAGACCTAAGAGACACGGGTTTGATCCCTGGGTGGGGAAGATCCCCTGGAGGAGGGCAGGCAACCCACTCTAGGATTCATGCCTGGAGAATCCCACGGACAGAGGAGACTGGCAGGCCCACAGAGCCACACAGAGTCAGACACAACTGAAGCAACTGAATGTACACATGCAAATACATAACATAGATATCACCTCGTGAACAGTCCATAACACTTGGGGAAACAATTCCTTAAGGGAAAACATTTTGAAGAGGCCAAATGTAAGATGTGATTCAACACACTGCCTTTACTAAGCAAACTGAAAAACTATCTGGGTGATTTTTCTGCCCTGTGCTTGCTACTGTGCTCATCCACACAGCGAGAATTCTCTGGAGGCGAGAGATGTCAGAGCTTCTTAGGTGAAAAGTGTTGTAACAAAGAAAAGTGATATTCAGAACAGTTCTTTCAGCCACATTGCAAACGCGCCACACAGGAAGGCTTTAATTTCACCATCCTCCTCTCAGGTTTTCTCCTGAGATTTTTGGCTGAGACAGCTCGTGGAGCCTGCTCTTTTCTGTGTCCCTCAGAGAGCCATGAGAATTGAACCAGAGCAGCCACGTACCAACTCTTTCTCTACATGCAGGAAAATCCCAAGACTTCTCATCACACCAATCATCTCTATAGAAAAATGGAGAAGTGGGGAGCTCTTTCCAGGCGGTGCCCTAGAATTTATCCCATTCCACATAAAGTTCATTTTCTTGCCTTTGAAGTCCAATCTCTGACCTACAGTTTGGGAGAACTGGGGATGTTTCTATTGTTGTTATCAACAGCCATGTTGTTACTTACACTATACTAGATGTTCTTGCCTTGAAATGGGGCAAAGGCAATGTGAGGAACAATCATTTAAAGTAAAGATATGCCTCTCATGCTGGTCATCTAACACAAAGCTCAGGTAAATGATTTAACTATCACTTTCAGGAATTCACCAAAATAAAAAACCTCATTGGGGTTAATTTCAGTAGGTTTATGGCAAGAGTTGTCATTATATCTTATTTATGTATTTATTTGCTGTTTTGCTACAATTGTATCTTCTTTTGGAATTTTTACTTTTTTCAAAGAATGTTAGATACATTTCATAAGTACTAGGAGAAAATTAGAACACTTTGAAGAGCTGGAAACCTGCTGTATCTGTTTGCATGATGCCAACAAAGAACAACCAAAAACAAGCCACTAAAAAGCAGAAAAGAGAAACACAATGTTTACAATGGGATGTTCCCACTTCCCTGGTGGCTCAAATGGTAAAGAATCTACCCACAATGCAGGAGACCCAGGTTCAATCCCTGGGCCAGGAAGTTTCCCTGGAGAAGGGAATGGTCACCCACTCCAGTATTCTTGCCTGGAGAATTCCATAGACTGAGGAGTCTGGCAGGCTACCGTCAATGGGGTCACAAAGAGTCAGACACATATGAGCGACTAACACACACACATACAATGGATTGCTTAACAGAATTGTGGCTGGTGAAACAGGAGGGCTTGGACTACTCTTTCTTTTCCTGTCCCCTCAGTATGCCCACAAGCTGTTCAGCTTCAGCAGATTATTATTTGCATCTACTTTATTGAAGAAGAAGAGATCAGGCAACACGGGCTTCCTTCACATCCTGCTTTTACCATGAATTATTTTGGATCTCTCAAGAGAAAGGGGTTTACTTTCCATCCAGGGAAGACTCCTCACCCACACCTGATCTCATCCTCCCCGATCTTCTCTAGGGCTTTGTTCTCCATCAGTGAAGTTCCAATCACTTTTGCTGCTTCACTTCTCCTCAACTGATAAACTTGTTCTATTTTCCCCATCCCTGTCCTAATGTCTCATCTGCTTTTCTTCATTACCAACCCTTCACTTTCAATCTGGGTTTGCTCCTTCCACTCCCCTGAGATGGTTCTCCCAAAGGGCTCAGTAGCTTCCAAATCCACTGGCCTTTCCTGTTTTCTTACCTTGTCTTGATATCAGCAACATCCAACACGCTTGACCATCTACTTTCTGGTGAAATTCTGTTCCTTGAGGTCTTGGACTCCTTCATCTGACCTTTCACCCCCAGGCTTTTCCTTCTCTTCTGCTCATTAAATGAATTGCCACCAAGGGTCTTTCATGACCCTCATTTATCTTACCCTTTTGTGCTCTCTTTTGGAGAGCTTATCTCAACTCTTTCACCTTTTGGAAAATGATTTCAAAAGCTATGCTTTCAATGCTGACTTCTCTCCTGTTTCAGCACCTGAATTCCCAATTGTCTGCAACACCCTCTACACTCCAAAACAATTTAAATTTTAAAATCAAAGCTTAAGGAATCATCCCATCTCTGAAACTTGCTCACCTCAGTTAATGAATTTCCAGCCATCAGGAGCATTTGCAAGCATATTCAACTCCTTTTCTCTCATTTCCTCCGTGAACTTAATCAGTGGGAGGTGGGGGGAAAGACTTAGGAATCAGACTGGGTCGAGTTGAATTTCTCTTCTTCCACATTGAACTGTGACCTCAGGCTAAGAGCTTAATCTCCCTGAGTTTCTTCATTTGAATTGATCAAGAATCTCTATTTACCCAACGTACACATTGCACCCCTGGAGGAGGAAGATCCCCTTGATGAGGGCACAGCAACATGCTCCAGTATTCTTACCTGGAGAATCCCGCAGACAGAGGAGCCTGGCAGGAAATAGTCCATGGGGTCACAAAGAGTCAGACACAACTAAAGCGACTTAGCATGCACCAATTGCACCAATCAAATGAGATGTTTCACAAACCACTTTGAACATGCCTAACTTATAATAGACATGCAAATAGTTTTGCTTCATTTTGCTTTTATAGTTTTGCTTCATTTTGCTTTTATAGTTTTGCTTCCAAATATCGTTTCTTGTCTGAGCATTTTCTTTCTCAATGTCACTGACCTGGTCACCACCTTAGTGTTGAGTTGCATCACTTGCCCAGATCCTTACAACTTTTTGAAAAATATTTTCTTGCCCAAACAACCTCCCAGCCTCCTGTCCATCCTTCTCACTACCACTATGGTTCTTTCTAGATACCAATGTAATTTTGTGATGATACAAGGTTTACAGAATAGATTCAGTTCAGTTCAGTTCAATCCCTCAGTGGTGTCTGACTCTTTGCAACCCCATGAACCACAGCACGCCAGGCCTCCCTGTCCATCACCAACTCCCAGAGTTCACCCAAACTTATGTCCATTGAGTCGGTGATGCCATCCAGCCATCTTATCCTCTGTCATCCCCTTTTCCTCCTGTCCCCAGTCCCTCCCAGCATCAGGGTCTTTTCTAATTAGTCAACTCTTCGCATGAGATGGCCAAAGTATTGGAGCTTCAGCTTCAGCATCAGTCCTTCCAATTAACATCCAGGACTGATCTCCTTTAGGATGGACTGGTTGGATCTCCTTGCAGTCCAAGGGA
>NW_011494942.1:10314868-10324884 GCF_000754665.1 Bison bison bison | reverse complement strand
TAGACAGATCTTTGTTGACAAAGTAATGTCTCTGCTTTTTAATATTCTGTCTAGGTTGGTCATAACTTTCCTTCCAAGGAGTAAGCGTCTTTATTTTCATGGCTGCAATCACCATCCACAGTGATTTGAGCCCAGAAAAATAAAGTCAGCCACTGTTTCCACTATTTCCCCATCTCTTTACCATGAAGTGATGGGACCAGATGCCATGGTGTTAGTTTTCTGAATGTTGAGCTTTAAGCCAACTTTTTCACTCTCCTCTTTCACTTTCATCAAGAGGCTTTCTAGTTCTTCTTCACTTTCTGCCATAAGGGTGGTGTCATCTGCATATCTGAATTTATTGATATTTCTCCTGGCAATCTTGATTCCAGCTTGTGCTTCTTCCAGCCCAGTATTTCTCATAATGTACTCTGCATATAAGTTAAATAAGCAGGGTGACAATATACAGCCTTGACGTACTTCTTTTCCTATTTGGAACCAGTCTGTTGTTCCATGTCCAGATCTAACTGTTGCTTCCTGACCTGCATACAGGTCTTCTCAAGAGGCAGGTCAGGTGGTCTGGTATTCCCATATCATGAAATATTTTCCACAGTTTATTGTGATTCACACAGTCAAAGGCTTTGGCATAGTCAATAAAGAAGAAATTGAAGTTTTTCTGGAACTCTCTTGCTTTTTCCATGATCCAGTGGATGTTGGCAATTTGATCTCTGGTTCCTCTGCGTTTTCTAAAATCAGCTTGAACATCTGGAAGTTCACAGACCACGTATTCCTGAAGCCTGGCTTGGAGAATTTTAAGCATTACTTTACTAGCATGTGAGATTAATGCAATTGTGCAGTAGTTTGAGCATTCTTTGGTATTGCCTTTATTTGGGATTAGAATGAAAACTGACCTTTTCCAGTCCTGTGGCCACTGCTAAGTTTTCCAAATTTGCTGACATATTTAGTTCAGCACTTTCACAGCATCATCTTTCAAGATTTGGAATAGCTCAACCGGAATTCCATCACCTCCACTAGCTTTGTTCATAGTGATGCTTCCGAAGGCCCGTTTGACTTCACATTCCAGGATGTCTGGCTCTAGGTGAGTGATCACACCATCGTGATTATCATGGTCGTGAAGTTCTTTTTTGAACAATTCTTCCGTGTATTCTTGCCATCTCTTCTTAATATCTTCTGCTTCTGTTAGGTCCATACCATTTCTGTCCTTTATTGAGCCCATCTTTGCATGAAATGTTCCCTTGGTATCTCTAATTTTCTTGAAGAGATCTCTAGTCTTTCCCATTCTGTTGTTTTCCTCTATTTCTTGCACTGATTGCTGAGGAAGGCTTTCTTATCTCTCCTTGCTAGTCTTTGGAACTCTGCATTCAGATGCTTATATCTTTCCTTTTCTCCTTTGCTTTTCACTTTTCTTCTTTTCTCAGCTATTTGTAAGGCCTCCTTAGATAGCCATTTTGCCTTTTTGCATTTATTTTTCTTGGGGACGGTCTTGATCCCTGTCTCCTGTACAATGTCACAAACCTCCAACCATAGTTCATCAGGCACTGTATCTATCAGATCTAGTCCCTCAAATCTATTTCTCACTTCCACTGTATAATCATAATGGATTTGATTTAGGTCATACCTGAATGGTCTAGTGGTTTTCCCCACTGTCTTCAATTTAAGTCCGAATTTGGCAATAAAGCATTCATGATCTGAGCCACAGTCAGCTCCTGGTCTTGTTTTTCCTGACTGTATAGAGCTTCTCCATCTTTGGCTGCAAAGAATATAATCAATCTGATTTCAGTGTTGGCCGTCTGGTGATGTCCATGTATAGAGCCTCAGCTGCTGCATGGCACAGTAGTGGCCGAGAGGAGTTACCCCATGTGCAAGGCCAGGAGCAGCAGTGGAGAGGAGTTACCCCACATCCAATGTAAGGAGCGGCGGCTCTGCTTTGGTGGAGCAGCAATGAAGAGATACCCCACGTCCAAGGTTAGAGAAAGCCAAGTAAGATGGTAGGCACTGAGAGAGGGCAACAGAGGGCAGACAGACTGAAACCACAATCACAGACAACTAACCAATTTGATCACACGGACCATAGACTCAGTGAAACTAAGCCATGCCGTGTGGGGCCACCCAAGACTGATGGGTCATGGTGGAGAGGTCTGACAGAATGTGGTCCACTGGAGAAGGGAATGGCAAACCACTTCAGTATTCTTGCCTTGAGAACCCCATAAACAGCATGAAAAGACAAAATGATAGGCTACTGAAAGGGGAACTCCCCAGGTCAGTAGGTGCCCAGTATGCTACTGGAGATCAGTGGAGAAATAACTCCAGAAAGAAGGAAGGGATGGAGCCAAAGCAAAAACAACACCCAGTTATGGATGGGACTGGTGATAGAAGCAAGGTTCGATGCTTAAAGAGCAATATTGCATAGGAACTTGGAATGTTAGGTCCATGAATCAAGGCAAATTGGAAGTGGTCAAACAGGAGATGGCAAGAGTGAACATCAACATTCTAGGAATCGGTGAACTAAAATGGACTGGAATGGGTGAATTTAACTCAGATGACCATTGTATGACTCAGATGACTACTGTGGGCATGAATCCTTTAGAAGAAATGGAGTAGCCATCATAGTCAACAAGAGTCTGAAATGCAGTACTTGGATGCAATCTCAAAAACGACAGAATGATCTCTGTTCGTTTCCAAGGCAAACCATTCAA
Source organism: Bison bison bison (assembly GCF_000754665.1). Classification (NCBI taxonomy): domain Eukaryota; kingdom Metazoa; phylum Chordata; class Mammalia; order Artiodactyla; family Bovidae; genus Bison; species Bison bison. The sequence continues at coordinate 10,322,191 of NW_011494942.1, read as the reverse complement.
TATCACGGTAATCCAAGTCTATGCCCCAACCAGTAATGCTGAAGAAGCTGAAGTTGAACGGTGCTATGAAGACCTACAAGACCTTTTAGAACTAACACCCAAAAAAGATGTCCTTTTCATTATCAGGGGCTGGAATGCAAAAGTAGGAAGTCAAGAAACACCTGGCTGCTGCTGCTAAGTCACTTCAGTTGTGTCCAACTCTGTGCGACACCATAGACGGCAGCTCACCAGGCTCCCCTGTCCCTGGGATTCTCCAGGCAAGAACACTGGAGTGGATTGCCATTTTCTTCTCCAATGCATGAAAGTGAAAAGTGAAAGTGAAGTCGCTCAGTCGTGTCTGACTCTTAGTGACCCCATGGACTGCAGCTTACCAGGCTCCTCCATCCATGGGATTGTCCAGGCAAGAGTACTGGAGTGGGGTGCCAGAAACACCTGGAGTAACAGGAAAATTTGGCCTTGGAATACACAATGAAGCAGGAGAAAGGCTAATAGAGTTTTGCCAAGAGAACGCACTTGTCATAGCAAACAGAATAGATTACAAGCTCCAAATTTTGGTATTTGAGTTACTCCAAAAACAGGTCCTTTTCAGCCTTCTAAAATCAATAGTACATCTGCAGCCACTGGGCCCACTGCCTTAGCCACACTGGACTCTTAATTAGATATCCTTTCTTCCTCCATCTCCTTAACTTCACTCACTCCATGGTCTTTGTCAGCTAGCATGTCCTAGGACCCAATTAGGCCATAGAATCATGCAACCTGTTGTCTGCTTTGGTGAAATGGTCCTGAGAGGACACCACAAGGAGGTAACCTTTATTTAACACAGAGATTATGTGCCAGGAACATAATTTTGGAAGTATTAACTCATTTAGTTCTAAGGACCCTGTGAGTTAGGTACTATTAAAATCCTGATTCAAAAGATTAAGAAACCAAGGCATAAAAAAAAAAAAAATCAGTTGGCTGTCCAGTGGTTGAGATTTTGCCTTCCAATGTAGAGGGTGTCAGTTTGATCCCTGGTCAGGAAACTAAGATTCCACATGCCTCTTGCCCAAAAAACAAAACATAAAGCAGAAGCAATGGTGTACAAATTCAATAAAAACTCTAAAAATGGTCCACATCAAAAAAAAATCTTAAAAAAATACTTATGAGCCCAAGGTCAAAGAACTAATGAATAGCAGAGCCAAGCTTCCAATACAGATGGCCCCAGAAAGTTGAGTCTGTGCTCTCTTCTTTCTTTTTTCAAAATAATTAATTAATTAATTTTATTTTTGGTTGTGCTGGGTCTTTGTTGCTGGATTAGGGCTTTCTCTAATTGTCGTTAACCTGGGGGGTTACTCACTAGCTCCGGTGTGCAGTAATCTCATTGCAATGGCTTCTGTTGTTTCAGAGCACAGGACTCTAGGGCACGGGGACTCAGTAGTTGTGGTACACGGGCTCAGTTGCTCCACAGCATGCGGAATCTTTCTGGACCAGGGATCAAACCCACATTCTCAGCAATGGCAGGTAGATTCTTATCCACTGTACCATCAGGGAAGTCCAAGAGTCTTCCCTCTTAAATAATCACCATGCTGTTTCCTAAACATTTGCTGGGGCAGTGCCAAGGTCAGCAATTCCAGCTAAGGTTATCAGTCCAAGCGAAGCTAGACGCCAACAGACAGTACCAGCATGTAATGCCAGACAGGTCAGGAATGAAACGCATTGATGTGTGAGGAGGTTCAAGGTTGACAGTTGTTAGATGAGCAGATCAGGAATGACGTTGAGCAAAGTTCAGAGACTCAGGACCGCTATTAATGCAGTGCTGACCGTGACCTCTGCTGTGGTCAAGCTGCGATCAGTTCAGGACTCTCACACAGCAAGTCCATCTTGTTAACAGTCATGGTGTGTCCCTGTCCCCATGAGAGATGAACCTCCAGAGAGAAAGAAACATGCTTTCCTTACCTTGGTCGCCTCCATTAGTATCTGACAGAACACCTTTATTTAATCTACGAATATTTATCAAGTGCACATATGTGTTATGGGGTTTCCTGGTGGCTCAGACTGTAAAGAATCTGCCTGCAGTGCAGGCGACCCAGGTTTCATCACTGGGTTGAGAAGATCCTCTGGAGAAGGGAATGGCAACCCACTCCAGTATTCTGCCTGAAGAATCCCATGGGCAGAGGAATATGGCAGACTACAATCCACAGGGTTGCAAAGTTGGACACAACTGAGCAACTAAGCACCCGTATGTGTTATGAACACTGTACGGTTTATGACCACTTCATGGTTCCTTCCTCAGAGTTCTGTTGGTACTTTTTTCTCTAATTTAATCTATGAATTGCACTTATACAAGACATCTGATTGCTAAGAGTTCTCTCCATGTTCTTCACAGAAGCTATACAAATCACCTCAAAACTGCAGGGCTGTCTGGAAATGAATTAGGGCTGAGACAAAGAAAGGACTCTGGGGAGTTTTAATTAGAACTGCAAATGTATCATGCAGATTCCTTGCCATTTGGCGAATCAAAGATGATCCCAATAAAATTGCTACACTTGACTCAGTTACAAGTGTTGTGTCTTATCCTTCTCTGGATTCCCCTAGTGTCTTGCATGGATTCTGAATATAATAGGTTAGCTCTATATTCCAGTTGGTAAGAAATGTTAGTGAAAATTTCATACCTGATCACTTTTTCTTTTTGTCTTCGAAGCTTAAAGCTATTTTCTTTAGTGGAAAGTTGGCTGCTACAATATAGAAAAGTCTGGGTTATTTGTCACAGGTCTCCAGCTCTAGAATTTAATAATAGCAGAAAAAAAGTTTGAGATAAATGCCTCTATTTTACAAGGTTACACAAAGTAAAGTTTATCCTGTTCATTATTGACCAGCAATCTAGACATTCAATGTTTTGCTTCTACTTGGGATAAAAAGTTTTTATTGCCCTTTCCCCTAAATCATGTTACTATAAGGATTTTGAAGTTACTGGGCCTATTTTTCCACCTTCAGGCAGAACTATATTGAGAAATTTTCCTGAGCATCTGAGAATTAGCGGTGTTAGATACCTTCAGAGTAGATTACACAGCTCCCACCAGTAACCACTTGTAGTGTTTAAAAGCTGGGTAAGCTTGTGTAGTTACTTTACAGAGTCATTTCTCTTTCTCAAGAAAAATCATGAAAAAATTTAGGAAATGGAGTTACTGAACTGTATGTGGGGCTGTCCTGGACATCAAACATGCTTGGATTTCCAGGCAAGAATACTGGAGTGGGTTGCCATTTCCTTCTCCAGGGGATCTTCCCGACTCAGGGATTGAACCTGGGTTTCCCACATTGTCGGAGAAGGCAATGGCACCCCATTCCAGTACTCTTGCCTGGAAAATCCCATGGATGGAGGACCCTGGTAGGCTGCAGTCCATGGGGTTGCACAGAGTCGGACACGACTAAAGCGACTTAGCTCCCACATTGTAGGCAGACGATTTAACGTCTGAGCCACCAGGGAAGTCCTTTATGGATTTAGAGAAAAATTACTTGCATATATGGCATATCTGAACTTGGAGTACAAATATTGAGGTTGAGTCCTTGTTCTAACTCTTACTAGCTATGTGGCTTTCTAGGAATATAATAACATTTAAGAGATTCAATTTCTTTATGTGGGATCATAATAACCCAACAGAGTGATGTTTCATATACTGTGAAATATATAAAATATGACTGCTGTTATCCAAAGTATAAATGCCTCAATCCTTTTCCATTTCTACTTTAGCTTTATAGAAGAGATTATTTTTTTATCTTCTATTTTTAAAAGATCTAAAACCATGCTTCTTCTGGGATGGGAGTATGCCCATTTAGTCATAATCCAATATTACTTAATTATTACAGAAAAATAAGAAATTACACTTGTGTATCTTTTTCATGAGGTTGTACGTTTTTCAAGGCAGAGATTCTCTTTTATTAATCTTTATAGTCTCGTTACTTGGTGCAATTTGCAGAGTAGATATTTAGCAAATACTTATGGGATTGAAAAATTGCCTAAGTTATTTATACTACTTTAAATGTTAACTCATTACCAAAAGAGTGTAAACATTAATTACTCTTAACTCCTTTTCAGTTTCAAATGTATAGAAAGATGTTTTTCTTCCTGTACCCTACATATACCATCATAAAGATCCTTAACATTGAACAATATAGCATATCCTAAATCACAGAAACTCTTCTTTACCCTTTAGGATATGCTCTTCATATGAATTGTATGTTCATCTTAAAAGAGGAAAAAAAAACTGGTGGTTACATAGATCAGTATGATTAATTGTTAGACAAAGAAGCAAGTAAGATATTAAGAAAGAGACATGACTGAAAGAAGCAAAGAACATTTAAATGGCAAATATTTCACTCCAGGGATTTGGCTAAAGTATTTGAAAATCTTGGGGCCAATTATGTGAACTCTAGAGACTGTTGACAGGGTAGCTACAGCTATGTGGGTGCTGGAAAAGAATATGTCTTTTCTTTACACAAGCTTCCAGAACTAGTTCTCATGAATGCCTAAAATATTTGTTTTATAAAATTGTGTCAGGAAGGGTTTTTTTCCCCTTTACTTTAAGAGAAACTATTGTCTTCCTGAGCTTCTTTACAAATACACTTTGCTTCACATTTAGTGCATGTTATTGGATATTTGTAGCAATTTCATAAATTCTTTCAAGGTTTTCAGTTTAGCTATGTGATTTAAACCTTTTGGTGAAAAGCTATTTCACCAAAAAGAGTGTAAAACAGAAATCTGTTTTACATATTCTTTTGGGTTGATCTTGTCAACCAAAAGAACTCCTTGAGTTCACCTTCCAAGGTCTGGGGAAGGGAATACATAGAGACATTTTCCTAAAGATCTTTGGGACTGGGCATCTTGCATATGTGGCGAAATGGGCTGATGGTTAAAGAGTGTGGGAGAAACCCAGAACCCACCAAACAGTGTTTTTAGGATGGGCATGACCTATTCATGGCACCTGGGTACATAAAACCATTCATACCCCAAGGCAGACATTTGTGACCAATCATAGACTCTGCTACTGATCATGAGGGTGACCTTATCATTCCTCAAAGTACCTCCAGGCACCTGATAGGAAATCCTCTTACCATCCCAGGTACAGAGAATCCTGACACAGTTCGCGTGTGTACTTTGAATGACAGGTGTTTTGCAGAGGAAAGGTACATTCTGTGGATGACTCTTCATAGCAAGAGGGACTCTGTGATTACAGCTTATCTTCCAGCACCTTCAGCCCTTTTTAATACCTAGATGCCATTTTCATACCTATTGCAAACCAGGGAAATAAGCCAGAGTTAAACCATGAGATTGGAAATTAATTTGGAATCCATACGTCACTTTTGAAAGGATGTCATATTAAATAAGGACCTCCAAGGTGGTGCAGTGGTAAAGAATCCCACCTGCCAATGCAGGAGATGAGGGTTCGATCCCTGGGTCAGGAATATCCCCTGGAGAAGGGAATGGCAACTCATTCCAGTATTCTTGTCTGGAAAATTCCATGGACAGAGGAGCCTGGCAGGCTACAGTCCACGGGATCACAAAGAGTCGGACATAGCTGAGTGATTGAGCACACACATATACACATTAAGTTGAATGCCTTTCTTTGTAGTAGAAACTATATGAATTACGACTTCTGTCAAAGTGTTTGTTTTACCCATGTTCTAATTTACTCTGAGAATTATTCTCTCAGCACCAGGTGAATTGAGCTGAAATCACATCAATAATTAAAATAATTGATCATGATAGTAGTTGTAAGAAAACAACTTTAAATTTCTGCAACACTTATGTGAATTTCAGGTTATTGCACTTGTTGAGAGGAGAAGGCGATGGCACCCCACTCCAGTACTCTTGCCTGGAAAATCCCATGGACAGAGGAGCCTGGTGGGCTGCCATCTATGGGGTCACACAGAGTTGGACACGACTGAAGTGACTTAGCAGCAGCAGCAGTACTTGTTGAGAAATAGTTATGTTAAGCCTGACAAGGACAGAGTGATAATTTTTTAGATTTGGAAGGATTATTTCTCCTTAAGGGTTGGAGAATTTTCACGAAGAGAAAATTCCTGAAGCAGAAAAACTAGAGGTAACCTCTAGGTAGGCAGGAGAGAAGAATTCTATCTCCATTCTGGCTAGATGGTAAAAAAAATCCAGGTGTCTCAACAATAGGTCCTACTAGCTGGGATTAACAGAAGCCTTTTCCATGTGGATATATGAAGGAGGCTAAGGATGAATGGACTGGCACTTCATAGTGATGAACAAGTGAAATTCTCTAAACTACTTTGTAGGCTAGATTTTCTAACTTTTTTTACTTTAAGTGTTCACTTTCTTCATAACGGCTCAGACTTTTAGGAAAATTTTGTTTGACAGTTACAGATTTATTAGACCTGTTAAAGATGATAAAGAGAAGGAAAGGGTGAGAATTTTGAAGATGACATTCCAAGGCTTTTATACTAGGATGGTAACAAAAAACAAACTTCAGTAAGAGGCTTCCAAGAGGGAAAAGAGGAACTTCTTAATAATGCTCTGTACCAACCACTGCAATAATGCTCTGTACCAACCCTCAGTGAGTTTTACCAGTTTAAGGAAAGTGATTTTACCTAGCAGGTACAATTGGAGCATTTAGCCTTGTTATGAATGAGATGTTTCCATAATGAGGTTTCGCAGACATAACTGAAAATTTGGGGACGAGCTGGGGGCAACCATGCATCTTTGCATTTGAGTAAGCCTTAACTTAAGGCTAAATGTAGACATTTAGGAATAAAAGGTAGAAAAGTCTACCATAATACTGGACTGTGTGTTGCCAAAGGGCAGATATTTGCTGCTAAGGAAAAGGCCATTGTAATGGGGAGAGAAGAGAGCTGTTAGAAAAAAAAAACACTGAGGAACTAACCAATACAGACATCACAGGGTCAGGTGATGTCTGTCAGCAAGTCTTCCAAGGATGCTGTCAGTAGAGAAGGGTGGCTGGCATATGGTCAGTCAGTTCAATCACTCAGTCGTGTCCGACTCTTTGTGACCCCATGGACTGCAGCGCACCGGGCTTCCCTGTCCATCATCAACTCCCAGAGCTTACTTAAACTCATGTTCATCAAGTCAGTGATGCCATCCAACCATCTCATCCTCTGTCATCCCCTTCTCCTCCCATCTTCAATCTTTCCAAGCATTAAGGGCTTTTCCAATGACTTGGCTGTTCGCAAAAAGTGGCCAAAATATTGGAGTTTCAGCTTTAGCATCAGTCCTTCCAATGAATATTCAGGACTGATTTCCTTTAGGATTGACTGGTTGCATCTCCTTGCTGTCCAAGGGACTCTCAAGAGTCTTCTCCAACA
>NW_011494942.1:10290913-10314768 GCF_000754665.1 Bison bison bison | reverse complement strand
ATCGATTCTTCAGTGCTCAGCTTTCCTTATAGTCCAACTCTCACATCCATACATGACTACTGGAAAAACCATAACTTTGACTAGACGGACTTTTGTTGGCAAAGTAACGTCTCTGCTTTTTCATGTGCTGTCTAGGCTGGTCATAGCTCTTCTTCCAAGGAGCAAGCGTCTTTTAATTTCATGGCTGCAGTCACCATCTTAAGTGATTTTGGAGCCCAAAAAAATAAAGTCTGTCACTGTTTCCATTGTTTCCCCATCTATTTGCCATGAAGTGATGGGACCAGATGCCATATCTTAATAATGGTAGGAACCTCTAGAATTGCCCCCTATGAACCCCACTTCCTGGTATTCACACCTTTGTATAGTTCCCTCTAACATTACATCAAAATAGGGCTTTGTGACCAAGAGCATTCTGTAAAAAGTGATGGCATGTCCCTTCTGAGATTAGCTTATAAAAAGATTTGGGGGACTTCCCTGGTTGTCCCGTGGCTAAGACTTCATGCTCCCAATCCAGGGGTCCTATATTTGAGCCCTGGTCAGGGAGCTAGATCTTGCATGCTGCAACTAAGACTTGGCACAGCCAAATAAATAAAATTAAAAACAAATTTTTTTAATTCTGCTTTCATCTTGGGAGATTATCTATCCATCTATTCATATATCTACCTTTCTATCTATCTTTATTCATGTATCACTTTCTCTGAAAGAAGTCACATCATGAGCAGCCCAACAGAAAGGCCAATGTGGTATGGAAATAAAGCTACCTGTCAACAGTCATTAATGAGCTTGAAAGCAAATTCCTTAGCCCCAGTTAAGACTTCAGAGACTGAAGCCTTAACCATTATCAGACTGCAACCTCATACAAAAGCTTGAGCCAGAACAACCCAGCTAACTCAATCCAGATTCCTGACCCTCAGAACTATGTGAGATAATGCTGTTTGCTGTTTTAAGTGCTAAATTTGAGGATGAATTGTCATACACTGATAGATAATAAGGCACAGCAGTATGGAGCCAAGAAATTCAAGAGGAATGTCAAATAGAGAGAGACTTAAAATCCCAGCTCATTCTCAGCACATCTGCTAATGTCAGGGACTTTTGGTTGGACACTAGTTGAGAGATGCGTGCATGCTGCATGCTAAGTCGCTTCAGCAGTGTCTGGCTCTTTGCAACTTTGTGGACTGTAGCCTACCAGGCTCCTCTGTCCATGGGATTCTCCAGGCAAGAATAGTGGAGTGAATTGCCATGCCCTCCTCCAGGGGATCTTCCCCATGCAGGGATTGAACCCCTGTGTCTTATGTCTCCTGTATTGGCAAGTGGATCCTTCATCACTAATAGTACCTGGGAAGCCCGGTTGAGAGATAAGATGGTAGATTAGTTTGTCCCCTTCAAATCTTTCAACAGAGGAGGGAAGAAAATGCCTGGTGTGGATAATAGAAACTCAATTTAACAGAAGTTTTTGGGAATCTATTCAAGAGTGGAAGGGATTACCTGCCAACATGAAGGAGTTGTAGATTAGTGGTGAAACTTGCTTCTTGCAAACATTCCACTTGAAAAGGTGAAGGAAAATGACCATTCAAGACAAGAAGGAGCTCAACTTGTTTTTCACCAGCAGAGTAAGAGATCATATAGGGCAGGGGGACCAGAAAGCTAGGCATTAATGGTAACCTTCTCCAATCTTTCTGATTTCTGGGGAATAGAAGAGCACAGAAGTCCACGAACAACTTCAAATCAGACAGAAACATACCCAGGGAAAGGGCACTTTAAAATCTTAACTCTAAGAAGTCATTCTCTTACTTGATTAACCAAAATTTCTAAAGGTCAGATTTCTTTGTGAGTGAGGTAAACCAAATAGCAAATAGGGTAACATGTCTTGCTCTGGGAAATCTAACCAGCTAAATAGAATATTTTGTAGAAGAAATTGCCTGACATAGTCTACCCCAGCAGAAGCACATAGCATGCCCTGATAAATGGGGGACAGGATAGCTAGTGGTTGGGTCCTGAGAGATCCACTGGATGCAAGGAAATAGAACTGATGGTCATGATAGTAAGGTCGACTGAGATCTCAATAAAAGACACTTGTTTAAGAATTTTTCCCAGATGAGCAGAATTTTTCTGAGCCCTTTTCTCTTAGGGATGGTTATAAAAGAGTGAGAGGTAGGAGCTTCCGTACTTCTTGTGGCTCAGTGGTAAAGAATCTGCCTGCCAATACAAGAGATCCCACATTCGGCAGAGCAACTAACCTGAACGCCACCACTATTGAGCCTGTGCTCTAGAGCCCAGGGGCTGCAACTTCTGAGTCCACATGACATAACTACCGAAACCCCCACACCCTAGAGCCCACGCTCCACAAGAGAAGCCACTGCTGGGAGAAGCCTGGCTCGTTGCAGCTAGAGAATGTCCACGCAGCAATGAACACCCAGCACAGCCAAAAATAGATGCATAAATAATAAAATTATTTGTAAAAGAGTGAGAGGTGTACAGTAAGTCCCCCACATACAAAACCATAAATTTTCGAACTTTCGAAGATGCAAGTACGCCTTCGCGAGTCTAATCACATAAATTAGTTCACATGTCTAAAACACATTGTCACATGCATGCGTCCTTTACAAGTGGTTGCGCTTTTGTGTACTTTACTGTACAGGACTGTAGAGTACAGTAATACAGTACCTTTATTTCAAGCCCATAATGTCCAAAAGCAAGTGTAAAAGCAGCAGAGATGTAGCTGGTACTACTGTACTTTACAGGGTAGTACACTATAAGATTGGTGGCTTAGTGGTAAAGAATATTTTCCCACCTGACAAGTAGGAGACATGGGTTCAATCTCTAGGTTGAGAAGACCCCTAGGAGAAGGAAATGGCAACTCACTCCAGTATTGTTGCCTGGGAAATCCCATGGACCTTGCAGGCTGCAGGCCATGGGGTCACAAAAGAGTCAGACCCAACTTAGTGACAGATTTTCACTTTTCAATGCAAGATTAAAAATGTTTTCTTTATTTTTTGTGTGTTTGTTTTTTGTGTACTAAACTACCGCACAATTGCACTCCTCTCACACGCTAGTAAAGTAATGCTCAAAATTCTCCAAGCCAGGCTTCAGCAATACGTGAACTGTGAACTTCCAGATGTTCAAACTGGTTTTAGAAAAGCCAGAGGAACCAGAGATCAAATTGCCAACATCTGCTGGATTGTGGAAAAAGCAAGAGAGTTCCAGAAAAGCATCTATTTCTGCTTTATTGACTATGCCAAAGCCTTTGACTGTGTGGATCACAATAAACTGTGGAAAATTCTGAAAGAGATGGGAATATCAGACCACTTGACCTGCCTCTTGAGAAACCTATATGCAGGTCAGGAAGCAACAGTTAGATCTGGACATGGAACAACAGACTGGTTCCAAATAGGAAAAGGAGTACATCAAGGCTATATATTGTCACCCTGCTTATTTAATTTCTATGCAGAGTACATCATGAGAAATGCTGGACTGGATGAAGCACAAGCTGGAATCAAGATCGCCGGGAGAAATATCAGTAAATTCAGATATGCAGATGACACCACCCTTATGGCAGAAAGTGAAGAACTACTAAAGAGCTTCTTGATGAAAGTGAAAGACGAGAGTGAAAAAGTTGGCTTAAAGCTCAACATTCAGAAAACGAAGATCATGGCATCCGGTCCCATCACTTCATGGGAAATAGATGGAGAAACAGTGGAAACAGTGGCTGACTTTATTTTTCTGGGCTCCAAAATCACTGCAGACAGTGATTGCAGCCAGGAAATTAAAAGACGCTTGCTCCTTGGAAGAAAAGTTATGACCAACCTAGACAGCATATTAAAAAGCAGAGACATTACTTTGCCAACAAAGGTCCGTCTAGTTGAGGCTATGGTTTTTCCAATGGTCATGTATGTATTTGAGAGTTGGACTATAAGGAAAGCTGAGCACTGAAGGATTGATGCTTTTGAACTGTGGTGTTGGAGAATACTCTTGAGAGTCCCTTGGACTGCAAGGAGATCCAACCAGTCCATCCTAAAGGAGATCAGTCCTGGGTGTTCATTGGAGGGACTGATGTTAAAGCTGAAACTCCAGTTACTTTGGCCACCTAATGCGAAGAGCTGACTCATTTGAAAAGACCGTGATGCTGGGAAAGATTGAGGGCAGGAGGAGAAGGGGACGACAGAGGATGAGATGGTTGGATGGCATCACTGACACAATGGACATGGGTTTGGGTGGTCTCCAGGAGTTGGTGATGGATAGGGAGGCCTGGCGTGCTGCAGTTCATGGGGTAGCAAAGAGTCGGACACGGCTGAGCAACTGAACTGAGCTGTGTGAAAACGATTATAGATCTATTATAATACGGTACTATATAGCCAATTGTTTAATTGGGGGCCTAGGGTAACTTTGCTGGACTTAGGAACAAATTGGACTTACGTGCTCTCAGAATAGAACTTGCTATTGGCTATTATGAAAAAGATAACAAATGTTGGTGAGCATATGAAGAAACTGGAACCCTATGCCCCCTTGGTGGAAATATAAATTGGTGCAAACACTGAAGAATAGTATGAAATTTCTTGAAAAATTTAATAGAACTACGGTACAATCCAGCAATTCCATTTCTGAGTGCTCATTTGAAGAAAACAAAGTCAGTTATTTGAGAAGAATACTTGCATCCATATGTTCATTGCAGCATTATTTACAATAGCCAAGATGTGAAAGTGCCATGAGCATCCATCAATAGATAAATGGATGATGAAGATGTAATACGTATATATATATATATATATATATATATATATACACATAAACATATCATGAAATATTAGTCAGCCATTGAAAAGAATGTAATCTTGCCATTTGTGACAATCCCTGTGGCTCAGATGGTAAAGCGTCTGCCTGCAATGTGGGAGACCCAGGTTTGATCCCTGAATCAGGAATATCCTCTGGAAAAGGAAATGGCAACCCACTCCAGTACCCTTGCCTGGAAAATCCCATGGACAGAGAAGCCTGGTATGTTACAGTCCATGGGCTCGCAAAGAGTCAAACACAACTGAGCGACTTCACTCACTCACTCACTCACTCAAAGGGTATTAGGATAAGGAAATGGCAACCCACTCCAGTACTCGCCTGAAGAATCCCAGGGACGGAGGAGCCTGGTGGGCTGCTGTCTATGGGGTCACACAGAGTCGGACACAACTGAAGCGACTCAGCAGCAGCAGCAGAGGGTATTATGCTAAATGAAATGTCAGACAGAGAAAGATAACTACTGTATGCTTTCACTTATATGTGAAACTTAAAAAACAAAACAATTGCACACACATAACAGAAACAAAGTCATAGATACAGAGAGGAAATAGATTGTTGCCAGAGGGGAAGATAGGCTACCCTGGTGGCTTAGATGGTAAAGAATCTACCTGCAATCCAGAATCCAATCTAGGTTCAATCCCTGGGTGGGGAAGAACCCCTGGAGAAGGGAATGGCTACCCACCCCAGTATTCTCACCTGGAGAGTTCCATAGACAGAGAAGCCTGGGGGGTTACAGTGCATGGGGTTGCAAAGAGTCAGACAAGACTGAGGAACTAGCTCTTTCACTTTTCAGAGGGGAAGATGGTGAGGGGAGAGAAATAGATGAGGGTGGTTAAGAGGTACAAATTTTCAGTCACAAAATAAATGAATCAGAAAAAAATAAAAATTTTAAAAAGCAAATTAAAGGAGTCACAGGTATAAAATGTATAGTGTGAGGAATATAGTCAATCATGTAATATCTTTGTATGGTGGCAGATGACAACTAGACTTACCATGGTGATCATTTTGAAATGTACAGAAATACTGAATCACTGTGTATGTACCAGGAACTAAATAGTGTTGTAGGTCAATTATATTTCAAAAACACACCAGCAAGCAATGTCATAGAAAAAGAGATCCAATTTGTAGTTACCAGGGGTGGGGGGTGAGAAGAGGCGGAATTAGATGAAGGCAATCAGAAGGTACAAACTTCCAGTTATAGGATAAATAAGTACTAGAGATGTAATGTGCGTGCGTTCTGTCACTTCAGCCCTGTCCAACTCTGTGCGACCCTATGGACTGTAGCCCCAGGCTCCTCTGTCCATGGGATTCTCCAGGCAAGAATACCGGAGTGGGTTGCAATGTCCTCCTCCCAGAGGATCTTCCAGAGCCAGGGCTCGAAGCTGTGTCTTATGTCTACTTGCATTGGCAGATGGGTCCTTTTCCACTAGCACCACCCGAGAAGCCCAGAGATGTAATGTACAGCATGACAAATATAATTAACACTGTTGTATGTTAGGGATGTAATGGAGTTGATTTGTATCAGTCACTTGCTCCCAGCGAGCAAGCAGGAATGCAACTAGAGTTTTTAGAAGTTTGGGGGAAGTTGCCAGAGTATTAACAAGGAACTCTGGAAGCTTCTCAAATCTGGTGGAATCTTTGTTAGCACAGATGATATCATATGTATCTGTACATCCCTATGGAAACTTAGGGAGAGTCATATTCAACTGGGAACACGCTGGGTTACTGCTTTATATAATATATATATAATATATCCTTTTAAGCAGAATTTGGTATCAGAATATCTGAATTCAAGTTTGGCAAACAACCCCATCTTTCCACATCTCTATTTCTTTATCTACAAATGGTTCATGTTTTTGGAGGTAGGTAAAGAGTTCTTATAAAACAAACAAAACAAAATCAATAGCCATAAAGGGAAAGACTGATACATTGGACTACATTAAAAGAAGGACTTTTTATCAGAAAACATCAATAAGAAAGTAAAAAAGGGAGACAAAACCCAGGAAAGAACAAGCTGTAATGTACATAAATGGCAAATAACATATTCAAAATACATTAAGAACACCTGCCAATCAATAAGAAAGATAATCCAAGAAAAAAAATGGACATGGAATTTCAACAGACACTTCCAAGCAAAGATATCCAAATAGCAATAAACACAATGGAAATAGTGTTCAATTCCATTGCTAATAATCAAAGAAATGCAAATTAGAGTGAGATAGTTCTACACACCCATAAAAAAGGGTAAAATTAAAGACCAACCATAACAATGTGATAGCGAATAGTAAGAAAAACAAGAACATTTATATGCTGTTGACAGGGGTATATATTGGTATAACCAAATGAAAAATGATTTGGCATTATCCAATAAGTACATCAGGCTTCCCTGGTGGCTCTGTGGTAAAGAATCCACTAATGCAGGAGACACAGGTTCAGTCCCCGGGTTGGGAAGATCCCCTGGAGAAGGGAATGGCAAGTCACTCTAGTGTTTTTGCCTGGGAAATCCTATGGACAGAGAAGCCTGGCAGGCTACAGACCATGAGGTTACAAAAAGAGTTGGACATGACTTAGTGGCTAAACAAGTGAGTACATGTTTTGTGACTAAACAATTTCACTACCAGATATGTTTACCCTAACTTGTGTACATGTGCACTTCTGGACACATATTCAAGAAAGTTCATAGAAGCATTATTTGCATTAGCCAAAAACCTGAAAACAATCCAAATTTCCATCAACAGTAAATGGATAAATAAGTTGTGGGATACTTATCCAGTGAAAATATTCCATTGCAATGAGAATGAGTGAACTGCAGCTGGAAACACTATTGTTGCTCAGTCACAAAATTGTGTCTGACTCTTTGAGACCCCATGGACTTCAGCACCCTAGGCTTCCCTGTCCTTCACAATCTTCCAGAGTTTGCTCAAACTCATGTCCATTGACTCAGTGATGCCATCCAACCATCTCATCCTCAGTCACCCTCTTCTCCTCCTGCCCCCAGTCTTTTCCAGCATCGGGATCTTTTCCAGTGAGTCAGCTCTTCACATCAGGTGACCAAAATATAGGAGCTTCAGCTTCAGCATCAATCTTTCCAATGAATATTCAGGGTTGATTTCCTTTATGATTGACTGGTTGGCTCTCCTTGCTGTTTAAGGGATTCTGAAGAGCCTTTTGTAGCATCACAGTTCAAAAGCATCAATTCTTCAGCACTCAGCCTTCTTTATGGTCCAACTCTCACATCTGTACCTGACTACTGGAAAAACCATAGCTTTGACTGCATGGAACTTTGTTGGCAAAGTAATGTCTCTGCTTCTGAATACTCAGTCTAGATTTGTCATAGCTTTCCTTCCAAGGAGCAAGCGTCTTTTAAATTTCATTTTAAAGAACCTAATTTTATCTTCCCTATCTACATCAAAGGTCTAAGTTAAATAAGAAATGTAAAGTTATTTTAAAACTATAACCTACCATATGTTTATACTATTGTTGTTTCTATTAATATCAATATACAAATAGTTATAAAGAACTTGAGTCATTCTTAACACTGACAATACTAGAGTACCATATTCTCAACTGAAAAATCACATTTCCAGGGGCAGAGTGGCTACTAGCCCAAAGCTCTGTTAAAACAAATTCATCCTGTCTAGACCTATGCAGCATCAAAAGTGGAAACAGATGACTTAGCTATTTCCTTTTCTCTTTAAACATGACTAGTAATGCTCATTGATATGACTTTGGGGCCAAATATGTGAAGATTAAGTCAGAAAACTCAAGGTAAGACTTGAAAATCAAGGATAAAAAATCCAGTTGAAGATCTAGAGGCATAATTTAAATCATTATGTTTCTTCCAGTTTCTTGCGTACAGTTGAGGTTTATTTTAAACAATTACTATTTATTACTATTGATAACATCTATGGTAAAGTTAATAATAAATAGTGCTGAATTTCAGGGAATGTTGTGTTTAATATTATTCGCTTTGTGAGCTTAATGAGGATCTTTTTTTCTGTTCTCAGTACCCTACCATGTCTGCAATCTGTTACCTATTATTATTAATAAATTATTAATAAAATACTACTTTCATTATGCTGTTCTCTCTTTGGTGATTTAGTGACATCCATAAAGACAGGAGTTTTTGTGGAAGAAATCATTTCTGTATCTCCTAGGAATAATCCTCAACAATCCCCTTTCTCCCTCCACAAGTAATCATTCACCTGGTCCTCCTGATTGTACTTCTGTCATTTTATTTAAAAAGCTCTGGATTCTGTATTTTTTTCTTTCCCACTGGCAATGATTTTAGTTCCCTCCTAGGAGTTATTAAAAAGACCTCCTAACTGGCTCTTCTGCTTTTAATCTCTCTCTCCACTAATTCATTCTTCATGTGAAACACTTTCCAAAACAAGATTTAATTGTGTCCATCCCTCTCCTTGAAATCCTGATGGCTCATTGAAGTTTCTACCTTTATTCTCCTGCCACTGGTCCTTTCCTCTCCCATGGATTCCAGAGATAGGCTATGCTACAATTACACTGAACCTTTGGGCACTGTCCCACCTGAGCCTTCTTATGCCTGTGGAAACATCCCATGTCTTTCCACTGGCACACAGTAGGCATTCAGTAAGTGCATATTGACAGTAACACTGTTAGACTTTATGGAGATGCTTCAAGCTCCCCCAGGCATTTAATTACTTTCTGCTTTGGGCTCCCAAAGTGACTTGGTTCCTGTCTTGATTATTGTTTTGAAACGCTTTAGTCTTTCTTCCAAGAACAGAAGCCCTCTTTTATTGATCATAGTATCTGAATAGTACCTAGTCCCTGAATAGTACTATATATATATTTATTTGTAAGAGCCTGATAAAAAGCAGGGCTTCCCTGGTGGCTCAGATGGCAAAGAATCTGCCTGAAATGTGGGAAACCTGGGTTTGATCCCTGGGTGAGAAAGATCCCCTGGAGAAGGGAATGGATACCCACTCCAGTATTCTTGCCTGGAGAATTCCATGAACAGTGGAGTCTGGTGGGCTACAGTCCATGAGGTCACAAAGAGTCACACACGACTAAGTGACTAACACTCAACACTTTTCCAGTAAATGACAACTGGACGTTTCCTCTGTACCAGTTACTATGCCAGATGCTGGTACACAGTGACTAATAATCCCATTTTCATGGCTCTCTATCCCTGATGGAATAGTAGATCTACCACAGTTGGATCTGAAAAAGAAGCTTCCTATTTGCCTTCACTCATAGCAGATGCCTGGAATATCCCATGACGAAAGGATCAGCCTTTCCTTTTTTAATCAGCTTTTAAAATAGCTCCTTTCATCCTTTCATCATAAATGCTCATACAAGCATTTCTCAGCTTCTGTCACTTGACCTGAGCTTTTCAAAGTATCCCCTGAAGAATCTGATTTGAAAAAAGAAATTGTCAGTTGTGATGAGGTGAAATTGATCCTCAGTCACATGTTCTCCTTTCTCAGACAGCAATACTAACCACCATTCTATTAAGTGGCGCCAATTATGTTTGAGAGTCCATCATGTGACCACGGGGCTATCTAGCCTCATTTGAATGAAATCATTTAGATTTACAGGCCATCTAGAGAGTAAAACATCACAGACCATCAATAAGTTTTACTCTTCACAATCCACCCTTAGGGTGAACTATATAAAATAATACGCTAAGGCATTCCTTTTGTTTTTAAGACAATAATTTTCTTCCCTTCTAATGTAATTGATTTTGCATATTTTTGCCCTAACAAAAAGACTTTAAGGAAAGGCTTTATGTTAATTATTAAGCACATACATATTAAATTCTCATCTTCCAGACCAGGTTGAGAATGTAAGTCAAATATCTGTATATCATTCATAGATGATCAGCCTTCCAAGATTTAGAGTTAATAAAATCCACATAAAATTATAAATGAGTTGATATGGTTTTATGGAATTATAAATAAGTTGATAGCCTCAGGAAGAATGAGTTAACAGCTAACTTTAGATATCACTCCACATTGCCTGAAATATTCTTCATTTTGTCAGATTTCTAATCTTGGATCAATCCAAGTTTTATTTCAGCTAACAAGTTCTGCATTGAGAATATGGGACACTCCAAGGGGCCCAGTCATTCTCAACTTAATACCATTCAGTACCTGATTGGTTATCTCCCGGAAACATTCTAGTGAATATTAGCATCAGATGGATTTTCCCTTGGAATCCAGCTGAAAATAAAGGCAGTCAGATAATGAAACTTTTAATGAATAATGAACTAGAAGAAGTGGTGAAATAGGGAAGGAGGAACACTGTAGAAAGTAGACTGGAGTCTCTCTATTGAAGGGCTTTGTGACACCAAAGGAAAACATGGGAACATCCAGTACTCAGAAGCAAGGTTACTGATAAAACTACTTTTACAGAAAAATTGATCTTAAAGTCAGGTAGTCTACAAACACAGAGTTCAGCTTCACGTCTCTGTAATCTCTTGCCTTTGCCTTTCTCTGTGTGTTGGCTTCACCTGCAACCCGTGTGTGGGCATAGTGTGTGTTAGTCTGACTCTTTGTGACCCCGTGGACTGTAGACCACCAGGCTCCTGTCCATGGAATTCTCCAGGCAAGAATACTGGAGTGGGTAGCCATTCCCTTCTCCAGGGGATCTTCCTGAATCCGGGTCTTCAGCATTGCAGACAGATTCTTTACAGTCTGAGCCACCAGCTGCGACAATTCCAGGTCACAACAATATCCAAAGAAAGATGGCACAGTCTCTTCCTGTGTCGTTGTAGGATGGCCAAACATTTTCCTGAAGCCAAGACAAACTTCCCTAGTATGCTGTGTTGGTTGAAAATATGTCACAAATGGGTGCACAAATCAAATCTCTGGTCACAAGTCCATCTCTGGTCAGGAGAAAGAGAATGCTATGACTGCCTTAGATCAATCTGAATTTAGCTCCTTAAGCTAGAGGTAGAGCCACTACCTCTTGAAGCACCTAGCACCATGGACGAGGACAGAGACCTAAAAAAGTGGAACTCTAATAGGCAGAAAATTCAAGGAAATTGGTTCTTGATTATGTAACCAGTATCTGCTAGGTAGGGTTTCCCTGGTGGTTCAGATGGTAAAGAATCTACCTGCAATGCAGGAGACCTGGGTTCGATTCCTGGATTGGGAAGATCCCCTGGTGAAAGGAATGGCTACCCACTCCAATATTCTAGCCTACAGAGTCCCATGGACAGAGTAGCCTGGTGGGATGTGACTGAGCAACTGAGCACACTCAGGTATCTGCTAAAGGTAAAGGATGCATGATTCTATGAAGTGAAAGAGAAGGAGAGACTTAAGAGGGAGACCTCCAGATCCAAAATTCATAGGCGTTAAACTTTTGCCTAGAATTCAACTCTGGAGTTAAATTTGTCTTTGATGTTAACATCCATTATCATTGTACACCAGTCATAGAAATATATGTCAGTAGAGATCCTCTATTTACCAATTACCTGATAATAGAAACAGTCTATTGATAGAAATATTGAGTATACTAACTAGGACCTCACGCTTCCTTTTTCCAACTGAAGCTAGTATAAAACTAATTTTTGCAATAATGGTTTCACAGACAAAACACTACATATGTCTTGTAATTTCATGAAAAGGTAATTTGATATATGCATGGGTACCTAATATTTTGTGATTTAGTGCTGAGAGGAGATTATATACTGTTTAATTTAATATTTAGATTCATAGTCATTAGTTGCATTTTCTAATATTCTAGTATCACAGCTGATATTTATTCATTTATTTTTCCAAGTAGTATTTACTGTCTATATATTTTATACTACTGTTTTTAAGTTGCTAAGTTGTATCTGACTTCTTAACTGTAGCCCATCGGGTTTCTCTGTCTATGGGATTTCTCAAGCAAGAATACTAGAGTGGATTGCCATTTCCTCCTCCAGGGGATCTTTCCCACCTAGGGATCGAACCTGCATCTTCTGCATTGGCAGGCAGATTCTTTACCACTGAGCCACTTGGGAAGCCCATATATTTTATACCAGGCACTAAGCAAAATTCTAAGAATGCTAACTGTGGCACAAACTGAAAGGATTCTCAAGAACAAATAGATGTTTTGCTTGGTAGGTTTAGAAAGATTTAATGTCTTGCTGCTACTGCTGCTAAGTCACTTCAGTCATGTCTGACTCTGTGCGACCCCATAGACAGCAGTCCACCAGGCTCCCCTGTCCCTGGAATTCTCCAGGCAAGAACACTGGAGTGGGTTGCCATTTCCTTCTCCAATGCATGAAAGTGAAAAGTGAAAGGGAAGTCGCTCAGTCGTGTCCGACTCTTCGTGACCCCATGGACTGCACCTACCAGGCTCCTCCGTCCATGGGATTTTCCAGGCAAGAGTACTGGAGTGGGGTGCCATTGCCTCATATTTTTTAAAATCATCCAAATATAAAGAGACTCTGAAAGAAGTAAGAAAGAAAAAAAATTTTAAGCCAGTTTTCTTCAAATCTGGCACATAAATAGTATGGTGTTTTAAGAATTATTTTGGGGGGACCTCCCTGGGGGTCTAATGGCTAAGACTCTGTGTTCCCAGTGCAGGGGGCCCAGGTTCCATGCCTGGTCACAGGACTAGGTCCCACATGCTGCAACTAAAGATCCTGCATGCCACAACTAAAACTTGGTGCAGACAAATAAATCAATTAAATCTTGTTTTAAAAAAGAGAATTATTTTCAGGACTTCCCTGGCAGTCCAGTGGTTAGGACTCGGCACTTTTACTGCTGTATCTTGTGGTTTAATCTCTGGCGGGGAGCTAGGATTCCGTGGTACAATTTAAAAAAAAAAAATCATTTTCTTAAAACCATCTTGTGGAGGTGAGTTTACATTTGGGAGGAAACTGTTGGGAAATATAAGGCTCTCAGTCTCTGCTGCTTATCTCCATAGATGGTAAAAACACTTAACATGCTCAAACTGATGATATCATCTGCCATTACACCTTTGCAAATAGTTATCTCATTATCAAATGTGAATAGAATAATGAAACAGGAGAAGACTCACGGAATCTGACAAATATATGCCTGTCCAACTAACAAAGCATGCATTTTAAAGATTTTGTGTTTCATAAAATGTAGGAATTTCGACTGTCAAGACCTTGGAGGCAGAGGCTATTTTTACAATTAGACAATTTATGCAACCCCCTGGTGTTTACTATGATACTTTATATTTGACATTGACTTGAATACTTTATACTGAGAAAAACAAAGATAATTCATCTCTCATTGTTCATTTGTAAAATTGCTCATTTGGGGAAAAATTCAAAGTAAGGTGCTCAGGGCTAGAAACAAAAAATACAGTTTTGAAACTACTGGCAACTGAAAATGTACTCAAACAGTAATTTCTGAATATACACAAAAATCTCAAAGTTGAATGCTATTGATACAGGAAAAATTATGGAAACTCACAGGGAATATAAGGGCATTCTTCATAACATTCAATTAGATACAATTCAACTAAACAAATACATTGCAAAATCCTAGGTGAAGGTTAATGAGGGCATAGCTAAGGATACTAGCTTTGAGAATACAAAAACAATTGAGCAATATTACGGCACAGGATGAAATGCAAGCTCCTTAGCGTGGCATGAAATGGCATCACAATCACGCTTCTCTTGTGTTTCCTGTTTCATCTTTTGCCAACTACCCCACATTTAAGCTGTTGAATACAGTCTGGGATTCCCCACATCCTTAGTATCTTCCTGCCTTTCCCCCAATATTTCATTTGTAATATTTTCAAGCTTAAAAATTGGAAGAATTTTACAGTGAACATCCATATGCTCACTATCTAGACCTTATTATTGTTTTATTGTACTTATTTTTTATATAGCTAACTCATCTCTTTACCCCTTTATCCATCAAAGTAAACTGCATGCATTTTCATTAACCACAGATCAGTACTTGTTTATGACCTCTTATTTTCCTACTGAAGTAAAATTTACATGCAGTAAAATGCGTGAATATTAAGTGTGCCGTCCACTGAATTTTGACTAATGCTGTGTAATATAAAGTCCTATTGAGATATCGCATTATATCATCACTTCAGGAACTTCCGTCAGGCCTTAGTTTCCTGTTAATTCCAGCCCCAGCCTTCTACTGCTTAAATTTTTTCCACCGGAGATGAGATTTGTCCTTACCGTCAGAGAATTTCCTATAAATGGGATTATGCAGAATATACTCTCCTCTCATCCAGTGTACTGCTTTTGAGTGTATCCAAGTATATCAGCAGTTGATTCCTTTTTTATTGCTGAGTAGTATTCCTTAGTATGGATGTATCACAGTTTGATTATCCGTTCTTTTATTGACAGACATCTGGGCTGTTTTCTGTTTTTTTCTATTACAAATAAAGCTACTATGAATGTTCTTGTACAAGTCTTTCTTTAAACATATGTTTTCATTTCTTTTGTGTAAAAATTAGTGGAATTACTGGGTCATATGGTAATTATACATTTAACTTTATAAGTCATAGTCAAATCTTTTCCAAAGTAGTTCTACTACATTATACTTCTCTGCCAATGTATGAGAGCTGTGATTGCTCCACACACCCATCAACATTTGGTGTTGTCAGTCTTTTTAATTTTAGCCATTCTGGTGGGTGTGTAATGGCATCTCATTGTGGTTTAATTTGCATTTCCCTAATGAATGATGATATTGAGCCTTTTTTCATGTGCTTGTTGTACACTTACACACTTCCTTTTGTGATGCATCTGTTCAAATCTTTGTCTTTATTACTAAGTTGTAGGAGTTTTTCATATAGCCTGCTTACGAGTCTTTTGTCAGATCTAAGTTTTAAAAATGTTTCTCTAGGCTGTGGCTTACCTATTTATTTTCTTAATGGCATTTTTAAATAATCAGAAGGTTTTGATTTCATGAAATCTTGTTTATCAAGTTTCTCCTTCATGGCTATTGCTTTCCATATCTTAAGAAACATTTGCCTCTTCCCTATTTTGTTTTTTCCTTGAAGCTTTTATGGTTTTAGCTTTCATGTTTAGATACCTAATCTAACTTGATTTATTTTTTTGTATACAGTGTGAGATGGACATTGAGATTCATTTTTTCTATATTGATATATAGTTATTTAAGAACCATTTGTCAAAAAGAATTTCTTTTTCCCATAAGATTGCTTTGGTATTTTGTCAAAAATCAAATGGACGTCTAAGTGAGGATTTATTTGGAGGCTCTCAATTCTGTTCTATTGATCTTTGCTGATATTTATGCTAGTACCATAATTTATTTATTATTGTAACTTTACAGTAAGTCTTGAAATCATGCAGTATTATATAAATGCTTCAATTTTTTCCCATATGTCTTGCATTCTATGCCCTTTGTGTTTCCATATATATGTTTTGGAATCAGCTCGTTGAGTTCTACAGAATATCTGTCTGGGATTATAATTTGGATGACATTGAGCTATAGATCAATTTTGTGTCTTGTCCTTTAAATTTTTTTTCTTTTTCTCCATTCTTTTTTGTAAGTTAACCCCCCTGCTTGAAATATACTTTTTATGTCTTCACTAAAACGTGACTACTATTCATTTTTCAGGACTCAGTTCAAATTGCACTTCTGTTAAGTCTTCCTAGTCAGCCCTCTGTGGAGATAGCATTAATTGCTTATTTCTTCTTTTGCACTCCACAGCTAGTTTTGCATACTTCAATATAACTTATTATATGGTATTATGATTGCTTTTGGTTACATATCATTCTTCTTTTCCTAGACTGGAAGGTCATGAGCGGGGAGCAATATTTTATTCAGAGTTATTCCCCCTCACCTCATGTAGTAACTGGCACATAATAAACTATCCTTAAATTTTTGTCCATGAAACTCTTTATCTGTGTGTCAGCTCTTCACCAGAGGAGACATCTTGGTGGAGGAATACAGACAAGAAACATGTACACAGATAAATGAATAAAATAATTACAGATAATGCTAAGTGACATAAAAACAATAAAACCAAGGGAAGGGACAGGAGACAGAAGAATACAATGCAACTACTTTTCATCAGGTGGTCAGAGAAGGACTCAGAGGAAGTGACAGTTGAACTGAGAAATAAGTGATAAAATGGAACATCCATAGGACTTCTAGGGGGAAGAGCCTTTCAGGCAGAAGGAACAGGAAATGCAAAAGCCCTGAGGTAAAATCAGGTTTAGACCAAAGAAGGGACAATTGTTGGGCAATCAAGCAAATCTAGCAGAGAAGGGTGTCTGGGAAAGTTTCACAGGGCTGAGGCTTGAGAAAATGCGTAGGTGTTATCCTGTCAGAGAAGTCAGAGGGAAAATATTCTAGGCAGAGGGAAATGGCAGGAAGAAACATATAAGGGGAGAGTGGTAGGAGACAAGGTTACAGAGGTCGGTAGAAGTCAAGCAATGTAGGTCTATGGACCTTAGGAGGGTGAATGATTTTATTTTATTTGAAAAAGAAAGTTATGAAGATGAGAAGTCTACACGGAGTACACTTTGTGGAGATCTTGAGTGGCAGGTAGATACAGCTGGGTGACGGGAATGGTGAAGCCCTGAGAACAGGGAGACTGCAGCAGGGACTCGGTGAGACATGAGAGAAATTTTTACTGGAGTTCCTCAGTGGAATGAAAGAGAGGCACCATCTTTGAGTTCTATTGGAGATGTCACAAACAGGTCTTGTGTATGATTGACTCTGAGACGTCAGGAGGACTGGATTGTGGATGAATGCCACTTGTTCTGGCCTGAGTGTGTCGTGGGGCCATTGAGATGGGGAGAAAGAGCACATTTGGACAGAATGAGTAGAAGTGGGGCGAGGCCAGGAATCAGTAGTTGCAGGGTTTCCTAGGTGGTGCTAGTGGTAAAGAATCTGCCTGCCAATGCAGGAGATGCAAGAGAAGCAGGTTTGATCCCTGGCTTGGGAAGACCCACTGGGAGAGGAACTGGCACCAACTCCAGTATTCTTACCTGGGAAATCCCATGGGCAGAGGAGCCTGGTGGGCTACAGTCCATGGAGCCACAAAGAATAGGACACGACTAAGCATTCACATTCTTTTGTTGTGGAAATGTTGAGTTTGAGATGCTATCCAGGAAGCGATGTCATGTAGACGATTGGATGTATGAGTCTGGAACTGAGAGGAAAGGTCAGAACTGGATGTACGTGGGAGTCATAAGCATATGGCAGGCATCCAAGGCCATGGACCTGGAGATCACCAGGAGAGGCAGGGTAGGGGGCGTGGGGAAGAGGACTGAGGAACAATGGAGATTGGGAATGAGGAACTACTGTGATAGGATAGAATCAGAAGTTTGTGATGTCAAGGAAGCCCAGAGACGGAAATGTTCCAACAATGACTATAAGAGATCCAACTAAATGATGAGTGGAAAGCTGGCATGTAAGAACCTTGCAAAATAAAATTACTTGATCATAAAATCCATATCAGTTGAGTCATATTCACATAGCCTGATCATAGTGGATTGAGGAGTGATTTCAAGGGAAGAAAAGAGACAGGTAACATGGACAACTTCAAAAGTTTTGTCCTGAAGGTGATCAAAGAAATGTATAACAGCTAAGGAGGAAGTAAAAGATTGTTTTAATCATTTATTTTCTAACACAGATGATATTAAGACATGTTTGCATGCAGATGGAAATAACCCAACCACAAGGGAGAAAGTGAAAGAAAAAGAATTTAGGAACAAGATCCTTGTTAAGTTCTAACCAAAAATTGCAAACATTTTCTTAACAAGATGAATATATATTTCTTGGAAGCTTTCCAGGTATTTATAATAATTTCAAACTTTAAAAAGTTAGAAGGGACTTCCCTGATGGTTCTATGGTTAAGATATCACCTTCTAATGCAGGGGACGCAGGTTTGATGTCTGGTCAGAGAACTTAGATGCCACATGCTGCAAGGCAGCTAAGCCCTTATGTCGCAGTTACTGAGCCCCTGCACTCCAGAGGCTGTGTGCCACAAGAGAAGCCCACGCACGGCAACGAAGAGCCTACATGCTGCAACAAAGACCCAGTGCAGCCAAAATGTATTTAGACGGTTAGAAAACATGAATAGTAAAAATATCTAGTTCATGGCATTTCCGGAAGATTAAATAATTTGAGATACATATATGCAAAGTTAGAATAGTGCCTGAGTATACATTCAGCATTATTTAGATGATAGGTATCATTTAAAGGTGATTTTCATTTTTTTTTTGCTCTGATTCATTTTTATAGTTTAATTCCCTGAGGGCAATCGTATTTCTTTTAATAGCTCTTGAAGGAACTATGCATAATATGAATATTATATACATGTGGTACATTTATAATTTAGTATAGTGCTGTCACCCAGTAGGCTTTTTACAAATGTTCATTTAACATTCTTCTAGTGAGAGACATCTTTTGTAACTATGCTACATTCATCCAAACTATTAACTCAACTACAGACTATCTGATTTTGCCAGTTGTTTTTTTTTTTCCCATTAGTCCTTGCTCTATTCCAGGACCTAATCCAGGATAAACATGACATTAGATGTCCTATCTTCTTAGTCTCCTTCTATCTCAACTGTGCCCTGGTCTTTCCTCATTTTTCACGATCTTGAAAATTTTGAAGAGTTATGGTCAAGCATTCCATAGGTTAGTCTGACTAATCTCATGATTAGACTAGGATTATGGATTTAGGAGGGCTTCCAGGTACCACTAGTGGTAAAGAACCTACCTGCCAATGCAGGAGACGTAAGAGATGGTTCAGCCTCTGAGTTGGGAAGATCCCCTGGAGGAGGGCATGGCAACCCACTCCAGTTTTCTTGCCTGGAGTATCTCATGGACAGAGGAGCCTAGCAGGCTACAGTCCATAGTGTCACCCAAAGTTGGACATGACTGAAACAATTTAGCATGCACACAGACATGGATTTGAGAAATAATTCCACAGAGGTGAATTGACACTGTCCTTGTATCATGACATCCACATGAGTTATTACTGACAATATTAACCTTGGTCACTTTGTTAAGGTGCTGGGTGCCAGGTTTCTTCACTACAAAATTGTGTTGTTTTGTTTCTTTCCACACTTTACAGCAAGTCACTGTGTCTAGCTCATACCCAAGAAGCGAGGAATTAAGTCCACTTCCAGGAGCAGAAGTATCTAGATACATTCTTTGCAATTTCTTGTAAGAAAATTTGTCCCTTAACCCGTTTCTTTATTCATCCAATCATTTATTTAAATCAGTGTGAACTGTTATTGAAAGTGTGTTAGTGTTAGTGCTCAGTCATGTCTGACTCTTTGCAACCCCGTGGACCATAGCCCGCCGGGCTCCTCTGCCCATGGAATTCTCCAGGCAAGAATACTGGAGTTGGTTGCCATTCCCTTCTCCAATTATTTCTTGAATTATAAGCCAATACTCTATTTTGTTGCTCCAGTTTTGGTCCTTGGGTTCTTTGGGGTTAACTTCTGTGTCTTTTTTACATACTCTCCTTCTTTTTTATTTTTACCCATTCTTTGAAAGCATAGTAAATGACAATGTACACACGAAAAAGTGCCATGTACAATTTAAACACATTGTCGTCCTCTAGAAACTTAATCTTTGTTGGCAGTTACCTTTAATTAGGCATTATGCAATACATACTTCCTGATGTCAACTGTTTTCATTTAAGGTTTTGTTTTTAAAGAGTGAGGTTCCTTGAAATTTTTCACATATTGTTCCACGACCAAAAAAAGAACCTGAAAAACAACTGATAGAACATTGAGTGTTCCCTATGCTTCTCACTCTCCTGGAAAGCGAGAAACCTGTTAAAAGAATGCTTTAATGATTCTGTTTTCCTATTAAAAATAACAACAAGGTAAATATATCTGCTTGGTTGAGAGATGCGACTTAAAGTGAAGGAAGGGCCTCATGATCTTGGTATCTTGTTGCTTTAGAAATACTAGAATAGCACTGCTAAGTGCTCTCATAATGCCTTTCTAAATATTTATTTGAGAGGTTCTTGCAGAGGCTTTTCTGAGCCATCAGGCATTCATGAGCATGACTAAACTGGCAGTCAGGCAATTTTCTGGAGAGAAATGCAAATGCGATGAAGATCTTTGTATCTATCATCTACAAGTTAGTTCAGAAAGAAGCCAGGAAGCTGAGTTGGAAGAATAACAAAAGCATTTATTTAGAAACTTACAGAGTTTAGTAGATTTGTAATTTAGTATACTTGAAAAAAAAAAACCTAACAGTGTAAAGTACTGACTTTGTACTAAGCATTAGAACAGACATTAGAACATAAGCATTAGAACAGTACTTACTTTGTACTAAGCATTAGAAAGACACCTTTCTCTTTTTTTAATGTATTTGTTTTTAGTTGGAGGATAATCGCTTTACAATATTGTGTTGGTTTCTGCCATATATCAGCATGAATCAGCCACAGGTATGCATATGTCCCCTCCTTGCGGCCCTCCCTCCCACCTCCCACCCCATCCCACCCCTCTAGTTTGTCACAGAGCACTGATTTGAGCTCCCGGAGTCATATATCAAATTCCCACTGTCACCTTTCTCATAACGTTAGAGGTTAAATCTTTACCCAAGATCGTTGTACTAGTTTTGCTTCAAGTTACAGAAAATCCAAAACTGCAGTGGCAGATATAGAAGTTTATTTCCCTCTTGTGTTAGAGCCTTTGAGCTGATAAGCTGTTTCAAGTTATGCATGGACTTGACCTTAGAGTCCAAGATGGCTGCATATGTGTTCTAAGCAGGAGGAAGGAAAAAGAGGTCAAAAAGTGCACCATGCTGCTCTTTAGAAAGATTCCCAAAAGTTTCCCCTTGACCTTTCTGTTTATACCCTCTTGGTCAGAACTTAGGCATGTAGCCATATCTTGCTGCAAGTTATGCTGGAAATGTAATTCTTTTTCTAAGTGGCTTTGTGCCCAGTCAAGTTTTCTACATCTACAGAGGGGAAGACAGATATTAGGGACAACCGGAAGCCTCTACGATAGTCATAAAGGCACAGACGTGATTTGAACTCAGATACGTCCTGCCCTCATAGTCTTTCTAAAACAAATTTGTTCATGGAGAAAGGTATAGAAAAGACATTGAATTGGCCCCACTTTTAGCATTAGCAAGTTGAGTGAAAGAAAGGAACATGTGTGAAACAAGGTATGCAAAAAAGCTAAAGAAGTGTGAAGGGGGCTTTGAAAATCCATCTACATTGTCAAAGAGGTATCTTCATAAGGCTTCAGATCCTCCTGGAAAGGAGGAACAATACTGGGACTTCCCTGGTGGTTCTGTGGTTAAGAATCTGTCTGCTAATGCAGGGGACACGGGTTCAATCCCTGGTCCAGTAAGATTCCACATAATGCAGGGCAACTAAGTCCAAGCGCCACAACTACTGAGCCCATTCTCTAGAGTCTAGGAGCCACAACAAGACAAGAAACCACTGCAATGAGAAACCCGCACACTGCGATCAGAGAGTAGCCACCACTCACCACTAGAGAAAGCCCATGTGCAGCAACAAAGACCCAGTGCAACCATAAATTAAAAATAAAACTTTATTAAAAAAAAAAAGAGAAATAACAATGATTTGAGGACCACTGTCCACAGTTCTAAACCAGACCTGTGCTGTCAAATATTACAGCAGCCACCAGCGATATGTGGCTATTGAGCATTTGGTGACTAGTCAAGATGTACTGTAAGTTTAAAACATGCATTGTGTTTCAGACTTAGTACAAAAAAAAATTTAAGTGTATCAGAGTAATTTTTTTCTACTGACTATATTTTGAGAGTATAACATTTTTGCTATACGGGATTAAATAAAATATATTGTTAAATTACTTTCACATATTTCTTTTTACTTTTTAAATGTAGCTACTATATTTAAAATTGCATATGGGACTCACATTTGTGGATGTGTTATATTTCTATTTTAATTTGTCCTACAGCTGTCGTATCATCGAAACAGTTTTTAAAAATGTTCGTAGGATCTGTGAGAAAGTCATCTCTGAGGGTTCCAGAAGGAAGGATGTGGTAAACTGGCTCAAATAAACGACCTCAGGTTCTCTCTGGGATTTCTTGCTCAGCTTCTATGAATGTCAATGACGCTGGCTGATCTCTGGATAACGTGTATGGATTGACTCCAACCCGCCTCTCCAAGCCACACTTCAGAAGCATATGGCCCTTGTTATTACTAGACAGATAAGATGATTTATTAAGATTACTTTTTGAAAGCACCTCTGTTTGATTTATTCACATCCACAAGGGGAATACTTTCAGGTTCGACTGAGTAATAACAGCTGGTCAGCACAGTCTTGAAGAACCTCGTGATTTCTCGAAGGTGGCTGAAATCAAGTCCTCAAGCACAAGTAGTAGTATAGTAACTTAATAAGTCTTTGGCTGGCTCAGAAGTATTAAATTCATTAAAGTAATGAGGTGCTTTCTCATTAACCTCTTATCTATCTCTAGCTTCAGGTTCTCTTTAGCAGTGATTGATCTATACTTTCCAGAAGAAAGTTCAGTGTTCTCTCTACTTAGAAAAAGAAGGCAGATTTGAGGAGTTCTACATTTTTCTGTTCATTAGTATTTTATCATATATTGCCAGCAATAAGTATATCTCTCCCTTATTCTCCTATTCTGAATACACTTTTGTGTATATATGCACACATACATGTTTTATATTATTAGTAGTAATAATATTGTTCTTGGGTTGGCCAAAAAGTTCAGGATGGGGGCCACATGTACAGCCATGGCTAATTCATGTCAATGTATGGCAAAACCACCACAAAATTGTAAAGTAATTAGCCTCCAATTAAGTAAATAAATTAATTTCTATGACATCTTATATAAAAACCCAAAAGGACTTTCTGGACATACAAATACATAATCAACAATAACATAATTATATGATTAATTAATATTTTATATAATATTATAAGATCATGGCATCTGGTCCCATCACTTCATGGGAAATAGATGGGGAAACAGTGGAAACAGTGTCAGACTTTATTTTTTGGGGCTCCAAAATCACTGCAGATGGTAATTGCAGCCATGAAATTAAAAGACACTTACTCCTTGGAAGGAAATTTATGGCCAACCTAGATAGCATATTGAAAAGCAGAGACATTACTTTGCCAACAAAGGTCCGTCTAGTCACTG
>NW_011494942.1:10285059-10290813 GCF_000754665.1 Bison bison bison | reverse complement strand
AGATAGCATATTGAAAAGCAGAGACATTACTTTGCCAACAAAGGTCCGTCTAGTCAAGGCTATGGTTTTTCCTGTGGTCATGTATGGATGTGAGAGTCGGACTGTGAAGAAGGCTGAGCACCGAAGAATTATATGCTTTTGAACTGTGGTGTTGGAGAAGACTCTTGAGAGTCCCTTGGACTGCAAGGAGATCCAACCAGTCCATTCTAAAGGAGATCAGTCCTGGGTGTACTTTGGAAGGAATGATGCTAAAGCTGAAACTCCAGTACTTTGGCCACCTCATGAGAAGAGTTGACTCATTGGAAAAGACTCTGATGCTGGGAGAGATTGGGGGCAGGAGGAGAAGGGGACGACAGAGGATGAGATGGCTGCATGGCATCACCGACTTGGTGGACATGAGTTTGAGTGAATTCCGGGAGTTGGTAATGGACAGGGAGGCCTGGCGTGCTGCGATTCATGGGGTCGCAAAGAGTCAGACATGACTGACTGACTGAACTGAACTGAACTGAATATTATAATTACATTATAATATTAACATCATCATATAATATTATATAAAATTATATATATAGTATCTATTATATATTATTATATAACTATTTTATTATATATTATATATGTGCATATGTATATAAATACAATATCTTATTTTTCTGAATATTACATATATGTAGGTAGACAAATAGAGAATCAATTTTCATGCCATTAGCATTTTTATCAAATTTTGTCTCATTCCAGATTTCAAATATTCTATTTGTCCATTCTGCCATTGTAATGATCTTTTATTAGCTTCACATTATTTAGCACCCTCATGGTTCATTTGAACAGTTTGCAAATACATGATACCAAATTAAAATAGTACATAAATGGCAACCCATTACTGTACTCTTGCCTGGAAAATTCCATGGACAGAGGAGCCTTGTAGGCTACAGTCCGTGGGGTCACAAAGAGTCGGACACAACTGAACGACTTCACTTCACTTCGTCTATAACATTTAAAGCAAAGCACACCTTTGATAAAGAACTTTAGAAAGTTTTCTTCTTTAACAAATATTGCCCTTGATGGCCCAAAAATTTTTTAAATGTGTCAGTGAAGGCAAGAGAAAGGAAATGTTGGCAGTGAGGAGAGGCAATTGTCTATTCAAAGTGTACTAGTTTTTAAAAAGTTATGTTAAATTACTTAAGATATTTAAGTTTTGTAGACCACTATTGTTTGGTTGTCCCCAGTTCTTCTCTTCTGGGACAAGCACCACTTAAGAGGTTTGTCTGCCTTGAGCTTCAGCATGGTGGTTCTTGTAGTAATGGTCAACTGTAGTACCCAAACCAATAACCACAAAAATGATGATGTGATGCAAGTTGAACTAATAATAGTTTTTCCCCAATAGTTTTTCACCATTTCCAGGAAATGGTGAAGGACAGGGAAACCCGGAGTGCTGCAATCCATGGTGTTTCAAAGAGTCGGACATGACTGAGCAACAGAATAACAACAACCACCCCAGGATTTAGAAAAGAGAGCTTTTCTTCACTGAAGAAAGTGAAGGAGAAAGAGTGTGCCTGATCATGTGACTGGTTTGAGAGCATATCACTGATATGCAAAGAGGAACAGATTCATGGGATGGACAGAGAGTTCTCAGAGTTTTTGTGTAGCTGGTTTCATTAATATCTAAGGCATAGATGTATATCCTATCCTTAATGACAATCCAGTTAGACAAGGCAATAAATTTCCCTTTGCCTAAGTGAATTTGAGTGGTGTATCTGTCACTTGAGAGCCAAACGTGCCCTGGCTAATACATTATCCTTTTGGTAGTCAGCCTACAAGACCGCTGCCAAAGATCACCAACTCTGGCAGTCACACCTTTGTGTAATATCCTCATAGATTGAATAGGAAAGTGATCAATAAAGTATAATGAATGTGATGGTCTGTGACTTTGTAGCTTCACAGAAAGTATTAAGGCTTCTATTTTCATCTCACCCATTGATTGCAGAGGAGGGGGCCAGCTGCCATGTTGTAAGGATGCTCAAGCAGTCTCAAGAGGAGACATACATTGAGAAGAACTAAAGCCACTTGCCAACAGCCAGGACCACTTTGTCACCATATAAGTAAGCCACCTTTGGAACCAGATTCTCCAGCCCCAGCAAAGCCTCCTAATGACTGCATGAGAAACCTGACTGAAAGCCACCTGCCAAACCCCCTTAAATCCTAGCCTTTAGAAACTATAAGATATAATGAATATTTATCATTTCAAGTATCTGGTTGGGGATAATTTCTGAGCCCAGGCAAATATATTATCTATATCAAAACAGATAACTCATACAGCTTTGAAGGAATATTGGAAAGAAGTGAGAAGCTTCCTACAATAATATAGTTCTTTCCCAGAGAGATGGTCAGAGACTACGTTGGCTGATACCCATTATTCCTATCCTGTCTGCTTTGCACACTTAACTTGCATTAGCATCAATCATAATAGAAGCTACTATCTCAACATAAAAGAAAAATAGCAAATCAACTCATTTGAATTCCATTTCATGACAAAGAATAATCTGTGAGTTTAAATAAGATTCTAGATTGACTCTTACTTAAACATATCAAATCTCACTTGCTGTTGCTCATAGAAGAGTAAATATTAACTTCTTGGAGACATTTAAACACATTTTTCCCACTGGTCAATATAATAAAGGTAAGACTTTCTCTCAGACAAATGAGTAATTGAGAACTACTGTTAATATAATCTAAGGAGGACTCTAACATTGGATTTTATAATTGGCTTCTCTACTAGAATATTAGATTTTAGTTTGATGTAGTATAATACACAAAGTTATTTTTTGATGTGGTATTTTTAAGTTTGTTAAATAGCATTAAATATTTACCTTTTTTTTCCTGCCTTCATTTTCCATGTTTCTAGTTTTGGTAATTATTATGTGCCCTTTTATTGGAATTCAGTTCAGCTTCACCCTCAAATGATAACTCAACAAATGGATGTAAGTGCTTGTTCTGTTGGTCTCAACATGAGGTAGAGGCTTGAATGCCAAAAAACCCATGTTTTTTGGGGGTCCCAGCATTATTTATGGTGTGATTTCACATATATTCTCTGTACTTATTTCTCTCATATATCAAATAAGCGCCCTGAATATGTACAATCCTAAAATTCTATAAAATTGGGTAAGTCACTGAATATTGAGTTTTCAATTATCTGTCTGGTAAACTGGCATGAAAAATAACCCACACTGGTACATATAAAGCAATTTTAGTGGTACATATAACTACTGGTACATATAAAGATTTTAGTGTTCCTGATACCTAAGGTTGTGTTTTGTATAATGATCTCACTATTGGAAAGATTTTTGAAAAAAGAAGCATTATTAATAAGGTAAAATTAATGTTCTAGAATGTTGTTAAGAAAAAGTACCTAGAAGCCAGAAATGAGTCATAATTATAAAAATGATAATACCTTATCTTTGAAAAGCACAGTATTTTCAAGGAATTGTGATTTAAATTAAAATTGAATTACATATTAAATAATATGTGTGAATAACCCAATGAGGTAATGCCCCTTCTTTATGTTCTTCCTATTTCCTTGACTGTACAATGAAAAATCTCTGAAAGGCTGGATTTTCACAGTAACAATATAGTTCAGTATCTATAGTACAACATAGTACTTCTATAGCAAACATTGACTATAACTCAGTCAGCATTTTATTCATGAAGCTGCTGAAAAATCCTTCTCTAAACCAGTAATAAAAAGATTAAGTCATGACCAGTAGAGTTATATTATTCAGTATCTGACATGAAACTAACATTTATTTAGTTACAAGGACCCTGGTGCATTATACACTGTATCTTACTAGATCAGCACATCAAACCTATGAAGGAGGTACCATTCTCCCCATCTTCAAAACAAAGAAAGAAAGGCAAAAGAAGGTAATTAACTTATGCATTTTGACATAACAAGAATGAGAAGGAACCGGGATTTGACACACATCTCTTAGGATAGCTTTCAGACTTTGTTTTAAGCTGTAGAATCTTAAGGCAAAAGCTTCTGTGCATGTGAAAAATAGAAAACAGATAAATTCCTGGGTGTTTGGGTTGGCAGCTGGTTGTGTGTGCTGCTTCACTTCTCTTCCTGTCTCTGTCTTTGACTGTCCTGGAACATCCCCAGCTGAAAAGTACTGGGTTATGTGCTACGCCTTTGTTTGTTTTTATTTTTAATTTTGGCTGTGCTGGGTCTTTGTTGCAGCAAGAAGGCTTCTCTAGTTGTGCTGTGTGGGCTCTCTACTTGTGGCACTCAAACTCAGTTACCCAGAAGCATGTGAGATCTTAGTTCCCCGAGCAGGGATCAAACCCATGTCCCTGCATTTGGAAGGCAGATTCTTAACCACTGGCCCACCATTATGCCTTCCTAGTCTAGCCTTTTTTTTTTTTTTTTTTAATATCAACAATCTTCCTTTAGGGTGCCAAAACCTTTTCTACTAATAAAAATGTTTGACAAGCCAGAGCAAATCATATTGGGCTTCCTTGGTGGCTCAGTCGGTAAAGAATCCACCTGCAATACAGGAGACCTGGGTTTGATCCCTGGGTCAGCAAGATCTCCTGGAGAAGGAAATGGCAACCCACTCCAGTACTCTTGCCTGAGAATCCTATGGGCAGAGGAGTCTGGTGGGCTACAGTCTGAGGTCGCAAAGAGTTGGACCAACTAAGCACACACACATTCTATATATTATTATACAAGGTAGACATGATGATGATAAATTCTACTTGGCATATAAATAGCATCTGTTTAGTTTCCATGTTAATAACACATGCACAGGTCTTTTAAGGAACTTAGCTAGTTTTACTCTTCTCTCCTGAAAAGCATTTGCGTAGCTCTTTTTGAGAAGTTCTATTTAGCTGTGTTCAGCTCATTTCAGTTCAGTTCAGTCACTCAGTCGTGTCCAACTCTTTGTGGCCCCATGGACTGCAGCATGCCAGGCTTCCCTGTCCATCACCAACTCCCGGAATTTACCCAAACTCATGTCCAATGAGGTGGTGATGCCATCCAACCATCTTATCCTCTCTCGTCCCCTTTTATTCCTGCCTTCAATCTTTCCCAGCATTAGAGTCTTTTCAAATCAGTCAGCTCTTCACATCAGG
The DNA here is from genome assembly GCF_000754665.1 of Bison bison bison. Classification (NCBI taxonomy): domain Eukaryota; kingdom Metazoa; phylum Chordata; class Mammalia; order Artiodactyla; family Bovidae; genus Bison; species Bison bison. The sequence continues at coordinate 10,285,686 of NW_011494942.1, read as the reverse complement.
TGGCCAAAGTACTGGAGTTTCAGCTTCAGCATCAGTCCTTCCAATGACCATCCAGGACTGATCTTTAGGATGGATTGGTTGGATCTGCTTGCTGTCCGAGGGACTCTCAAGAGTCTTCTTCAACACCACACTTCAAAAGTATCAATTCATCTGCGCTCAGCTTTCTTTATAGTCCAACTCTCACATCCATACATGACCACTGGAAAAACCAAAGCCTTGACTAGACGGACCTTTGCTGGCAAAGTAATGTCTCTGCTTTTGAATATGCTGTCTAGGCTAGTCATAACTTTCTTTGCAAGGAGTAAGCATCTTTTAATTTCATGGCTGCAAGCACCATCTGCAGTGATTTTGGAGCCCAGAAAAATAAAGTCAGCCACTGTTTCTACTGTTTACCCATCTATTTGCCATGAAGTGATGAGACCAGATGCCATGATCTTCGTTTTCTGAATGTTGAGCTTTAAGCCAGTTTTTTCATTCTCCTCTTTCACTTTCATCAAGAGGCTCTTTAGTTCTTCTCTTTCTGTCATAAGGGTGGTGTCATCTGCATATCTGAGGTTATTGGTATTTCTCCCAGCAATCTTGATTCCAGCTTGTGCTTCCTCCAGCCCAGCGTTTCTCATGATGTAC
>NW_011494942.1:10261545-10284959 GCF_000754665.1 Bison bison bison | reverse complement strand
GGTGACAATATACAGCCTTGATGTACTCCTTTTCCTATTTGGAACCAGTCTGTTGTTTCATGTCCAGTTTTAACTGTTGCTTCCTGACCTGCATACAGATTTCTCAGCTGTGTTAGCCTTGTGTTTTTGCCATGTAACTCTGCCCATGAGACAGAGACTGACAAAGCTTGGAAGACTGGTGGCCGGTGATGAAGCCTGGCATGAGAGGCATGCCGTTTCTTCTCTGGCAGAGTTTTAGTATGAAACATCCAGGGAGGGTCAGCCTTGGGTAAATGCAGAAGTGAGGAGAGGGGTGACAGGAAACAGAAGCCATGAGTAAGCAAAGCCATGAGGCAGAAAGAAAGTGAGCAGCATGGAGTCAATAGCAATAGTTGGAAAAATAAGCAGGTGGAGAGACACAGCCAGAGGAGCTGAGTCATGTGCATGGCAGCAAGCCAAGAGCTCCTGTGAGGTCACCAAAGGGGAGCTTATATGGCTAGACTAGAGCTTTTACTCAGTTGTTGCAGAGTGCCTAGAACAAAAATCTAGTTTTCCATGAGCCTGCAGTGAGAACTTTACCCATCTTTTCTACTTCCCCATGTTGTATCCTTTTAAATGATGGTGGTGGTTTAGTGGCTAAGTCGTGTCAGACTCTGTGACCCCGTGGACTGTGTCCCACCAGGCTCCTCTGTACATGGGATTTCCCAGGCAAGAATACTGGAGTGGGTTGTCATTTCCTTCTCCAGGGGATCTTTCCAACCAGGGATCAAATCCACTTCTCCTTCATTGGCAGAAGGATTCTTTACCAACTAAGCCACCAGAGACACCATCCTTCTAAATAAACCTATTTAATTGAGCCAAGTGACCATTTCTCCTTTTTTGCCACCATAAAGAATCTAATTAACACAACACTGAAAACTTGCACAAAGCCTGGAATGTAACAGGAGCTTCATATAGCGTGGCTATTATTAGTTTTAAAGAGATTCTTCAAGCAAAAGCAAAAACTTCAGACTAATACTCAAATCCAAGTGTTGCAGTTGGTTTGAATTTGTAGCTTGGTAGCTGTCCATGGGGTCGCACAGAGTCAGACACGACTGAAGTGACTTAGCATGCGTGCATGCATTGGAGAAGGAAATGGCAACCCACTCCAGTATTCTTGCCTGGAGAATCCCAGGGATGGAGGAGCCTGGTGGGCTGCGGTCTGTGGGGTGGCAGAGAGTCAGTCATTAGCAGCAGCAGCAGCAGCAGCAGCAGATTTTTTTCCTCCCCTGTCCTTTAAAGATTTTTTTTTAATTCTAGGAGAGTACCCAATTTGGATAAGTTTAGGTGTGGAAATAAAACACATGTTCTAACAATTTGGGAGAGATGGATGAATCTCTTGAGATATGAGGTTTCACAAAATATTTCAAATTATTTTTCAAATATTATTGGCTTGGCAAAACCAAAATGATTTTCTAGAAGAATTTCTCCTTTTAACATTCAAATGTCCTCAAGGGAAATGTAATATACATATTTCTAACTCATTCTACGTAACTCAGTATTATCTAATAGGACTTGATTGATGTTTAAAAATTCAATGAGTATTTTAACTAAGAGGTTTTTTTTGGATGGTGATAGTGCTTTTTCAGAAAAGAGTTGAGTTAGATGATTTTTTAAAAGGGTCTTAGAACTTGGCCTTCAAACCTTACCAAATATTTTTCCTTCCTTTGTATAACAGGGAAAAAGTAATATCTGAAAAATCTCCTTTCTTCCAGGGACGAACAAAACTACAGTAATTTGAATTCCAGAAAACTAAGGCAACAGAGGAGAAGCCAAACATATTCTTAACCTAGATGTTAAAAAAGAAAGAAAGAAAACAAAGAATAAAGGGAGGGATAAAGAAAGGGTAAAGGGTGAGGGAAGAAGAACAAAGAGAAAGAAAAAGAAAAAAGAACCAGTGAGATGATAAAGAATTACAGATTTGTGAACTGAGTGACATGTAATCAATGATCTAAATTTCTCTGTAGGATGCATGCAGTCTCAGAACTCTGGAAAGATCAGTGGGTATGAAATTATACTTTGGCTCTATTCCCTTGGTGCCCTATGCTGCTCTCATTGTAATTATCATCAAACTTTATTGAAATCCCTTCATAATGGATAGCTCTGACTGCGCTGTGGACTGTGTGAGGGTAAGGTCCATGTTTGTCTTGTTCTGTATTATCCCCAGAACCAGCATAATACCCAGAAAAGCAGATGCTCAAATTATTTGATGAATAAAATGCTATAACTGTGCCATCTGGGGGTTAAAAGCACAAGCTCTGGAATCAAATTCAATGTCATTTTCCACCTCTGTAGATTGGATAGAGTAACAGTGCCTGCCTCACTGATTCGTAGTGAGGATTTGATGAGAAAATACACATATGCCGGAGAAGGCAATGGCAACCCACTCCAGTACTCTTGCCTGGAGGGTCCCATGGACGGAGGAGCCTGGTAGGCTGCAGTCCATGGGGTCGCTAGGAGTCAGACACGACTGAGTGACTTCACTTTCACTTTTCACTTTCATGCATTGGAGAAGGAAATGGCAACCCACTTCAGTGTTTTTGCCTGGAGAATCCCGGGGACGGGGGAGCCTGGTGGGCTGCTGTCTATGGGGTCGCACAGAGTCGGACACAACTGAAGCAACTTAGCAGCAGCAGCAGCAGCCCTAAGCAAGGTGTTTGGCATATTGGTAGTGTTGAAAAAATGTTCTCTATAACAATCATCCTTACTATCCCCCGACTAGCAATGAATCTCAGCATTTGTCTTCAAAAAAAGAGGGAAGTTTTTACAAAAGCCAAGTGAAGATAGATTTAAAAACACACACACACATTGTGATGTAATCATGTACATTTTATCAGCACTATCTGAAGCATCACTGGTGATGCTCCCTTGCAAATTTCTCTTTTTTTTTTTTTCCAATTGGCTGGTTGGCCATTCTCACCAGTAGTGAGTAATTTGATCTTGCTCATTTCTGGCTGAATTCAGTTGGCTGTGGAAAAGGCATGCCGAAAAGTATGAAGGATTGTAACTCTAGATTCTTTCAGCCTAGTAAGTATGTCAATCGTCTAAAAGAGTGGCCATGATTTAATGGTTACATAGTCAAGAATTCCTAGAGTAAGGCTTTTCTTTTTTCAACACTAGTATGACTCTGACCTTGAACAGAGTGTGCTTAGGTCATTCTGGAAGTATCCCTTGGACAGATGACACAGAGATTGAAAAGCTATAAATGACTTGCCTGTAAGTCCAGAAATGACATTAGCGTTTACTTTTCAAAATTGTTAAGATTTTTATTACCTTTTTAATAGACTATAATTCCTTTATAATGTTGTGCTAGTTTCTGTGGTACAGCAATGTGAATCCTCTATATGTTATACATATATCCTCTTCTTCTGGGATATTAACCTTTACATGAACCCAAGAATGAGGCTGGAGGGCTATAATAAAAGCTAGAATTTATAAAACATCAATCAAGTGTGAGATGTTTTATAAATATTATTTTCAATTCTTATAAAAAACCTATGAAAGCCACTCTATATTTCCCAGTTTACAGATAAGAAAACTGAGACTCAAATAGACTGTCATTTGCTCAAAAGTTCACAGGTTTAAAAATCACTGGACTGTACCATCTTCATATTTTTTATATAAATCTAAAACTTCTGAAATGTGAAGCTTATTTTAAAAAGCAAATTAAAACATTTCTTTTGTAAATGGAAACCTTCAGAAGAAAACATTGATTTAAAAAGTAAATTTCTAAAACACAAACTTTGAAAAAAAATCACTACACCTGAGAATAAACCTGGACCTGTCTTGACTTTAATGTGAAGAGCCTATGGTTTGCTGCTTTCCTAGGGCTTGCATATGGAATTTATAATAAGACGGAAACCATTATGTGGATGGGTGGGGTTTTTGTTTTGCTGTTGGGTCATACTCTTCTTAAGAATAGAAGAGTTGCCTGTCTTATTCACTCTTTTCTGTTTGCCATTCACTCCAATGCCTGGCATAAAATAATACACATTAAATATGAATTGAATGAATGAATACATGCCCCCTTTTCCTTGGTGGCCTCTTGGAATGCAATGAGTAGATACCACTAATTCATCAAACATATTGTCAGGCATTGTTTTCATTAAGGTCTTCAATCAGCAAACAGCGCAGGGACTTATTGCTTTAGTATGTTCCATAGGATGGGAGGGAATCTGAGGATCTCTGAGGATGCACCCCCAGTCTCTCTTACATACACACACACACACACCTATCTGCTTTAAAATTCTCTCCACTTGCTAGCCATACTGTCTAATTCACACCACTTTAAAAATTGCTCTATTAAATGAATAAAAGCTCATTTAAGGAAAGTAATAAGGTGAAAAGTCTTTTAGCCTTAGGAAGGGAAGAAAAATTCTATTAAAGGGGATGTGACAACTAAAAAGAGCCTGTTGGAGTCCAGGCAAGGAAAGCCAAGGAGCCTGTTTTGAGACAGTAGGTTGAAGACTGTGTACCATGGATGCCCTGAGACCATGGCAAGAGTAACTGAGTTTTTCAGTCAGGAGCTTCACAGGTAAAACATCAGAACCCACTTCTGCATGATGGCTAAGCCAGGCCTTGTCTCCTCCACTGTGACTGGACAGTGGCAAATGGTTAACATGGCTCTACTCTTACGTTCCCCATTCCGTAAGAATGCGAGCCACGTCTGATGTGCTCACTGGAGTGCCTTGAGCAATGATACAGCACTGGTACTGAGTAGGTGCTCAGTACATATCTATATCTGGCATGTTTTGTTTCAAGCATTTCATTTCCTAATCACTCTGGGAAAAAATGGATACAGGTAAGAAAACCTTCCAATTGGCAGTTGTAAAGATTGCATAGCGTTTGCACGAGCAGTTCTTAGTTTTTCTGCTTCTTTATTTCTCTTTTTAAAGGTTATGTATTATTTTATTACTTTACAGGCAACAAACTTAATGGTAAAATTTTTAAATAATTAAAAACTTTAAATTTCACCACCCACTATTTAGTTTACTGGATAGACTTCTGAATACATATGTAAATATTAATTTCTTATTACAAAAACAGGATCATGTAATTTTATAATATACTTCTTGATAAAAGTGAAAGTGGAGTGTGAAAAAGTTGGCTTAAAGCTCAACATTCAGAAAACTAAGCCCATGGCATCTGGTCCCATCACTTTATGGCAAATAGATGGGTAAACAGTGGAAACAGTGGCTGACTTTATTTTTTTGAGCTCCAAAACCACTGCAGGTGGTGATTGCAGGAAATTAAAAGACGCTTACTCCTTGGAAGGAAAGTTATGACTAACCTAGACAGCATATTAAAAAGCAGAGACATTACTTTGTCAACAAAGGTCCGTCTAGTCAAAGTTATGGTTTTACCAGTGGTCATGTATGGATATGAAATTTGGACTATAAAGAAAGCTGAGCACCGAAGAATTGATGATTTTGAATTGTGGTGTTGGAGAAGACTCTTGAGAGTCCCTTGGACTGCAAGGAGATGCAACCAGTCCATCCTAAAGGAGATCAGTCCTGGGTGTTAATTGGAAGGACTGATGCTGAGGCTGAACCTCCAGTACTTTGGCCACCTGATGTGAAGAGCTGACTCATTTGAAAAGACCCTAATGCTGAGAAAGATTGAAGGCAGGAGAAGAAGGGATGACAAAGGATGAGATGTTGGATGGCATCACCAACTCAATGGACATGAGTTTGGATAAACTACAGGAGTTGGTGATGGACAGGGAGGCCTGGCATGCTGCAGTTCATGGGGTCACAGAGAGTCAGACACAACTGAGTGACTGAACTGAACTGATTTTCATTCAGTAATATTTTGGTAATAAATCATAATAAATAATTCTATACCACCATTCTCAGTGGCAATATGGCATTCTTAAGTGGCTATACTATGTTCTATATTAACAATCTCTTAGCATCCATTTTTTTGCTAGTGTAACTATGCTAAATATGAACCTTATTACATATTTAGAACATATTTCAAACATTGAACAAACTTTTACTGAAGTCTGCAGTTAACGGGAAAGAATACTACAGAAGACCTAAACCGGATATTAGAGCTGGTAACTCTAGAGTCCATGGGGCCCCTCAATGGCCTATAGGCTATTTTCAACCTTAATCATGTCTGCTGCCCTACTGAAGAGTTTTCTCTACATCCATCCATCTTTTGATTTATCTTTAGAATAGACTCTGCCCCTTATTGTTAAGAAAGCTTCATTGTCCATGGTCTATCTTTACCTCTGTTCTCCCTTTACTTCCATTCCCAGCCAGAAAATGTCATGCTAGCAGGATAGGATTCCAAAAGAAAATTTGTATCTATTGGGGTGACCTCCCCGGTTTTCAACAGGCCATTGGTTTCTGCTCAGTTCTTTAAGTCTTATCTCTAAGGTGGTGAAAGGGGGTTTCCTGGTACCTCTCAAATTCCTTTTTTATGTTTTTAGCCATCTTCATCTCTGCTCAGCTACAATACCAAGCCCATCTTGTACTGGCCCAGGCCCTGTGACAGTGACCTGGGCCACTCCTTTGGTTCTGCAAACCTGAGTCATCTCCATACATCTTTCTCTCTTTTCAGGTCCCACATCACCTTAGAATGGGCCCCACAGAAATGTATTTATGTTTTTCTAACTTAGAAATGCCACAAGCCATGGCTTCTTTGAACACAGAGAAACAATTGTTCAATTCAACAAATACTTATTGAATACCAGACACTGAGCAAGGTTACATTGCAACAGGGGCATTGAATGAAGACATTGAAAGGATAAGAGACACAAGCGTGGAAAACACATAGGTAGGTAAGTCTGAGAAAGGCAACACAACACATCCCTGATCTTCCTAGACTGTGAGCTACACAAGGGCAGGGAGTGTTTTTTTGTTCTGCTTTATTTTTGCACTGCTGTATCCTCAGTGCCTTAAATAATGACTGGTACATAGAAGATATTTGATGAATATTTGTTGGATGTATGAATGAATAAGACATGACTCTTGACCTCAAGAAGCTTACACTCGAGTGAACAAGAAACAAAAAGGGTACAATAATAAGTGCTCCTATAGAGATGAACACAGTGGGAACAAGGGTACCAAACCCAGGCTGGAGGTGATTTAAGATGGCTGGGGACTAAAGAATTTGGTCTCCCCAGTTTTCCCCAGTATGTCATAAGGCTGGAAGGGTTCTAAAGCAAATATTTCTGTCTCCTAGCCAAATGGTTCTGCTCAAGAGACAAAATGTGTTGAACTGAGTCCAATTTTTTTAATTCTTAGCTTCCTAATAGGTGTAGTTATAATTTTAATTATTTTTCATGGTTGGGTGGGCTTCCCAGGTGGCTCTAGTGATAAAGAACCCACCTGTCAATGCAGGAGATACAGAGATGCTGGTTTGATCCCTGGGTCAGGAAGATCCCCTGGAGGATGGCATGGCAATCCACTCTAGTATTCTTTCATGGAGAATCCCATGGACAGAGGTACTGAAGCAACTTAGCACTCACGCATGGTTGGGTATACCTTTAACATACCGATTTCCATTTTACTATCTATCATTAGAGTCCAAATATAAATTTTTGTAAATAATTTTAATACAACATTCCTTTTTACTTCTGCTATGGGCATTGTGCCTTCTGATCAAGTACTAAAGTGAAGTTGAAAAGGAGAAGAGGAAAAATAGCAGTATAGGTCCTTAGAACAATAAAACCAGAGGGAGAGGGGTCTGTGAATTACTGAGTTACTGTTGTTTAGTCATGTCTGATTCTTTGCCACCCCATGGACTGTAGCACATCAGGCTTCCTTGGCCTTCACCATCTCCCAGAGTTTAACCAAGTTCATGTCCATTGAACTAGTGATGTCATCTAACCATCTCATCCTCTGTTGCCCTCTTCTCCTTATGCCCTCAGTCTTTCCCAGCATCAGGGTTTTTTCCAATGAGTTAGCTGTTCACAGCAGGTGGCCAAGGTATTGGAGCTTCAGCATCAGTCCTTCCAAAGAGTATTTAGGGTTGATTTTCTTTTAAGATTGACTGGTTTGATCTCCTTGCAGTCCAAGGAACTTTCAAGACTCTTCTGCAGCACTGCAATTCAAAAGCATCAATTCTTTGGTGCTCAACCTTCTTTATGGTCCAGCTCTCACATCTGTACTGAGCTACTAGGAGGCCCTAATTCCTAAAAAGTGCTTTAAATACTTATAGGGAAATTTCCTCATCAAAGAATAAACTAGAGGGTCTTCTTTGGTGGTCCTGTGGGTAAAAGTCCACCTGCCAATGTAGGAGACATGGGTTCAATCCTTGGTCTGGAAAGATCCCACATGCCCAGGAGCAACTAAGCCCATAGGCCACAACTACTGAACCCTTGAACCCCAGAGCCCATGCTCTGCAACAAGAGACGCTACGGCAATGAGACGCTTGCACCCCTAAAGGAGGAGAAGCCCCAGGTCTCCGCAACTAGAGAAAGCCCAGGCGCAGCAACAAAGACTCAGTGCAGACAAAAATAAATAAATAAAAAATTTTTTAAAAGAGAACAAACTAGAAATTAAAAGTAAAGTAGTCAGTGTCTTTCATTGCATCATTCTACTCTAACTATATGAGAAAGAATCTGGAAGCTCAGGCACAATTGCTGTGTTTCTACTTTATGCTATTATAAAACAATTTACATTCTATCTTGAAAGTCCCTTGGTTTAGGCCTAAAAGAAAAAAAAATTCTTTTAGGAAAGGAAATTATCTCCTGAATGAAACCAAATTATGTTGTTGAACATAACATTATGGGTCCTTGTTCCCAAGTAAACACAGAAAAGGGTTCTCTAACAGAGATTTTCAACTAGGAGAGTACCTCTGACTCTAAACATATTGTTAGCACTTACAGATTCCTGCAGGAACAATGCACAGATGGTGTATTATATTGAGATTCTTGAAGGGCGCTCTGTGTGTTGATGTTATCAGTTTATGTATGTGAGTGACATAGCTTCATTTGTAAATAATAGACAACAAGAACTTTTAGTGATAAAATAGAATGCCATTTGGACTATTAACGTTTTCATTATGGCAAATGCGGAGTGCTGTGTAAAGTTTTGGGTAAATACGTTTGTCTCTACTAATGGTATGGATGCTTTGCAAAAAAGACTTGCTGAATATAAATTGAGGCTGATGGTGGTCATACATTATGTATAATTTTAAGAGCTGTGCCACAAAAGCCTGCATTTCCTGGGTAACAAAACATTTAATACGGAGACTACATATATAATTTCCCAAGTCAACTAACTCAAGAGGTTAACACTGATGGATCATATATTAAGATAAAATCGTCTAAAGAATTCATCCTGTTCTTTTTTTTCCAATAGAAAGGTGAAATATTCATTTGTTTAATTCGTTAATGCTTTAGAATTATTCTCTAAACGGGGTTGGTGCTGTTTCATACATCCACAGTATCTATCTTACTACGCATGTAACATTCACTCCTCTGGTTCTTTCAGTTCAAGTAGCAATGTTTCTAAGGAAAAAATTTCCAACTAGATGCCTTACAAAATGACTTTTGTGCTTCTCTTTTCAAACGCTGAGGTAATCATGCAGGAAAAGCAAATAAATTATTCTCTTTTGGGGTGAAAGCATTCATATTTGATAAGCAATTTGAAAGTCAAATAAGATGTTACCTAAACATTTTACATTTTTTATGGACTTATTTTATTTGGTATTCTTTCCAGGAAAGAGCATTACTAAAAGAAATATACACATCAGAAATATTTATGACAAAGTACAGTTACAGATAATTCGTGTTGCTGCTGCTGCTGCTAAGTCACTTCAGTCGTGTCCGACTCTGTGCAACCCCATAGACGGCAGCCCATCAGGCTCCGCCATCCCTGGGATTCTCCAGGCAAGAACACTGGAGTGGGTTGCCATTTCCTTCTCTAATGCATCAAAGTTAGAGAAACAGAAGTTTTGGGAAGTGAATGTGAAACAGAACCTAGTGATAAAAAGTTTCTAGGCAAGTAGTGTTAAAGACGAAAAAGTAAAAATGTTTTGTTTTATGTAAATATGGGACCACTACTAGAAATACAATCTAGAAGATACAAAGAAGAAGGGGAAACAACAAACTACTCAGAGAGAAAATATATATATCACAGGAAATGTACCAGTAAATCTCTGTTTTTAGAATGTCATCTGTATCTTAATGTGGCCCCTCTGGATGGTTGCCAAATCAGAACTGGACTAGAAATGTGGTTTGGGGATCTAAAGTTTGTTTCACATTCTTTCTCCAGCCCTAAAATTTGTTTCTACTACATTTAAAACATCAACTGGCAATTAGTTCAGCATTTCCTAATGTATACAGAGGCCCCAGGCTCTCGTGGAATCTTATGAAATGGTTTATAACATACCGCAGTGGAGAAAAAGGCAAACTGACGATCGACCTGCGCCTCCACCCCCGCCTTTGACTTTGCACCCTCCTTCTGGCTAGAACCATATATAAAAGCAATGAAATTCTATTTCAGTGTGATGGCTGCTGAGAACAGGGGTGATACACAGCCACCTCAGAGAATAGCCAGGGCCAGGTTGGACTTCAGAGCATTTTGTCGGGAGGTATAGGATTTACACCTGGGGTGTAATCTTGGCACATATCAACGTATATTTATTGTGCATCCAGTCTGTGCCAGGTACTAAAACTAGTCTCCATGGAGGATGCAAAAACGAATGGAACACAATTATGTCTTCAAGAGGGTTGCAATCCAACTAGGAGATATGAATCATCGCAACCAGCTATAATAAAGGTATGTCTAGTGTGAAGCTTTGATTGTCTGATAGATTCATAGCCAACTTCAAAGAAAAACAGCTAAAAATTGTTACTTATTATATACATGTTGCATCTCAATATGCTTTGAAGATTGGATCTGAAACCAATACCAAAATCCCAGAGGCTGTCTGGGGCACAAGCTCTGCCCAAGATAGGAGTCTGAAATTGATGAGTCCCTCACCAGACAGCCTGATGAAGTTCACCTTTCAAAAGTTAACACTACTGAAGTTGAAGAAGTAGAGATAGATGCTTACTGTCACTGTGATGACAGAAAAGAAGAAAAAGGAGCAAGCAGTGATGTGCTACTTGAGTTCGAATGGGGACGGCAAGCTGAGCAGATGGCTAGAGTTTCTTTTGAGCCTGCAGAGTCCAGAGCACTGCTATGTCCTGGATTTAGACTCCCCAATGACTTGACTGTAGAGACTGTGGTTCTTTCTCTTACTTCCCTACAGAGCTTCATAATGTATTTCTATCAATTAGGGGATTGCCTGAAGCTTCTCTGGTGGCTCAGCTGGTTAAAAATCTGCCTGCACTGTGGAAGACCTGGGTTCGATCCCTGGGTTGGGAAGATACCCTGGAGATGAGAATGGCTACCCATTCTAGTATTCTTGCCTGGAGAATCCCAAGGACAGAGGAGCCTAGGGGACTACAGTTGATGGGGTCGCCAAGAGTCAGACACGACTGAGAGACTCACCTTTCACTTTTCCACTGGGTGTGCTTATTCCTTGAACACTGAAAAAACTCTAACACACACACACAAAAAACACAGACGGGTTCAGTGAAACACATAGGAGCAGGATCATTCTCACCTTGTAGTTTCTGACACAGGACACCTAGAAGGCCCCAAAGATAATGAATAAAAGAAGTGGATGCAGTATAGGACTTCATTGGTGGTCCAGCGGTTAAGACGCCACTCTTCCAGTGCAAGGGGTGCAGGTTCGATTCTTGATCAGGGAAACAAGATTCTGAGTAGCATGGGCAAAAAGTTAAAAAAAAAAAAAAAGTGGATATAGTAGTGAGAGCTGAGAAGAGTGGAAATTACTCTTTGCTAAGTGAATCAGAGACAAGCTTTTGTGAAGATTGTATCATCTGAGCAGAGACTTGAAGTCAGAAGGTGCCTAGTTGGGAATGAGAGAGGGATGGCTCCTCCAAACAGTCTCTAAAAGTGGGACTTTTAAACTGTTTTTAAGTTATTATGTTGTCGTGAAAGTTGTTAAGGGCAAGATGAAAATGCATTGGAGAGGTTGTTGTTTAGTCGCTGTTGTGTCTGACTCTTTGAGCCCCCTAGGCTCCTCTGTCCATGGGATATCCCACGCAAGACTACTGGAGTGGGTTGCCATTTCCTTTTCCAGGGGATCTTCCCAAACCAGGATCAAAGCTTCATCTCCTGTGTTGGCAGGTGGATTCTTTGCCACTGAGCCGCCAGGGAAGCCCACTTTGAAGAGGACAGTAGGAAAACAGCATTTAAAGAGTTGTACTGTTTGAAGGTACAGTGGGCCCTCAGCAACCCTGGGGATTGGTTCCAAGACCCCTGAAGATAACAAAACCTGAGGAAGCTTGAGTCCTTTGTATACAAGGGCATAGTATTTGCTTATAACTTACACATATTCCCCCATATACTTTAAATCATCTCTAGATTACTGATAATATCTAATACAATGTAAATGCTATGCAAATAGTTGCTGGATATGTGACGAATTCAAGTTTTGCTTTGGGGAACTTTCTGAATTTTTTTTTTTTCCAAATATTTTCAATCCCAGGTTAGTTAAATCTGTGAGTGCAGAAGTCATGCATATGGAGAGCCTACTGTATTCATCTCATAAAACGAAAACATAGGTGTCACACCTGTCTATTCCTCCTCCATTAGAACCTGTTTTTGCTAATGTTTGAGGATTAGGGAGGATTCAAACATGAAAACAAGAATTTCAGGAAGCAAATTCTTAGAGGCAGGAAAAGTAAGGAAGTAATGAAGTTTAGCTTAAAGTACCTGAAGGAGGATACTAATGGGAAATGAGACTGGAAAAGTAGATTCAGAGTTGAATTTTATTCTGCAGGTATCTGTGTTATAGGCTATATGAATTTTTTTTTGGCTGTGCCTCTCAGTTTAGTTCCCCAATCAGGGATCAAACCAGGACCCCCTGCAGTGCAAGCTTGGCGTCCTAACTGCTAGACCACCAGGGAATTCTCTATGATTTCTAAACTAGGGAGAGATGTCAGCATTGTGCCTCGAGAGGATTAATCTGATAATAGCATGTGAAAGTGGATTTAAAGAGGGAAAAATAGTGGGAGGAGAGAGGGGCAAAAGCCCAGGTGAGAGGTAATGTGGATTATCCTCATTGTAAAACTATGTACTTTACAGTGATATTATTTACTAATTGTGTAAGTGTCTTGCATTTATATGCTGCTGTTGCTAAGTCGCTTCAGTCGTGTCCGACTCTGTGCGACCCCATAGACGGCAGCCCAGCTGGCTCCCCCGTTCCTGGGATTCTCCAGGCAAGAACACCGCATTCCTCATTATTTATTTATTACAGCTCTTTATGGTAAGTCAGGACCACAGCAATACTACACATCTTTCTTTAATTTATAGAAATAGGATTGCATACTAGATGCAAAATTCCACAACAGCTTGTTTCTTCAACAGCACATAAGGAAAAATAAAAACCACTCCACACACTGTTTACTATTTTGGGTAGAGATGTTACTGAAACCTAACCAGCCCCAAATTCTTGTTACGAAGTAATGCTTTTTTCTCAGCTGCTCTATGAATCTTTAGATTTGAAAGAAAACTGAAAGCAATCTACCTTTGGATGTTGTGTTTTATGTTAATGTCTCAATACATAATATTACACCTTTTAGGATTTTTGGATTTTATATACTCGTGTTTTACCGTACGAACGTAACATGCATCCCAGCAGCCTGTCTCTGACCATCTGAAAGCAAGCTCCCAATGAATGGTTGTCAAGTGTTCTACTTGAGAACTATTTGAAAAAGACGGCCTGACTCTATATTGATAATGGCATCAAAACTTTTCTTCCTTCTTTTTCTTTATTTTGCAGGATTTCTCCTTTTTTCTTAGAAAAAAAACCAGACCAATGATTCTCAGTCTTTTCTGAGATGCAAACGATTGAAGATAATCACATTCATCATAGACTCCCATGGGAACTAGCTGCAACTCCTACTCAAGAAAGCACATGAGAATTCAAGTCAGCTTGAGAAGCATGTGCTCAAGATGACTCTGAACATGACTTAAATTTCTTAAAGCCAACTCAAGTATGAAATCTTTTAATATCAGTTACAAATGACTTATAGATATTCTCACAGCTAAATCATCTCAACACCTTGCTTAGTTGACAGCTGCTAGCCTTGATGACGCCCTCACCAGCAAGCATTACTCAGTGTGGTAAAAGCACACACATAACACTCCCCCACCATCCGGATGCGTGCACCTTCCCAGTCTTTCTCTCATTTTTTCAAACTTTTCATTAAAATTTTTTTTTTTGGCTGTGCTGAATCTCTGTTGCGGTGTATGGGCTTCTCATGATGTAGAGCACAGACTCTACAGCACATGGGATCAATAGTCGTGGCATACGGGCTCAGCTGCCCTGAGGCATGTGGGGGTTTTAGTTCCCCTACCAGGGATCAACCCTGAATCTCCTGTATTGGAAGGTGGATTACCAACCACTGGACCACCAGGAAAGTCCCTTCCCAGTCTTAACTAAATATGAAAGTGAAAGTGTTAGTCGCTCAGTCATATCCAATTCTTTGCGAACCCATGGACTGTCGCCCGCCAGGCTCCTCTGTCCATGGAATTCTCCAGGCAAGAATACTGGAGTGGGTTGCCATTCCCTTCTCCAGGGGATCTTCCCAACCTGGGGATCAAACCCAGGTCTCCTGCATTGCAGGCAGGCTCTTTACTGTCCAAACCACAAGAAAGGCTTAACAAGACATAGATTCTCACATTTTCTTCATTTTTAGCTCTGTTTTCTGAGCTTTCATTTTTCAAATTCTATCAACAATTACATACTCTTGTATAGAATTTGTTCTTTGATTTATATATATATATATATATATGATTTTTACATAAATCACAACAAATTTTCATTTAGAAAATCAGATTGGTTATTGGTTCATTTTGATTTATTTTCATGAAATTGAATTTAGGCTAATAGGTATTCTAAATCATAAAGAGAAAACAAGAAACATTCAATCATGTTCAAAGGCAGAGTACCTTCTCTCATCTAAACTCATGAGGAGAATTTGCATACCTCTCACATGATTTTATCTATTAAACAACTCACTTGGGTTTTTTACCTTTTAGAAAACGATACAAGCTGTATAACATTGTTAAGCCAGAAATAATTCAGTAGAGTGTCCATTAGTCCTTGTTTCTTGATGTAATAGCTGGTGTCAGGATGGTTTTCTGGAAATAAATGTTTATTATATTTTAGCATATTTTTGTGATTTGTCACCTTCTTACTATTATGACACGTGTCTAAGTTCTTTTTGTTGTTTTACTCAACGGGTATTTCTTGAGTGTCTCCTGCATGTTCTCGTGGTGAGAATTCAGCATTGAATAGAACAGACACAAATCCTAGTTCATGTATAGCTTGGTTTCTAGTTGAGGGAAGGCAGACAGATAGTGATACGTTCTCTGGAGAAAAGAAGAGTAGATAAAGAGAAGAGAGACAGTTCTGGAGTAGAAGTTGCAGTTTTAAAGTAGGTGGTCAGGAACCTTGCTGAGGAAGTGGCATTTCAGCAAAGACCTAAAGGAAACAAGGGACAGGGTCATGGGGTGATCAGAGGGCAGGAGCCTCCCATGTGGTAGAAACAGCAAGTGCAAAAGCCCTGAGGTGACCACTTGCCGATATGTCGAAGGAATAAGAGGAAGCCAGTGTGGCAACAAAAGAGGAGAAGGACATGCCTCTAGGAAGGTAAGGGGGTCTCTCGTGGGGCATGCTGAGGGGTCTGCCTTTGAATGACTTGAGAAGCTACTGGAGGTTTAGAATAGAGGAGTGACAAGATTTTCTTGCAACTGACTTGAATATCAGTGGGTGGAATACAATATGAATTTGAACTCAGTTGATGACTTCGGAAGGTCAAAGTATTTTATGGAGCTAGGCTAAGATTTAATATCTGAAGAGTTTCATAGTTTGGGTATTTTTTCAAAAATTATGAAAGGAAGGAAAGAAGAAAAGAAGGAAGGAAGAGGGAAAAAATAAAGCAGGGAGGAGCAAAAAAGGGAAATAAGGAAGGAAGAGAAGGGGAGAGAAAGAAAGAAAAAGAAAGAAAGGAAGAAAGAAGAAGGGGAAAAAAGTTAAGTATTGTTGAGACACTGAGAGTAGAAATTTTCATTTTAACAACATTATCCATAGTCCTGACAAACCTGGTAAATTAAAACAATCTGGAGATATACAGTGTGTTTATAGTCACAATAAATTGATGATAAATTCTTTGTTTTTGCTCACAACTTTCCTTCAAGCCAGGAAAAGCCCTGAAACTCTCTTTGTCAGTTAAACTGTCTGCCAAATACACAAAGATTATATTTGGAAATAATTCCTTTGGTGTCCTAGGAAGTTTAATTAATTGTTATTTATAAAGTGCTTCAAAATCCTGTGGAACACAAAACTGACCTAAAAACAAGAGTTTGCAGTTATCACAAGGAAGTACATTATTTGGGGCTTCTGTTTTACCTTTGCATATTACCTCAGTGATAATTTCTCCTACACACCATTACCAATGGAAGCCTTCTTTTCTTTTTCTTTTTTTTTTGACTGTTGCCTGCCATGTGGGATCTTAGTTCCCGACCAGGGATCAAACACCTGCCCCTTGCATTGGAAGCTCAGAGTCTTAACCACTGACTGAGGGAAGTCCGATGCCTTTTAATAGGGATTCAGAGAGCCTGTTCTGAGAAGTAAAAGAATAACTTTAGAAAAGTTAACCATGGCTTTGGTCTCTATTAAATGTGATTCTGGTTTACCAGTAAAAATTCAGCAGTTCTTTCGAACAGTAGTTCTTAAGAGTATATGGTTCAGGTACCCCTGGAGATTTGAAGACATTTTTAGGTGTTCCTCAAGGTCAAATCTATATTCATAGTAACACCAAGATGTTGTTTTCTTTTTTCACTTTCATTTCTCTTTTGAGTGTATAGTGGAATTTTTTAGATGTTACGTGTGATGTCTAAACAGAGAATCTGTCTAAAGTAGATATGAAAATCTAGCTTCTGTAAAGCCAGGCCTTTAAGAGATTTGCAAACATGTTAAAACAATGTTACTTTTCTTACTATTTTTAAAAACATGGCTATTTTCACTGGATATATGAAAAGACATATAATCTTCCATAGAGACTAGAAGAATTTAGCTCCCCCCCAAAAAGTGTCTTGCTTCTATCATCTGAGGACATATGGATACTAAATTAGACACCTGGTCCCAAAGGGTTAATGCCCCTAGACTCCAGAATGTTCAACTGATGTGCAAAGTAAAGCTCTATTGAATGCACAAAACTTACAACTTACAGCTTATCAATAACTGTGATTAAGGAAGACAGACAGAATCTAGGAAATCAAGCTTGTAGTCAATAAGTCATCCAATGAGCCCCTCTTTAAAAAAATACACCTAATTTCTGGTTTTCTTAGAAACAAAACAAGCTTTCAGTGAAGTCCTATTGCCTTAGGTAAACAGAGTCAAAAGCAAGAGACTTAAATTAACTTGCAAAGACTTTACTTAGAGTGGACTATTATTAGTTCTTGTATTTTCTTTAGAGCAACCTAACAGCAAATCTTTATGACGTGACTACTATGCACTAAGTTCTCTCTGGGCATTGAGGATTCAGGGGTCTTTGGCTCATGAAATTTATATTTCAGGGGAGGAAGAGACAAGCAAACAAATGACGGAGATAATTTCAGATATGGGTGTTAAGCAAACCGTGGTGTTAGACAGGGATTAGTTGAAGGGCAGAAGTAAGGGAACAGGGTGAAGGGGTGCTGATTCAGCAAGGTGTGGGGAAACCTCTCACTGAAGTGCTAATGTTAAGCTGACACCAGGAAGGCAGGCTGAGGCTCTCTGGCAGGAAAATGGAGGTATGAGGCTTCAGGGAGAGAATAGGAAGAAAGAAGTGGCTAGTGTAGCTGGAGCCTAGTGAGGGGAAGGGTTGTGAGTGGTATGATCTGAAAAAGGTAGAAGCTACTTCAGGGCAGCAGAGGATGAGATGGTTGAATGGCCTCACCAACTCAATGGACAAGAATTTGAGAAAGCTCCGGGAGTTAGTGAAGGACAGGGGAGGCTAGCGTGCTGCAGTCCATGGGGTTGCAAAGAGTCGGACACAACTTAGCGACTGAACAAAAATAACCCCATGAAATAGCTTGAAGGAGCTTGAATTTTACCCTAAGTGCAATGAGAGTTTGAGCTGGTCACACGATTCAGTTTGCACTTTGAAAAGAATTAGTCTGGCTGCTCTGTTATGGGACCTGATTGCAGAGGAGCAACAATAGCAGCCAGGAGACCTGTTAGCAGTTGACTGTCCCCTGGGAAAGGGATGATGGATGGTGGCTTGGAGAACAGTGGTCCCAGTGAGAAACAGAAGCGGACAGATAGGAGACAGATGTGCTGTTTGTTTACAAGAGTGTATAAAACTTGTTCGGCTCATCGGAGCTCAACAAACAGTAACCCTTATGTCACCATCCCATTCCTAAACATGAAACTCCCAGAGATTCACCAATTTGTTCTAGTTCATAAGACTGGAAATTCAGCCAGTGCTAGTGGTAAAAAAACCCGTCTGCCAATGCAGGACACGTAAGAGACTTGGGTTCCATCCCTGGGTCGGGAAGACCCCCCTGAAGGAGGAAATGGCAATCCACTGTAGTATTCTTGCCTGGAGAATCCCACGGACAGAAAAGCTGGGCGGGCCGTGGTCCATTGAGTCACAAAGAGTCAGACATGAGTGAAGGGACTTAACATATTATTCTTGCCATACTGTTACATGATCCACAAAACACCTTACCTGAGGTCTTTTTTCCTTCCAATCTTTTCTGCCTTTAGCTGCCATTCTAATCTTTCGCAAACACTGTTTTCATCATGTTTACCTTGCTGATAAGAGTGTTATATGTATTATGTGGGTATTGAGTAATTGCAGTGAACTAGGCTTGTTTGGGTGGGTGGGGTCACACACCTAAGATAGCTTCTCGCCTCTGGGATTTTAGAATTTACTTGGGAAGACATGATTGACTCATATGACATAATAAAGAGAGAGATCAAAAAGAGATGGCATAATTAAGGAAGCTTTAAATAGGAGGAAGGACTTGTGCTAGATCTTGAAAGAAAGAGGATTTTAGCAAAGAGAGAGGCAAAAAGATGCCTGGTGAAAAGAAAGGAGTAAAGACATAATATCCTAGCTTTATGGCACAGAACGGAGGTTTGTTTTGAGGGAAAGAAGGCATCTTTGGGAAAAGGCAGGGGACAAAATCTCAGGGCAGGATGGTGCTGGACTATGAGTCCTATCATAAGCTGGGAGCCAAAGATTTGGACTTGCTGCAACTGGATATAGAGTTAATAAGGATTTATAAGCAAGAGTCAGTCTTTGTGAAGGATTAACTGGGGCCAGTGATCATTTCCCCTCTCTAATTTTCTAAGGTAATGATCAGTCTTTATGTACTCATTAGGAACTTAGCTTGTAACTCTTTACACTTTTAAAATATATAATCTGTATGAGTGCAGCCTCTATGGAGTCGGTACAGAATATATGGTTGATGACGATGAAAGACATGTGGAAGGAAGATTCACTTGGCAACATTATGTGACCTGAATGAAAAAGAAGAAAGCCAGGAGGTAAGGAAGCTGTTCTAGAAACATAGGTGTGAAGGAAGGACTGTAGATGAGGCACAGATGAGAAAAGACTAGGAAGTATCACTAAAAGGAACTTGCAAGCAGAGAGGGGTAAACATTAAAATTTCAAATCTCAATGTTTTGAAGGATCATGACAGTGATTGAGTGTGAGGGAAAAAACAGGGAGAGGGAAGTAGCTTGGGGAAATAAGATGGGGAATTTGGGTTTTTAACAGGCATTCAAGAAGATGACTGGACATTCATTTAGAAATGATCTGAGAGGGACTTCCCTGGTGGTCCAGTGGTTAAGAATCCATCTTGCAGTGAGGGGGACTCAGATTTAATCCTTGGTCAGGGAACCAAGCTCCCACACGCCTCAGAGTAACTAAGTCCACGAGTTGCAACTCCTGAGACTGCATGCCACTAGAGAGTTCACGTGCCACAAGCAAAGATCCTGCATGCGGCAACTAAGATTCCACGTGCTGCAACTAAGCCCGGGTGCAGCCAAATATATAAATAGATAAAAAAAGAAATGGTCTGAGAAGTTAGCTAGAGGAGACAAAGTGACTATGCAGAGACAAGGCAGAAGTTTTGTTATAACTTCATTCACTACATAGAGGTGTTTCGATGAGGATACAGAGTAAAATGGGGCAAGGACTTCGAGAAATTAACAACCTAGTGGAGAAAACAGATACGCCAAAAAGGAACACAAAGTCTGATGCAATAAGTGTCCAGAGGAGACTATGTGCTGGGTAAGGGAAATAAATAGCACCTATTCAGGACTGCAAGGAGATCCAACCAGTCCATTCTGAAGGAGATCAGCCCTGGGATTTCTTTGGAAGGAATGATGCTAGGCTGAAACTCCAGTACTTTGGCCACCTAATGAGAAGAGTTGACTCATTGGAAAAGACTCTGATGCTGGGAGGGATTGGGGGCAGGAGGAGAAGGGGACGACAGAGGATGAGATGGCTGGATGGCATCACTGACTCGATGGACGTGAGTCTGAGTGAACTCCGGGAGTTGGTGATGGACAGGGAAGCCTGGCGTGCTGTGATTCATGGGGTCGCAAAGAGTCGGACGTGACTGAGCGACTGATCTAATCTGATCTGATTCAGGACTTTCCCAGTAATTTAGTAGATAGGGATCGGCCTGCCAATGTAGGGGACATGGTTTGATCCCTGGTCCAGGAAGACTCCACATACCCCAGAACAACTAAGCCCGTGTGGCACAACTACTGGGCTCGCACTCTAGAGCCCACGAGCCATAACTACCGAGCCTGCGTGCTGCAATTCCTGAAGCCCGTGCACCCAGAGCCTGTGCTCTGCAACCAGAGAAGCCACTGCAATGAGAAGTCTGTGCACTGCAACAAAGAGTAGTCCCCACTTGCCACAACTGAAGAAAGCCCGTGCAAAGCAAACGAAGATCCAGAGCAGCCAAAAATTAATTAATTTAAAAACCTATCTAAATAGCACCTGGTGGCTCAGACAGTAAAGCGTCTGTCTACAATGTGGGAGACCTGGGTTTGAGCCCTGGGTTGGGAAGATCCCCTGGAGAAGGAAATGGCAATCCACTCCAGTACTATTGCCTGGAAAATCCCATGGACAGAGGAGCCTGGTAGGCTACAGTCTATGGGGTCGAAAAGAGTCAGACATGACTGAGTGACTTCACTTTCAAATAGCACCTATTCAGCAACTCATCTGAGAAAACTGATGGAGGGTCCATGTAAACATCCATAGGTGGCTCCTCTTGTTTAACTTTCCCTGCTACATATCCTGCTGCTTGGCCACCACTGTCTGGACCCAGGATTGGCACTCAAACAAAAGCAGTGGTCTCTCAGTTCAGTTCAGTTCAGTCGCTCAGTCGTGTCCGACTCTTTGCAACCCCATGAATTGCAGCACGCCAGGCCTCCCTACCCATCACCATCACCCGGAGTTCACTCAAATTCACATCCATTCAGTCAGTGATGCCATCCAGCCATCTCATCCTCTGTCGTCCCCTTCTCCTTCTGCCCCCAATCTCCCCCAGCATCAGAGTCTTTTCCAATGAGTCAACTCTCCACATGAGGTGGCCAAAGTACTGGAGTTTCAGCTTTAGCATCATTCCTTCCAAAGAACACCCAGGGCTGATCTCCTTCAGAATGGAGTGGTTGGATCTCCTTGCAGTCCAAGGGACTCTCAAGAGTCTTCTCCAACACCACACTTCAAAAGCATCAATTCTTCGGCGCTCAGCTTTCTTCACAGTCCAACTCTCGCATCCATACATGAACACTGGAAAAACCATAGCCTTGACTAGACGGACCTTTGTTGGCAAAGTAATGGCTCTGCTTTTCAATATGCCATCTAGGTTGGTCATAACTTTCCTTCCAAGGAGTAAGTGTCT
This sequence comes from Bison bison bison, assembly GCF_000754665.1. Taxonomy (NCBI): domain Eukaryota; kingdom Metazoa; phylum Chordata; class Mammalia; order Artiodactyla; family Bovidae; genus Bison; species Bison bison. The sequence continues at coordinate 10,262,988 of NW_011494942.1, read as the reverse complement.
TTTAATGTCATGGCTGCAGTCACCATCTGTAGTGATTTTGGAGCCCAGAAAAATAAAGTCTGACACTGTTTCCACTGTTTCCCCATCTATTTCCCATGAAGTGATGGGACCGGATGCCATGATCTTCATTTTCTGAATGTTGAGCTTTAAGCCAACTTTTTCACTCTCCTCTTTCACTTTCGTCAAGAGGCTTTTTAGTTCCTCTTCACTTTCTGCCATAAGGGTGGTGTCATCTGCATATCTGAGGTTATTGATATTTCTCCCGGCAATCTTGATTCCAGCTTGTGCTTCTTCTTTCCCAGCGTTTCTCATGATGTACTCTGCATGTAAATTAAATAAGCAGGGTGACAATATACAGCCTTGACGTACTCCTTTTCCTATTTGGAACCAGTCTGTTGTTCCATGTCCAGTTCTGTTGCTTCCTGACCTGCATAGGTTTCTCAAGAGGCAGGTCAGGTGGTCTGGTATTCCCATCTTTTTCAGTGGTCTCTAAGCAGGCATAAAGAAGACCAAGTCACCAATCAGGTAGCACATCAGGAAAACTATGTCCCATAAAGCCCCATCCTAATGAATAATGAATGATAGATACATTCAGATCCTCTCTCTTGGGATGTTTTAAACACAAGTCACAGGGAGTGGTCACCAGAAGCAGAGATGGCAGTACAGGCTGAGACTATGAAAAAGAAGCAAGGGGATGTGGATTTGAGAGAATGGCAAAATTACTGGAGTATAGGCAATAGATGCTTGTTAAAGAGGGGCTGAGCAACCAGAGCCTATTTTGGATCACAAGAGCTGCAGTTGATTCCTGGAACAAATGGGAGTTCTGGCTGATCATATGATACAATTTTCTAAAGTTTGCTAATTTTCTTTAAATAAACCCTCAGCATTTGCAGTATTGTGGACATGTCCTGGCATTTTATATCTCATAAGAGCCCAACTAACACAAGGGTGTCCCTGTTGCTTTAGCTTTTGATTCTATCAGGGAGTACCCCATGAAGGAAAGGGTAAGTATGATCTTCATTGGGTGGTGGTGTTTAGTCACTAAGTTGTGTCCAGCTCTTGTGACCTCAGGGTCTATTGCCCACTGGGCTCCTCTGTTCATAGGATTTCCCAGGCAAGAACACTAGAGTGGGTTGCCATTTCCTTCTCCAGGGGATCTTCCCAACCCAGGGATCAAACCCATATCTTTTGCACTGGCAGGCAGATTCTCTACCCCTGAGCCACCAGGGAAGCCCATGATCTTCATTAAGAGCAAAATGATGTGAGTGTGGGTACATGTGTAGGTGGCTGCCTGCCCAGGAATGTATAACAGTAGAAGGTAGAAACTTCAGTTACCTCTTAGAGCAAGTCTGACAGCACCAAAGTTTATATTAATACTTTTTGTCATTCCTTTTTTCTTGCCGCATCATTATCAGTGTGGGTCTGTGTGTCCTTGGGGGGGTG
>NW_011494942.1:10257352-10261445 GCF_000754665.1 Bison bison bison | reverse complement strand
AGGGAGACTATGCAACTCAGGCAAAGAAAGCTAGCAGAAAGTGCAACTGCCAAGGAGAGAGGAATCTGAGTATTTCTAGATCAGAGTTTCTCAACTTTCAGAAATTAAGATTTCTGGTTCATCTTAGACCAACTGAATGGGATATCTGGATCAGGGGCCTAGGAACATGCATTTTTGTAAATTTGCCTGATGATTCACGAAATGCTTTCCTTTAAGACCCACTGCTCTGAGTCAGACACGACTGAATAACTTCACTTTCACACATAAAGGCAACCCACTCCAGGGTTCTTGCCTAGAGAATCCCAGGGACGGAGGAGCCTGGTAGGCTGCCGTCTATGGGGTTGCACACAGTTGGACAGGACTGAAGTGACTTAGCAGCAGCAGTAGTAGCAGCTCTAAGTCTGGGCTTCCCGGATGGCGCTAGTGGTAAAGAACCCACCCACCAATGCAGGAGACATAAAAGATGCAGGTTCTATCCCTGCGTCGGGAAGATCCCCTGGAGGAGGGCATGGCAACCCACTCCAGTAACTTGCCTGGAGAATCCCATGGACAGAGGAGCCTGGCAAGCTATAGTCCAGAGGGTCAAAAAGAGTCGGACACGACTAAAGGGACTTAACAAACCCACTCTAAGTCCAGGGTCAAGAAAAGCTTGTTAGGGAGGAGGTGGCTGCTTAGGACCAATGGTAGAAAGACTAGTCGTGCATATACTTACATTACAATAGATGAAAAAAGTTAGGAGAGAGAAAATATGTGAGGTGAGGCAGGGGTGTGGGGTGCACAGAACAGAGAGGGGGATGCAGGTCTCGGCAATCTCCAGCCTAGATGATAACTGAGACACGTGACGGATTACATTTCTGCTCGTGCCAGAATTTTCATAGTCAGCACAGAAGTGCTATATAAAGCTTTCCCCTCTTCTATATTATAGTCCTTTTAAGATTTACGGAGCACCAGCTATAGGGAGAACACTGTGTTAGCAGCTGTCAGAGAAAACAGGAGCTTATCATGTGCTTGAAATTGGACAAAATACATCTGTGATTTACATTGAAGGGTGACTACAAAGCAACATAGAAATAAGTGCAAATTCATTCAGTAACGAAAACTCACTGTGTCCATCATGTGCTGCTGCTGCGAAGTCGAGTCAGTCGTGTCTGACTCTGTGCAGCCCCAAAGACGGCAGGCTACCCCATCAGGCTACCCCATCAGGCTACCCCATCCCTGGGATTCTCCAGGCAAGAACACTGGAGTGGGGTGCCATTGCCTTCTCCAATGCATGAAACTGAAAAGTGAAAGTGACATCGCTCACTCGTGTCCAACTCTTCGTGACCCCGTGGACTGTAGCCCACCAGGCTCCTCCGTCCATGGGATTTCCCAGGCAAGAGTACTGGAGTGGGGTGCCATTGCCTTCTAGAATCTCCAGGGTGTGGTATATCAGAAGGTGATGTGGGTAAATTTAAAAGCAGATTTTGTTAAGACTGCAGAGACTTTGAGGTATTCTGTCTAAAGAAGGATTTAGATTCACACAGTTCAGAAGCAGGGTAACATCAGTTATTCAACATTCCATGCACTTATTGAGTGTCTATTGTTTTTGTAGTGGTAAGTAAAGCAGACAAAAATCCCTCCCCTTATGGAGCTTATATTCTGATAGGAGAGAGACAAGAAAGCAAAATAAACTGTATGTTGTGTTAGAACAAGTGGTAAATGCTCTGGTTCCTTGGTGGCTCAGACGGTAAAGAATCTGCCTGCAATGCAGGAGACCTGTGTTTGATCCCTGGGTTGGAAAGATCCCCTGGAGAAGGGAATGGCTACCCACTCTAGTGTTCCTGCCTGGAGGATTCCACGGACAGAGGAATGTGTTGGGCTACAGTCCATGGGATCCCAAAGAGTCGGACATGACTGAGTTGCTAATACTTAAAAGAGATGCAGTACCAGGTGATCTTTTGGGAAATTCATTAGAAGACATTTGAACAAAGATTTACAAGTGTTAAAGAAGGCTTTTTGGATATATTGTATTGTGCTTAGTTGCTCAATCGCTTCTGGCTCTTTGTGACCCCATGGACTGTAGCTCTCCAGGCTCCTCTGTCTTATTGGAGTGGCTTGTCATGCCCTCCTCCAGGGGATCTTCCCAACCCAGGGATTAAACCCAGGTTTCCCGCATTACGGGCGGATTCTTTACCAGCTGAACCACCATGCAGTGTGTTCCAGATAAAGAGGCAGCAAAAGTGCAAATTCCCTGAAGAAGCCTGCCTGCATTTTCAAAAAAGCAGCCAGGAACCAGCATGTATCTTTGGAAGTGAGGAAGACAGATTATTTATTGGATAAGAGCTTAGAAAGGAAAGGGAGTAAGGGTGTCAAATAATTTAAGGCCATGGAGGACGTGGAGAAGATGTTTGTTCTATGTTAAGCGTGACGGCAGCCACTCTGAGCAGAACATGATCTGACATGAAGGATACTTCCTTTCAGCTATGTGAACTTGGACCCAATTTGTAACCTATCTAAATTTGTTTCCTCCTCTGTAAACTAGAGAAAAGCATCTGACTTCATGAGGTTGTTGTGATGATTAAGAAAGATGATATGTGCGTTTAGTATCTACCTGAACTAGGGCAGACATATTCTTTTCCCTGCCCCGTTTCCTGTCTCCTCTCTTCTGCCTCTTCTACCTGGTACCAGGTGCCAGGAGACAAGAGGCACGAAACAGCCTGGCAGAGTATAGCCCACGTAAGGGGAAGGAAGAAAAGGGGGCAGCTGGTGAAAGGCCTAGGTTAACAGACATACTGCTGCTGCTGCTAAATCGCTTCAGTCGTATCCAACTCTGTGCGACCCCAGAGACTGCAGCCCACGAGGCTCCCCGTCCCTGGGATTCTCCAGGCAAGAACATTGGAGTGGGTTGCCATTTCCTTCTCCAATGCATGAAAGTGAAAAGTGAAAGTGAAGTCACTCCGTCGTGTCCGACTCCTAGCGACCCCATGGACTGCAGCCTACCAGGCCACTCTGTCCATGGGATTTTCCAGGCAAGAGTACTGGAGTGGGTTGCCATTGCCTTCTCCGGAGATGGGCAGAATGGATAAAATAAAAACATGTTCCAGCAATATGCAATCTAGAAAATACTCACTTTAGATCCAAAGACATTAATAGGTTTAAAAAAAAAAGATATTCTATGCATTTTTATGCAAGTACTAACCAAAAGGGAGCTTCGGGTGGTTATATTAAGATTATACAAAATAGACTTTAAAAAAGTTACGAGACAAAGAAAGTCATTATATATTAAAAAAGGTTCAATAGAGGAAGATTATACAAACTTATAAACATTCATGTAACTAGTACAGACATACTAGTTGGGCTTTAAAGTAACTATTCGTGTTTTACGATGCGGATTAGAGAGACAGACCTACGAGTAGAGACTCAAATGGGTGGCCCTACTGGGTATAGGCGCCGGTCTGCCAGGTCTCAATTTTTTAAAAAACTCCCTCAAACATTTACAGATAGTTTATCAACGCAGACTCTGGGCATGCTAGAGTTATGTTTAATTGTTCCATTGTTTAACGTGCTAACTCCCCGAACGTTAACTGATTAATCTGTCTTCTAATTAATGTTTGAATGATTCTCCTCAGGTCTAGACTATTAAGGGCACTTCTATTTAAAAATAGTCTGTCGTCTGCTTGTGCTGTCAGGTGCCATTAGGTATATCTGAGGTCGCGGTTTTGAGTGACCCGCGATGGCTTCGAAATATACATAAAAATAACAACAGAAAACAACAGATCCGCCGCTCCCCGCCCTCCCCCCCGCCCGCCCCCCGCTTAATTAGTGATGAAAGGTTTTGTCGCGTTTGTCTGGGCCTGGGGCTAGCTCTCAGCCCCCGATTATGGAGAGTGGTAATCTTCAAGGTGTGCTCAGAAATCTCCGGGCCAGGGAACTGGCGGCCAGGTCTCTTCCGAGGTCCCCCAAGTCGCCTCCTACTTTGGGTGACTGCATGTTTATTTACTTGCAATAAATGATTGTAAATGAATGTACCCAAGTGCAGGCCGACCCCAGGGGTGGCGGGATTTTTGCAGCTCCACCGTGTGGACCAGACAGCGGCGGGCGGCGCTGGCTTCGG
>NW_011494942.1:10197135-10256494 GCF_000754665.1 Bison bison bison | reverse complement strand
CTTCCTTCCTCCTCCCCGAGAGCCGCGGCTGGAGGCGGCCGGGGAGAAACTCGCGGGCCGGGCGGGCCGCCCCTCTGAGCGGTCGGGTGCGGTAGAGGTTACTCCCGCGGCGCTCCGGCCTCCCCTCCCCCTCGCCGTCCTTCCCTCACCCTCCTCTCCGCTCCCGCACCTCTTCCTCCCTTCCTAGTACTGGGCTGCCTCGGTTGCTGCCTTCTCTGCTGCATCTCTCATCTCTGGGACGAAGGTATAAACTTCCCCAAGCGCAGACTGGACGGCTTGTGGTCCTTTTTCAGTGTTTAGGGGGGATAGATGAGTAAGAGGCGAGGTCGCGTTTTGGAGGCGCAGGGGAAAGTGCGTAGAGACCACTGATGGAGGTTATTGTGTTTGGAAAAAATGCATCTGCAGCCGAGTTCCTGACGGCTCCCCTCCCCCCCCGTATGGGCTGTGACATTGCTGTGGCCACAAAGGAGGTGGTGGAGGTAGAGATGGTGGTGAAAGAACAGGTGGCCAACACCCTGCAACGTAAAGCCTGGACTTCGTGTAAAGGAAAAAGTTAATCCCAGAAGGTCTGTTTTGCTTTGTCAAGTTAAAACACACACAGCAAACCCGCACAGCAGAAGCAGGGCTCTTTCCTTGCTAGTTGAGTGTAAACAGCAGTAGTTAAAATTGCACGTGAAGTTTAATTTGCCTGTTTTCCTTTCCCCCATGCCTTCTGTATTAGCCTTATGCGTACAAATTTGACCCCCATCCCAGGAGTTATTAAAGTACTCCTAAACGGTTCTCAGGCCTTATTTTTTTTTTTTTTTTTCAAAGCGACCTACAAGAGAAGTTAATTGTAGCAATCTGCCAGCCAAGTGCCTGAAATACTCTGAGGCATGTGCAGTGGTGCAGGTGAAGTCCTAAACTGGCCTTCTTAAATCTTGATAATCCACCAAAACGAGTGGTTAAGAACAAAAAAGCATTTTCTAGTTCTTACTTACTATACATGTTATATTTGTAATGGAAAAAAAAAATCGTTCAAAAGAAATTACAAAGGGAAAAAATTCTGTTCATAGTCATCATCTCAGAATCAACCTTACGAGTGATGTCGTTCTTAGGTGACTAAGGTCCGAAATGCTGACTCGATTGTGTAGTGGGCTAGAGACGTCAAAAATGGTTGATAGCAGTACTGTTTACCTTAGACTGTATCCGTCCACAGGCATTCTTGGTTTTAAGAGACAGTAGATGAAGTGATAATTCATTTTTTTTATGACCAAAAAAGTGAACATTTTTTTGCCTGAATGAAATGCTCAGTTCTGGTCCCAGTTCCACCCCTTACTAGCTTATGTAGCTTTGGACACAGGGGACTCCTTTGGCCTGTGATTTTCCATGGGAACCCATTTCTGTCTAGTGGATTTAAAGAAACTTGATTTTTTGAAATCCAAGTCAAAGATTTTTTTCAGAAATAACCACTGCATAAAAAAGTAGACCAGAAAGTGTGTGGTGTTGAGAATTCACATGTGTATGTACAAGCTAAGCACTAATCCAGTATTTGTCCACGATCTCCCCTAGACTAGCTCACTTACTGGCCATAAGGACTCCAAAATTACTGAAGATGCCAATGTGGAGTGTGTCAATATTGCCACAACAGAAATTAGAATGGAGAATTAAACAATATTAATTCATTAAAAAAAATAATTAGCCCTTTACTTGGTAACAGAAATAGAATATTTAATGAAAAGTAACTGTTTTCCAAAACAAATGCAACAATTAGCAAGAAGAGCGGCATTGTTTCACACTTTCACAAATCTCTCTAATTGTATGGCTTAGCAGAAGATAGCTGGATCCTCATAGCTGCTTCTGTAGTCAATGTATTGTGATCACAGGTCTGGAAAATTCTACTGTATACACTTGTGAAAGAATAAGAGTGGGAAGGATAAATCACCACATACCATTATCATCAAACCAGGTTTTGCCTCTTGGACCCTCTCCAAAAGTCTTAGGAACCCTAGTGGGTTCCTACACCACATTTTCAGAACTACTGTTCTAGGCTATCCAAATTTTATTGGAGGGGTGGGGTGGGCAGGGAACTAGAGGATACATTTTGCTGTGATTATCCTCACCTATCACATTTGCTATGGCCAATATTAGGAATGAAAAGAGGGAGCAAAACAGGACATAATGTGTGTTGGCGGTGGCCCTAGACAAGCCTAGGTGGCACAGAGCAGGCCCATGAGGAACTGTGATACAGCAGTTGCTGGGCCTGTCTGCTCTTTGGGAATGGGTTCAGGAAGTAGAGCCAGAGCAAGGATGTGGTGGGGTTCAGTAAATGGGATGCTGCATGTGTATAATGTTTGTATAGTGTATCTGCACTTTGATTAATCTGGAACTACTTACCCTATAGTACGTTGCTGGACATTGACTGCCAGTTCATGACTTAAATTTATAGTAATGTAGTTATTGAGGGAAAGGAGATTAAAGTAGATACATTCATTTCAAAGAGTTTGAAACTAACTAAAAAATATTGTCTGTGTTGGTGCTGTTAAACCTTACGTGTTGTTGATATTTATTGCTACTGTTGGGAGTTGATATATGACAAGCAGAGAGTAAAAGTCATGTGGGTTACTGTGATATAACTAACATCTTTTAGAAATTCTCTCATTAAAAGCATGCTTGTCTTTAAATATTATTTAATTCTATTTTCTGTGCAAAGTGCTATTTTTCAGCACTAATAATAGCATATATTGTGATTGATGATCAGATGATCTATGCTGAATAGTTCACAATTCTCAAAGTTCTCTTATTTTTTACACCATTATTTTGCCCAGCAGATAATCTACAGATTAAAATGTCACCAGATATCGTCCTCATCTGCTTGGCGTCTCAGTTTTTATTTTCCCAGCATAGCGTCTAGCTTTGACAATCCTCCTGCCACCCCAATTTGATTCTTGCTAACTGTCCTGGAGAATGACCATAATGATGCTTTTAAAAAGTTTTCTATAGCTGTCGGCTCCAACAGAGACACTCAGCGTATCCACTTGTAACTCTTAGGGACCCACATCAGTGAGGAATACTGTGGTGGTAGCTGTCAACAAGTTCTGTGCGGCTGTGTCCACGGGACATAGAGCAGCGCGCTCAACACTTGTCCTGAGCGAAGTCATGGCTTGCTCCTTCGAGAGCCATTAACTGCTGCGGAACAGCAGACTACTGGCTCTTTAGATAGAGCAGCCTGCGTCAAAGGTAAAAGAACTGTGCACTCTGAATGCGTTGTTCTCAAATGCTGATGAGGGAGTTAGTAAACAAACTACAGTTCATTGCAGTACACCTCTGTTGTCAACTGGTGTTTCCTTGAATTTTGTGAAGTTATTTTGAAAATTTTCCATATAAAGGTGAATTTGTGTATTGATAGAGCGTTTGGGTTACATTAACCTCATGTGCGGCACATGTTCTAATTTAGTCACATTTTCATTATTTTTATTATAAGGCCTGCTGAAAATGACTGAATATAAACTTGTGGTAGTTGGAGCTGGTGGCGTAGGCAAGAGTGCCTTGACGATACAGCTAATTCAGAATCACTTTGTGGATGAATATGATCCTACGATAGAGGTAAATCTTATTTTAATATTATGCATATTGACTTGTGCAGGCCCATCCTTTGGGTACAAAAAATGGTTTCTCTGATCATTTTCACTGACTACTCATTATAAGGCAGTTATACTAATCATAGTTTTATTACATTAACTGAAATGTACTTGGGTTTCCCAGCTTTCCTTTGATGTTATAAGTAACCACAGGTATGAGAGCCCAGCCCGTCTCTCTCAGGATAGTAATACTGGGACTTCACTTTGTGTTAGTGTATGTGTATTTTGATTGGAAGTGTATTACAGAGTTTTCTCAGAGGATGAAAATGTGAATTTACCTCTTGTCTGTAAAATGAGACATATCTAATAGTCATTTTTAAAAAGGTGGCTTTTGTTTTTATGGGGTTTTGGTTGTGTGTTTTTTTTTTTTTTTGGTATTTTGATGTCACATGTAGAGTTGACACTGGTGATGTATAATCACTTGATAATTAAAAGCATTTGTTTAGTAGTATTTTCATATTTTCTTTTCATGTTGAAGTAGTGGAGAACCTACAACTACCTGATACATTTTAGAAAGCTCATTCTTTGCTTCTGTGGATATGTATATCAGCTGATATATAAGGTTACCACCACCAATCCTTCCCTTTGCTTTTCAGCCCTTTTTCAATTTATTCAAGGCCGTGTTAGAATTGTTTTTTTAATTACAAATTGATTAATTAATAATTTTCAGACTTCTTCAGTTTTGTGAAAATGAACCAAAGGATGGCTAACAGCAAAATGATAGAATAAAGGCCTGGCAGAGAGCTTGAGAGGTCAGGTAGTAGTCCCCACTGCCTTCTGGCAGAACTGTACTCAGATGCTTAGACGCAGATAAGGGTTTATTTAATCCCAAAGACCTGCAGGAGGGACTGGCACATAACTGTCCTTCTTAACTAATTTCCAGAATGTACTTATTAGTATGTTTCTTGCATGGTCTGAATCTTCCTGTTAAGTTTAACATAGTACCAGCTCATCTTTGAAATAGATTTATGTTGTTAGATTATTTCTTAGACTTCTTTATTCCAGGTTAAGCAATCCTAATCCTTTGACATTTATTCTGGATCTGATATTACCAGATTTTTAATCAGCTCTGAAAAATTTCCCAGAACTTTCTCAGCATCCCAAGCTGTAGAGCCTAGAACAGGTCACAATGCCCCGTTAGGATGCTATGTGTGTAATGTCTTTAAAAAAACAAACCACCTTGACTGCACTCAGGTAGTTTCTGAGGACATTGTTGGCCATGGGAAGATGTCTGCGGTGTAGCATTTTGAGGATTGAGTAGATAACTGTTCATAAGGAAATGTCAAATATTTTTGGTACTGCAGGAAAGAAGATGAAGAAAAGCACTCTTATTTGCAAAGATCTGAATTAAACACAGAATCAACTTTTACATGGCTTCCAGGTTTAATAATTTCTCATTAGTAAAAAGGAGTCTAACTTAAGTGACCCACCTATATAAGAGTCACTCTGTATTTCCTCTTGGCAAGTCAGTTCAGTGCTGATGGGTTTATTTTTCACTTTGAGGAGGATTAAATAGTTCACCTGTTCCTAAAGCCAGCATACTCCACCATTTAAATTGGAAGTAAAAAGGAGTTTTAATAGAATTTAAGTTAAGCAAAGCACGGTGGTTTTCCTGGGATTCTGGAACATGGTTGTAGCAGAAGTGCCCATCTTCTCTGAAAATCTGAGGAATTCCATTATGCTCTGTTTCCTATCAGAGGTCAAGAATGATACATTTAGAATGTGATTTTAAAAAAAAAGGTTAGGAAACCTTTTGGTCAAAATTGTTTAAGTGTAATATAAATTTTAAATAAAGCTAAAAGGCTCTCCTTTATTTGGGGGGGAAGAAAAAGCTTATAAATTCAAACCCATTAACTCTGATATGATTTCTGCCAAATCAGAAGACTTGACCCAGGGAAGCATTGATTACCTGTGAACTTTGAAACTGACGTCCCGTCACTAGAGTAGTCACCTGGGAAAAGGTTTCGGAGATTGTCTCTTATCTCCCAAATGACAGTGAGTCTCTGAGGGAACTGACACATTAAATTCTTGGTGTAGTTCAACTAGAAGAAAAGCAGGAGATCCAGTAGTTTATTTTAATAAACAAAAATACATGACATTTTTATAAAAAGTTGAAGAATAGTGAGCATCGCTACTGCTAAAGGTTTTGATTGGTGAACACTGTAGGTCAGAGAAAATAAGAGAGGACATAGACTTGGCACATTTGGAATTCTCATCAGTTTTTCTGCATTAAAACAAGGGGAAAGAAGTTTAGAGAAAATTTTCTAATTAAGTAATACCTTATTTTCTAGTTGTTTAGAATTTGCAGAGATTTATACTGTAAGAAAGGTGGTCATAGTTTCATTTTATTAATAGCAATGGTCTCTGAGAGGTTGTAACTTGCTTAAGGATACTTAGCTAGTAAGTGATAGAATTTTAAGTTTTCTGAGATCAAGTTAAGTGGAATTTCCACTGTACTCTTATATAGCTTTTTAAAAATGAAAAAAATGGCCTTCAAATTAAGAAAATATTTAATATTGGAGGCTGATTCGGATTTCCCAATATATCAAAATTTGAACTCAGCGTTCTATCTGATGGCATCTTAATGGCAGAGATTGATACAGAATTGGGTATGATGCATGGATGGAGCATGTTTATATTTACATGATAATCACCTTTACTTCTGTGCTAAGAAGATTTTATCTTTATCTTTTATGAAGCTCATCTACGAGTTCTGAGAGGGAACGAAAGACCTTTTTAGTGGTGCAGGATTAAAAACTCAGTCCTCAAATACAATACTAGGCTAGAAATAATGCGTACTTTAATAGTTTGGAGGTCATAGTTATTATAAAAATATATTCTCTGAAATGTGTTTTCTAAGGTAAAATTTGGTGGAAGCAGGAAAATGGAAGTAGAGATTGGAAGGATCAGGTGGTCAGTTAGCAAATATATAACCAGTATCTACTGGATATAGTATAAAAATAGATATAAGTATTTTCTCCCAGGCTCCAATTCATTGACATCTGCATGCTTCTGTTAATGTGACATTTATAATTCAGTCTCTGATGAAACAGTTCTCTCCTCAATAAGGAAGAATGGATTTGTAATTGGATTGATTGGTTCCATCTTTAGCGCTCTGAGCTGTTTATTCGCCAAGATGTATCAGTTTCTCTTTGAAAAAAAAAATTCATGTTAATTGTGGAATTTACTTGCTGATTAAGGTATTTAAACTTTAGAGAATTAAGTCAGTATTAAAGAGGAATTTAAGAAAAGCACTGTTTAATGATATAAGCTGTTAATTTTCTTTTGTCTTTCTTTTTTGTTTAAAAAAAAAAAACCATGTATCGGTAGGTACTAAGGACAAATGGGTGGTGACTTTGCCCCTCAGGGGACATTTGTCAGTCATCTGGAGACAATTTTGGTTGTCACAGCTTGAGGATGGGGACTGCTACTGGCATCTATAGTGGATAGAGAGGTCGAGGGTTCTGTTAACCTCCCTGTAGTGCATGGGACAGCCCCCCGCAAAATGACATGGCCCTAGATGTCAGTAGTGCCCAGGCTGAGACCCTAATATGCATTGCATACAGCTTTAAACATTCTGTAAGTTGTGAGATTCAAGTCCATGAGAGTGGTTTATGTTAGATTTTTTTTCTTTTAACATAGTATAGATGGAAACCTTTCATTTTCTAAACTAGCAGTATATTAGCTTACTCTGGAGTTCTGTAAAAACATTGTTGTTTTTAAAACAAGGTACACAGCAGTTTTGTAAATGCCTTTCTTTCTCTTCAAGGCTCTGGCCTCTCTTCAACCACCCCCCTACTTTCAACTGAGTGCCCTCTACTGGTCAACTTACTTGCTTTTATAATAACAATTGAAATCCTAAATTTGGATTTTTTTCTATTTAAGCTGTGGGTATAAACAATTTATAACTATAAATTTTATTTAAAAGTCTTGTATGTTTTAACAATCTAAAGTATCAGCTTTTCTCTGCTAGTATTAAGATTAGTGTGGACTAGTTAGGCGTAAATAAATATGTGAGTGAATATTTTTAACTAAGAGTGGAAAAGCAGCAATGTGAAGAAATCAGGGCGGTGCCCTTGTTAACATTGATTGAGGCTGCTTTGTCTGAGGGGACAAGAAGTGGCACTTCAGGTCTATGAGTTTCTTTTGGTGCACACAGGAGGTGCCTTACAGAGCTCAAAGCTTAGTGATGAATTTCGTGGGGTGTTAGGAATGGCCTATTCAAAAGTGACAAGCTGAAAGATAACATTATGTGCAGTTTTATAGGACTGTAGAATAATTGAGAGTACCTTATTGTGTTAATTTGTTTTTAGAATAAACTAACACAAAATTCAGGTACTGTATTTAGGTCAATTTAAGAATATTTATTTAATAATAACTATTGAGACCTGAATGTTAAAAATTATTGGGCATGTTTTATTCTAACTTGGGAGTTTTTATAAATACAAAGCTTTAAAAACATTCAAATGAAAGTTGGCCATGGAAATAAAAGGAAAACTTTTTATGGTTTGGCATCTCATAAGATTCTGGTTTACCATGTAATTAATTTCTTAATTCCATAAATGTTATTCAGTGCCTACTCAGTACCATGCAGCCTTCCTAGGGTCTACAGATACATTGAGAAACAAAAGGGGCCACCAGATCATTGCCGTTGTGGAGCTTAATAGTCTTAGACATATTTGGAAGCAGATCTACTGTTTATAGACAGTAATCCTAATTGTGTGTAACTTAGAGGCTTTATGCTTTAGGAGGGCAATAGATTTCTTATATCTTAATTATATTATCTCATAGTACCTAGGTTTATGGAACAGTTATATTATTGTGATCTTAATATAATAAAATTAAAAATGGGTAGTAAAAATAAAATATTTTAGAGGATTAAATAGGGATACAGTGCTTACCTTTGGTAATTTTTGAACTTTCTATTTGGGACATTTCAACATGCGAAGAGTTGACTCACTGGAAAAGACTCTGATGCTGGGAGGGATTGGGGGCAGGAGGAAAAGGGGACGACAGAGGATGAGATGGCTGGATGGCATCATTGACTCGATGGACATGAGTCTGAGTGAACTCCGGGAGTTGGTGATGGACAGGGAGGTCTGGCGTGCTGCGATTCATGGAGTTGCAGAGTCAGACACGACTGAGTGACTGAACTGACTGAACTGAAACCCATGGAAAAGTAGTTAAAAAAAAATTGTACAGTGAATACCTCTTAGCTTTAAACTACACAAACTTGCTTTAAGTGTGTATACCTCTCTGTGAGCATCCATAAGTGCTGAGTTACTTCAGTCGTGTCCGACTGTTTGCGATTCCATGGACTATAGCCCACCAGGCTCCGCTGTCCATGGGGTTCTCCAGGCAAGAATACTGGAGTGTGTTGCCATGTCCCCCTCCAGGGAATCTTCCCAACCCAGGGACCGAACCCGCTCTCTTACGTCTCCTGCATTGGCAGGCAGGTTCTTTACCACTAATGCTACCTGGGAAGCCCTATGTACACACGCATACTTGCATACATATTATTTATGTTTGCTGAATTCTTTGAAAGTAAGTTGCATGTACCCACACATACTTGAATACACATTATTTATGTTTGTTGAATTCTTTGAAAATAAGTTGAGTATGTTGGGACCCCTTTCCTCTGGATACAGGGGTCTGCAAACTGACCTGCCTGTTGGCCCAGTAAAGCTTGTTTCTGTTTTTGTCAAGTTTAATTGGGGCACAGCTGCTTGTAGTGTAGCTTTTGCACTACAGTGGCAGAGTTGAGTGGTTGCAAGAGACCAATTACTGTTTAGTCCTTTTTGGAACAAGCTTGCTGACTATCTTCTAACAGCAAGGATAATTTCTTGTATAACTCCAACACAAGGACAAAATTTAGGAAGTTCAACACTGATAAAAAGTCTAATATATACTCTGCAGTCAAATGTTATCAGTTTCCAGAATGTGCTTTTAGCAGTTTTTTTTCCCCCTGATCTCAGGATCACAAATTAGCTGTCACATCTCACAGTCTAGAAGTTTCTCAGCTTTTCTCAGTCATTCATGACAGTGGCACATCTTGAAGAATTCAGGCCAGTTGTTTTGTGGAACATCTTCTCATTTAGTTTTGTCTGATGGTTTCCTTATGGTCAGGTTCAGATTAAACATTTTTGGTAGAAATACTTTGGTAGAAATACTCTGAAAGTGATGTCATACCCTCCTTGGGGTATCACATCAGGAGGCACAAGATCCTGGCTTGTTGCATTATTAATGGTGTTGTGTTAACACTGGTTAGTGGCTAATGTCATAGCTATCTCATATCTATCAGTTTTATCTCTGTGAAGTTATCTTTAATTCTTTATAATAGGTACTCTGTGGGGAGATGCTTTGAGACTGTAAATATCTTGTTCTCCAATATACTCGCACCCAGTGGGTTGTAGCAGCCACTGATAATTCTCATCATGTTAAACTACCACCATCGTGACGGCACAATGGTGGGTAACCTGACTCTGTCATTACTTCTGCATTTATTAGTTGACAGCTACCATAAGTAAGGGTTCTCTCTTCTCTCCCCTCTCTTTATTTATTTGGTTTGTCTAATTTATATCAGTAGTGACTCACAGGTTCTTTTTTCATTTGATGTTTTAAAGTCTATTCCTATAATCACTGATTTTTATGCTCACATTCATTTTTGATATGACCAGTGAAATTGCTTTTAAGCTGGCCTCTGTATCTTATTGACATATTTCCATCAGTTTTTGAACTCTTCCTTACTTTCTGGCACAGTATGTTCCAGGTTCACTTTACCTGTCCCTATCTTGGACTCAGCCATTTGTCTAACGGGCCCTAATTCATTTTAATAGGGAATGCTGATTAGACATCAAGACCTGGATATTGGGTGTTCTTGTTGCTACTGAGATGTCACTGCTTCTAGACCCGTTTCAGCAGACAGAGCTAAGAGGTAGATTTTATTTGAAAATCATGAGTTCATTTTTCCTCTGTATCTTTCTCTCCTATATATAAATTTTAAATATTAATTAATCAACATTAATTAATGTTAAACATTAGCTGTGGAAATAAAAATGATAGTGTCAGTTAACACAGATTGAGTTATTTAACATTAGGTTAGCTTTTCTATTTATAGACTTGGGATTAAATATTTTTCTCCATTAAGAAAAGTAGGGATTCTTTTCACTTTTTCAAAGCATTCTTAAACCATTTAGGAAAAAGTTGAGCTGTTTGGCTACATGGAAGTTAAGACATCTTTAACAAAAATACAAGACAGATGAAAACCTGGGAAAACTATTTGCATCATCTATCAAGTCAGGACTTTCTTCTGTATCTGAATTAGAAAAAAGCAAACATCCAAAAAGATAAAAATGGGGGTGTGGGGGCTAAGCACACAAATAGCCAACTTGTCCACACTCACACAAAAGGTGATGTAGAACCATATTAAGGGATACTTCATTAATATGGCCATGCAAGTAAAAACAATAAATAACTTTTTTTTTTTTTTGGCTGCACTCTGCAGCTTAGGGTATCTTAGTTCCCCAATCAGGGATTGAACCCATGCTTTCGGTAGTGACAGTGTGGAGTCTTAACCACTAAACCATCAGGGAATTCCATAAATAACATTTTTTATTTTATGATGGCTAAGATTAGAATGATAGCACACCTGGAAAGGTATGGAAAAATGTGTACTCTTTATGCTGCAATGGGAACATACATTATTGTAAACTTTTCTGGAGGTCATCAGTTTAGCAATACATGTCAAAATGGAAACCACATGTCAATTGATCCCACTTACAGAAATTTACCTGAAAGATTCAATTGGATAAATGTTTAAATGTATATCCAGGAGTGTTTATTGCACTGTTTACAATTTTTAAAAGTGAAAATAATCTACACATCTACTAGTAAGGAATGGGTGAAGTAAGTTATGGTATATTTATATAAATGATATTACACAGTTTTTGGAAGGGATTAAGTAGATCTGTATGTACTGACATTGAAAAATGGTTCATTATGTAAGAGAAGCTGTATCATAGCCCTTTGTATGGGAATATGTACATAAAATATGGTAGGACATATGCCACACTCTCCACAGTATTTTTTTTTTTTTTAATGCGTATATACTGTTTGAGAGGGAAAAATACATCCTCATTTTTGAGGGAGAAGAGTCACTAGAGTATTAGGTACTATTAGATTACTTGATATTTATTTTCTTCCCCCCTTTAAAACCTTGAGGAATTGAATAATACAGATGTATTAGAGATAAAAATATACAAAGAAATTGGTATTAGGCCAATTAAAGAATAGCTGAGAGGTACATAATTCAATATATGAAAATTATATTGGCATCTGTAATTATTAAGATTGGATCCATGATGGATCCAATCTGACTTTGACATCGAGTGATAATTTGTGGGAGAATGCCACATGACTTCAACAGGTTACAGATATAGGCTTATTTTCGAAACTTTGTCATTCAAATTTTCCTTGAGTTTATTCAGATTTTTGAACTAGTTTTATCTCTTGGGCATAGTACCCATTTTATTCTCTAGTCCTAAGCTAAGAGTCGATGGGTTTTTATAATTTCAAATATCCATCATTTGAAAGAAGTCTTTGTTTTCTTTATTCTTACTTTTAATGAATGTCTTAATCAGAATTCTGCCGTGAGAACAAGCTCTTTTAACACCCTTGCTCCCTAATCAGTACAGAAATCCTTCATAAACCTCAGAGTTTTAGCTCTTTTTCCCTGGATCTTATCTAGCTCCATTATATTTATTTTGAAATACAGTGAGTGGTTTGGGGAAAAGTGGTCCAGGTGTAGATGTTCAGTTAGCTTTTTATAGGACTTTTCATTTTATAAAGGAATTTTCATGGTCTTTAACCTGTATACAAAGTCCTATGTATTATTATTTACCCACTCTTATAGCTAAAGGAATGGCAGCTTAAAGTACACTACAGATTAAGTAGTTTGTGCATACTCACACACCACAAGTGGCCTTGCCTGATGGCTTAGTGGGTAAAGAAGATTTCCTGCAGTGCAGAAGACACAGGAGATGTGGGTTTGATCCCTGGGTCGGGAAGATAACCCTGGAGAAGGAAATGGCAACCTACTCTAGTATTCTTGCTTGGGAAATCCCATGGACAGAGGAGCCTCATGGGCTACAGTTCAAAGGGTCACAAAGAGTCGGACATGACTAAGCAACTGAACGCACGCACACCACAAGTAAGTGGAGTTGTGCAGCTGCCACATATGCAAGGTTCAGGAGTATATCTCTAGTTTGGATGACTTTGGCCCTGAGCATCAGACCTGTGTTTCAAAGCTGCCTGCAGGTCATAGCACCAGAGCAACCTACAAACATATGAAATTTAACATGCCTCAGATTGAACCCATCTTTTCCTTTCCCCTTCCTCTTAAGTTCTCATCTCTAAACAGTCAGCTGTGCCATTTAAAACAATGGAAATATAATTCACATAACATAAAATTCACCCTCTTAAAATGTACAGTTCAGTGGTTTTTAGTATATTCACAAAGTTACGCAACTATCACCATCACCCTATTTAAGTCTATACCAATTAGCAGTTATGACCCAAACCCTTCTCCAGTCAGCCCCTGGCAACTATTAATCCATTTTCTGTCTTTGTGGATTTGCCTATTCTAAATATTTAACTGAAATCATGCAGTATGTGGCCTTTTGTGTCTGGTTTCCTTCAGGTAGGATAATTTTTCAGGGTTCATCTATGTGTTTCGATACTTCATTCCTCTTTATGGCTGAATAATATTCTCTTGTATGAATATTTATTTATGTAGTCATCAGTTGATAGGCACTTGGATAGTGTCCTCTTTTGGGCTATTTTGAATGACAGTGCTGTAAACGTTGCTGTAGGGATATATGAGGGTTTTTCTGTCTGTTTTACCCGTTAAGTATTTATTAAAACTGTTTAATCTTCTCCGTCTTACTACTGTTGCTGCCTTACTTCAGGTTCTTGTAAAAGCTTCTGAAACTCATCTTCCAGCCTCTAGTTTGGGCTCTTTCTATAATTTGTCATAATAATGCGGTGAGCCATAATAATAGTGAATCATGTCAATTCGATCCTCCCCCTACTTAAAAACCTTTTCATGACTTAGTATACAGTAAAGTTCAAAACTTCTTAAAATGGCTTATTAGACCCTCCATAACCTGGCCTCTGCTTGATGGTGCAGTTTCACTTCTAATTGCCTATAGTCTCTTAGAAGGACTTGTTGGTTCCATGTACTGAGCATGCTGTTTCATGTTTCTGTGCTATCTGTGCACCTTTCTGCCTGGAGTGGTCCTCCTGTCTTTCTTAATTCATATAAGCAAAGTTGATCTCTTCTTTTATTTGCCATCTTGTTCTACATAAGGCGTTTTGCATTTATTTCATTGAGTTGTAATCATATGTTTACATTCATAGCTCTTTCACCAGACCTAGTTCTTTGAGGTTAGAAACTTTATTAATGCCTGGCACAGTATATGATACCTAGTGGATTTTTAGTAAGTGTTCCTATGATGCAAGGGAGAAAGGAGTAGGTAGGTCTGAGCGACTTTACTTTCACTTTTCACTTTCATGCATTGGAGAAGGAAATGGCAACCCACTCCAGTGTTCTTGCCTGGAGAATTCCAGGCATGGTGGAGCCTGGTGGGCTGCCGTCTATGGGGTCGCACAGAGTCGGACACGACTGAAGTGACTTAGCAGCAGCAGCAGCAGGTGGGAATGAACTAATAAATACGCCTGTGTTTGTATGTCCCAAATTCTTTGTTTCTATATTGTAATTCTAACATACAAGGCTATTGTATGTTCTAGCTGTCTTTGAGAACTAGCTGTGTACAACCACTTTTGATGATTTATAACCAGTGTATGGAATACGCTTCCCTGATAGCTCAGTCAGTAACAAATCTACCTGCAATGCAGGAGACCTCGCTTTGATTCCTGGGTCAGGAAGATCCACTGGAGAAGGGATAGGCTACCCACTTTCTTGGGCTTCCCTTGTGGCTTAGCTGGTAAAGAATCTACCTGCAATCCGGGAGACCTGGGTGTTGGGTTCATGTATGTTCTTACACATACATCATTCTATGATAGAATCTTTTAGAAGGGTAACAGAATACTTGAGCATTGAAAGAGTAAAAGTTTCTCAATTTTTTCTGTTGGTGTTATAGAGCTGTACATGAAAAATACTTACAATAGCACAATAAGAAAATCTCACAAACATTTCAAAAGTAAATCCTCAAAGAATACATTAGCTGACATTTCCAGCAGCCCTGTTCATATTTACAAGAGCATCTGATGGAATCAGCAGCATGAAGATGGAGATTAAATGGGATAAGGCTTGTAATATGCTTATCACAGTATCCTACATATAAATAAGGGTTCAGTAAGCCTTGGCTGTCATAATTACTATTAATAGTAATATGATTACTCTTCAGTTCAGTTCAGTCGCTCAGTCGTGTCTGACTCTTTGCGACCACATGAATCGCAGCACACCAGGCCTCCGTGTCCATCACCAACTCCCGGAGAGTAAAAGTTATAATTTCTTTAGATTTTCCGTTTACTGTACTATGTTTTCTCATGACAGGGTTAACTACCTTAGTGGAAAACTCAGCTGAATGTATTAGAAGATGAACATATTGAATACCTTGATTACTGTTAATTATAATAGAAAAATGACAAAATGATGTCCTGATAAGTGAGTTTATCTCATTCTTGAAAGATTTATTCTTAACTTTCAAATTCCTCTGTTGGGTCTACAGATCAGTTTCTACACATAAAACAACACTTGAAGGCACTTTAATAAGTTGGAAGACACTTTAAAAAACTTTAGTTGGTTCAGTTCAGTCGCTCAGTCATGTCCGACTCTTTGTGACCCCATGAACTGCAGCACGCCAGGCCTCCCCGTCCATCACCAACTCCCGGAGTTCACCCAAACTTAACGTCCATTGAGTCGGTGATGCCATCCAACCATCTCATCCTCTGTCATCCCCTTCTCCTCCTGCCCTCAATCTTTCCCAGCATCAGTGTCTTTCCAAATGAGTCAGCTCTTTGCATCGGGTGGCCAAAGTATTGGAGTTTCAGCAGTGAACACTCAGGACTGATCTCCTTTAGGATGGACTGGTTGGATCTCCCTGCAGTCCAAGGGACTCAAGAGTCTTCTCCAACACCACAGTTCAAAGGCATCAATTCTTCTGCGCTCAGCTTTCTTTATAGTCCGACTCTCACATACAGGCATGACTACTGGAAAAACCATAGCCTTGACTAGACGGACCTTTTTTGGCAAAGAAATGCCTCTGCTTTTTAATATGCTGTCTAGGTTGGTCGTAACTTTCCTTCCAAGGAGTAAGCGTTGTTTAATTTCATGGGTGCAGTCACCATCTGCAGTGATTTTGGAGTCCAAAAAACTAAAGTCTGACACTGTTTACACTGTTTCTCCATCTATTTCCCATGAAGTGATGGGACCAGATGCCATGATCTTAGTTTTCTGAATGTTGAGCTTTAAGCCAACTTTTTCACTCTCCTCCTTCACTTTCATCAAGAGGCCCTTTAGTTCTTCATTTCTGCCATAAGGGTGGTGTCATCTGCATATCTGAGGTTATTGATATTTCTCCCGGCAATCTTGATTCCAGCTTGTGCTTTCTCCAGCCCAGCGTTTCTCATGATGTACTCTGCATATAAGTTAAATAAGCAGAGTGACAATATACAGCCTTGACATATTCCTTTTCCTGTTTGAAATCAGTGTGTTGTTTCATGTCCATTTCTAACTGTTGCTTCCTGACTGCATACAGGTTTCTCAAGAGGCAGGTCAGATGGTCTGGTATTCCCATCTCTTTCAGAATTTTCCACATTTTATTGTGATCCACACAGTCAAAGGCTTTGGCATAGTCAATAAAGCAGAAATCGATGTTTTTCTGGAACTCTCTTCCTTTTTCTGTGATCCACCAGATGTTGGCAATTTGATCTCTGGTTCCTCTGCCTTTTCTACAACGAGCTTGAACATCTGGAAGTTCACGGTTCACGTATTGCTGAAGCCTGGCTTGGAGAATTTTGAGCATTACTTTACTAGCATGTGAGATGAGTGAGATTGTGCAGTAGTTTGAGCATTCTTTGGCATTGCCTTTCTTTGGGTCAGTACAAAAAAGACCAAAATCCCAAAAGGGTAAAGGACACAGGTTATGGGAATAAATATGAAAAAGAAAAACGATGTAACATTACTAGTCCTCAAAGAAGGAGATATTAAAACAATAGGGTTTTGGTCTAACAAACTGAGAAAAATAAAAATGTAAGACCTGTTGTTGAGTGAGTGGTGATGAGATGGGTACACCCTGTTTATTATTATTTTTTAATTACTGGAAAATTGCTTTACATTATTGTGTTGATTTCTGCCATACAACAACGTGAATCAGTCATAATTGCATATTAATATATATCCCCTGCCTCTTGAGCCTCCTCCCCTCCCCCACCCTTCTCCTGTAGGTCATCACAAAGCACCAGGCTGAGCTCCCTGCGTTAAATACCAGCTTCCCGCTGTCTGTTTTATACGTGATAGTGTGTGTATGTCAGTGCTACGTTCGCAGTTTGCCCCACTCTCACCTTTCCTGACTGTGTCCATGTATCCACAAGCCTGTTCTCTGTTAGAGTCATCAGTACTACTTTTCTAGATTCCATGTATATATATATGCGTTAATATATAATATTTGTTTTTCTCTTTCTGATTTATTTCACTCTGTGTAAGAGGTTCTAGGTTCATTCACCTCGCTACAACTGACTCAAATCCGTTCCTTTTTATGGCTGAGTAATATTCCATTGTATATATGTACCACATCTTTATGCATTCATCTGTTGATGGATATCTAGGTTGCTTCCAAGTCCTGGCTGTGGTAAATATTGCTGCAGTGAACATTGGGATACATATGTCTTTTAGAATTATGCTTTTCTCAGGGTATGTGCCCAGTAGTGGGATTGCGGGGCCATATGGTTAGATTTATTCCTAGTTTTTTAAGGAATTTCCGCACTGTTCTCCGTAGTGACTATGTCAGTTTACATTTCTAACAGCTATGTAGGAGGATTCCCTTATCTCATCTTCGCCAGCATTATTGTTTGTAAATTTTTTGATGATGGCCATTCTGACTGATGTGAGGTTTGTAGTTTTGATTTGCATTTCTCTGATAATGAGCTTTTGAACTGTGGTATTGGAGAAGACTGTTGAGAGTCCCTTGGACAGCAAAGAGATCAAACCAGTCAATTCTAAAGGAAATCAGTCCTGAATATTCATTGGAAGGACTGATGCTGAAGCTCCAATACTTTGGTCACCTGATGCGAAAAACTAGCTCATTGGAAAAGACCATGATGCTGGGAAAGCTTGAAGGCAGGAGGAGAAAGGGACGACAGAGGAAGAGATGGTTGGATGGCATCAGGGACTCAATGGACATGAATTTGAGTAAACTCTGGGAGTTGATGGTAGACATGAAAGCCTGGCATGCTGCAGTCCATGGGGTTGCAAAGAGTTGGATGGGACTGAGCCACTGAACTGAATAATGAGCAGTGTTGAGCATCTTTTTTTGTGTTTATTGGCTGTCTGTATGTCTTCTTTGGAGAAATGTCTATTTAGGTCTTCTGCCCATTTTTTGATTGGGTTGTTTGTTTTTTGACATTAAGCTGTATGAGCTGTTTATATATTTTGGAGATTAATCCTCTGTTGGTTACTATGTTTGCAATTATTTTCTCCCATTTTGAGGGTTATCTTCATCTTGTTTATAGTTTCCTTTGCTGTGCAGAAACTTTAAGTTTTACTGGGTCCCATTTGTTTTTTGTTTTGTTTTGTTTTTATTTCTGTTAATCTAGGATGTGTGTTAAAGAGAATCTTCCTGCGATTTATGTCAAAGAGTGTACTGCCTATGTTTTCCTCTAAGAGCCTTATAGTTTTTGGCCTTACATTTAAGTATTTAATCTGTTTTGAGTTTATTTTTGTATATGGTGTTAGGGAGTGTTCTTAATTTCTTTCTTTTACATGTAGGTGTCCAGTTTTTCCAGGACAGCTTATTGCACCACTTATTGAAGACACTGTCTTTTCTCCGTTGTATGTTCTTGCCTCCTTTGTCAAAGAAAAGGTGTCCATATATGCATGGGTTTATCTTTGGACTTTCTGTCTTGTTCCATTGTTCCGTATTTATTTTTTTGTGCCAGGACCATACTGTCTTGATGACTGTAGCTTTGTAGTATAGTTTGAAGTCAGGGAGGTTGATTCTTATAGCTGTTTTTATAAGACTGTTTTATAGTGCCTCATATGTTTACAGTGGAGTGGTTTATTCATTTGTTCAACTACTGAATACCTGCAGTGTTCAAGACTGACACACAGGGTACATAGTAGTGAGTAAAACAGATGCAAGCTGAACCATCCTGGAGTGTACAGCCACGCAGGGGATATCGACTTGAATAATTACACATAAGTATATAGTTGCAGATTGTAATATGATCACCAGCTGCTGTTAGAATATATATTGTAGGACTAGCAACGACCACTAGAAAGCAGTTGTAGGAGATTGCCTGAGACACAAGCACATTGGGCTAGGGTGATGGTGCTGAGTGCTTGGATTTGGAGTATATTTTGAAAATAGATAAATGGCATAAGATTGTGGGTATTAAAAGTCTGTAATTTTGTGCTCTGTGGTAAAATGTTTTGGGATATACATGTTAAGTATATTTCTTAACTATAGTTTTTTGAAAGTAAACCGTATTTTCTTAGCATCCTTTACCATAAATAGCATTACTGTGTCAAAGGCTATGAACATTTGTGTGGCTCTTGATAAGTACCATACTTGCTTTCCCAAAGGGATGTACCTGTAAACTGTATCACCAGAAATGTTTGGCTTCAGTCTGTGTTTAATTTTTGCCAGCATAGTATATTTCATTTAGAAAAGTTTTTCTTTTTTAAATTAAATAGTACTTTAGCTGGGAATAAGGGGAAATTATGGAATAACTTTCCCTCATTTATCATTTTATTGTGTTGAGTTAGTTTTTAAGTGGCTTTTTTTTATCCTAGTTTCCAGAGGATGTTAGTAACATATGTACCTGATCTAAAAGTTTATTCTATATTATTAGTACTATTCTGGAAATAACACTAATTAAAAATGTAAAGTCTTATTCCTTTTCTTGCTTTATCTTTAACTAGTTTCATTGTGGAATTTATGTGGTTTTAAACTGGTTATGCTTTATAACCTGTATTTTTTCTCAATGATGATTTGTTTTTTTACAAATAAAAGGAGTAATATATGTTAAGAGTACTTTAGATTTGTGATAAGGCGTTAATAAGCTTAGAGCGGGGTTGGCAAACTTCTGTTAAGCATCATTTGGTTCTTTGTCACATAATCTGTTTTTTTAACAACCATTTAGAAACCTAAAAACTATTCTTGGCTCATAGGCCACACAAAAACAAGTGAGCAGGATTTGGCCTGTGGGCTGTAGTTTGCTTATTGAGGCTTTTCATCTTGGGAAAGAGTCTCCGTTGACACATACATTTTTTCTTACCTCCATATACTTTTTTCCTTATGGCTGCTCTGAAGCTGGAACAAACGCTCTAGTATTCACGTGTCATTTTTGTTGTGCTTGCTGTCTGCTTTGTCTTAAAACCTGTCAGTTCTTTTCAGATCACATCTCACCATGTAACACTTTTGTTCTTAAGTTTTTACCAAGTTGTATTGCCTTTTTATATAGCTCAGTGACTAGTTACACTTCTAAGGATGACTCTAGTTAAAATTAACTTGGGAAATACTGGTTTACGTTGTTCAGTTCAGTTCAGTTCAGTCTCTCAGTCGTGTCCGACTCTTTGCAACCCCATGGACCACAGCACGCCAGGCCTCCCTGTCCATCACCAACTCCCGGAGTTCACCCAAACTCACGTCCATCAAGTCGGTGATGCCATCCAGCCATCTCATCCTCTGTTGTCCCGTTCTCCTCCTGCCGCCGATCCCTCCCAGCGTTAGAGTCTTTTCCAGTGAGTCAGCTCTTTGCATGAGGTGGCCAAAGTGGGTTTACGTTTTTAACCTAAACCTATTCTTTGTAATCAGCAGATTCCACCTCATTGTTTATAGGCAGGTTGTAGATTATTTTTTTTCAAGAGCAGAATGTGAATCAGAACTTTGCTGTCAGTATCTTTAGGGCTTAGAAGGGAAAAGATAATAGGAATGAATAGAGACTGCTTTCCCAGTTTCCCAGTCTCTTTGATGGAGTGTTCATCCTGGGAACATGCTATGAAATACATGCAGAAACTGCTGCTATTCCACTTTACATCCTTTCGAAACACAGAGTGTTTGAAAATTTTGTAAATGGGAATTTACTGAGGTGTTTGTTTTAGAGGCAGTATCTGTCATCACATGTGAGTGATCCTCCAGCCACACCTTAGGTATAGATCTGTATGGCTCCAGAAACTATAGTCTGTAATTCATTGTTGATAGGAAATTTCAAAGACTAAAGAAACTATTAACCATAAGGTTAACTTGCGCTAGTTTTGGCAAGTGAAGACTGTGAGGAAAAGTCTTTGGTCTGTTTTACATGCTCAGTAGCCACACTTGGGTAATGAATGGATTGACTTGAATACACTGTACTTTGCTCTGAATTCCTGCTCTTTCATTATACCTTGAAAACACTGGTTTTTATTAAATAATTTATAATATACACGAGTTCTTTCAAGTGGTTAATTAAGGGAATTTGTTGGTTTTCTTTTGTTGTTTAATCACTAAGTTGTGTCCAACTCTTTTAGGCTAAAATAAAATGTCAACCAAATGTTCAAATCTTTGGTCAAGAGCTTCTTGTTTAGAAAACTAAATATTCATCCTTCTTTTCTGACTAGTGAGATCAACAGCTTTTTATTATAGACATTTGGAAAATACAGTTTACTTTAAAAGATAAGCACTAGATCATAGTCTAATATGGTAATCTTTCATACTTTTTAAAATTAAGGGGCAAAGGAATACATTAAAAATAATATCTGTTACCAAAAAAAGATAAGTAATCAATTATTTATTAAATTAATTCTTTCCATCAGAGACATACCCTTTGTTAACATTAATAAACATACCACCATGAGTTTTTTTAATGTATATATAGATACGTTTATACAGATGTGTATCTCTATACTGGGAACATGTCACATGTGTATCTTAGAATACTCTGTATGCTGTGAACATTTTTTCAGACATTTTACCAAAAACATAATTTTTAACGACCACTTTTTAAATAATAGATTGGTTTGTAAAGTAATTCATGAACTAAAGGTGGAACAAGAAGAAACAGTGTCCTTAGGCTTATACTTTATACCCATTATTAGCCCTGCCTCTGCTTCCATGACCTCACCTTACACCAGCTCTTTCCCTTATTTTTTGAAGTCTGTTTTGGCAGACAGTGTGTGAAATCTTTTAGGCATGAGGATTAATCAAAAGGTTCCCAGGTGGCTCAGTGATAAAGAATCTGCTTACCAATGCAGGATATGCGGGTTTGATCCCTGGGTTGGGAAGATCCCCTGGAGGAGACTGGTAACCCACTCCAGTATTCTTGCCTGGGAAATCCCATGGATAGGGGAGTGTGTCAGGCTACAGTCCATGGGGTCACAAAGAGTTGGACACGACTGAGTGACTGAGTAGATACACACAGACTAATCAAAAGTCAGAGGAAAGTCAAATTTCATTTCAGGAGTCTTATGTTACTCACCCTCTTTTCTTTACTCCCTCTTTGAGTTGCAGTGCCTCTAAGGTATCCAACTCTTTCTTTTTTCTTTTCTACTCCCTCTCTTTTTTACTAGGGATCTCACAGAATTTGCAGACAGAACAATTATTCTCTTTAGCAGTTTCATAGTATCTATCTGACTGTTAAATACTGTTCCCAGGACTGTAGAAATGGACTATGGAGGGTATGAAAATTCTCAGCATTGACCATTCTCTTATGAATTCCCTTGACTATAGGTAAAATAAATGCATGACAATTATTTGTAAGTTTCTTGGTTTTTCTTGCCATCTAAATCATCCAGAATAGTAAGAGTTGATAGAGCTATCCCATTTTGTAATAATTATTTTTCTTTACAGAGAATTTTGGGTCTTTTTGTTATCAATCTGTGCACTTGCATTGTTGACTCTTCTTGTAACATCTTTTTTTTTAAAAAAACTTATAAAACTGTGGTAAGATACACATAAAATTGATCATTGCCATAATTTTAAGTGTACAGTTGAGTGACAGTAAGTTAAATTCACAACATTGGACAGCCATTAGCTCTATTTCCAGAAGTTTTTCCTCATCCCAAACTGAAACTCTGTGCCTATTAAATAATAACTCTCCAATTCCCCTCTCCTCAGCCCCAGGTAACGTCTTTCCTACTTTTTGTCTCTGTGACTTGACCTTTTCTAGGTGTCTCAGTATAAATGGAATCATAGAATGTTTGTCTTTTTGTATCAGACAACATTTAGCGTAATGTTTTCAAGGTTCATCTGTGTTATATAGCATATATCAGAATTTCATTTTTTATGGCTGAATAATATTCCACTCAGTGTGTGTATGTGTATGTGTGTACAGTCATGCCATCACACCACATTGTATTTATCCATTCATTTTATCCAACAAACATTTGAGTTGTTTCTACATTTTAGCTATTGTAAGTAATGCTTTGACCATTGGCATACAAGTATTTGAGTTTCAGCTTTCAGTTCTTTTGTTAACATACCTAGGAATGGATTGATGGATCGAGTTTCTCTGCATCCTTACTAGCACTTATTATATTACCTTTTTTTTTTTTTTCCATAGCCACTCTAATGGGAGTGAAGTGGTAGCTCATTGTCGTTTTGATTTGCATTTCCTGAATGAGGTTGAACATCTTTTCATGTACTTATTGGCCATTTGTGTATTTTCTTTAGAAACCTGTCTATTCAATTTGCTCAGTTTTGAATTGGATTGGTTTTTGTTTGTGAGTTGTGTCTAACACCTTTTTGGAAGTAAAAGGTGCACCGTGATAACCCAGACTGTGTTTCTCCCTTCTCAGGATTCCTACAGGAAACAAGTAGTAATTGATGGAGAAACCTGTCTCTTGGATATTCTCGACACAGCAGGTCAAGAGGAGTACAGTGCAATGAGGGACCAGTACATGAGGACTGGGGAGGGCTTTCTTTGTGTATTTGCCATAAATAATACTAAATCATTTGAAGATATTCACCATTATAGGTGGGTTTAAGTTGAATAAAATAAATTGACATTGAGGAGTAACTGTATCTCCATTTATTGAGTCTTTGCTAACTGCCATGCACAAATTATCTAATATAAAATAATTTTTGTGAGGTAGGTAATATCCCTGTTTTGCAAATGAAATCTTAGGGATTGAGCAGTTGAGCAGCTTGTTCCAGATCACACAGTGGCGATGCTGGAATTGAAAAGCAGGTCTATTTGACTCTAAAACCTGTGCTCTTAACCACTCTGTACTAGAGAAACAAAGCTTTATGCTAGATCCATCATAAAAATGAAAACCATGAACAAAAATGTGAAAAGATAATTGAGATGGCACCACTTTGAATAGCCTTAAAAAATAAGTCCATTTAGTGTGGCATTTCTTGGAATCAAATAAGTACTGGCTTTAGATAATTAAGGAAAAAACACAACTCTGAAGTTAAAAGACAGAAGTGTTAATACAGTTTTTAAAGAATCTTGGTGAATTTGCATAAAATTGATTACTTTTATTAAAATAATTGTTCACATAGAAATAAAATCTTTCCACTTGGTGTTCTTTTTTAAGAATGGAAGGTTAAAAATATGTTAATGTTGTAATTCATGTTTTTATAAAAACATTAATTCTCTCTATATATATTTAACAACATACACAGAATGTGTTTTTAAGATTATAATTTTAAAAATTAGGCATAGCACTTTTTTGGCCTAAAATTTTTCATTATTTCTGTTTTATCATTGTGACCTACCTGCATATGAACCTATTAGACTGTAGTACTATTATATTTCTGGATATTTGATCTTTTAAAAGACATAGAAGTTCTGTTTAGAATAGAGAAAAACAAGCAGAAGGAGGAGAAAGGAAAATTTGGTGTGATGGGAACTAGGAATTACATTAACAACCTTTATTTTATGAGACAAAGTTGTGAATAGTTTCTGAAAGATTTTTGTTACTAATTCCTGTGCTATAACTTTTTTTTTCCTCCCCAGAGAACAAATAAAAAGAGTTAAAGACTCTGAAGATGTACCTATGGTTCTAGTAGGAAATAAATGTGATTTGCCTTCTAGAACAGTAGACACAAAACAGGCTCAGGACTTAGCAAGAAGTTATGGAATTCCTTTTATTGAAACATCAGCAAAGACAAGACAGGTAAGTAAAATTGTAATAAATAACAAATCTTTCCTCTCAAACTATATCAAGTGATTTTAATCATTAATCATAATTTACTAATATATATTCCAATAATGTCATTTTGGGAGCAGGAACGTGTGAACATTAATAAATGTACATACCTGATAGCATAACTGTTGATTTTTTTTCCATTATACTAAAGTAGGAAGTAAAACAGTATTTACTTGGTAAATGTTTTCTAAAGGATATGAGAGGGCAGTCCTCATTCCAGTGTCCATGCGTTATTTTTGGCTTTGGTTTCTTTCTACATTGAACAGTTCAGCACATCTTATAGTCAGGATTCAAGAGATGTGGGAATTTTTTTTTTTTTTTTTTACTGTTTTTTTTTTTTTAAATTAACAGGGAGACGAATTTTGAGTTTCCTATTTTTGAAGTGCTTTTATATTATGTCATGTTTCTAGATTAAATGTATGTTTGGAGAATTTTACTTTGCTAGAATATTCTTTTAAAGGATATATTTGTTTTTCAGGAAAGTTTTCATTAAGGCAGGAGAATATTTACAAAGCAAATAGGAATTCTCAGTTATTCATTTACTGTGTTGTTCTGAAAAAAACACCACCACCACCAGATTGATCCTGAATTTTGTTTCAAAAATTATCTTTAAAAGTAACTTTTTCCCTAGGTAAAATTAATTGATACGATTTAACCTCTTTGTGTGAAATAAGAGTTTAACGTATAGAATAAATAAATTCCTAGAAAGGAATATATAACGTTATGATGGAATACTGGTATGTTCCATACAAGGTGAACATTTGTTTGGGGCCTTGTCTGGTTATGGCCTGGAAAACCAATCTCATGGAATTTAACTTTATCATCCTTAGAAGTTAAGAAAATTGATGAAAAATTCATTACATGGTTAAACTTATAAAAACATCTTCTAGATCTTTCACTGAATTTTGTAAAGGGATAAAAATTTTAAAAGTAAACCATTTCTCAGCTAGTATATATATGTCTGCTTCCCTGGCGGAAGATTATATGTACCACTTTCTACTTGTATAAATTTGGTACACAGTGAAAAAAAATTCTATTTTAAGTCTTCATTTGGAATCAAAAGTTGAATTACTATAGTTTTTAACCATAATACAGATTATCTAATTCTAAAACCTGATTTATAAGTTACAAAAATACTTGGTACATATATTACTTCAGTTTACTTTGAAAGAATTAAGATTTTATTCATAGCATTCCCAAGTCCCAAAGACTAGGAAGAGGTTTGATTTTTATCATCTTCGTACTGGTCTTCTCTGACTAGAATCCTGGATTTCCCTTAAGAAGTACTCAGAAAACATGATTATATCATTGTAACTTTTTCTCTCACTTTCATATACAAATTTTTCAGGTATAAAATTGAAGGATTTTTACTGAAAGCATTTGCAAACCTGCTACCTAGATTATACTATTAACATTTTATTAACTTATATTATTTATAACTTTAAAAATAAATACTTTAGATTGGGAGATATATTAGTTTACATTGTACAAAGGAAAGAAAAAAGTCTAATAAGAGACTTTGCCTGATGTTGTAAAGGGCTGCAAATAAAGCTGTACTTCTCATACTTTAATATGCATAAAAATCAACTGAGCTTCTTATTCAAACCCAGATTCTAATTCTGAATTAGAATTAGGGTCTAGATTGGAAGCTGTGATTCCGCAATTTTAACAAGCTCTCAAGTGATGCTGACTTTGGTACATGGACCACATCTGGAGTGGAAAGGTAATAAAGGACAGAAGAAGAAGTCTTGTTACTTCTGCAGTGTTACCCTCCACTCTCGTTTGATATAAGAGCCTAAAACAGTTGTGTCTTCTTTCCTTGTATGGTTACTACCTCAGAAGTAATATTGATTCTTAATGTTTGACATGAATACTTTAATATACCACAGCATTCATAACTAATCGGAAAACTACCTGGTTTCCTTTTAAAATAGATTTTTAGGTTTTATACTGGTTTTTGTGGAGGGAGGGGTAGGGAAGGTAATGTAGGTATGTGATACCTAGTGGATTAACCTGAATTTGTTTTGTAGACATTTTTATGGATCATCGAATTGAAATATACAGTGATATATTACAAAGAAATACTGTACTTTATTCCTTAACCTTCTAGCCCTCAGCTTCTCTTATATTTATATCCTGTTTTATTGATCTGGTTATGTAATTTATGGTGCTAAACTACAACTTCGATATTTAGTTTCTGATCTTTGATTTCTCTATTATATGGACTTGTTGATTTGTCTCTCAAAAGTTTATTCATCTCTCTCTGTTGAAATTAATTTGATATTTGCATGCTCTTAGAAGACTTGAATTAACTATTCCAAGTAATTGAGAAAATGAAGTATGTAAATTTTTATAAATTTTAATTTACATCTCTAGTTTTTGTGAAAATTTGAAGCCCTATTTTCTGCAGAACGTTTTGATATTCATCTCCTATTATTTATTTATTATTGGAGCAAAATGAATATGCATATCCTCATTGTAGTTTATCAGCAGCTACTTGTTTCCTGCCCTGTTTTGGTCTTGAGCATGAACTTAAAACACAAAACAAGAGAAAGTTATATTTAAGTTAGTAGGAACAGGACATGCATTTAGAACTTTTATAGATAAAAGTCAGGGGCTAGCAAGCTTTTTCTGCAGAGGGTCAGATGATAAATACTTTAGGCTTTTGGGCCCCAAGTGATATCTGTTGCATTTTTTTTTTTTCTTACAGCTCTTTAAAAATGCAAAAATCACTCAGCTTGTGGGCAGTACAAAAATATGGGCTGTGGCTGCATTGGGCTTGTGGGTTGTACTGTGCTGCTTGTTGATTAGGGAGCTGTGTTCTTTGACCAGACATGAGAAGTTAGGTCAGACTTTCAACTTAAATTTTATAGGCTAACATTAGTAATTTTAAAGTAAAATCTACATATTCTGTGAAAGAGAAGTTAAGAGTTTTACTCTAGTATTTTTAAGGTAAGGGTTGCAGACTATGTATTTTACCAACTTAATTAGTTTCTTATTTTAAAAAGTCCATTTTTATGGCTAAAATACAATTCTTTTATATTTTTATAAAATTATAGTTTTCAGCTATTCTTTTAGTCCACATCTGAAAGGCCAAAGAAGTTTTTGTTTCTGCAGGTAGGCTGCATCAGGTCCCTGTGTTCCAAGTGTATAATAAAGTCTGCTGTCTAGATGACATTTTTCTGGCTTCTTTGGGCAGTGCATGGTAGTGTTCGCAAAGGCTGTTGAAACCAAATTGTTGATACCATGGTAATCAGCAGTGTGTTTTCCAGTCTGCTAAAATCAAAAGTGGGGAGCATTCAGGAAAGTGGATGATAAAAGCAAAATTCTCTGAGTATATGTTACTTCTGATTCAGCTTTTTTGCTTTCTGGAGGTCTCAATTTGAGCATAATGTGAAAATTTGTTTTATGAACTTAAAAATGTTTTAAGTTTAAAAAAAATTTTTTTTAAAAATTAATTTTGTTTTGTTGTTGTTAATTTCCAGATACATAAATTTAGTTGTTGGGAGACCTCCGTTAAAGAAAACTTATGATCAAACTGTTTTAACAAAGCAAACCAAACAAAAAACGTTCTTATATGCCACATTTCTCTGTTTAGCAGTAGTTGGGGTTGTGTACAAAAGATTGATATTTTGAACTTTGCTTTTTATGTGTTAAAACTAGACAAAACAATTAACCGAGGACCTGCTGTGCACCAATGCATAGCATAGCCTCCGAAGCAGTTCAGAGTTGCTGAGGTAGGTTATCGTTCGGCAAGGTTTCTTTCCAATTCAGCAATGCAGAGTTGCTTTTTAGAATACATCTTGTTCCTCCCATTGCTCTCCCCCAAGAAGGCTAGAAGAGGGGTGGCAGAGGATGAGATGGTTGGATGGCATCACTGACTCAATGGACATGAATTTGAGCAAACTCCAGGAAATAGTGAAGGACAGGGGAGCCTGGTGTGCTGCAGTCTATGGGGTTGCAAAGAATTGGACACAACTTAATGACTGAACAACAACACAGGAAGGCTAGTATTCTTGCATTCAGGTATTTGAAGTGTTATTTCATTGAAAGAATTTTGGCAGGTAGTAAACTGTTAACTGGAACAAGTACTTGTTTAAAATTGAATTGGTTAGTGAAAACATTACAGGCATAAGGATACAGAATGATGTGGTTAACAGTTCTTTCTCCTGTACTGAAGTGCTGTATTTCCATAGTCTCCACAGTATGTTTTCAGATAATGACTGAGCTGAAAGTACTGTCAATCTCTTGATTAAAGAAAAATGTACAAATATATTTTTTAAAACTTATTTTAAAATTTACATACATAGACACATGCACTTTTGCTCCTACAGTACGCACTTGTGTCTCAGTTGTTTAATCAGTGAGATCTGAAGATGAGTATATTGTGGCAACAAGCCATAGTCTCAAGAATAAATCATTGTGTGCCGGTTAAGACCTTAGCAACTAACCATAGTAGGTATTAAACATCTGTTTTGGCTGTGCTTAATCTTTTAAAATTACCTACAAATTCTGGAATATGAAACCAGTGTTTTGTGCCAGTGGTTTAAGGTACATACAAGGATCAGTAATGTTCTCTTCATGTCAGTATGACTTTAAAGCATATTATCAAGAAATAAGTAATTAAGTCTGAGAAAATATGGTAAATAACTGATTCTTTAAAATCTAATTTAAATTTTCTATTAGTAAAGATGAGAAATGAAAAAGTCATTCTGGAACAACTATTTCTTGGTGGTGTTAATTATCTTAGCCTCTGAGGTCCTGATACTGAATTTTTGGTGGCGGGTAGTCTAGTTCTTTTTAATTACTGGCTTCCAACTCTCTCTGCATTACTGGAAACAAAAATCATATATTCTGATATTGGTGATGGGATGTGCATACTTAAAAAGCAGACACATTCAAACTAGTTTTAGAAATAAATTATAATCAAAATTTGCTTCTGCTAAATTATTTTTCCTCCATCATAGAATATTTCAGTACTTCTACATTGACCTTATACCTTCTTTTTTAAACAAGAATGAGAGTTTTTATTCTTAAAAATATGAGCTTTACCTGGTTTGTTTTATTTGTATATACATATATTTGAAATTTCTTGCATTAATTTTCAAATTGAAAAGACAATCATTTGTGAAGATATCTTAAATGTCAGCAACATGCTTTATATTTTATATGCATTACTAAAGCTCTTTTAATACCTTAATTATTTAGTAATTTCTTAAAAACAAACCCTCTCCTCTTAGACAGTAGTGATAAATACAAAATATTAAAAATTTTATATATGGGTACATGTGGCTGTCTCATTTAAAGTACCAACATATTTAATGATTTCAGAAAATAGTTGGAATTTTTATTCTGTAGTTGGCTTAGTTACCTAATTGATTAAATTGATTTCATTAAAAGTATACAGATATTTATGTCACGTTGATACAATAACTTCAGAGGTACATTTTAATATATAATTAACATTATTTAAATCCCTACTTAACTGAAACTTAATTTTATGAATTTTAAATTAAAATTTTACTTCAAAGATAAATTACTGAGTTCCACTGAAGCCATTCTTAATACATTCTAAAGATTTGTAAGAATTAATATTGCTATAAAAATTGAGATGCCCCTTTTCTTTTCCTTAACTATTGTAAGCAGTGGATGTGTGATGATGTATGCATGCTAAGATTAAGCTTTAGCTGTTTTACTTAAGTTAATACTTAAATGGCTGATTCTGTGT
Organism: Bison bison bison; assembly: GCF_000754665.1. Lineage (NCBI taxonomy): Eukaryota > Metazoa > Chordata > Mammalia > Artiodactyla > Bovidae > Bison > Bison bison. Next base: position 10,225,773 of record NW_011494942.1, on the reverse strand, counting down.
GCTTGATTGAATTTAAAACTGCAAATCATATTTTTGGTACAAATTAGATTTTTAGGTACTGGGTCCATTTTTTCACATTTGGTTATAGAAAGACTGATGTTACCAATGGCAGAGACTTAAATATGCCACTTCCCATAGTGAGTAATTCTATCTTAAAATTGAAAGAACAGATTAAGCTTAAAAAAAAATGTACGGTAAAATAAACCACTAACATTTTAAAAACATCTTTCTTTCAGAAGAATGGAACATGTATCTTTTAAGTTAATTTGTACCACATGTAAATTAATGTGTGCTTAAGTTGCATCAGTCATATCTGACTCTTTGAGACCCCATGGACTGTAGCCTGCCAGGGTCCTCTGTCCACGGGATTCTGCAGGCCAGAAAACTGGAGTGGGTTGCCATTCCTTCTCCAGGGGATCTTCCCAGCCCAGGGATTGAACCCGTGTCTCTTACATCTCCTGCACTGGCAGACGGGTTCTTTACCATTACCATTAGTGCCACCTGGGAAGCCCTATGTAGATTAATATTTGTGTTAGTATTTCTTTTTAGAAATACTAAAGAATTCTTAATATTTTTGAGAATATACTTTAAAGAAAATTTTAAGATTTTTAATATTTTAAGAAAATACTTAATACTTTTAAGTATTCTTAATGCTTTTAAGAAATTAATATTTCTTTTTTTAGATGTCAGCTTCTACTTTGGTGGTTACATTCTTCGGGACAAACTAACAGTACAGTTAATCTAAACATTTTTTCCTTTTGTCTACTGTCTAATTTTCTAGACTAGAAAAGACATAAAACTTCTCCATATGGGCATATATGATTGTATGTGTTGTTGTAGCTTTCTCACCATAGCCTTAAGCAGAAGTCCCCTTGGCTCCTTCAGAGTGTGTAAATTAAAAGATATGAAGCCAGTACATTGGATATTGTTCTAAAAATTATTCTTAAGACTTGTAATACGGATACAAAATTGTATTGCTACTATTTTGTATTTTTTAAACAATTAAAAATATTTTCATTTTATGGTAAACAGCCCTCATTTAGCATTTTTATTTAAATAGTGCAATTCTCTATCCACAAAAGTCCCAGTCTTGGTTCCGTTTGTGGGCTCTAGAAATTGACTGGACAGTTGCAACTGAAGATAGAACTTGTGATTCCAGTCTCTTGACCCAGCTGTATTTTGAGGTGTTGTGTGCATGTGTGTGTGTGTGTGTGTTGAAACAAAGGTCTGACTATCCCTTTTGTACCATTTTTCTCCTCACTCCTGACTCAGAGCAGGGGTGGGGATCAGTGGTACAAAAATAACTTGTTTTCCCTAAGTCAAAGAAATAATTTAAATCTAACTTCAGTTTAGACTTTGATTAATTCTGTGACTAACAAACTAAAATGATTGCATTAATTGATATACAGGTACTAATAAAACATGCACTTCCTAATTTAAATTAAAAAAAAAAATTCTTATCCCATTACAAAACTTGACTTCAAAGAACAAATCAGAATTTATGCCCTATTTTAATACTGAATCTCCAGTTCTATTCAAACAGTCTGATTCTGTTTGAGAAAAGAAAATGCTCAAGTAAAGCTCAAAATTTCAAACTTCTTGCACATGGCTGTCCCAAAAAATTACTATTACCAATGAAACAGACTTTAAAGAAGTTGTGTTTTACAATGCAGAGAGTGGAGGATGCTTTTTATACATTGGTGAGAGAGATCCGACAATACAGATTGAAAAAAATCAGCAAAGAAGAAAAGACTCCTGGCTGTGTGAAAATTAAAAAATGCATTGTAATGTAATCTGGTAAGTTCAGCATATTAATTTTGGCAGAAAGCATGTTTTTCATAGCTAACGAAGTAGCAACCACTTGAGATCTACCTTGGTGTGGGATTCTAATTTGAAGTATTAAAAAAATAAGAAAGGTGTAGTTTGCTTCCAGTCAATACATTTATTTTTAATGGATATTAATTATAATTGAGGCAATTTTTTGATGGCTATAGACTATTCTACATTTGTCAAGGTCTTGAGAGACAAAAGATGCCGGACCATATAGAGGAGTTTAATGGCCCAGAAGGTGGGAAAGGATCACTCTTACAGAGTATGTTTTCTTTTGGACATTCCACAGGCAGGTACTTATTCTATCTCTGCTCTCATAACGTAGTGACATCAGCATCACTTCTTTACCCAGGTGAGAAACCTGGGAGTCTTGGGATGACTCCCTATTTTTCACATCCATTTGGAGGCAATCACAAATTTCTATTATGAATGATGTTACACTCTAACTTTTTTTAAAATTTATTTATTTTTGGCTGTGCTGGGTCTTCATTGCTGCACACAGGCTTTTCTCTATTTGTGGTGAGCAGGGGCTACTGTCCAGTCGCAGCACATGGGCTTCTCATTTTTGTCGCTTGTCTTGTTGCAGAGCATGGGCTCTAGGGCACATGGGCGTCAGTACTTAATGCACGTAGGCTCAGTAGTTGCCACTGTTGGGCTCTAGAACACAGGCTCGATAGCTGTGGCACCACGGGCTTAGTTGCTCCATGACATATTGAATCTTCCTGGATCAGAGATGAAACCTCCATCTCCAGCACTGGCGGGCAGATTCTTTACCACTGAGCCACTAGGGAAGCCCACCTTCTAACTTTCATCACATCATCAGTTCAGACTTCGATCATTTCTTGCTGGGATTGTTGAAACCTCTTACTTAGTTTACCTTTTGCTGCCTTTATTCACAGTGCAACTAGAGAGATATACTTAAAAGGTTTCATAGAATATATATGGCTCCTTAACACCAATCTTCCCCTCTCACCTTTGGTTTCATCTCTAAAAAACTCCTTGACTGAACTTTTGGTCCTCATGTAAATCAGCACTATGTTATTTCTTACCTTCCCTTAAGTCTTGGCTGTTGCTCTTGTTTGGAATGCTAGTGTTCTCATCCCCTAGTTTTACTAGTTAACACGCTTTCATGCTTGTCCAATCTCCTGTTCTCTAAGAATCTTTCTTTAAACCAATCCCATGGATGGAGGAGCCTGGTAGGCTGCAGTCCATGGGGTCGCAAAGAGTTGGACACGACTGAGCGACTTCACTTTCACTTTTCACTTCCCATGCATTGGAGAAGGAAATGGCAACCCACTCCAGTGTTCTTGCCTGGAGAATCCCAGGGACAGCGGAGCCTGGTGGGCTGCCGTCTATGGGGTCGCACAGAGTCGGACACGACTGAAGCGACTTAGCAGCAGACTGGGCCTAATGTGCCCTTCTTATGTATTCCCAGTTTATTGCTCTTAACTGTTACACACTTAGCATGTTAAAGTGAAATAAACTATGTTTGATTCCTATACAGTAAGAATTTTAAGAGAGCTAGAATCTCATACTTCTAATCTTTGTATGTCTGTGGCCTAATGAGGTTCCTGGCACACAGGAGCTGCCCAGTTGGATTTATTGAGTGGAATTTCTCAGTTTCCTTTCTAAACCAACCCATATTAAATTTGGTTTTCCTTAGAAAATATTTCCCTCAATAGATGCCATAAAGTTTATACCAAAGCTTAAGGTTTTGATGCATATTATTTGCAATATATAATGTTCTGGGGGAACATGAAATAAAATTGGAGGATATCATTCATTGTGCTGATTAAACTAAAGGTTGGTGTTCTTTATATGAGTCGAAGGTCTGAAATAATGTATCTCCAAAAATATACTTCTGAATAGTAGATTAAGTTCCAAAGATACTATGTGGTATGTTATGAACTAAACTCAGACGAAGAAACAAAGCAAAATTAATGACTGGCATTAATTTTTATTGAGATTTATGAACTCAATATTTTTTGAGCATCATTGTACAAAATAATATTTAATTTAGAAGTGGTAAAACCCAACATTGGGATGCAATCTTAAAAGTAAAACTTCTGAAATAACAGGATTTATGACCAGAGTTAAGTGCCAGTCTTTTTTTCTTCCTACTCTGTTTATTATTAGATGATATTTAAAGTAGAACTATTTAGAATAAAATAAGCTTTATGCTTCAGTTTTTATTTGAAACAGATGAAAGTGTATACTTTTCTAAAATCTCAAATTTGTGCAAACTATTTCAGTGACTGTAGTCTAAATGTCAGATTGTTGGGCATGATGAATCTTTTTCAGTGATCATGAATAGCATTTTATATAAGGAAGAAATTGTACTTGGTAATACCTAAATTTTTTAAATAAAGATATTTTTACAGAATTTGACAGTGATAAATATATGCAGATTAGTTTTTCTTAGTGCTAAAATGATGGGTTTGAACAAATAACCCTAGTGGTATCCTGTTTTGTCTTCTTTACATGTATATGAGAATGATTAGTTCCCACATGAACAAAAGGCATCCACTACCCTGTTTTGAGCAATTTTAATATTTCACTAATCATTAAAATTAAGATTATATAGAAAGAAGAGTTCAGTGGAATACAAACTAAAGTATTTGTCAGAATCTTACAAGAAGGTAATGTAATCAAATTCTCCCTTCATTGTCTCCTAAATACTTATATATTGTTTTCACCTTAGGGTGTGTCTTCTCTGTATCTGTCTCATGGTTTTTCATTTTGTCTACTTGAACATTTTTGTATCATTGATGTTTTTCTTCATTATAAAAACTGTTGAAGTAGACTACATAAGGATGTGTGATCAAAGGGAATTTGTGAAGGGTAAGGAAGTTGGAATAGATTCTCTCTTAAGATTCCATCCTGTTCTAATAGTTTATGTTTATAAATTAGTCAAGGTTGGTACTGTTTATAAGAAAATAGTTATTCTTTATTGTGTCACTGGAAGTTTTTTGTTCTTTATGTGTTAACATGAAGGTTTATATATATGAAGCCTTGATTGTATTGCTGATGAACTGTCTACCTACTTTTCCTCTCTCCTGTGGGTGAAGCAGAAGCGTATGTTGTATCAGTAAGTGGGGAACATCAAGTGAAGTTTGGGGGCTTCACTGGGAACTTCTACTCACTAGTGTTCAAATGAATAATTCCAGTTTTTATACCACTACTATTGTTTAAATGTGAGCAAGCCTCTCATTCCCACTCTATTTAATTCTTTAAAAACATTGGTAATACTTTTATAAATTTTAGATAAAATGTGAAAATCAGTTAAATGTAACTTGCATGAAAATGCCCAGAATTAATTTAGTTATTGAAATATTAATTGTAGAAGATTTAGTAATGCATCAAAGAGAAATATCTGTTAAATATTCAGTTATTTTCAAGATAAAATAATTTAATGAATATGTTTCTGTTCATATTCGACAGAAGTGGTTAAAATGAGTAAAAAGCCAGTTTTCGTTGTTCTTAAAGTGGCTTGATTTATACAGCTTTGTTGTGTATTTGTTCCTGAGACTCCCTCTGGTGTCTAGGTTTGAAAACATCATTAGGTTAACAGGCATTTAATAACAGTTACTGGGGCTTCCCTGGTAGCTCAGCTGGTAAAGAATCCGCCTGCAATGCAGGAGACCCTGGTTTGATTCTTGGGTCAGGAAGATCCCCTGGAGAAGGGATAGGCTACCCAACTACAGTATTCTTGGGCTTCCCTGGTTCCTCAGACAGTAAAGAATCCACCTGAGATGCAGCAGACCTGGGTTCAATCCCTAGATCAGGAAGATTCCCCTGAAGGAGGGCATGGCAACCCACTTCAGTATTCTTGCCTGGAGAATCCCCATGACAGAGGAGGAGCCTGGCAGGCTACAGTTCATGGGATTGCAGAGTCAAGACCCAACTGAGTGACTAAGCACAGCACAGTACTCTTCAGTTGAACAGATTTTTAAATACATATTTTAAATACAAGATCGTATTTTTCCTTTAATTTTTATTTTGCTTGTATGTTTAATTTGCTTTTAACTGGGGTAGGAGAGGAATTGACTTAGGTGTAGATCTTGCACCATTCAGGATTGCAGGGTTAAAATCAGCTGTCCTACTAGCAGTCTGAGTGGTATTTTTCATGTTCTGTATGAATGATGAGGGTGAAAAGTATTTTGACTCAAAATCACTTTGAGTGACTTTGAATAGCTTGCTTTGATCAAAACAAGATGACCAAAATGACCAAATGGCAATTTCTTTGAAGATAACAGCATTTGACTTTATATGAAAAACTTCTGAATACTTCATATACTACACAGATATTAAAAGTATAATGAATTAAGAAACATCTCCAAATCAGTGGACTTCACCACCATTTAAATGATCTAGATCTTTTCTCCAATAGAAGCATTACATTTTTCAGAGTATTGTGTCTTGTGGTCATTTTAAATTTTCTTCTCACAAATATGTGAATTGAAACTAATGCCTTAATAAAACTGAAAGTTATATATTGATACTGTATACTTCATGATAATTATTTAAATCTAAATGGATTTAAATAATATTGAACCATGGCTCAAATATAGTGAAATAATTATAAAAGTAGTATATACTGGCGTGGCTTATATCAAATGTCTAAAACTCAGGGATAATTAAGTATAAATATATATTCACATATATACACAAATACATTTGGATTTTGGTGACAGAGGTATGCCAGTATGGAAAAACTGGTAGCAAATTAAGTTCTCAGGAAAAGTCATGTGTTAGTACATAAGTGTATGTAGGATTCTTTGCCATTGATTTCATTGCCTTTGGTGAAAATCAGTGTTCCTATAATGTTACCAAAATATCCTTGAAGACACTTAAGAATCCTAAAAATCCTAAAAAACCTGATATATATATGTCTAAATAGAAATGTTAAGTATTCTTATTCTTTCTCAATATTTCCACTAGTAATACATCCTTTCTGTTTTCTGTATACCTCAAACCATCATATATATTCACGTTTTAATACTTGTTATGTGTTTCAGGGTGTTGACGATGCCTTCTATACATTAGTTCGAGAAATTCGAAAACATAAAGAAAAGATGAGCAAAGATGGTAAAAAGAAGAAAAAGAAGTCAAAGACAAAGTGTATAATTATGTAAATACAATTTGTACTTTTTTCTTAAGGCATACTTAAGTAAAAGTGGTAATTTTTGTATATTACACTAAATTATTAGCATTTGTTTTAGCATTATCTAATTTTCTTTCTGTTCCATTCATACTGTTAGCTTTTATCTTGAATGCTTATTTTAAAATGACAGTGGAAACTTTTTTCCTCTAAGTGCCAGTATTCCCTGCGTTTTGGTTTTTGAACTAGCAATGCCTGTGAAAAAGAAACTGAACACCCAAGATTTTTGTCTTGGGGTTTTTGGTGCATGCAGTTGATTACTTCCTATTTTTCTTATCAATTGTGAACTTTAGTGTGAAACAAATTAATGAGGCTTTCAAATCATCCCTATTGTATTGTTTTATCTAGTCACACACATGGATTAATTACTAATTATAACTTCAGTTGAGATTTCATGATTGGTTTTACTGAAACATCGAGGGAACATGAATTTATGGGCTTCCTATAGTTTCATCTTGTAGGTATCATTGTCCTATAGTTTCAGTTACCCTTAATGAATGTCAGGTTACACTGTTCACAAAGGTTTTCTTCTTTCCACTGCTATTTGTCAAATGGTCACGTTCCCTAAAATACTATATTTTTTCTATAAAAAAGGAAAAAAATGGAAAAAAATACAAGGCAATGGAAAATATTAAAAGGCCACTTACTTTCCACATTAGGTAAATTCCTATAATGCTCTGAATAGCTTTTTATGTTAAGGCAGACCCAGTAGGTAATGAGGATTAGAACAAGCATTTTGGGACTATATTTACATGCTTTAAATTTTTGTAATAACAAAAAAATTTTAACATGTATAAAGAATTCTCATAGGAATTAAATACAGTCTCCCTGTGTCAGATTGCTCTTTCTTAGCATAAATCTTTTTCTTGAACTTCAATCTTTAAAAGTAGTTTTAATTCTACTGATAGTGATGTAAAAGATTATTTGGGCCAGTTAGCTTGGTAGGTGTTACAGAGACCAGGGTGGCAAAGCCGGGCCTTGTGTGAACCTTTAAGCTACATGGAGAGTTTCACAGTGTGGACTGCATCCCTGTGGTCTTCCATTGTTGCCATGCCTTGGTTGGTCAAAAACAAGGACTTGCAGAGAGATTGAATAGCTCAGCAAGGTACATTCTCATTATGTCGTAGTCCTACTCAGGAACATCACTTTTTTAAAATAAAAAACCCCAAAAAACAGAACTTAAAAAAAAAACCAAACATTATTTTAAATGAGATTTTCGGTGGGGTGGAAAGATTTTAATTTTTTTTAAACGATGAAATGAAAAAATGTCAAAATCTTGAGTATTGGCTAGTTCTCTTTAACACTGGCTAAAGTAACATTTTTGTAAACACTTCAGTACAGTCTGGTCCATTATTAAGAATATCTAATGCTTATACAATAAAGTAATGCTAACAAAATGATTCTTTGAATGCATTTAAAATGTTAACTTATTTTAAAATATTTGAACTGAGATAGTGTGTTGAGGTGAAAGTATCACTGGACAAGGAGGAAGTTGACTTAGATTCTAAGTTATGTGTCTTTGATTTTGGACAAATCACTTACTAGCCATTTCTTCATTTTTAAAGAAGTCATCTCAAAGGCTGTATCTAGCTTTATAACTATGTGATTTACATTCAGTTTACATAAGGATATACCTATTTGTCAGTCTCAGCACCATCTGTAACTTTTTACCTGTGTTATCATCTTCAGTGCCAGCCTTAGGCAAAATTGTGCAAGAGGTGAAGTTTATTTTTAAATATCGTTCTCTGCTTCCAGGACTTTTCCCATATTAGTGTTGTCTTGCCTGCCTACCTTACACTTCTCTATGTCCCATGACTTGATGTTTTTTCTTATAATATTTCTCATTTCTCTGAACTCAAGATTTATTGCTGCTTTGGATATCTCCATGATGGCCTCCCATCAAATCATACCAAAATGTCCTATATTGTAAAATTCCTCAGGCTTAATGTAATCTGACAGATACTATAATGGGATTTGACCTAATAGCTAATTTTCAGATTGTGGCTGTAGCAATTTAATTTTGATCCTCTGAACATCATCTCTTTGCTGCCTGGTTCATCAGTTACAAAGCAGGAGTTTTCATACCTGCTATGAATAGTTAGAACCCTATCCCATGGAAGGAGAATTTAATAAAAGTAGTGCTGAGAGAATTCCTTATGTAATTTACTAGGACTAGCCCTGCTAATAGTGATACATTCCATTGTTTTAAAAACTAAAATCTTACCATGAAAGACACTTTCAAATTTAACTCATGTCTTACTCTTTAGCAGAAGTCATTTTTTCAGCAAATATTTCAGTGCCAGGCACTGCCCAAGGCACTGGGGATATTAAGAGTACCCAAACATGGGACATAAGGCCTGTCCTTAAGTAGTGTTTATATTCTAGAGGGTCTATATATCAGTGAGGCATCTGACACATGACCCAGATACAACATAATGCATGTTGTAATTCTGCAAAAAAATGATTTGGTCTCTAAGTTTAGTTTCTTCCAGTTCTAAAATACTTGTTTTGCTCTTATTCCAAAGTAGCTGTTTAGTCAAGCTCTTTTTTAATTAAATCAGTTTACTTCAGTGTTTTAAAGGAGTAAATTTGATTATTTTTTTAATTTGGCATAATTATGTGATTCTATTGAGACAATTATAGTACAAATTAAGTTGTATGTCAGATAATGTTAAAATCCCCCTGCGTGTAGTATGGTCTCTTTGTATAAGTAATTATAATAGATGTTCAAAATTAAATATTGAATTCTAAAAGTTATTTCTTCTGGGTAAAAATAAACAGATGCCTGAGCTAATTCACAGAAAAGGAAACTTCTCTGTAAAAATCAATATGGTTTCTGAGATGCTATATTAAACTACAGGCTTCTGGAACATTAGGTAGGGAGTTAAGACTTGCTTTAGTACCTCCTTTTATTTCTAAACAAGAGAAAGAAATGGCCATACTTCAGGACTTGCAGTGTATAACTGAGGTGATTTTTAGGACTCTTGAATTTTTGATGTAGCTGGGCAACTTTTTTATGGCAGTGGTAATTATCCTTTATTATGTGAATTTTGAATGGTTTAATAAAATGTTTGTTTTTGTAGAGATTTTAAAAGGGGAGAGATAATCCTAGAAATAACATAAATGTTATCTAATTACAGCCTTAAAGATAAAAATCCTTGTTGAAGTTAAAAAAATTGCTAAATTACATAGTTTTAGACATTAACGTTTGTGGAAGAATGTAGCAGAAGTATGTAGTAAAATTTGAGTGAGTACCTCCACTTAGGAATTCTAGGCTCTATTTTAACTGAGTCACACTGCATAGGAATTAGAACCTAACTTTTATAGGTTATCAAAATCTTGGCCACCATTGCACAATTTTGTCCTAAAATATATGGAAACTTTGTGAGGCATGTTAAGTTGCAGTTTGCACAAGTTCATCTCATCTGTATTCCAGTGATTTTTTTTTTCCTAACCATTTTTCCTACACATATACACATTTAGGTTTCTTTGTAGGCAGTAAAAACTACCTGCCCTTTCCATCTGTCAAAAAGTAATAATTTATTGATTATTTTGTATTAATGATTTTTAACAACCCATTAGTAACTTTAAAGCTGAATTTATATTTAATAACTTTGTTGTTGATATTGGGTAGCATGAAATCTGCATTGAGAAATTGAACAGCATATAACTGGTAGCTGTAAATTCCTTCAGAAAATGAAATTTCTTTCTTTCTAGAAATATATTCACATCAGTTCCTAAAGATGAGTCATAACTAGTAATACTTGTTTTAATAGTTTTAAGTGCCTGTTTGGGATGATAATAGGCAATTTTAGATGAATTTATGAAAAAAAAGTTATTACCTGCAGAAATGTCAATTATAGACGGTCCCCTTCCCTATAGAGCTAAATGGGTTATGTAATGTTTTATTCAAAAGTTTCCAATTCCACTGTCTTGTGTTTTCATGTTGAAAATACTTTTGCAGTTTTCCTTTGAGTGCCAATTTCTTACTAGTACTATTTCTTAATGTAACATGTTTACCTGGAATGTATTTTAACTATTTTTGTATAGTGTAAACTGAAACATGCACATTTTGTACATTGTGCTTTCTTTTTGTGGGACATATGCAGTGTGATCCAGTTGTTTTCCATCGTTTGGTTGCGCTGACCTAGGAATGTTGGTCATATCAAACATTAAATTTAAAAATGACCACTCTTTTAATTAAAATTAACTTTTAAATGTTTATAGGAGTATGTGCTGTGAAGTGATCTGAAATTTGTAATATTTTTGTCATGAACTGTACTGCTCCTAATTATTGTAATGTAATAAAAATAGTTATGGTGACTATCATAGTGTGTACTTTTTTTTTTTTGGCTGTGCTGCACGACTTGTGGGATCTTGGTTCCCTAACCCTGACCTGGGTCCACAGCAGTGAAAGTGCCAACTCCTAACCACTGGATTGCCAGGGAAATTTGAAACATTATCCCCACAAATGATACAGGATAGTTTATAAGCAACAGACGCTAAATTATATTAGCGTATATTAGTAAATTAGTAAATCTTTTCTTTAGCTTATAAAGCTAGATGTTTTTTATTTGTAAAAGGTGCTGTGAACATTGTGTAAAAGTTTAAGTGTTTGCTTTAAACCACGTTAGGTTTAGGTCCTATGACATATTAACACATTTAGAAGTGGATGCAAACCAAATCTGCCTTTATGACAAAAGAACAGAATAACATAAATCATTACTTTTTATTGAAGAAGGTATTGATATACAACAGGTGATTTGTTTTAAGGCTCAAAGGCATCCAATTGCAAAATTAATACTGGAAATAATTAAATAGGCATATTATGTAATGCCAGTCACTGGTAGGCTGTTTCAAGTTCTTAACTCTATACATATTATTTCTACTAACTGCACTTAAATCATTACCAGATGCTACTTCTTTTGCAGTGAACACTGGATATGTGCTGTTAACGTTTCAAATGGGGTCAAAAATGAGCTCCTTCAAAAGTTAAGGGAAATAAACTTGCAAGAAATTATTCTGCTTAAGTGTTAAATGGCATTCTCTTTTCAGTAAAATGCAGAAATGAGCTAAGAATAATTGGCAAATTTTTCACTAAAGCTTAAGTACATTATATTTTCATTCGAAATTGGGTGCTCATCAATTTTTAATAAGTAGTTGGCAATATTATATAGCTAAATTACTATAAAATTGACATTTAACATTAGTTAATTGTTATATAAAAATTGAGCATAAAGGTTGCTGATAAAGCAATAGAAGTTGAAACCTGTTTTAGTTCAGTAAGGCAGCTCAGGTATTTTTAACACAATGTATATCCTTGACACTTTAAATGTTATTTTTGTCATAGCTGGTACATAAACAGCTGGCACTGATCTTCAGTCAAATGATAGTAATACTGATCATTTAGTTTTGTTGGTATCTGAGTAATAGCGTTGTTTCATAGCTCTGTATTTCCTAAGGAAGTATAATGCTTCTAGTTCTTTCATTACAAATTTGCCCCTTTCAATAAGTTCTTTGATCTTCTCTGGGTCCTTCACATCTTTGTTTTTAAGGAAAACATTCTTCAGACGCCTTTTGAAATAGTCTGCTCCTTTTGGATAGTCTCGTCCAAGATACAGCAGCTTAAAAAAGAAAGATTATATATTTCTAAACAATCTATGTCATATAACATTTACAAAACTGGCAACGTACGTACTTACATTCTTATAAAGATTCAATACTTCTCCTCTTAAAGAATTGGCCATTTTCACTTATCATGGAAAATATCCACTTTTATATGTAATATACCTAAAGAAAAAGAAAAATCTTTACAAATAACTGCATTGTAGTCTTGAAAAAGATTTTACCCACTGGTAAACTAGTACTCTTTTTTTTTTTTTGCCATTCAATAAAAGTTGATTGTGCACTTTTATGTTCCAGGCAGTGAGATGCAGCTGTAAACGTGTCAGGTAAGATAGCTGCTATCACAGAATCAGCATCTCCTGAGGGACATAAAAGATCATTATGAGTTGTGGTAAGCTCTATGAAGGAAACAGAACAATTAGAGAAAGCAGATCATCAGAGATAAGCAGGTGGGCCTCTTACAGAGTGGCATGAATTAGAAATAGACTTGGAATCCCAGCTGCACAGTGTTGTACAGGTTGCTTAATCTTTCCGAGCCTCTTTTCTTGTCAGAGGGAGAACTGTGTGCCCTGCTCTCGAGGCAAGGCTCGAACTGTTCGCAGGACACTGGGACAAATCAAGGGTGCCCTACAAAGAAAGGCTAAAGAGTAGGACAAATAGGTGTGAGAGTCAAGCAGGTTCACAGCTAATGGCAAATGGGCAGGAAGATCAGTGATGAAGAGACCAAGTGAACAACCCAGAAAGGGGGTACATGAGGAGCAGGCAATATCCAGTGGGATAGATAAGCTTAATCTTCATGTGTACTTTGTGCTGCTAGTGAGAGGCAGCTCCTTAAAGGCACCATCACAGCCTAAACATAGAAAATAATTCCCAATACTTGTGACGGTTGTGGGGGTTAACTGCTAAAATTCGTACATTATAAACATTTAGTTTGTGATAGGCCCCAAATGAATGTCAATGCCATATATAACCTTAAAATTTCATAATGCCCATTTGCCCATTAATCTAAAATAACATACCTTTTTATATCCCTCATTAACAAATTTTTATTTTAAAATAATTTCATTCAATCTTTCAGAAAAGCTGCAACTCAGATTTAATAACTTTTTTCCCTGAACTATTTGAGGATAAGTTGCTAACATGATACCAAATCAACCTGAATACTTTGTAGTGCCATCCAAAAGAAATACAGTGCAAGCCATCCATGTAATTTTACTTTTGATAGTCCTTATTAAAAAAACAGCTGAAATTATTTTAATAATGTATCATTTTTATCCAAAATATTTTAAGAAGTGTTATGCCAGACATGTTTCTAAGTACCAGTGGCTTAGTTGCTACCATACTGGACAACAGTTTGAGGTACTTTCTGTGAACAAGGATGTTTTCTTACAGCACAAAACAACCATCAGAATCAGGAAATTAACAAGCACTGCTATATTACTACCATTGAATCCACAGCCCTGTGTTTTGCCCTTTGTAGCAAAAGAATCCAATCTACACTGATTACACATTGCATTTAATTTCCATGTCTCTAGCCTTCAATCTGAAAAAATTCCTTAATTTCCTTGATTTTCATAAACTTGACATCTGTGAGGATCACAGGCCATTAATTTTGTAGAAATATGTCTTGGTTTGATGTTAATTTATGGCTAGGTTCAGCTTACATAGTTTTGGCAGAAACATTAGACATGCTTTATTTCATTGCACTCTATTATGTGGACACAATTCCAGTCTGTTCCATCATGGCTAAAGTTAGTTTTGATCACTTGGTTAAGGTGGTGTTTGTCAGAACTCTCCACAGTTACTTTTTTTCCTTTGAAGTTAGCATTTTGTGGGAGGTACCGTGAGACATAAGTATATGTCATCCAGAAAAACCTTTCATCTTGCAAAAACATTAAAAGTAACAGAGTTTATGGTGGTGGGGGGGGGGGGCGCAGTTTGAGGCATACCACTCAAATCCTATGCCGTTGTAAACAGAGCACCAATTAAAAAAAACAAATTGGTACCTGGAGAGCTGATCTGAGCCACTCAGATTGCTCTCAGTATTGCTGGAGGATACCACAGAGATAAGATGAAGTTTATGAATAGGAGTAGAGGGCTGGAGACCAGGAAGGGATCACAGGAGACAGGAGGAAATCCCTGGGGATGATGGTTTTACCATCATGATTGTGGTGAGGTTTCATAGGTGTAGGCATGAGTCAAATTTATCAAATTGTACTTATACTTAATAAGTGTAGCATTTGTATGTCAATTACATGTTAGTAAAACTGTTTAAAAGTAGTGTAGACATGCTGGCAGAATGCCAAGAGTAGGGCTGGGAGATCCTGAAATGCAGGTGAAAGTAGACATCTAAACCACGAGGCTGGTCAGTAGGGGATTCAACCTGTAACCAGGTCAACAGTTATATACCTCTGGGGTATACAACTAAGCAACTAAGTAGTGTTTTTTTTTTTTAAACAAACATACTTGAAAGGCTTCTGCTGCCAGTATAGCAACTAAGTGAAGACCTTTTCTTGCTGAAGTTTATAGATCTGCTTCTGCGGCTTTTCTTTCTTAGGGAAAAAAAATAGCCAACACTGTTTACATGTTAATAATTGTCTGCATCCCCTATTTACTAGTGATTTATGAGTTCACAGTGACAAGTATACAATGATCAGAACATCTGAGTTCATTAACTTTCTTGTTTTCCTCCAAAGTGCTATTTTTCTGCTTTTGTCTGTTATCACTTGAGCTTTCCTGCATAAATGGTAGTCCTTTTCCAAAAACAAAAAAAACAAACCCTTTAGAAATCTGCTTAGAAGTTGCAGCTTAGAGACTTTGGGCCTTCACTGAGAGTGATCTAATTGGGCCCTTTATTGGGGAACCTCTGATGTTATCTTAGTCTGTTCCTCCTGGGCTGGTCAGATTCCACAGGTAAGAGTCTTCCAATCTTCTGAGGATTTACTAAATTAAGAAGTGGAAAACGACTGAGGGCCTTGCATTCAGCATCATGTATACTCAAATACACCTAACCTGCTCCCAGTGTGATTCTCATGTCCTTTGTATGCCTGAGGACACCCCCACACCATAGATGATTCTGTCCAGAAATAAACCTCTAGTCTTCTGAGAGTGAGGCATGCACTTAGAGGTATTTCTCAAAGAGCTTTCACTTCATCCTCTCTGATTTACTTCATTCTTCATTTCCAAATCCAATGGCCCTGTTCCAGGGCCTTTTTGAGAATTATGCAGTATAAATTGGGCTTTTCAAGTGTGCTAGATGACAGTCATCTGTCTTGCAGCTTCCAAAGTTTGTCATCTCCTCCTCTATTAGTCTAATTTATTTAAATTTAATTTTTAAACTTTACAATATTATATTGGTTTTGCCACATATCGAAATGAATCCGCCACAGGTATACATGTGTTCCCCATCCTGAACCCTCCTCCCTCCCCATACCATCCCTCTGGGTCGTCCCAAATGGTTTACTGAAGATTTAGTGCTTTCACGAGTGAAATTAGATGGGTCTATTTAACCGGGTACAGCAACAGCTAATTCCATTTTAAAAACTTTTTTTCTGAGAGCCATTTTTTGTGTTTTAATCTTACTGAAAATGACACTTAAGGAAGAACCTTGTGCCCTTAAAATAATTGTAAATCTACATTAGATGTAATTTCAAATAAAAAATTACAGCCTGTTTAATTCCTGGCAAAGAGCATAGCTCTATTTAATTCACAATTTGTAAAAGCTTTTAGAATGTGGGTTAAATTGTCTGTAGCTGTTTTTTTTTTTTTTTTTTTAAACAAATTATGCATAAAAAAGGACCTGCCCAGCAAAAAAGTAGCTGCTGTGACCAAGATAAATTTGTCCCATTCCTTGATATATTAACTTTTATGAGCTGAGGAAATGTTTTATTACTGCATACTGACCTTTAGGCATTTAAGTTTACTTTAGCCTTTAGGAGAAACAGGTTTCCTTGGGTGAACTGGTGAAAAATTTAAATGCAGCAGGGACCTGGGGCTGCTCCTTAACTCTGCATAAAGTCATGGAAGTTACTGTTTTTATAAAGAGCCAAATGAGAGGGACTGTGAGAAGTTCCCTATCATTCTAAGAAACCTGGATGGGGGTGGGCATACAATCCACATTGATAGCTCTTTCCCAATGACTTGTGGGCCAAGACTTAACCAACTCCAGTATTGGGTTAAGTGAGAAGGCAATGGTAACCAACTCCAGTATTCTCGTCTGGGAAATCCGAGGGACAAAGGAGCATGGGCGGGGCTACAGTCCATGGGGTTTCGAAAGAGAAAGACATGACTTTGTGACTAAACAACAACATCTTCGTGCCTAAAGCTATTACTGATCACTCTTCCCCATGAAGTTCAGATTTGACTCAAACAGATGGAGCACATTTCCCCAAAGTAGTTAAGCCTAAAAAGCTTCACACTAAAATTTATCCCAACACACTTGGCTGCACCAAAGGATATGTAATCCGAGAGTCAGGTGGCAAGAGATTTTGCCCCCAAAGCTGGTATTCTGCTTGGTTGAGGCCTACCTAGAAGCCAGATTATAAAACTGAGTTGAAAGAAGATGGTCATGTATGTTCAGAGGGGCTAGGAACTGCACCTGTCTGGAGGTAAAAGTGAACAGAGGAAATGGGCCTTCTTATTCTTGCAGGCTGTAAGACTAGTAGAGGAGAACTATATAAGCCCACTGGTATAATCTCATAGCAGAGCAGTCGCCTAGAACACAGTCTAGCATGTTCTAACACATCCATAGCAAATCCTCCTCCCTGGGGGGAATTTGGTGGAAAGAGAACTTGAGCAAGTCTCTCCCCTGAAATCCTATGATATCAAAATTATTTATGATTACCATCCACACTTCCTTACTCCCATCAGAGCTGACTGAAGTTCTGTAATCGTAAACATTAGTAGTTTGACTGAAAAACAAAAGCTTAGTTCCATACCAGTTTCGGAACTCTATATCAAGTCGACATTAAGAGGTTTTTAATCTTGCTACCAGGGATGTGAAGGTGAAATGTCATAGCTATGACCAATCTGGATTTCTGTGGGGAGAATAACACTTTAACCTACAAAGACTAGCTCAGTCAGAAATACTTATTTAATAATACCTTTGGTCAATGAAATTGCAAGAGACAGCGCATTATAAAATTACAATCAGAGATGAGAAATGGTGGCAAGAATTTTAAAGCATTTCACGTCTTGTCAGGCTAAAATGGGGTTTAAGCCTAAACGGGGTTTAGATCTAAATTCATACGGAATTCAGATACGCTTTGGAAGGTTAATTTCTCAGTCTCTTAATTTCTTCTAGTTTTCCTGTTGGTCTAAGCTGCCAGAGTTTCTTCATGTTGGTAGACCGACATTCGAAGGGTTGTGCTACCGGTTAGTACACTGTGACCTTGACTCTGGGCACAGAATTTAGCGCGTCTTGCTGGGTCTCTGAGACCTCCACCAGTAAGGAATACGTTACCAGGAACTGCTTCAAATTATTTCCAGTTCTTGTTTAGAGCTCCTCTTGAAAAAACAAAACAAAAAAAAACACCAAAAAACAGCATATACCTTGATAGCTCAGGTAATAAACAACCAGGTGCAGGGAGAAGAATCTGAAGGTCATTTAAAAATAAACAACCCTCTGGGAGCCAATTTATTTACCTCTTTTTCTAAACTGCCAATCGAGCCCGGCCCCCCGCTGGTCTAAGCGGTGACGGCCCAGGAAGCCGACCCGGTGTCAGCTACTTGACCCAGTTGCGTAGCCGGCGGCCCCCTTCCTTCTCGAAATCCGCAAAGAAAGATTCGCCCCAGCAAATCTAGGGAAACAGGGAGAGGGGCTGTCAACGTCGGAAGACGCACACAAGCCCTTTTTCTACACCTGTTGGTCCTCGCCCAGAGCATACCGCCTCCAGACTGAAGCGTCCGGAAAACAAAATAAGACTCCCCAGCGCGGCACTCACGCACTTTCCGGCACGCCGCAGCCGTAAACGCAACCCTCAGCTCCAACGCTGGAGGCTGTCGACCGAGGCGGGCGGCAGGCTGTAGTGGGGCGGAGCAACCTGTCAGGGAAGTGGGTAGGGCGCCGTCCGGAAGAACCCCAGCGCGACTGCGCGAACCAAACGCGAGGCTCTCCGCAGCGGCCCTGGGGCGCCAGTGGGCGGGGCTTGTCGTCCTGACAACGCGGGAGCGTTTGTCCACACAACCCAGAGATCACACTTGGCCGACTACCGAGGTCGTGTATGCATCAGCATGGTGAGCAGGGAACGTAGGGGAGCAGGGTCAAGGGGCGATCATTGATGCTCCTGCGCCGTGTTAAATGATATGGCAAGAGCCTGTCATATTTTATTAGAGGAGAGCGAGTCGGTTTAGGAAAGATCCCATATCCTTAGGGGGGATGGACCTCTCCTGAAGTATGGCCTTCCATTCGGGGTCAGATGGACCGGAGAGAGAGTCCAGACCGGTTTCTGCAAATGGGGAATGGCCAGTTTGTGGTGTTTTAATCAGATCAGCTGATGTTTTAATCTCCAGCTGCTGCTAAATTCAAATATTCGTCTCAATTTAGTTACTCCTAGTCGTGATAGACATTCCTGTGAAATTGCTTTTTTTTTTTAATTGCAGCTTGGTGGAAATGCATAGGTTTTTTTTTTTTTTTTTTTTTTGGCCACCTCAGCAATTAATTGAAAGCTGCTGCAGTTTACTCTGCTTTGAAAAGTTGTTTTGTGTGGTCTTTTGTGGAAACTTGAATTGTTTTGTGATTCAGAGTGTGCAGCCTGCCTGGTGTTTAAGTATGATAAAGCTTCTTGTTTTGTTTTTCTGCACTCTTCAGCTGTCATGTCTTCTCCAGGAACACAGACCAACATGTAGCTATAACATGTTCTCGTTTCCCATTTTCTTAAACGTGATTTCCATCTTCTCCAGTGATTAAAACTAGATGGAAGTGGAAAGTGTAATTAGTTATTTAATTCATTAATTAAGGGAAAATATGGAGCATACTCTTTGTGCTTGGCACTAAACTGAAACGAAGTACACAAAGGTGATAATTACAATCTCTCCCTTGTATGGAAGACAGACTTAGCAAATTAATTACAATACAGTTTTATAACTGTAATCATTGAAGTGACTACGATGGAGTAACACAAAGATGGGAATGTTAAAATTAGGGCGGGAGAGGAAAGGGGGATGGGAAGAGCAGAGCAATGCTTTTCAAGCTGTGTTTTAAAGTATGACGAATTTACCGGAAGTAATGAGAAGAAACAGAGTGTGGAGAGCGTTTATATCAGGGAGAACAGAAAGTAAATGGATTTTAAACTGACTTAAAGCTGCTGATAACTTAAGGGAATAGGCACCTATTTATTATTTTCCAACCAGTACACAAGTCTCTTGTTTTTAGATCCCTTTGGCAGTCTTTCTCAAAATGTGGCTTCTGGAAAATTGGAATAAGCCCAGAATGGACTTGCCAGGCGGCTCTAGTGGTAAAGAACTTGCCTGCCAATGCAGGAGACATAAGAACCACAGGTTCCATTCCTGGGTGGGGAAGAGCCCCTGGAGGAGGGCATGGCAACCCACTCCAGAATTTCTGCCTGGAGAATCCCATGGACAGAGAGGTCTGGCAGGTTATAGCCTATGCGGTTACAAGAGGTGGACACTACTGAAGCGACTTAGTACGCACGCAAGCCTTGAATACCAGTTCAAATGCAGATTTCAGGAACAGACTGGACTCCAGATCTAAGTATTAGTTTCCTAGGACTGCCAAGTAACAACATACCACAAACTAACTGGCTTCACCAATAGAAATTTATTGTTTCATAGTTTCAGAATCTAGAAGTCTTAGATTAAGGTGTTGTCAAGGCTATTCTCACCCTGCAGGTGCTAGCTTCTGCTTCTTTTTGTCTTGTGGCAGCATTATCCCATTCTTTGGTGTTCTCTGAGTGTGTGTGTGTCTGTGTCCACATTTCCCCCTTTTTACAAGGTTTCCAGTCTTATTGAATCAGAGGTCCGCCCTATTCCAGTATGACCTCATCTTAATTATATCAACAAGGACCCTCTTTCCAAACAAGGAAACACTTGGAGACACTGGGAGATAGGACTTATGTATGAATTTTGAGGGGACACAATTCAACTCATATCATGAACTGAATTACTTATGGGGAGAGAGAAGTGAGTATGTACACTTTTAGGCCAGGAATATGCATTGTTATAACAGGCATCCCAGGTGATGCTTATGCTCTCTGAGAACTACTCTACTACTGGATGCTCTTATGATTTGCAGGAAGAATGAGTATATGTGGCTTCCCTGATAGCTCAGTTGGTAAAGAATCTGCCTGCAATGCAGGAGACCCTGGTTCGATTCCTGGGTTGAGAAAATCCACTGGAGAAGGAATAGGCTACCCACTCCAGTATTCTTGGGCTTCCCTTGCAGCTCAGCTGGTAAAGAGTCTGCCTGCAATGCAGGAGACCTGGGTTTGATCCCTGGGTTGGGAAGATCCCCTGGAGAAGGGAAAGGTTACCCTCTCCAGTATCCTGGTCTGGAGCATTCTATGGACTGTATAGTCCATGAGGTTGCAAAGAGTCGGACATGACTGAGTGATTTTCACTTTCACTTGATTATATGTACTTATCCCAAACTTGCCTCACATTAAAAGCATTAATGAGAGATGACAGTTTGCCCACCTTTAAAATGTAGCTGCTTTGGAACAGGGCCATTGCTGTTTACATATTCTGCTGTATAGAATTTATTTCAAGGTGGACATATGTTAACTATTAATGATAGCAAGTATGGTAAAAATAAAACACCTTTGTAAAAGTTGTGCGAGTCGAGTCACCATTTTTATGTCTCTAGTATCTCAGAGAACTTTGTGTGTAAATCATTAATAAATACCTGTTGAATGAATTAATGAGATATATGCACTTTATAAGAACATATAATCTACTGCTTGATGTCAGTTTTAACATTTATATTTTATATAGTGATAACCTTATGGCTTGAACCATAACTTCTCTTGTACTAGTCTTCAAATGTGGAAAGTATATCATCTTACAGTCACATGATCCCCTACAAATTCCTTACCAGAAATCTAGTGAACACAAGGGCCAAATCAGGAAATTACAAGTAGTATTACTAAAAAATACTTGTAAATATTTATTGAAATGCTGTACTTTCTAAGATCTAAAAAAGCATACCTCTGCTTTAGGACACGTTGCTGAATAGAATCACTTTGCCATAGCTTTGCCTGTTTTAAATTACTGATTCTTTTCCTATAAAATCAGCAGTCTAACTTGATAGAATGACTATTTCTCTGTGATGTGAAATCATTCCCACACATTTAGGCTTGACGTTAATACCAATACTTAGTTAATGATTTCTTGTTCTTTAGAACCCTTTAAATCAGTGCCTTCTTGACTGGTATTCTGTTTCATAATCAGATATTTCATTAAACACGGATCATTGATTGTCATAAGAAAGTGTAAAATTTACTTACAAAAGATGCTTCAGTGGGTGAACTATCATAGTGTTTTATAGACTTGTAGTTCTGTCTGAATTCTTTCCTAAAAAAACCTTTTGAGATAATTTTAGATTTAAAGAGAATCTGCAGAGGGTACAGAAAGTTCCCTTGTCTTTTTTACCTAGCTTCTCTTAATTTTAACATGTTAGGCAATCATGATATTTTTGTTTAAAATGTATGAATTATTTTTTAAATTTATCAATTTTTTTGTTTTTCCAACTTTTAGGCTCCCAAAGCAAAAAAGGTAGGTAGAAATTATTTCTCAAAATAGTTTTAAAGAGCTGACATTGTACAAATTGAATTTTTAAAACATTTCCTGGTAGTTGTATTATAGTTTATAGAGTTTACTAAGCTTAGTTTTTAGACATTAATGCTATCTAAATCATTGAATAATCCTTTACAATAACAGGACATATTTCAAATTTGATGTAGAAAAATGGTTCTAATTTCACAAAGACTTTTTTAAGATAGGCTTTAATTTTTACTTGTGTCTAGATTGAAAGTATTTTATTATTTGTGCTCTAGAAAATTTTGGATTAAGAAGCTTTTTCTTCATTTCAGATAGACCCATAAAAATTTAGGTCCAAAACCTTCTGTGACTTAAAAGTGAACCCTAAGATAATATGTTTCTAAATGGGTTGCATGGTAACATGTACTGAATTTTTCTGTGCTTTGTTAAAATTTCCATTCCTTAAAGGATGTCTCAAGTAACTTTTTCTCTCTTCACTGAGTAGATTTATACTTTAAAGCAGGGATTATAGTCTCTTACTGGCAAACATATACATAGTTCATTTAACCTAAAAGTTCTTTTTTTAATCAGTTGCCAAAGGATTATCATGCAAAAAATGTGTCTATTCTTAAAAAATTGGCAACCTGATAACACTGTCCCCATAAGGGAACAGTTGGCTAGACAAGTGACAGCTACCCCTTTTTGGAAATGCTTCCCCTTTTGTTGTAGTCCAGACTATGACCAAATCTCTTTCATTATTTACCTCTCTGGTCCCAATGGGATTTCAATTTGGAATGCCAGATTTAAGTCATATCTGAAGAGTCACCACTCTGTTAATTTCCTATCATTTTTTCTTGTGAAATCAATTGTACTATGTTCTAGTAGCACATGAATTAGAACATACCTCAATTATAATACCTGTCATTTTATTGTAATAATTTTTCATTGTGAGCTGCTTAAGGTCAAGAACATGTTTTATTTATTTTTGGATCCATAGTGTTTAGTCTGGCACATAGTAGAAATTCACTGAATATTTGTTGAATAAATATATAATACTCCATTTGCCCTACCATTACTTTAAAACACTTGGGCCTATGATTATTTAAGAAGAAATGCTTCTATAAACGTGTCTTTGGTATTTATACAGTTAAACATTTTTTCAAAAAATACTGTTGAGTGCCGTCAGTGTTTGCTTTTCTCAGTCACTTGAACCCACTACCCACCTGATACTGTGTTAGGGACTGTGGATATAACTGAGCAACGTTTATAAAGCACATTTTTATGGGGAGTATTCTGGAGGACTACAGTCATTTATATATGGGTCTACAGTAGTTTATTAGTTTGTGTGGCCATTTCATTTTTGGCTTTACATAGTGAAATCTTAGAGGCATTGTTTTAAATATGAAAAGTTTTCACTTAATGATGTCATATTTTTATTAATTCTAGGATACTCGTCTTTTTACATTTCACATTTTAACATGACTGAAATTGAGATATATCTTACGGTTGCTAATAGCTTCCAATCATTGTAGTCCTGAATTGACATCTTTTTCCTCCAGAGATGTTTGCTTCAGTCAGTCACATGGGCTTACTACCAACCCAGTACTACTTTAAATTCTCTTCTTGAGGGTTTTTGGACCACACTAATGATATAAGTCAGACTCATGAACTGGCTTGTGGTTTAAATTTTGAGGGATTTTTTTTTCTTTATTTCTATTCATTTTCAGGATTGATAGATGCAAGTTTCCTTGCTATGTCTTTCTGTATTGTGGGTTCATTTGTGTTTACCTAGCATCCAGCTGTATACAGTCATCTTCTTTTACATTTCTATCTTGGGAATGTAATCTGTTTCCTTTTTTGGTATAACAATTTATACCAGTTTATAATAATTTATAATTTATAATAATTTAAAGGTACATCTTACATTTGATGGCATTATAGATTCTATGGAATAAATATATCTTGGGGACCTTTTTTTGTTTCAACACATTGAGATTGCATCACTTCTTTTCACAGCTGTATCACATTTCATGGAAGTATGTCTATGATTTTTATATTGTTCCTATTTTTTGCTACCACATACAAGATAGAAATGAAGACTCTTGTATATAAGACTTTGCAAACATACGAAAAAATAGTTGCTTCATTCATTTTGCAGTGTTCTAGGTAGTTAAGAGTACAGCAGCAAGACAAGGGTCCCTGTCCTCTTGAAACTTACATTCTTTTTTTTCCAAGCTTTATTAAGATATAATTGACATATAACCTCATGTAAACTTCAAAGTATACAATGTAATGATTTGACATAAGTATGTAAATATTATGAAACAATTACCAATATAAGATTGCTTAATACATCCATCACCTCACATAATTACCACTTTGTATGAGTATACATGTGTTGAGAACACACACATACATACACACATATCATACATCACATTTTCTTTATCCCTTCATCTGTAGATTGACAGCACTGAGGTTGTTTTCAGTCTTGACTTGTGAATGACATCTCACTGCACATGAAGCTGCAGATATCCCTGAAGAGAGCGATTTAATTTCATGATGCTTGCATTCTGTCTGGGGAGGGGAGGTGAAGAAAAAAGTATAATTTTAGATTGCTTGGAATGTACAGAAAACCAAGAAAGGAGTCAGTGAGAAATGTAGGGTAGGGTGTAATGGTGATGCTATTTCGTATAGGGTGAGTGAAGAACTAAAGTTTGAGAAGAGACCTGGTTGAAATGACATTCTAGGCAGAAGAAACGGTTATTGCAAAGACCCATAGTTGGGACTGACCTTGGTGGTTAGAATCTAAGTGAGCAAAATAGAAAATGAAAGATAAAGCATGAAGTGTGGGGTGGTGAGGGTGGTGGGGTGGGCAGAAGAATTGGGGGAGAGAAGTAGGAGCCAATTCATAGTCACGTAGGCTATGGTGAAATGCCTGGATTTTATTCTGAGTGTGGGAGAGTTGTACGCAGAAGAGTGACATGATCTGATTTACATCTTTAAATGGTCACTGGAAACTTCACTGTAGGGAAGCAAGAGTAGAAGTAGGAATGCCAGTTAGGAGGCCGCTGCATCAGTGTCGGTCTGAAGTCTTTACGCCAAGGTGAACTCTTTCCTGGAAAAAAAAAAATCTACTGTCTTTAAGTCCTGTTCTTTTGCCATCTCTCCTTCTGCTTTATAAAACAAAGGCGTGTGTCTCATCCATTCTAAGTCTTACATGCTTCATTGCCCTAGATCCTTGACTATGAAACTATAGGACAGTTCAAAATACTGATACTGGCAAAGCATTGTTTAATCAAGGCACCAAAGACTTCTTGTTTTTATCTGTCTTACAAGTAAGTGGTGAAATGTGGCCTTTGAAATATTGAGATATTCTGAATGTCCTATATATTGTAGTGTGGAGTGGTGGAGCTGGTATTAATTTTTCTTTAGTGGCATTGCTTGTAATTTTATTGTCAAATGATGATGCAGAAAAATCCTCTCACAGTGTAATTTATTGATAAAATATCCAAGCTTGAAAAGTAATAACATTAATTTTTTTAATGAAGAAAGATGAAAACTATCAGTAAAAATGTAAATTAGCTTAATATTTTTACATAGACCTTAAAGTTGCCTTTGAAACTTCATATAATTTAAATTAATGTTATTCATTGCAAAAACTAGGAAATTGTATAAGACTATCATAAAGGTTATAACTCCTGGTGCACTGTTAAAAGACCCATCACTGCTTTTACATCAATATGTTTTCTTCAGAAACCACTGTACTTCATGAACTAGCAGAAGACATTGATTGGATTATAAGGAAAAACTCCCTTAAATATTAATGAATGTACAGGTTAACTCCAAATACTTTAATTTGAATTGATTTTACTTGAATACATTGAGACTGATACCCAAGTACCTCTAGGCATAGAAGTATAAAGAATGAGCTAAAAGGGGACCCTATCGCTCATTTCTCTATGTATATCCTATTTTTGAGGCCTTGGTTGCCTAAAATTTGAGTCCTAGCTTCTATTGAACATTCAGTGTTGACCCTAAAATATAAATGGTGTTAGGTTCAAGACATTAAATAATTGCATCTTTTAAAACAAAGTGTAAGGAAATGTAATTGACTCATACCTGACTTATAATAAAAAAAGAGCTTATCATGATGATGCATATTAACATTTATTTGTAGAGAAACATGAAGTCAAACTGTCTCTGATATAAAGTAAGTATGATATGGCTAGTTGGTTTAACTTTGAAGGCTGGGTTTTGTTAATAAGATAAATAGACCTGTTTTAATACTCTGAAAGAGCAAAATCTACAGTTTTAAATTTACAGTTTTGATCAATTTAAAATCAAAACAAGTGGTAAGATAAATTTGTTTCAAAAATATTATTTTGACTTTCCCATTTTCAGTCAGACTGGCCTTAAGACATTTTAGATCAACCTTTCTGCTGCAAACAATAAATAATGCTGAGTAAAATATATATGTATAGATCAAAACTATCATCTTAAAAGCACCTAAGAGCTGATAAAACAGTAAGAGATTATCAGGCAAAAACCTAAATTAAGGTAGGAACCAAAAAAGCACTAAAACTCTTTTTCATGAGAGTATTTGCTTTTCAATTCAGTCACTCAGTCGTGTCCAACTCTTTGCAACCCCATGGACTGCAGCACGCCAGGCCTCCCTGCCCATCACCAACTCCCAGAGTTTACTCAAACTCATGTCCATTGAGTCAGTGATGCCATCCACCCATCTCATCCTCTGTCATCCCCTTCTCCTTCTGCTTTCAATCTTTCCCAGCATCAGGTGAGTCAGTTCTTCAAATAAGTCAGTTCTTTCAAATGAGTCAGTTCTTGCAAATGAGTCAGTTCTTTGCATCAGGTGGCTAAAGTGTTGGAGTTTCAGCTTCAACATCAGTCCTTCCAATGAATATTCAGGACTGATGTCCTTTAGGATGGACTGGCTGGATCTCCTTGCAGTCCAAGGGACTCTCGAATCTTCTCCAACACCACAATTCAAAAGCATCAATTCTTCTGTGCTCAGCTTTCTTAGTAGTCCAACTCTCACATCCATACATGACTACTGAAAAAATAGCTTTGACTAGACGGACCTTTGTTGATAAAGTAACGTCTCTGCTTTTTAATATGCTGTCTAGGTTGGTCATAACTTTCCTTCCAAGGAGTAAGCGTCTTTTAATTTCATGGCTGCAGTCACCATCTACAGTGATTTTGGAGGCCAAAAAAATAAAATCTCTCACTGTTTCCACTGTTTCCCCATCTATTTGCCATAAAGTGCTGGGACCAGATGCCATGATCTTAATTTTCTGAATGTTGAGTTTTAAGCCAAGTTTTTTTTGTAGAAGTGGTTAAATCTTGAATTTCTGGTCTTAACAGCCACAATGGAAGCCAAAAAAAAGTGGAGTGATGTCTTCAGTGTGCTGAAAGTAAATAACTGACAATTGAGAATTCTGTATCATCTTTCAAAACAAAGGTGAAATAAAAATGTTTTCTCAGGGAATTCCCTGATAGTCCAGTAGTTAGGACGCTCTGCTTTCACCATCATGGGCCTGGGTTTGATCCCTGGTTGGGGAAGAACTAAGATCCTGAAAGTCACACAGCAGTGAGGCCAAATTAAAAGCATTTTCTCAAGCAAAAATTGTGTTTTCCACCTGCAAACCAGATTATATATGTAAGGTATAAAACAGTAATCCTAATAATGACATGTAGATTTAAAAAATAAACTGAAATACACGACAACAAACAACCCATAACAGTCATCAGTTGATAAATAAACAAAATGTGTATATCCATCTTACAATACCATGGAATATTTTTCAGCCATAAAACAGAAGTTTTATGATATATGCTGATACATGTTGTAGCATGGAAGAAGCTTGAAAATGTTGTTCTGAATGAATAAAGCTGATTACCGAAGACCATACATTGTATGATTCCAGTTACATGAAATATAGAGAAAGTAACTGGTGGTATCATAGATCTGGGGGGTTGTGAGGAAATGGTGGGGGGGAAGCTGTGAATGTGTAAGGGGTTTCTTTGGGGGAAGTGATGAATATGTTCTAAAATTGATTATGGTGGTGGTTGCACAACTCTGAATGTGCTAAAAACCATTAAACTGTATACTTTAAATGGGTGAAATGTATGGCATATAAGTTTTATCTCAGTAAAACTGTTATTAAAAATATATGAAAACAGTATTTGGGTTTAGTTCAGTTCAGTTCAGTCGCTCAGTCATGTCCAACTCTCTGCAGCCCCATGAATCACAGCACGCCAGGCCTCCCTGTCCATCACCAACTCCC
>NW_011494942.1:10196580-10196893 GCF_000754665.1 Bison bison bison | reverse complement strand
TCATGATCTTTGTTTTTTGATGTTGAGCTTTAAGCCAACTTTTTCACTCTCCTCTTTCACTTTCATCAAGAGGCTTTTTAGTTCCTCTTCACTTTCTGCCATAAGGGTGGTGTCATCTGCATATGTGAGGTGATTGATATTTCTCCAGGCAATCTTGATTCCAGCTTGTGCTTCTGCCAGCCCAGCGTTTCTCATGATGTACTCTGCATATAAGTTAAATAAGCAGAGTGACAGTATTTGGGTTGGGGAAGGATTATTTAAGATGTTCTAAAGTCCTTGTACTATTTGGTAGTATGATAAATATATATATATA
>NW_011494942.1:10193519-10196280 GCF_000754665.1 Bison bison bison | reverse complement strand
AGAGACAGATATATATATATATATATATATGACTGGAATGGGTGAATTTAACTCAGATGACCATTATATCTACTACTATGGGCAGGAATCCCTTAGAAGAAATAGAGTAGCCATCATGGTCAACAAAAGAGTCCAAAATGCAGTACTTGGATACAATCTCAAAAACGACAGAATGATCTCTCTTCGTTTCCAAGGCAAACCATTTAATATCACAGTAATCCAAGTCTTTGCCCCAACCAGTAATGCTGAAGAAGCTGAAGTTGAACAGTTCTATGAAGACCTACAAGACCTTCTGGAACTAACACCCCAAAACGATGTCATTTTCATTATAGGGGACTGGAATGCAAAAGTAGGAAGTCAAGAAACACCTGGCTGCTGCTGCTGCTAAGTCACTTCAGTCGTGTCTGACTCTGTGCGACTCCATAGACGGCAGCCCACGAGGCTCCGCCGTCCCTGGGATTCTCCAGGCAAGAACAACTGGAATGGTTGCCATTTCCTTCTCCAATGCAGGAAAGTGAAAAGTGAAAGTGAAGTCTCTGAGTCTTGTCCGACTCTTAGTGACCCCATGGACTGCGGCCCACCAGGCTCCTCCATCCATGGGATTTTCCAGGCAAGAGTACTGGAGTGGGGTGCCACTGGAGTAACAGATATATTTGGCCTTGGAGTACAGAATGAAGCAGGACAAAGGCTTATAGAGTTCTGCCAAGAGAACACACTGGTCATAGCAAACACCCTCTTCCAACAACACAAGAGAAGACTCTACACATGGACATCACCAGATGGTCAACACCAAAATCAGATTGATTATATTCTTTGCAGCCAAAGATGGAGAAGCTCTATGCAGTCAGCAAAAACAAGACCGGGAGCTGACTGTGGCTCAGATCATGAACTCCTTATTGCCAAATTCAGACTGAAATTGAAGAAAGTGGAGAAAACCACTAGACCATTCAGGTATGACCTAAATCAGATCCCTTATGATTATACAGTGGAAGTGAGAAATAGATTTAAGGGACTAGATCTGATAGAGTGCCTGATGAACTATGGACTGAGGTTCATGACATTGTACAGGAGACAGGGATCAAGACCATCCCCATGGAAAAGAAACGCAAAAAAGCAAAATGGCTATCTGGGGAGGCCTTACAAATAGCTATGAAAAGAAGAGAAGTGAAAAGCAAAGGAGAAAAATAAAGATATACTCATTTGAATGCAGAGTTCCAAAGAATAGCAAGAAGAGATAAGAAAGCCTTCCTCAGCGATCAATGCAAAGAAATAGAGGAAAACGGTAGAATAGGAAAGACTAGAGATTTCTTCAAGAAAATTAGAGATACCAAGGGAATATTTCATGCAAAAATGGGCTCAATAAAGGACAGAAATGGTATGGACCTAACAGAAGCAGAAGATATTAAGGATAGGTAGCAAGAATACACAGAAGAACTGTACAAAAAAGATCTTCACGACCCAGATAGTCATGATGATGTGATCACTCACCTAGAGCCACACACCTGGAATATGAAGTCAAGTGGGCCTTAGGAAGCATAGCTAAGAACAAAGCTAGTGGAGGTGATGGAATTCCGGTTGAGCTATTTCAAATCCTGAAAGATGATGCTGTGAAAGTGCTGTACTCAATATGCCAGCAAATTTGGAAAACTAAGCAGTGGCCACAAGACTGGGAAAGGTCAGTTTTCATTCCAGTCCCAAAGAAGAGCAATGCCAAAGAATGCTCAACAAACTGCACAATAGCACTCATCTCACACGCTAGTAAAATAATGCTTAAAATTCTCCAAGCCAGGCTTCAGCAATATGTGAGCCGTGAACTTCCTGATGTTCAAGCTGGTTTTAGAAAAGGCAGAGGAACCAGAGATCAAGTTTCCAACATCCACTGGATCATGGAAAAAGCAAGAGAGTTCCAGAAAAACATCTATTTCTGCTTTATTGACTATGCCAAAGCCTTTGACTGTGTGGATCACAATAAACTGTGGACGATTCTTAAAGAAATGGGAATACCAGACCACCTGACCTGCCTCCTGAGAAATCTGTATGCAGTTCAGGAAACAACAGTTAGATCTGGACGTGGAACAACAGACTGGTTCCGAACTGGGAAAGGAGTACGTCAAGGCTGTATATTGTCACCCTGCTTATTTAACTTATATGCAGAGTACATCATGAGAAACGCTGGGCTGGAGGAAGCACAAGCTGGAATCAAGATTGCCTGGAGAAATATCAGTAACCTCAGATATGCAAATGACACTACACTTATGGCAGAAAGTGAAGAAGAACTAAAGAGCTTCTTGATGAAAGTCAAAGAGGAGAGTGAAAAAGTTGGCTTAAAGCTCAACATTCAGAAAACTAAGATCATGGCATCCGGTTCCATCACTTCATTGCAAATAGATGTGGAAACAGTGGTTGACTTTATTTTTTGGGCTGCAAAATCACTGCAGATAGTGACTGCACCTGTGAAATTAAAAGATGCTTACTCTTTGAAAGGAAAGTTATGACCAACCTAGACAGTGTATTAAAAAGCAGAGACATTACTTTTCCAACAAAGGTCCGTCTAGTCAAGGCTATGGTTTTTCCAGTAGTCATGTGTGAATGTGAGAGTTGGACTATAAAGGAAGCTGAGTGCCTAAGAATTGATGCTTTTGAACTGTGGTGTTGGACAAGACTCTTGAGAGTCCCTTGGACTGCAAGGAGATCCAACCAGTCCATTCTAAAGGAGATCAGTCCTGGGTGTTCTTTGGCAGGAATGATGTTGAAGCTGAAA
>NW_011494942.1:10178396-10193419 GCF_000754665.1 Bison bison bison | reverse complement strand
TGAGAAGTGGACGACAGAGGATGAGATGGTTGGATGGCATCACTGACTCAATGGACATGGGTTTGGGTAGACTCTGGGAGTTGGTGATGGACAGGGAGGCCTGGTGTGCTGCAGTTCATGGGGTTGCAAAGAGTGGGACACTACTGAGTGACTAAACTGATTGAACTGAAAGGCTTAGATGATGATCAGCGTTTTTTTAGCAATGAGGTATTTTTAAGTTAAGGTGCATACCTTTTTTTAGACACAATGCAATTGTGCACTTAATAGACTACAGTATGGTATAAACATAACTTTTATATGTACTGGGAAACCAGAATATTTGTGACTTACAATATTGCAATAGTCACTTTACTGTGGTAATCTGGAACAAACTTGCAGTATCTCCAGAGTATGCCTGTTTTATGAATGAAAAGAGAGACATGATTTTAACAATAAATGACATAATTGGAAGAGATTTATATGCCAATAAATTAGAAAATTCAGATGAATTATGCAAATAGAAAAAAAATTCTTAAGCTGTTTCATGAAGAAGTCAAAAACCTGAAAGTCCTATAATCATGTAAGAAATTATATTAGTGGCTTCAGTTTTTCCCAGAAAGAAAATCCTAGGTCTGTAAGTCTTTGATAGCTTGTTCTTTGTTCAAAGATTAATTATTTCATTTTGTTATGAATTATTCTAGAGCATGGAAAAAGAGCAAACATTCCTAATTCATTTTGAGTTACCTGGGTGACCTGGGAATAGTATGAGAAAGGAAAATTGAAATTCATTTCACAAACATAAATGCAAAATTTCTTACTGACAAAATATTAGTACACTCAATTGGAAGTATATAGAATGATAAAAAATCATGACCCAATTCAGCTTATCTCAGGGTGACAGAATTGGTTTAATGTAAGAAATAAAGTTAATAAAATTAGACTGAGTTAGAAATTCAGTTACTGTACCTTAATAGGTTATAGGGCACTTCCTTACCCTGATAAGCATTATCTCTGTTTTAAATAAACAAAAAACTGCCAGAGAAGCAAAATACTGACATTAACAAATATTGACCAGGATAATGATTATGGGAGTGTAAATTGGAATAATTACTCTGGAAAATTCAATTTCAACTACATTGAACATACACATACCCACTAGTTTTACCTCTAGGTGTATGCACTAGAGAAACTCCTGTGTGGACACCACGATACATACACTTAAAGGTTTATAGAAGCACTATGCATGATAGTGACAAACTAGAAATCATCTGGTGTCAATCAGTAGAAGAATGGATAAATAATGAGTTACTATTCAGCAATGAAAATACACAGCTGCAGCTGTATCCCCCCTTGAATGAATCTTTCAAAGTACAATTTGTATCTAAAGAAGTAAATCACACTAGAGGATAAATATTGTATTATTCTACTTACAGAAAATATCTAGAGTAATCAAGCTCATAAATACAGAAAGTAGGATGGTGATCAATAGGGGCTGGGTTGTAGGCAGAGCTGGAGTTAATGTTTTAAGGATACAGAGTTTAGTTTGGGATGATGAAAAAGTTCTGGAGGTGAACGGTGGTGAGCGTTGTACAACAATGTGAATGTACTTAATGCCACTGACCTGCACACTAAAAAATGGTTAAAATGGTAATTTTTTGTTATGTATATTTAATGACAGTAAGTTAATGAATCACAGTTGTATTCAAAAAATAGAATTTGATTTATGTAAAATTCAAAAGTAAGAAAACTATATTGTTTAGGAATACTTTTAAGAAAAACAAGAACATCATCACAAAAATTAGTGATTACTGTAGAAGTAATTTTTTTGGCAAGTCAATATAATTTTTGGCATCTGTTGTGGAAATAACTTGAAAAATTGCATGATATAGCTATAACCTGTTTCATTTGCTTTTTAATATAAACTAGATTTTTCATTTTCTGTATCTATAAAAATTCAAATAGAATCTGTCTGAATCCTTATTTTCTTCATCAATAGCTAACATTAATCCTTATCTAGTAAAATTTTACTGTTTATGTGTTAATATTTACTTACCAAAATTTGTAATATAAAATGTTGCTTTATTCAATTGTATACCAAAATAATTAAAAAATTAACCCAATCCAGAGCAAAATTTATATTGCTTAGAAAGTTAGAGTCAAGGAGATTGAAAGTTTCATACATATTTTTATAATATTTCCATATCCTATTTATGATAGGAAAATCAGCAAAAGTTTTTCAAGTGTATTACATTAGGGTGAGATTCTGTGGGGTGAGTGGAATGGAGATATGAAATCAAAGAAAAAAGGATTAGAAAACTTTTATTTAAAATGCTTATTCATATTTTTAATTGAAATTGGCCATTAAATCACTATATTATGTAGATCCATTGGGTATATTTTAAATGATGAATATAATATTTAAAAGAGTGATGTTACAGTTTTCTTTTACATATTTAAACTTATGGTTAAAAGTTTTCAGTGTCAGCTTAAAAATGTGTGAAGGGGTACATAGCTTTTCAAAATTCTTTTAGGGATATGAACAAATAATTTTAAAAGTTACTGATCAACTACATCTGAGGAGGAGAAGCCAGAAAAGAAGTCTAAGAAGAGGGGGAGGAAGCAAAATCAGTATCAACCTGATGGCCTAATGAAGAAAATATTTCAAGATGGAGAAAGAAAACTTTGTCAAATGATGATAAAATGAGGACTGAAAATTGGCCATTGTCATTGGAAACATGACTATCTTAAGCTTCCATGACAAGAGAGGCTTAAATGGTACAATAGAAATGAAAGCCTGATTGGAATGGAGCATGCAGAAAATGGGGACGTAGAAGCAGTGGGCGACTCCCTTTAGGCAGTCTGATATAAAAGGTAACAGCATTGGAGCAAAAGAGTGGGAAGTAAAAGGGAGGGAGAAATCTGTGAATAACTAGAGGTATTAACTGGGGCTTCCCTGGTGGCTCAGCTGGAAAGAATCCACCTGCAATGTGGGAGACCTGGGTTTGATCCCTGTGTTGGGAAGGTGCCCTAGAGAAGGGAAAGGCTACCCACGCCAATATTCTGGCCTGGAGAATTCCATGGATTATATAGTTCATGGGGTTGCAAAGAGGCAGATAAGACTGAGAGGTGTTAATTACAGGAGCCAAATCTTAAATAGATAGTAAGGGATAGGATGCAGTGTAAAAGTGGGAGATTCAGCTTTCAGTAGCAAAAGGTACATACAATCCATCCACGGATAACAGGAAGGAAAGCAAAGATAGAGGTAGGTTCAAAGATTTGGTGTGTATTCTTAAAGTTGGGCTTCCCAGGTGGCTCAGATGGTAAAGAATCTACCTGCAATGTAGGAAACCCAGATTCAATCTCTGGGTTGGAACTATCCCCTGGAGAAGGGCACTCCAGTATTCTCGCCTGGAGAATTCCATGAACAGAGGAGCCTGGTGGGCTACTGTCCATGGGGTAGCAAAGAGTCGGACACGACTGAGCAACTAACATTCTTACAATCTTAAAGTTTCTAGTAATGTTAAGAGGTAAGGTCAACACTTGAGAGTAGGAAAGAGAAGACGATTTTGGAAGTTTGAAGAGTGAGGAGAATGAAATCAGTTCAGTTCAGTTCAGTCAGTCAGTCGTGTCTGACTCTTTGTGACCCTATGAATCGCAGCACACCAGGCCTCCCTGTCCATCACCAACTCCTGGAGTTCACCCAAACTCATGTCCATCGAGTCGGTGATGCCATCCAGCCATCTCATCCTCTGTCGCCCCCTCCTCCTCCTGCCCCCAATCCCTCCCAGCATCAGGGTCTTTTCCAATGAGTCAACTCTTCGCATGAGGTATACTGGATGGTGCTTAGAGCCTGTTTAAAATTTGTGCTCACAAATTTGAACTCATGTATTTTTCTCTGGTAAGGTTCAGCTGCCCCTATGGTGAGCACAGAATAAATGAAGAGTTGAGTTTAACTAGAACTAGGAATTTGGCAGCGGAACTTCTCAGAGGGAGAGGAACATAGGGGAGGTGGAGATATATGTTAGTGATAATGGTGATGAACTGTGAAATCTAACTGGGGTAAGAAGTGACAGTATGGGAAGAGGGGATTGATGAATGGTGGAAAAGTGACAGGGCTAGTGGACTGGAGATTCCGCTGGTGCATTCTGCAGTAGGTGAGCCAAAAAGAGAAGATGGTCATCCAGGAGTCTGTATATCCCAAGGACTAGCCACACAATTGATTTCTAAATTTAGACTGTGCTCTTCTCTTTGTATACTCTCCTGTAAGGAAAATGGAGGGGAGGGGGTCATCACCAAGGTAGTTCTCAAGTCTGTATTCTGTAATCCTAATCTCTTTTCTGCACCTCAGTTCTTCAATGTCAATGCCTGAAAGCCTTGCTTGGATGCTCCACCAGCATTTTATACCAATTGTGTATACATTTCTCTAAGCAGTTCCTCTTTCTAATTTGCATCTTCTGGACTACTGTTCTTCCTTTCTGATTCTTCTCTGACTCCTTTCCTCTTCTTGCCTCCAGCTGTAATCATTATCAAATAAGTTAGCTTATACAATATTTATTAGCTCCATCCTCCATCTGCATTTCCAGTATCATGACTTTATAAGTTGTTAATAGTCACCAAAATGATGGTATCTTTATAATTATTCCCCCCCTAATACCAGGTTAGTTTTCAAGATAATAGCCACAGATCTTCTCAAAAACTTCTTGGGGGTTTCCAAGTCTTTTAGAATAATGTCCAATGTCCATGGCTTAGGCTTTGGCCTTTTCCATTCTGGAGTCCATTGTTTCCTCTTCTTGGGGTCTTTTCCCAGGGCCATTCCAGTCCTCTCCCAACTCTATAGCTTATGCCTGCATTTCCGTTCCTGGGGGTATCTTCCCTTCATATCTAAGTATTAAAATCCTTGGGGCACAGACTTACAAGCTAGCTGTTCTATACAAATTTTACTTGACCCCAGCTTTTGGAAATAATTTCTCCTTACTCCAGACTTGCAAAATAACTCTATATCTGTTAGTCATAAAAAAATTAATTTTTATAGACATGTGGCAGTGTTAAATATATTTTTACATATATTTTATTCTTATCCTTACAAAAATGAAGTGAGATTTTATTTAACACCACTTAAAAGATGTGAAACCTGGGAATGATAGAATTAAATGGTATATACTTGTCAATGTCAATTTTGCCTTTGAATAATTTATATGCTAATTTTCCTACTGTTTCTGTATTTTGTCCTTACGGCCAGGAGTCAAGGCCTTGCACTTAATAGGCAGTCTTATTTGAATAAACAGAGGACTAGATTCATGGAAGTAAAAGTGCTTTTAAGTAGTTTGTATACATGTTAATAACCTTTTTAAAAGTTGTGACCTTTATTAAGTCTGGCAGTAAGAAAAAGAAAATCACCAAAGCTGACCGGTTGAAGCAGATACTAGAGGAAGAAGAGAAACGACAAAAAGAGGAAGGTATAAGACACACAGTGGTAACTATTTTCATATGCAGGTAATGCTAACAATAGGTTGGCATTTCTGTCATCCAGTCAACACTTTTTAAAGACAATTTTCAAAATTTTTAATTTTTTGAATTTAATGTTTTATAATGGGCTTCCCTGGTAGCTCAGTGGTAAAGTATCCTCCTGCAATGCAGAAGACACAGTTTCGATCCCTGGGTCAGAAAGATCCCCCGGAGAAGGAAATGGCATCCCACTCCAGTATTCTTGCCTGGGAAATCTCATGAACAGAGGAGCCTGGTGGGCTGCAGTCCATGGAGTCACAAAAGAGTCGGACACAACTTAGCAATTAAACAACAGTGTTTTATAGTAGCTGTTTATTTTTTAAAGCTTACCCACCAATCACTTTCAGATATATCTTGAAGGAGAGTTGCCAGATAAAATACAGGATGCCCAGTTAAATTTGAATTTCAGATAAACAATGGATAATTTGGGATAATTTACCCATGCAATATTTAGGATATACTTGAACCAAAAAAAAAAAAGTCCATTATTTATCTGAAATTCAAATTCATCTGAGCATCCTATATTTTTATTTGCTAAATATGGCAATCCTATCTTAAAGTGTTTATATCATTAATTACTGATTAAATTGAGAGCTTTGGTGCTGATTGTGCAGTAAGAATTCTTAAACTCGAATTAAATATGGGAAATATATACTAGCAAGAAACATATAGAGCAGCCTAAGTTCTTACAGTGTAATAATATCTATTTGTCAAATTTAAAGAGGATTTTCATTTGTTAAAGAATTTCAGGAAATTAATTATAGAAATTAATAAAAATTTGGTTATTTAAAATACCGAAAAGTGACTTTAAAAATCTGAATAGTTCAGATAGTTGTATCTTTTA
The DNA here is from genome assembly GCF_000754665.1 of Bison bison bison. NCBI lineage: Eukaryota > Metazoa > Chordata > Mammalia > Artiodactyla > Bovidae > Bison > Bison bison. Next base: position 10,187,091 of record NW_011494942.1, on the reverse strand, counting down.
ACATGAAGAACATCCGTTGAGTCATACTGGGTTTTAAATGTCTGTCCTTCCCAGGTGGCTCAGTGGTAAGGAATCTGCCTACCAATGCAGGAGAGGCAGGTTTGAGATCCCCTGGAGGAAGAAATAGCAACCCACTCCAGTATTTTTGCCTGGAAAATCCCATGGACAGAGGAGCCTGGTGGGGTTACAGTCCATGAGATCGCAAAGAGTCAGACATGACTTAGCAACTGAGTGCCACCAGCACATTAGTTTCCAAGTTGATTTTTTATTAATAATCATATAAATCATTTAGGTGACTTATGATAAGAATACAGTATCAGGACCTACTGTTTGGGGAATGTTTTATTATTTTGGGTTAAACTCATATTCTTTAACATATATTTCATGTTTTATTTTTTAACAGTGAAAGCAAGAGAAAATTTAGGTAGTTACTTCTGATGGTGTGGATGTCATGAGATTATGGAAATTTGAAGATTTTACCTCTTTTTAATTACCCATGATAGATCTGTCACTTTTCATTTATTAAAATCATTATTATATTGCTATAAACTTTTTGGAGAAGAGAAATATAATTGTGGGCCAGAAATTTTGAGAGTCGTGTTGTTTTTTTGAAAGAAATCTGGCAGTTTTATTTCTACCACATGATAAAGGTTGTGACTTATATCTAGTATTCTACCACCACTATATCTTAAATATTTGAAGTCGCTTCAAGCGCTTAAAAACAGACTAAAAAATTTTCTTGCTGTTCTTCAGAGGAAGCACGTGTGAAATATGAAAAAGAAGAAATGGAAAGACTTGAAATACAACGAATTGAGAATGAAAAATTGCAAAAACTTGAAGCAAAAGTAAGTAAACATTAATGATATTATTACTGAAGACAAACTATGTGGCTATCAGATCCATTTTGGAGAAGAAAATGCAGCCCACTCCAGTATTTTTGCCTGGGAGATCCCATGGACAGAGTAGCCTGGTGGGCTATTGTCCATTGGGTCACAAAAAGTCAGACATGACTTAGAAACTAAAACAACAGCAATCAGATCTATTTGGCCATTTAATATCATTCTCTTCCATAGATACCCATAATATTTAGGTCTGTATGAACTGGTTTAACTCATTTGATCCTACCATAAAGTTATGGTGGGTAAATTATTACCCACATTTCACAGATGAGGAAATTGGGGAATATGGAGAGATTTAAGCAGCTAATAAATTTCATAGCCAAGACTTAGATAGAAGTAGTCTTGCTTCAGAGCTCATGCTTATAACCACTAAGTTATTATTCTCAATCTATCTTATAGATAATTAAATAGGAACCAAAAAATGTTCAAATTCTACCTCTCCTTTTAAAATTTCACTTCTCTTTTTCACCAGATTTCTTCATTATTGAATCAGTAGTTCTGAGACCTTTTAATCTCAGGACAAAGCCTCATTACTATTAAAAAGTGAAGATCCCCAAGAAGTTTTTGTTTAGATGGTTTATATGTATCAATATTTATCATATTAGAAATTAAAACAAATTTCAAGATATTTATTGTATTAGTAGAGATTAGACATTGTTAAATGTAAACATGAATTAAAAAGTAAACACATTAAACATACTTAAAGAAAAAAGCAATTGCAGTATTTATTGAGTTATAAAATTATATTAGTTTCAAATGTATGACATAATGATTCAATAGTTGTATGTATTGTGAAATGATCCCACAATAAGTCTAGTTAACATCCGTTACCACATAAATGTATATTTAAATTAGGAAAATGAGTGGCATTGTTTATATCTCTTAAAGGTCTTTAATGTCTGACTTAACAAAAGACAACTGGACCTCATATGTATGCTGAGTCACTTCAGTCGTGTCTGACTCTGCGACCCTGTGGACTGCAGCCTGCCAGACTCCTCTGTCCATGAGATTTCTCTAGGCAAGAATATTGGAGTGGGTTGCCGTGCCTTCCTCCAAGAGATCTTCCTGACCCCGGGATCTAACCTGAATCCCTTAGGTCTAACCTGCATTGGCGGGCAGGTTCTTTACCTCTAGTGCCACCTGGGAAGCCCTCCTGGATCTCCTCCCTACTTCATTATTCCATCTCTTACAGTATGTGTTGTTTCCATTGAAATAAATATAAAGAAAGAAAATTTGGCCTCATATAGATAGTTGGAAAAAGGAGAAATATTGTAACAGCCTTTCAGATGATGGTGGATTCTTGCCTTGATACTATACTGAAACTCAATAGGTGGTAGCATCTTAATGTGGAATCTGAAACCAAATAAATGAACTTTATGTATTCTGTTACACTAAAATGTTGGTCTATTTTTATACTCTGAATAAATCTTGTATTGACACATGATTTTGCAACATCATGACTTGATAGCTTGGAAGAAAATGGTTCACTGAATTATTTGCTTCCAAATATTGATGTATTCTTATAATTCATTATCAAAAAGATCACATGCATTAGTGTCAACTTCAGCCAAACAGGTAAAGGTTTTAAGGATTGGGAAACTGTCAGCCTCCCTAGTAGTGGATACAGGTTTTCTAAAATTCAAATTTTTATTTGAAAGCTTGAGTTTTATCAAGGGCAGCAGTGTTTCCTGAAAGTGACATGGTCAATTCATTCGTTTCTGACAGAAGGTCTGCCAAAGTACTCAAACAGTTGGACAGATGTTTATTTCTCAAGATAGCATTGTTCTTTGATATGCAGCAAAAGTGTTCTATGCATTCTTCCCATCTTACCACACAGAATATCAAAGGACATATACTTAAGTTTTTACATTGAATACAACTAATAATTTTTACTTCTTCATCAGGTCATTCTTATGTGAACCCAGCTACTTATACCCCTCTCCCCTGAAGAATATGACCACTAATAAAGCTTGTGCCTTGATTTGTACAAAGGCGCCAGCAATTTTACACCATCTTGCAAATGTGTACCCTGCAAAAAGAGCAAATAAAGTCATAATAATGTCATTAAAATAGATTTGACCTCACTGATCCCAAAAGAATTTGGAGGATCCACCTGGAGGCTGCATATCACACTATATACACCACTGTTTCAGATGAAACCTTTTAGAAATATCAGTTGCATTTAAACTAATTGTAGTATTCATCTTGAAATTAAATATTTGTCCAGTAAATTTTAGATGCTACTTACAAAATACAAAGCTGAAATTAAAAAAAAGATCAATGTATCTATGCCCATGAAACAGGATCTAGAAAGGAGAAATGAAGAGCTTGAAGAACTTTATTTGTTAGAAGCATGTTTTCCTGAAGCAGAGAAATTGAAACGAGATAATAGATTCCTTTCCCAGGTAAGACTGATTTTACTTTTTTAGCTAACACTTTTATACCATAAGAGGGAGTTATAATCCGATATCCATCTTAATAACAGGAAACTTTAAATGTGTCTATAAAAAATTTAATCTGACAAATCTCTCTCATTTGCTTGTAGCAAATTAAATTCGTATAGCTTTTTAGAAATCTATTTGTCAATAAGATCCTTGACATTTTTATATCCTTTGACTCTGACTCTTTAATTTTGGGGAATTTATATTAAGGAAATTATACTAAATTAAAATATAAAAAGTTTGACCCTGAGGCAATCGAGTGTTGTTCAAAACAGTGCAGCTTTGGAAACAATATCAGTGGTTAAAAAGGAAAAACTGTAATCATATGGCAAAGATTATAGTATAACTTAAAGCAAAAAAATTGTAATCCCAATATGATTGGGCTTCTCTGGTGGTTCAGATGGTAAAGAATCTGCCTGCAATGTGGGAGACCTAGGTTCAATCCTTGGGTCAGAAAGATCCCTTGGAAAAGGAAATGGCAACCCACTCCAGTACTTTTGCCTGAAGAATTCCACAGACAGAGGAGCTTGGTGAGCTTCAGTCCATGGGGTCGCAAAGAGGTGTACACGACTGAACAAGTCACACACACACACACACGTGCACACACACACACACACACACAATACGATTACAAATGTAGAGTTTGCATAGACTACACAATGAATGGAATTACATACGAAAATGACATGGCAATTAATAATTAGTAATAATTTGAGAAATATAAATTAACCCAAATGTTAAACTTGTGTAAAGACAGGAGCTATATGATTAGTGAGAAGAAGCAAAACAAAATTATCTCATAAACACTGTTTTAAAAGTAAAATGTGACAATAGATAAAATTTCTATTTGAATTATTGAAGCTTATAAGTTATATTGATGAAGAGATATTTGGGTATTTTAGAGACATCTTCAGTGAACTAAAATCATAATATGTTTTTCGCCTGAATTGGAAAACTAGGTTATAAGAGTTCATACCTTAAAAAAGAAGTGATTTAATCTTTGGTTGAATTTTCATCAGTGAGAACTTGCAAGCATTTTTGTTCCACAGTGGAAACACTACATTGAATGTGATGGGAGTCCTGATCCTTCAATAGCCCAAGAAATTAATACTTTTATTACCTTGTGGAAAGAGGAAACCAATGAGACTTTAGAGGAAGTGATTGAGAAGAGTAAACTAGTGCTAAATGTAAGTATTTAAGCATTATTCTGTGATTTTAAATTATGTAAATTATAAATAGTCTGATATTGATTCCAAAAATAGAAATAAACTATTGTATTTGCCAGTTAGTAACACTACTTCTTTCTTGGTTAGGAAGAAAAATATTTGCTCATCTTTTTATTTTATTTTATATTTTTACCACTCCTAAAAACCTCTCACCACCTTAGGTAAGATCAGCCTAACAAATCTGAAACATTAACTGTGAAATGTGAAAGTGAAAGTGATGTCGCTCAGTTGTGTCTGACTCTTTGCAACCCCACGGACTATAGCCTACCATGCTCCTCCATCCATGGGATTTTCCAGGCAAGAGTATTGGAGTGGGTTGCCATTTCCTTCTCCAGGGGATCTTCCCGACCCAGGGATCGAACCCAGGTCACCTGCATTGTAGGCAGATGCTTTACCATCTTGAGCTACCAGGGAAGTCCAAAACTGTAACATTAACTGTAAGTGCATCCAATTCCAGAAAAAAATCAAGTTGCATACATTTATGTAGATAACAAGTATAAAAGTGTATGATTTTATCTTCAGCCAGAATTATCCACTTTTCAGTGATTCATTACACATATTTTTTTAATGTTAACTATAAGCCAAGCACCTCTTTTAAGCACTATAAGTACAAAGATGAATAAGAATATCCTACTTTCTATTTCTACAAATAGGATGGATAGGTTAACCTGAGGCACTACCACTTACCATGCACTTAAAAATGCCAGGAAAAATGTTGTGACATTTAAATCCATTGCCTAGCTCAAAGGAAAGTAAAGGAAGAATCTTGGAGTCCATAAGACAATTCAGAAAAGTGGACAAGTGTCAAAGTCAGTGGCTTCCTAGAAAGTGTCTATTTGTTAATCTTTCGTGGCTTAGTATTGGTTTAAAGAAGCATCAGGAGGCAAGCCTAAAGTACAACAAGGTAGCAAGTACTATCAGAGACCCTTTTATGGCTGGGAGCCTCAGAAAGGTAATGTGGATAATAGATGAAAACCTACACTGCAAAGAGTGATGATATGCACTTGATTGGCTCATATTTAGCTTGATGAAGGCAAAACAATAATGTCTCTACCAAGAATTCTTAATAATGAGTGAGTCAGTAGTTAGATTGGAAGAATTTATCAGAATACAGCACAGTGAAGAGATGAAAAATTATCAAAGAGTAGTTAACAGACATGTATGATCGAACAAAAAGGACTAAAAGTATATTGACAAGCAGTATCAGAAGGAGAAGTAGAATAAGGAAGAGACAATATTCATTAGGCTGACAATTTCCCAGAATCCTCAGAAACCCAACAGATCCCACATTAGAATAAACAGAAAGGAATCCACACTTAGATACACCAATGTAACAATGGAAACTTTGGCTACCTGATATGAAGAGCTGACTCATTGGAAAAGACCCCGATGCTAGGAAAGATTAAAGGCAAAAGGAGAAGAGGACGGCAGAGGATGAAATGGTTAGGTAGTTTCACTGACTCAATGGACATGCACTTGAGCAAACTCTGGGAGATAGTGAAGGACTGAGGAGCTTGGCATGCTGCAGTCCATGGAGTCGCAAAGAGTTGAACATGACTTAGCAACTGAACAGCAACAGAAAGAATTCACTCCTCTTGGTCCTTTTATTCTCTAATGCTTTTTGTTTCATTGCCTTACCATGTTACAGTTCTTGTCACTGTGGTTTACTTCTCCATGTGCCTATACAGTGGAATAACTCCAGACTGTTAAGGTCATAATATGTTTGCTTAATTTAATCCGGAAAACAAGCTTATGAGATTCATTTTACACATGAAGAAACAGATAGTGACTTGCTTATGGTCCCCTACGAGACCTTAGATGAGCCTTACTCTGACTTTCCAAAGATTCCAAAGGGCCTCCCATGAGGGGTTTGGCTGCTAATAGAGTCCTCACAGAGTGTTCTTTCATATCCTCTCTCCCAGTGAGGCTGCCATGACGTGATGCTGGTCCAGGAATCTGCTGCTCTTTAAATAGCAGAGGCAGCAGGAAGCAGTACTAGAGTTCACCAGTGATGAGCTGGATACATCTTCCTGTAATGAATGTGGGGTATAGAAGCAGAAATAATAAACAGTAGGGAAGATGAGAAAAGGATAAGTAAAACAAAACAGGAGACAGACAAGGAGAGTGATCAATAACAGCAGGAAACCAAAGCAAGAAGTCGTAAGATGAACAGAAAGAACTGGATAGCAGTAATCCCATGGTAGAGCTTCCCAAGTGGCTCAGTGGTAAAGAATCCACCTGCCAATGCAGGAGACTCAAGAGATGTGGGTTTGATCCCTGGATCAGGAAGATGCCCTGGAGTAGGAAATTGCAACCCACTCCAGTAGTCTTGTCTGGAGAATTCCATGGACAGAGGGGCCTGATGGGCTACAGTCCACGGGGTTGCAAAGAGTACGATGCAGTTGAGCACTATCCCACAGTAAACATCAAGTTCCAAATTATCAAATTTATTTGCATGGCGAATTCTTATGTAACCCTTACTATGGCAGACATTCTCAGCCTGGTTTAGGTTACTCATGTTGCTGCTGTGAAGTAACTCCAATAACCCTGTGAGGTAGGCACCATCATCCCCATTTTTCAAATGAAGAAAGCGAGACTCAGATGTTAAATAACTCGTCCCAGATCATGCCACTGGTAAGAGGGTGAGGATGAAGCCCAGGTTTCTGGCTTGAGCCCACGCTACCCAGCACGACTATGCTCTCTCTCTTACTTTAGAAATTTTGTATATATTATCTATGTCAGTGTTCAAAATTAAATTCTACTGTTTTATTCTTTATGTGCTGTACTGCTTTTCAGCTGAGTTTACTGAGTCATTGCTTTCATGCTTCACAGCACATCAAAAGGTCATTCTGACCAGAGTAAAAAATCCTATTCCATTACACGTGATTATTTCCTAAAATAAAGTGGTCCTGTCTTCTGTAGGAAAAAAATTAAATTCTGCTACTTATTTGTTGTTCCTTGATCATACTGTGCCTTAATTTTTCCCATCACTGAATGTCTTTCCACTTGCTTGTATGATTTCTGAGAAGTTGGATATAACTCTTTGTTCTTCTAAAGGTAAGGTGTTTTTTCCCTTGGGCTGCTTTCAGGAATTTTTCTTTATTTTTGATTTTCCATCCTTTGAAAATGATATGCATAAATAGGTTTCTGGGGTATTTATCTTACTTGGTATTCTCTGAGATTCCTCAGTCTGTGGTTTGGTGTCTGACATTAGTTTGAGAGAAATTCTCAGCCATTTTTATTTCAAATATTTCTTCTGTTTCTTTCTTTCTTTTCCTCCTGGTATTTCCATTATGGGTGTGCCATATTTATTTTAAGTTGTTCCAAAGTCTTTGGTTATTCTGTTCTGGCTTTTTTCAGTCTTTGTTCTCTTTGCTTTTTGGTTTTCGAGGATTCTCTTGATAAATATTCTCAGAGATACCTTCCTCAGCTATGTCCAGTTGAGGAATAAGCCCATCAAAGGTATTCTTTGTTTCTGTTGAAATGACCTCTAGCATTTCTTTTTGGTTCTTTCTTGGGATTTCCATCTTTCAGTTTTACATCACCCATCTAATTCTTGCATGCTGTCTACTTTATCCATTAGAACCTATAACACATTAATCACAGGTGTTTTAAATTCCTGTTCTGATCATCATATCCTGCCATGTCTGTCTGGTTCTACCATGTATGGTTCTGATGCTTGCTTCTTCTTTTCAGTTTGTGTTTTTTGCCTTTTGGTATGCCTTGTAATTTTTTCTTGATAGCCAGATATGATGTACTGGGTAAAAAGAACTGTTGTAAATAAGCCGCAGCCATGAAATTAAAAGACGCTTACTCCTTGGAAGGAAAGTTATGACCAACCTAGATAGCATATTCAAAAGCAGAGACATTACTTTGCCAACAAAGGTCTGTCTAGTCAAGGCTATGGTTTTTCCAGTGGTCATGTATGGATGTGAGAGTTGGACTGTGAAGAAAGCTGAGCGCCAAAGAATTGATGCTGTTGAACTGTGGTGTTGGAGGAGACTCTTGAGAGTCCCTTGGACTGCAAGGAGATCCAACCAGTCCATTCTAAAGGAGATCAGTTCTGGGTGTTCTTTGGAAGGAATGATGCTAAAGCTGAAACTCCAGTACTTTGGCCACCTCATGCAAA
>NW_011494942.1:10176567-10178296 GCF_000754665.1 Bison bison bison | reverse complement strand
CTGGGAGGGATTGGGGGCAGGAGGAGAAGGGGACGATGGAGGATGAGATGGCTGGATGGCATCACTGACTGGATGGACGTGAGTCTGAGTGAACTCTGGGAGTTGGTGATGGACAGGGAGGCCTGGCGTGCTGCGATTCATGGGGTCGTAAAGAGTTGGACACGACTGAGTAACTGAACTGAACTGAATGTGGTGGTGAGGTGGGAAGGAAGAGTTCTGTAGTCTTGTGATTAGGTCACAGTCTTTAAGTAATCCTATGTCTCTGGACAATGAATCTGCAAGTGTTTTTAACTTTTCCTGTTAAAAGTTGGGTGAGAGGGAATGACCAAAGCCAATTGGATTTGGATTTTTCCTTTCTCCTGGGTGAGGTAGGCTCTGAAAAATCAGAGCAGAAATAAAGAAAAAAAGGGAGAATAATCAAATCAATAAAATTAGAAATCAAAATGGAGAAATAACAACACAGAAATACAAAAGATCATAAGAGACTACTATGAACAATTATATGCCAATAAAATGGACAACTTGGAAGAAATGGACAAATTCTTAGAAAAGCATAACCTTCCAAAACTGAACAAGGAAGAAATAGAAAATCTTAACAGACCCATCACAAACAAGGAAATTGAAGCTATAATAAAAAATCTTCCAACAAACAAAAGCCCGGACCAGATGGCTTCACAGGTGAATTCTACCAAAAATTCAGAGAAGAGCTAACACCTATTCTACTCAAACTCTTCCAGAAAATTGCAGAGGAAGGCAAACTCCCAAACTCATTCTATGAGGCCACCATCACCCTAATACCAAAACCAGACAAAGATGCCACAAAAAAGGTAAACTACAGACCAATATCACTGATGAACACAGATGCAAAAATCCTCAACAAAATTCTAGGAAACAGAATCCAACAACATACTAAAAAGATTATACATCATGACCAAGTGGGCTTTATCCAGTGATGCAAGGATTCTTCAATATTCACAAATCAATCAATGTGATACACCACATTAACAAATTGAAAGATAAAAACCATATTATTATCTTAATAGATGCAGAGAAAGCCTTTGACAAACACTCATTTATGATCAAAACTCTCCAGAAAGCAGGCATGGAAGGAACATACCTCAACATGATAAAAGCCATATACAACAAACCCACAACAAACATTATCCTCAATGGCAAAAAATTGAAAGCATTTCCTCTAAAATCAGGAACAAGACAAGGGTGCCCACTCTCATCACTAGTATTCAACATAGTTTTGGAAGTCCTAGCCACAGCCATCAGAGAAGAAAAAGAAATAAAAGGAATCCAGATTGGAAAGGAAGAAGTAAAACTCTGTTTACAAATGACATAATCCTCTATATAAAAAACTGTAAAGATACCACCAGAAAATTACTGAAGCTAGTCAATGACTATAGTAAAGTTGCAGGATATGAAATTAATACACAGAAATCCCTTGCAGTCCTATACACTAATAATGAGAAAACAGAAATTAAGGAAACAATCCCATTCACCATTGCAACAAAAAAGAATAAAATACTTAGAAATAAATTTACCTAAAGAAACAAAAGACCTATATATAGAAAGCTATAAAACACAGATGAAAGAAATCAAAGATGACACAAATACATGCAGAAATGTACCATGTTTATGGATTGGAAGAATCAATATAGTGAAAATGAGTGTACTATCCAAAGCAATCTATAGATTCAGCGCAATCCCTATCAAGCTACCA
>NW_011494942.1:10174242-10175444 GCF_000754665.1 Bison bison bison | reverse complement strand
CATGGAAGCAACCTAGATATCCATTAGCAGATGAGTGGATAAGGAAGTTGTGGTACATATACACAATGGAATATTACTCAGCTATAAAAAAGAACACATTTGAGTCAGTTCTAATGAGGTGGATGAAACTGGAGCCTATTATACAGAGTGAAGTAAGCCAGAAAGAGAAACACCAATACAGTATATTAATGCATATATGTGGAATTTAGAAAGATTAACAATGACCCTATATGGAGGACAGCAAAAGAGATATGGAAGTAAAGAACAGACTCTTGAACTCGTGGGAGAAGGCAAGAGTGGGACAATATGAGAGAATAGCATTGAAACATGTATATTACCATATATAAAATAGATGACCAGTGTAAATTCAATGCATGAAGCAGGGCACCCAAAGCTGGTGTTCTGGGACAACCCAGAGGGATGGGTTGGGGAGGGAGGTGAGAGGGGGTTTCAGGATGGTGGGACACATGTACACCCATGGCTGACTCATGTCAATATATGGCAAAAAGCACCATAATATTGTAAAGTAATTAGCCTCCAATTAAATTAAATTAATAGAAAAAAAATTCCAGCAAGTCAAGCTTGCTCTTAATTTTCCCTGAGATCAAGCTTTGTTAAGAAGAACAAAGTGCTCTTGTGTATTTCAAAATGCTTCCTTTCCCCCTCCTTCTGCTTTCTGATTCATAAAGAAGTTGGTTTTTTAGTCTGTTCAGCCTTTCATTTGATAGGATGGAGTGACGTCTTCTAAGCTCCTCTGGTGGAACTAGATTGCTTCAGTTTCCTCATCTACAAAATAGGCACAATAAACAGTATCTATGGAAAAAGCAAGAGAGTTCCAGAAAAACATCTATTTCTGCTTTATTGACTATGCCAAAGCCTTTGACTGTGTGGATCACAATAAACTGTGGAAAATTCTGAAAGAGATGGGAATACCAGACCACCTGACCTGCCTCTTGAGAAATGTGTATGCAGGTCAGGCAGCAACAGTTAGAACTGGACATGGAACAGCAGACTGGTTCCAAATAGGAAAAGGAGTATGTCAAGGCTGTATATTGTCACCCTGCTTATTTAACTTCTATGCAGAGTACATCATGAGAAACGCTGGACTGGAAGAAGCACAAGCTGGAATCAAGATTGCCGGGAGAAATATCAATAACCTCAGATATGCAGATGACACCACCCTTATGGCAGAAAGTGAAGAG
>NW_011494942.1:10172391-10173267 GCF_000754665.1 Bison bison bison | reverse complement strand
AAGCTACAGTCATCAAGACAGTATGATACTGGCACAAAGACAGAAATATAGATCAGTGGGACAAAATAGAAAGCCCAGAGATAAATCCACGCCCCTTTGGACACCTTATCTTTGACAAAGGGGGCAAAAATATACAATGGAGAAAAGACAATTTCAAATAACAAATGGTGCTGGGAAAACTGGTCAACCACCTGTAAAAGAATGAAACTAGAACACTTTCTAACACCCTACACAAAAGTAAACTGGATTAAAGGTCTAAATGTAAGACCAGAAACCATAAAACTCTTAGAGGAAAACATAGGCAGAACACTCTTTGACATAAATCACAGCAAGATCCTCTATGATCTACCTCCCAGAGGAATGGAAATAAAAACAAAAATAAACAAATGAAACCTAATTAAATCTAAAAGCTTTTGTGCAACAAAGGAAACCATAAGCAAGGTGAAAAGGCAGCCTTCAGAATGAGAGAAAATAATAGCAAAATGAAGCAACTGACAAAGAATGAATCTCCAAAATATATAAGCAACTCATGCAGCTCAATACCAGAAAAATAAATGACCCAATCAAAAAATGCACCAAAGAACAAAACAAGCATTTCTCCAAAGAAGACATACAGATGTCTAACAAACACTTGAAAAGATGCTCAACATCACTCATTATCAGAGAAATGAAAATCAAAACCACAATGAGGTACCATCTCACGGTGGTCAGAATGGCTGCCATCAAAAAGTCTACAAACGATAAATGCTGGAGAGGGTGTGGAGGAAAGGGAACCCTCTTACATTGTTGGTGGAAATGCAAACTAGTACAGCCACTATGGAGAACAGTTTGGAGATTCCTTAAAAAACTGGAAATAGAACTGCCATATGACCCAGC
>NW_011494942.1:10154679-10170435 GCF_000754665.1 Bison bison bison | reverse complement strand
TGGCATCACTGACTCGATGGACGTGAGTCTGAGTGAACTCCGGGAGTTGGTGATGACAGGAAGGCCTGGCGTGCTGCGATTCATGGGGTCGCAAAGAGTCGGACACGACTGAGTGACTAAACTGAACTAACTGACCCATAGACTTATGATAAGAATTAAATGGATTAAAACATATAAAGCATTTGGAACACAGGTCTTGGAACATAGTAAGTATTCAGTAGATATTAGTGATTCTCCTCTTCCGTTTCTGCTCACTCTTCTCATTGTTACCATATTGTTATTGTTTCTATTGTTCTACAGTCTTGGGTAATAAGCCTCCTCTATCAGCTTGCTGAGGACAGCTCGTTATACATAGTTGAAGATTTTTATAGTGGAGTTTTGGGAGGAAATATTTTATTTTCCCATGACCTTTTCTAACAGAATAAATTCAGGAAACTATTTTTATATGTTTTACTGGTGATATGTTCCTCAATTCAAAAATGGTAAAACATCCCATATTTCACTTTTTCCTTTGTTTATCAGAAGATTACTTTTATGGTAAATTTTTGCTTTGTATTTTTACTTTCACTTTATAGTTAATTGAGAAATTGAAGTTAATTTTATTGGAAACTCCACCATATGATTTGCAAGGGAAAAATATAATCCAGTACCAAGAATCAATTCTAGAACTGCAGGAGCTCCTTCATCTTAAGTTTAACAGAGCCACAGAAATACTTCTCAGAGTAAGTGTGATGTTTTGCTTTATATGTTATTAATACCTTTTGTAAGTGTTAAGATTTTATATTATATAATTTTTAAGATCCAGTATCATTTTTTTGAAGATTTAAAAGGTTAAGGAAAAGTCAGAATAATTTAAGGCACAATGTGAATATTTATTTTTAATAATAATAAATATCAACTGTGAATATTTATTTTTAAAGAAATAAAACATTATAAATATAGCTAAATTCTAGATATTTTCTCTTATACTTGCTAAAGTTTACTAGGACCATTATGAAAATGAATTCACAAAACCTTGTATGTTAGATATTCACTCTAGAATGAATCAGTTTACACAAGATTACAATTATTGGTAGTCACTCTATTTTTCCCAAATATCTTAGCACTAATGGTAATGTTCAACTAATTATAGAGCCATTATTATTATATCTATGAAAGTTAATAATAATTCCATAATATATTCTAATATCCAGTCCATATTTAAATTTTCCCTAATATTCCATGAATATCTCCTATAGTTTTTGTTTGGCTTTGTTTTTTTAAATCAGAAAACAGTATAAGATCATACCTTGCTTTTGGCTATTTTGTGTCTTGGTTTCTTTTTTCTTCTGGTCTAGAACACAGTAACGTTTATAGACATGGTAGAATGTGTTCTAATTACAAAAAGAACTGCAAAGAAGGCTTATTATTGTTAAGTTATTCTTAGCAGTAATATTCATATTAAAATTTTGCAACTATCTTATTTATATTGTAAGAAAAAGCCAGTAAGGAAATGTGTTATAATTATTACTGATCAAAATTTTTATTTTAAGAGAAAAAAAGATATGTTATATAGAAGAGAAGATTAGAAAACACACTGTAATGTTAAATTTGTAATGGAAATATCAGTATGAACCAGATTTCTCTTTATTCCATGTAAAGGAATAAGTTCTAATTGGGGTAAATAGCTGATTCAAGCTTGGGGCAGGGAATTTGAAAGACGAGATTGTTATTGCAAGATGAATTTTTGCATTATCTTGTGCTAGAAAGCAAGTAAATGCTCAAAGACTAATAAAGTCATAGGTAAAGGGACAAGACTAGCTTAAAAAAGCTCCCAGTGGTCAAGTTGGAGATAATTTTGAATATCAGAAAGAACAATGTCTATAATTTATTAAAACACACTGATTAAAATAAAAATTCATGAGTCTACAGTGATACCCCAGAAAGGTAGAGGGAAAGTGAGGTGGGGGTAGAGAGAACAATTCTTTATAGAATACCATCTGATGAAGGTGGAAGGAATGGTTAGTCAGATAATCACCACTTTTCAATCTCCAGTGTAATAACTGATAAAGATAATTAACCACTACCTCAGTAATTAGGTGAAAAGTTTAGGAGCATATCATTCTCATAATGCCAAAGTATTTGACCACAGATTACTTACTGACTAGGATAAATGTACTTTGCAGTGGGAAGATATGGGTAGTCACCACTTGAACTCAGTGATCAAGTCCACATTGTTAACAGTGGGACATCATATGCCTCCTGATAGGATGCAGTGTAAAGAACACAACTTCCCATAAGGTGCCTTCTTGCAGAAAATCATTCATCTAATGTGATTAAACCTGCTGCTGCTGCTGCTGCTAAGTCGATTCAGTCATGTCCGACTCTCTGCGACCCCATAGATGGCAGCCCACCAGGCTCCGCCATCCTTGGGATTCTCCAGGCAAGAACACTGGAGTGGGCCGCCACTTAAACCTACCTTGACCTAACTTCCAGTGTACAAAAAATAAAGGAGATAGAGGAGTAAGTTAAACTGTGAAGGAACAGCTGGATAAATTCACACAATGTGAAACAGTTCTACGACAGTTTTGTTATTTATGCCACACTGAGTGACTTGTGGGATCTTAGTTCTCCCACCAGGGATTGAATCTGTGCCCCTCTTCAGTGAAGTCCTAACCACTGCCAGGGAAGTCATAGAACAATTACTTTGAAAACAAATAGCAATAAATTCAATTCCCAGTACTTTTAAGTTTTTACATTATAGGAGCTGAATACATATTGACTTATTTAAGTCCTTTTAAAGAACTAATGTCTTAAGCAAGAGGCATGAATCTATTTTAGTCTTTATTAAAGAATTCTAAAGAATATCCTTAAATGGTATGTTGATTATCAGGTATTAGACTAGTAAAACACAGAACTCATAGGTATATTTTGTAAACTTGGTGTGTTCGGGAATAGGCTAACTTTTGCAGTAGCATAAGGTAAGGATAAAGTTAAGATTAGGATATATAGTTAAAATGAGAAGTCATGATAATGTTAAAATTGAAAAGGGTAATCTAAAAGCAATCTGCAAGAGCTATCTGGGAATATAGGAGCACTCCGGGAGCTGGTGATGGACAGGGAAGCCTGGCGTGCTGCAATTCATGGGGTCACAGAGTCGGACACGACTGAGCGACTGCATCCTTAGACACCTTAAGAGAAACTGAGTAGAAAAGGGGAAACACGTTTAAGTGAGTAAATACATTTGTATCATTTAGAGAATTATTTAAAACAATTCTTTGTTATTTTTATTGAACCTTATTTTTACCCAAATTACTTTTTTAAGTATTGAAGGGAATCCAACACCTAACTGATGAAATAACTTACCTAAACTATATAATTTGTGAGGCCTCTAATCTTAATAATGTTTTCTTTTTTTCTTACAGCAAGCTAGCACTTTAGCAGATCTGGACAGTGGAAATATGGAAAAAGTCATTCAAGATGAAAATGTTACTCTCTATATATGGGCAAACCTCAAGAAGAATCCAAGGTATTGCCATGGGTGATGCTATAGGTCTGAAGACATTAGAGTCACATGACCAAGCAGATGCCTGTTGCATTACAGCATGGCATACTTATAAAAACCCATCTTAGAAAAAAAAAAACAAAACCCATCTTAGGAGCTCAGCCAGTTAGGGTTTAATTCTGAGACCTGTTGTTTATCTTAGGCAAGTTACTTAGCCTTGTAAGGTCTCAGTATATCAACAGTGAAATTATTTTTATCACTTAATAGGATTGGGCTGAAGATTAAATGTTAATACATGTAAAGGTCATCCGTAACAGGATGTCTAGTATAAATACACACTGACTAGATATCAGGGTCTTCCTCTTTTTTTCACTCACTCAGCCTCCCTCCCCACCAAAAAGTAGAAGTGATAGGTACTTTCTACGGGACAGTCTGAAGCTTTTAAAAAATTTATTTTGTGTGAACTGTGAAAGTAGCATCAACATGTATACACTATCAGGTGTAAGATGGGTAGCTGGTGAGAAGTTCCTGTGTAGCAACAGGAAGCCCAGTCTGGTGCTCTATGATGACCTAGAGGGATGGGATGGGGGAAGGGGAGAGAGGCTAGGGAGGGAGAGTGAAAGTGAAAGTCGCTCAGTTGTGTCTGACTCTTTGTAACACCATGGAGTATACAGTGCATGAAATTCTCCAGGCCAGAATACTGGAGTGGGTAGCCTTTCCCTTCTCCAGGGGAATCTTCTTTACCCAGGGATTAAACCCAGGCCTCCCGCATTGCAGGCAGATTTTTTACCAGCTGAGCCACAAGGGAAGCAGGTATGTATGCATAATTATGGCTGATTTGTGTTGTTAGATGGCAGAAGCCAACACAACATTGTAAAAAATTTAAAATATGTATTTAAATTTAAAAACTAATACTTTCAAAAATAATTTCATATTTATTACTTTTTAGATATTTAAATGATGTTTTCAACAAAGTAATATCATTCTGAGGAATAATAGAGATAATGACAAATTCATAATCACTTGGCTGCTGCTTTACTCGAATGTTTCAAAATAATTGAGTTAATATGGCACAGTGAGTTTTAGAGAAAAATTATCAGAATAAAAGTTAGGAGGTCTGGGTTTCTAGTCCCAGCTCTAAAAAGACTAGTCATAACAACAATGGGAAAAATTGGACTTTGTTTTTGATATTTAGTAAAAGGAAAGAACAAAATATTTTCCAAGTTCTATTTGCTACAAAATACTCTGTGGTTTAAATTTTAATTAAATTTTTTATTCATTTATTTTTGGTCACACTGTGTAGCTTGCAGAATCTTATTTCCCCAACCAGGAACTGAACCCACACCCATGGCAGTGAAAACGTGGCATCCTAACCAGTGGACCGCCCTCTGGCGGAAAATAATCTGTATAATTTTAAAAGAATAAAAGTAAAACAAACAGCTCTGTATTAACTACCCAGGTTTAAAAAGAGAATTAGATGGTATTCTTTTACTAAGATAAGGAACAGTGGTGGCAGAACAACTTTTGTTTTACTTTGATGGTGATGAAGAGGGGCAGAGGTTGGGATGGTGAGTTCAGTGTGGGACTTGTTGAATTTGAAGTTACCTATGAGACTATGAGACATCAAAGTGTAACTATCTGAAGGCATTGAGAGAAATGTGAGTTGGAAACATATTTGGAGGCATTATTAGCATTGTTGTTGTCCTTTAGTCGCTAAGTTGTATCCAACTTTTTGTGACCTCATGGACTGTAGCCTGCCAGGCTCCCCTGTCCATGGGATTTCCCAGGCAAGATTACTGGGACGAGTTTCCATTTCCTTCTCCAGGGGATCTTCCTGACTCAGGGATCAAACCTGCATGTCCTGCGCTGGCAGACAGATTCTTTACCACTGAGACACCAGGGAAGCCGAAGTTTTGGAGACATGTTTGGGGAAGTCATTAGCATACAGATCAGTAGTTCTTAACTTTTTAGAAATCAACTCTTATGAATTTTATTACATATGTGCACACATATGTAAAGGAGTTTTTTTAACCTTTTATAGTTCATTCAGGGATACTTCTTCCCCTAGGAAACATAGAGCTCATTGAAGTCATAGAAATTATAATATCCAGGGAGAATATGTAGAAGGAGATGAAAGGAGGACTCAGGATGGAGAGCTGAGTGACATCAGCCTGGGCTTCCCTGGTGGCGCAGAGGTTAAAGTGTCTGCCTGCAATGTGGGAGACCTGAGTTCGATCCCTGGGTTGGGAACATCCCCTGGAGCAGGAAATGGCATCCCACTCCAGTATTCTTGCCTGGAGAATCCCATGGACAGAGGAGCTTGGTGGGCTACAGTCCACGGGTCGCAAAGAGTCGGACACGACTGAGCGACTTCACTTTCACTTTCACTTTAGGAAGTTCAACTCAGGTCAGTTCAATCGCTCAGTCATGGTTAGGAAGGAGGCTGTACAAAGGAACCAGAGAAGGAATTCCCAGAGATGGAAGAGAAGAGTATGGAGCCATGGATCCCAAGAGATAGTTTTGAGACAGTAACATCAGAAACCTGGTCTAAATGCTTGCAAAGAAAGCAAGTTAAGTGTATCCACACTGCTCAAAACTCTGGTGAAATTAAAGAGGAAATAATGCTTAGGTATAAATTCACAGCAGACATAGAACTTCCTAGAGGCTCATCTTTTTTGTTAAATTAATTAACAGGCACAGAAGTATCAGATTCTCTGAGACACAAACTGGATTTGAAATCCCAAGGATATTAGCAACATCTGACATTGCTCTACGCCTCCTGCACACTCACTACGATCATGTCACACCCCTGAGCCCTGTTCTAACACCATCACAAGAACACATTTCTATAGTAACTGACTTTGTCAAAGAAGAAGTTAAGAGTGTGCAAACAGCAGTCAGCAAAGATCTCCAAGAAGAGAATAAACAAGAAAATGAGTCTAACTCAGTTCATGAGGAAGAAACAAAAGCTGAGGGACAAGGTGATGTCGAAGAACAAATGGTAGGACACTTTAAATGTACATTTTTTTCTTCATGAAATGGGTGTTATTAGATTCTCTTGATGCATTCTCAAGATTGTTTTCTAAACAGCTAGAAACCGAAAGCCATTTTCTAACCAATGGCTCCGTTTTGAATGTGTTTTTTCCCCTTGCCTTCTATATTCATAGTCACTATTTATAGTTGAGCTTGTTGCTTCCACATCCCAAAGTTGAGCACAGAAATTGCTCATTTTTATTTTAGGTTCAGTCCCCAAAAGCTTTGAAGCAATTTTATTTGTGGGTATTAATTATATTTCAAATTCACTTAAGGGAACTTGTGATAAATACTTTCACAAACTGAAGGATTAGTTACTTCTTCAGGTTTCGGTTTTGTAAGAAAGAATTTAATGAAGTAAAAACTAATTTTTTAAAACCGTTGTACTTCTCTTTTAAAAATTGACATCTTTAGATATAATAATATGTTAGGTGCTATGCGCTCAGTCACTCATTCATGTCTGACTCTTTGTGGCCCCATGGACTGTAGCTGGCCAATCTTCTCTGCCATGGATTTCCCAGGCAAGAATACTGGAGTGGGTAGCCATTTCCTAACCAGAGGAACTTCCTGACCCACAGATAGAACCCGAGTCTCCTCTGTCTCCTGCATTGGCTGGTGGATTCTTTACCACTAGTGCCACCTGGAAAGCCCAATTAAATGTTATAATAATCATATTTTGGTAATTAGTTTCTGCTCTCTCCGTTCTGTTTCAAGGATTTTCAAGCCACTTACCTATTATGGTAAAATAAACTGTCTCTTTAGCATTTAATAGAACTTTCTCAGAACTGAGCAGCTTTTTGTTTGGCCATGGACACTTTTATTTTAGGGAGGACCAGGTTTTCCTGTAAGTGCTTAAAATATTGTATTGGTTTATTGGTTTGTTTTCTTTAAACACAGGTAGGGTTAAGTATTAAGTTGAATACAAATTAGAAATTAGAATAAGTATTATTAGGTATTCTAAGAACACGTTTAATTGAAAAATGCCATTTGGTTACACCAGAATCAAAAATTGTAATGATTCTACAGCAATGTAAAAGATGGATATAAGACACAATGGTCAGTACAAAGAATAGTATTCAGAATGTGACTACAATTATGAAAAAAATCAAAAAGGCATAAAAGGAGGAGAATCCAGAAACCTATATATAACTGATACTTCAGAGAGGTTGGAAATAAGTGATTTGTTCTTCTTTAAAAGTTGTCACTCTTAAATGTTTTTTGAGCAATCTGGTAGCTTTTAAAATTAAAGAAAAAAATCATTTTTCCTCTCAGATAGCATGGTAGCTTTACTAGGGTTCAACAATATTTCCAGTTTTCTTCCCTTTCCTGGACATGTAGGAAGATTATACTCCTTTCCCCCTTAAAATTAGGGGTGACCATGACCATGTGACTTGCTTTAGTTAAGAAGACATGAATGGATGTAATACACTGATTTCTAAGGGGGAATAAAGAATGAGTAAATGGGCCCTGGATGTCACATTATTTAAGTATGCAGTAAGAAACAAAATGGAGACCTGTACACTAAAAATAAGGTTTTGCAAGATTTGTGATTGAACATTCATGAAAACAACAATTAAAAAGGTATCAAAATTTTTTATATAAAACAGGACTGCCTAGGGTGGAGTGGTAGGGACACTTCTGCTAGTAGTCAGGACCAGCTTCTTAGAAGCAGAGACATTTGAGCTGACTTGTAGGAGCTAATCTTGAGAAGGTCCTGGAGAAGGGTGTTCTAGGCAGAGAGAAGGGAAGAGTCGAAAAAAGAAAGAAAAGATGTTATCTAAAAATGTTTGGTCTTGATCTGATAAAAATATTGAATAACTTCTGCTCCTCAAATTCCTTGATCATATTTTATAAAAAAACTCATCAACAGTTTACCCCAAAATTTCGTATTATTAAAGTTGTGAAATAATTTAGAAAAGATATAATTTGAAATATTACTTGAATTTAGATGGCTTTAGCAGTTCTTCCTATACATGTATGTCTCAGTTGAAGCACCTCATATAAGTGAGGACTTATTATAGTTCTATGTCTAAAACTACTTAAAATAGTTTCACATTAAAGATATCAGCACATGAATTCACTGTAATACCAAATAGTGCAGTTTTCTGTTTTTCTCAAAATCTGTCATCTATTAGAGCTCCAAGTTACCAAACTAAGTTTTCCTCCATTAACAGGCCCTTTCCAATGTGTTTAACTACATCTGTTTTTTTTTCTGTTATTCTTTAATGTTTTATTGAAACTCTTCATGGCAAATAGATGGGGAAACAATGGAAACAGTGGCTAACTTTATTTTTCTGGGCTCCAAAATCACTGCAGATGGTGCTTGCAGCCATGAAATTAAAAGACGCTTACTCCTTGGAAGGAAAGTTATGACCAACCTAGACAGCATATTAAAAAGCAGAGACATTACTTTGTCAACAAAGGTCCATCTAGTTGAGGCTGTGGTTTTCCCTATAGTCATGTATGGATGTGAGAGTTGGACTACAAAGAAAGCTGAGTACTGAAGAATTGATGCTTTTGAAGTGTGGTGTTGGAGAAGACTCTTGAGAGTCCCTTGGACTGTAAGGAGATCCAACCAGTCCATCCTAAAGGAGATCAGTCCTGGGTGTTCATTGGAAGGACTGATGTTGAAGCTGAAACTCCAATATTTTGGCTGCCTGATGCAAAGAGCTGACTCATTTGAAAAGACCCTGATGCTGGGAAAGATTGAGGGCAGGGGGAGAAGGGGACAATAGAAGATAAGATGGTTGGATGGCACCACCGACTCAATGGACATGAGTTTGGGTAAACTCCGGGAGTTGGTGATGGACAGGGAGGCCTGGCGTGCTGTGGTTCATGGGGTTGCAAAGAGTCAGATATGACTGAGCGACTGAACTGAACGTCTTCAATCTATAATGAGACTAAAGGTGTAAAAATGACTAAAGGTATACCAGTGCTGTGCTGTGCTGTGCTTAGTCACTCAATCATGTCCAGTTCTTTGCGACCCCATGAGAGTGGCCTGCCAGGCTCCTCTGGCCATGGGGATTCTCCAGGCAAGAATACTGGAGTGGGTTGCCATGACCTCCTCCAGGGGATGTACCAATGCTACTGTTGATAATACACAGAAGTACATTAAGGAAAAGCATTCTACTCGATGGTAATGCATATTTTAAAGCATAGTGAATGAAGTTCTTCTCAAATAATTCGTCTAGGGAACCAAGAGTAATGATCAGACAATTAGTTTTACCTTATGAAACTTCACCATAGTCTGGAAGCAGGACTGAAAATTGTGTGAGTGGTTGGTGGAAGAACCTGGCTGGCAGAACTTTGTGATCAGGCAGTTGAAAAAAGAGAAGATTGCCTAGAAGATGACACTAAGATTACTTTAGTGAGCACCCCTGTTCTGGGGAACCAATCCTCTCATCATACCACACAGGCGTGTGTGTAGATAATGCTTATGTCCATGTGCTCTATCATTCTTCCAAATGCCCCACAGCATTCTGAAAAGTTAATATGGACAATGCTGAAGTGTGTGTGATTTCCACAGAAGCAGGAAAATGCTACAGTCATGCTTAAGTGTACCAAGGCAGGGGGAAAGCCATCTTCTGTGCTGAAGGAAGATTTTGGAGGAGAGTTAAGAGGGGCAGCAGTAATCTGCATAAAGTGAAAAATCCCCCAGGTCAGAGCCATTTTCCCTGCTCAGCTGGCTAGGGAAGGAAAGAGAGCAGGTGGAAACAATCATCAGCTGAGCCTCCTGCTGCTGCTGCTGCTAAGTTACTTCAGTCGTGTCCGACTCTGTGCGACCCCATAGACGGCAGCCCACCAGGCTCCCCCGTCCCTGGGATTCTCCAGGCAAGAACACTGGAGTGGGTTGCCATTTCCTTCTCCAATGCATGAAAGTGAAAGTGAAGTCGCTCAGTCATGTCTGACTCTTCGCGACCCCACGAACTGCAGCCTACCAGGCTCCTCCATCCATGGGATTTTCTAGGCAAAAGTACTGGAGTGGGGTGCCATTGCCTTCTCCAGCTGGGCCTCCACTTGCCACTAATTCTGAATAGAACACATTTGTTGAGCACTTTTTGTAAGTGTGAGTCACCTGCAAGGGGCAAAAATCACTGGATTTATAAAGAAAATCAGCAGCTCAAAAGAAGGGGATAAAGATAATTTGATGGAATTTATGGGAGTGAGTAAAATAAATGGTGGAAAGAAGTAGGAGATCCAATATCTATGTAAAATAATGTATAGAACTTGAGAAGGGAACAGTTGAGTTTAATAGTGGTCTCAGAGACAGCTAGCTAAGATATGAAATAAAATATATTTCCAATCATACTTCCCTCTACACACTAAAAAAAAGTTAACAGATCCTAGGTTTAAATATAAAAACAAACTAATCAAAACTCATAAAATAATAAAAAGTACTTGAAGAGAATGTAGGGAAGTTATTTTATCATATTTACTAAAAAGAACTGTGGTGTTGGAGAAGACTCTTGAGAGTCCCTTGGACTGCAAGGTGATCAAATCAATCAATCCTAAAGGAAATCATTACTGAATATTCATTGGAAAGACTGATACTGAAGATGAAGGTCTGATACTTTGCTCACCTGATGTGAAGAGCTGACTCATTTGAAAAGACCCTGATGCTGGGAAAGATTGAAGGCAGGAAGGAAAGGGGATGACAGAGGATGAGATGGTTGGATGGCATCATCGACTAAATGGACATGAGTCTGAGCAAGCTCCAGGAGATAGTGAAGGACAGGGAAGCCTGGCATGCTGTAGTCCATGGGGTCTCAAAGAGTTGGACATGACAGAGCAACTGAACAAAAACAAAAAAGATTTAAAAGAAAATTTGTCATTATTTTTTTTTGGTTGCGCTGGGTCTTCGTTGCTATGCATAGGATTTCTCTACTTGCAGTGAACGGGAGCTATTCTTCATTGTGGTGGGTGGCTTCTCACTGCAGTGGCTTCTCTAGTTGTGGGACATGGGCTCTAGGCCGCGCTCAATAGTTGTGGCTAATTTCGGCTACACGTGAAATCTTCCCAGACCAGAAATCGAACCAGTGTCCTCTGCATTGGTAGATGATTTTTCACCACTGGACCGCCATGCAGGTCCTAAGATCTTTCTTCCTTATTAGTGCATCAAAACCAAAACCTTGCAAGAAAAGGAGATTATGGGTTCGAACATTTGTGTCAAATAAACCTCACTATAAACAATGCTGAAAGACAATGGACTGGGAAAAATATTTAAACATATCAAACAAATGGTTATTATCCTAATATAAAGAATTTGTACAAATTGGTAAGACAAGTTCCTAATATAAATTAGGCAAAAGACTTGAGCAGATCAACAAGAGAAATGCAACTGTCAATAAAGATATGAAAAGATAACCAAATGAGTAAACAAATTAGAACTGACGTTATAGCACTTCATATCAAACTGAGTGTGAGAGGTTGCAGCCATTTTCACGTTCTGTTATTAAAAGTGAAAGTTTGTACAATCTTCCGGGAAATTTGGTACTATGTAAATGTACCTTTTAGTGATTTTTCATTTTAGTGATTTATTATTATGAAATCCTAAGACAACTAAATAAAAATGTTACAATGTTCACTGGCTTTTTTATATTAGAAATTACAGTCCACAGATTAATTATAAAATATTCAGTCAAGTAGAAGCCATTCAAAATGATACAGATTTTATATACTTTAATTTTAAAAGCTCTTGAGATGTACTTGACATATGGCATTATATTGGTTTCAGGTATACAACACAAAGATTTGATATTTCTATGTACTGTGAAATAATCTCCATAAGTCTAGTTAGCATTCACCCCCATACATAGCTACAATTCTTTCCTTGTGCTGAGAACTTTTAAGATCTCTCTTACAAACTTTCAAATATACAATACAGTATAATTAAGTGTAGTCACCATGTTGTATATTTCAAGTCAAGAATTTATTTCTCTGTAACTGGAGGTTCATACCTTTGGCCACCTTCACCCATTTGTCTACCTCAACCCCGAACCTCTGGCAACCACCAATCTGTTCTCTATTTAAATTCTTTCTTTCTTTATATTCCACAAAAAAAGTGAGATCATATGGTATTTGTCTTTCTCTGTCTGACTTATTTCATTTAACATAAGGCCCTCGAGGTCCCCCCTGTTGTCTTCAGTGGCAAGGTTTCCTCATTTTTTATGGCTGAATATTATTCCATTGTCACTATGTATCACGTTTTCTTTATCCATTCATCCACGGATGAACTGTTACATTGCTTCCGTGTCTTGGCTGTTGTGAATAGTGCTTCGATGTACATAGAGGTGCATACCTCTTTTTGAGTTAGTACTTTTGTTTTCTTCAGATAAATGCCCTGAAATAGAATTGCTGGATCTTAATGGTAGTTACTTGCTACCATATGATTCAGCAGAAACTATTAAATAATATAATTGGAGGGGCAACCCTGGCCCTAATAAGTATTATTCCTAACACAGCCTTCATTGCATTTGTTATTCTCTTTCTACTCTCTATCCTTGAATTTGCAGTAGCTGTTTTGGCTTCCCCGATGGCTCGGCAGGTAATGCAGGAAACACAGGTGACGGGGGTTTGATCCCTGGGTCGAGAAGATCCCCCGGAAGGGGAAAAAGCAGCTCACTCTGGTATTCTTGCTCAAAAAACCCCATGGACAGAAGATCCTGGTGGGCCACATTCCGGAAGGTCACAAAGAGTCGAACGTGACTAAGCACACACAGCACAGCACAATTATTCAAGCTTATGTCAGCCCCTGCTTATAAGCCTCTGCTTACACAATGACGTAACCCATCGGACCTATGTATTCCAAGTGATAAACCCCAACCCCCAGCCTTTTACAAAAGCTCTCTTAGCCCCTCTTGAACTATCTGGTCTAGTCATACGCTTCTGTTTAGACTCAACATTCTTTTTATACTTGGACTTATTAACCAACATTTTAGCAATGTATTAGTGACAAAGAGACATCATCCAGAAAAGCTTTCTTGTATTTATCGCTTTCTAACTTCCCCAACTAAACACATGGAAAAATCAAGTCCTTACAAATGCAGATATGACATTATAGGATCAGCATGCCTACAGTTTTCCCTTAAAATTTTTCATATTGACCATTATGTTTCTTCTCTGTATGACCTAAAAATTCTGCCCCTACCCTGAGCATCCCAAACAAATAATCTAATAGCAATACTCATAGGACTAATCCTCATTTCACCACTAGCAGTAAATTTAGCCTACAGGTGGACTCAAAAGGGGTTAGAGTGGACCAAATATGGTAATTAGTTTAAAATAAAGCAAGTTTTTATTTTTTCACTCATTAAATTATGATTAAATTCATAATTATCAAGTTCCTGTAGTCTACATAAATATTACTCTAGTATTTACAATTTCTCCTGGGGGCTTCCTCGATGGCTCAGATGGTAAAAAATCTGCCTGCCAAGCAGAAGACATGGATTTGATCCCTGGGTCAGGAAGATACCCTAGAGAAGGGAATGGCAACCCATTCCAGTATTCTTGCGTGGGAAATCCTATGGACAGAGGAGCCTGGTGGGCTACAGGTGGGTCACAAAGAGTAGGACACGACTGAAGCAACTAACATTGGGGGGTCTTAATATACCAATCCTGTGTAATATCCTCCCTACTATTTCTGAAGGGAATAATGTCATTATTTATTATGGCAACCCTAATAATTCTGAACACCCATTTAACTCTAGCTAGCATAATACCCATTATCTTACCAGTTTTTACAGCCTGCGAAGCTGCATTAGGATTATCCCTGCTAATAATGGTATCAAACACCTATTACATTGGTTACATACAAAATCTCAAGCTACAATTTTAAAATTCATGATTACACCTATTAATACCACTAATATGAAAAAATAATACCATTTGAATGAATACTACCACTTTCAGTTTACTAGTTTTATTAGCTTAGTCCTTCTTAACCAATTTAATGACAACAGCCTTAAGTTTTCATTAATCTTCTCTGACTCTCTAGCAGTACCTTTACTAATTCTAACAACGTAACTCTTACCACTCATACCCATAGCCAGGCAGTTCCACCTATCCAAAGAACCACTAGCTCAAAGCACTGCCCCTACATATCACTACATTATTTATCTTACAGATATTTCTAATGATCACTTTCACTGGTATGGAGTTGATTCTTTTCTATTCTGTTTTAGTTTCTATTTTCTATTGGTTCTATTCTATTCTTATTCAAAACAACACTAGTTCCAACAGTAATTACTGTTTCTATCCTGGTGGTTCAGATGGCAAAGAAACCTCCTGCAGTGCAGAGATCTGGGTTCAATCCCTGGGTTGGGAA
Source organism: Bison bison bison (assembly GCF_000754665.1). Lineage (NCBI taxonomy): Eukaryota > Metazoa > Chordata > Mammalia > Artiodactyla > Bovidae > Bison > Bison bison. The sequence goes on along the minus strand of NW_011494942.1, from coordinate 10,155,595 downwards.
GATCCCCTAAAGGAGGGCATGGCAACCCACTCCAGTATTCTTGTCTGGAGAATCCCCGTGAACAGAGGAGCCTGGTGGGCTATAGTCCGTGGGGTTACAAAGTGTTGGACACGACTGAGTGACTAAGCACAGCACAGGACATTGCAAATATAGTTTCATTCTTTAAAAAAAATCTTAACAAAGCATCTTAGGTATTTTTCCATATAAAAGTTATAGGTTCTAGTCCAAGGTGGCGACGTAGGAATCAGATATAACTGAGCTACTAAGCACGCTGAGGAAACTAAATAAAACAACATAATGCAAGAATTTACTTTTTTTAAACACCTTAGTAGGATCTCTTCCACTTCTAGTATATCCAAAATATTATGGGTTCACTAAACTTTTTAATATAAGTTAAATAAGCAGGGTGACAATATACAGTCTTGACATACTCCTTTTCCTATTTGGAACCAGTCTGTTGTTCCATGTCCAGTTCTAACTGTTGCTTCCTGACCTGCATACACATTTCTCAAGAGGCAGATCAGGTGGTCTGGTATTCCCATCTCTTTCAGAATTTTCCACAGTTTATTGTGATCCACACAGTCAAAGGCTTTGGCATAGTCAATAAAGCAGAAATAGATGTTTTTCTGGAACTCTCTTGCTTTTTCCATGATCCAGCGGATGTTGGAAATTTGATCTCTGGTTCCCCTGCCTTTTCTAAAACCAGCTTGAACATCTGGAAGTTCACGGTTCACATATTGCTGAAGCCTGGCTTGGAGAGTTTTGAGCATTACTTTACTAGCGTGTGAGATGAGTGCAATTGTGTGGTAGTTTGAGCATTCTTTGGCCTGCCTTTCTTTGGGATTGGAATGAAAACGGACCTTTTCCAGTCCTGTGGCCACTGCTGAGTTTTCCAAATTTGCTGGCATATTGCTGT
>NW_011494942.1:10140880-10154579 GCF_000754665.1 Bison bison bison | reverse complement strand
TCATCTTTCAGGATTTGGAATAGCTCAACCGGAATTCCATCACCTCCACTAGCTTTGTTTGTAGTGATGCTTTCTAAGGCCCACTTGACTTCACATTCCAGGATGTCTGGCTCTAGGTGAGTGATCACACCATCATGATTATCTGGGTCGTGAAGATCTTTTTTGTACAGTTCTTCTGTGTATTCTTGCCACCTCTTCTTAATATCTTCTGCTTCTGTTAGGTCCATACCATTTCTGTCCTTTATCAAGCCCGTCTTTGCGTGAAATGTTCCCTTGGTATCTCTAATTTTCTTGAAGAGATCTCTAGTTTTTCCCATTCTGTTCTTTTCCTCTATCTCTTTGCATTGATTGCTGAAGAAGGCTTTCTTATCTCTTCTTGCTATTCTTTGGAACTCTGCATTCAGATGTTTATATCTTTCCTTTTCTCCTTTGCTTTTTGCTTCTCTTCTTTTCACAGCTATTTGTAAGGCCTCCCCAGACAGCCATTTTGCTTTTTTGCATTTCTTTTCCATGGGGATGGTCTTGATCCCTGTGTCCTGTACAATATCACGAACCTCTGTCCATAGTTCATCAGGCACTCTATCTATCAGATCTAGGCCCTTAAATCTATTTCTCACTTCCACTGTATAATCATAAGGGATTTGATTTAGGTCATACCTGAATGGTCTAGTGGTTTTCCCTACACTGGAAGAAACACAAGCTGGAATCAAGATTGCTGGGAGAAATATCAATAACCTCAGATATGCAGATGACACCACCCTTATGGCAGAAAGTGAAGAGGAACTAAGAAGGCTCTTGATGAAAGTGAAAGTGGAGAGTGAAAAGTTGGCTTAAAGCTCAACATTCAGAAAACTAAGATCATGGCATCTGGTCCCATCACTTTATGTCAAATATATGGGGAAAAAGTAGAAACAAAAGCTATGAAAACCCTAGACAGCACATTAAAAAGCAGAGACATTACTTTGCGAACAAAAGTCTGCCTAGTCAAGGCTATGGTTTTTCCTGGGGTCATGTATGGATGTGAGAGTTGGACTGTGAAGAAGGCTGAGCGCCGAAGAATTGATGCTTTTGAAGTGTGGTGTTTGAGAAGACTCTTGAGAGTCCCTTGGACTGCAAGGAGATCCAACCAGTCCATTATGAAGGAGGTCAGCCCTGGGATTTCTTTGGAAGGAATGATGCTAAAGCTGAAACCCCAGAACTTTGGCCACCTCATGCGAAGAGTTGACTCACTGGAAAAGACTCCGATGCTGGGAGGGATTGGGGACAGGAGGAGAAGGGAAAGACAGAGGATGAGATGGCTGGATGGCATCACTGACTCAATGGATGTGAGTCTGAGTGAACTCCGGGAGTTGGTGATGGACAGGGAGGCCTGGCGTGCTGCGATTCATGGGGTCGCAAAGAGTCGGACACGACTGAGCGACTGAACTGAACTGAACTGAAACTTTTTAATAATGCAATATTGAGCCCAAACAATATCTAACTCTTGATCCAATGTTTTCATCTGATCAGCATGCATAATAGCTTTTACAGTAAAAATGCCCCTCTACAGGTTACACCTTGTGACTGCCAAAGGGGCTTGTAGAATTCTCATTGATGGATTTGTAGTTCTTATAGCTGTACTGCTCAAACTGGCTGGCTAGGGTATACTACGAAGCACAACAATCCTAAACACATTAAACTATATCCAGTGGGTCCATTCCTTATATTATCCTTATGAGGAATAAATATAACCAGCTCAGTCTGTTTGCACCAAACAGACTTAAAATATCACTCATCAGATACTCCTCCATTAGCTATATGGTGCTTGTCATTGTAGCTCTCCTCTTTCAAACACCTTAACGTTTTGTAGGGGCTTCCCTGATGGCTCAGATGGTGAAGAATCTTGCAGTGCAGGAGACCTGGGTTTGATTGCTGGGTTGGAAAGATTCCCTGGAGAAGGAAATGGCAACCCACTCCAGTATTCTTGCCTGGGAAATCCCATGGACAGAGGAGCCTGGCAGGTTACAGTCTGTGTGATTCTAAGAGTCAAATGCAAGTTAGTGACTAAGGCACACACACCACCACCCTAAAAACTGCCCATGGCCTCACATCATTTATACTATTTTGCCTAGCAAAATATTTGACATCTTTTCACGTGCTTGTGGACCATTTGTATATCTCATCTGGAGAAGGGTCAATGCAGGCCCTTCGTCCATTAAAAAAATTAGTTTCTTTGTCTTTTTGTTGATGAGTTGTAAAAGTTCTTGACATATTCTGAATAACAGACTCTTATCAAATGTATAATGTGCAAATATTTTCTTCTGTTCTGTGGGCTGTCTTTCTACTTTCTGTATAATGTCTTTGAGGCATGAAAGTTTTTAATTTTGAGGAAATCTAATTTATCTATTTTTTCTTTCATTTGTTTGTGCCCTGTTGTGAAATCATAGAAACCATTGCTAAATTCAAGGTCATGAGGATTTATCACCACTTTTTCTTCTTGAATTTATACAGTCATTCCATGGAGGAATGGTTCCAGGACTGCTCTGTGGATACCAAAATTCTCAGATGGTCAAGTTCCTTATATAAATTAGCTTAATATTTGCATATATCTTACACACATAATCCCTTATACTTTAAATCATCTCTTGATTACTTGCAATACCTAATACAATATACATGCTATGTAAATAGTTGTCAGCAAGGCAAATTCAAGTTTTTTGTTCTGGAGCCTTCTAGAATTATTTTTTGGAATATTTTTGATCCACAGTGGGTTGAATTTGTGGATACAGAACCCACAAATATGGAGAACTGACTAAGCTTTTTATCTATTTTGAGTTAGTTTTTGTATGTGGTATGAGAGTTCAGTTTCATCCCTGTGTGCGTAGATAGTTGTTGCCTAGCACCATCTGTTGATAAAATCATTCTTTCCCCGATTTATTATTTTCCAGACTTATAAAAAATCAGTGACTATATATGGATGTGTTGACTGGACAACAAAAAATTTTTTTAGTTCTCCATCCAATTCCATTGATCTATACCTCTATGCCAATATCACAATGTTTTATTTACTGTCACTTTGTACTAAGTTGTGAAATTGGGAAGAGTGACCCTCCAACTTTGACTTCCAAGATTGTTTTTGCTCTTTGGAGTCCCTTGAAATTTCATATGAATGTTAGGATAAACTTGTGTTTTTCTCCCCAGAAGCCTTTGGAAATTTTAGTAGGAATCACATTGAATCTGTAGATTGCATTACGTAACATTACCATCTTAACAATATTAATTTTTTCCATTACTATGGGATGTCTTCACATCATTTAGGGTTTTTTTTCATTTCTTTCAGACATGATTTGTGATTTTCAGTGTAGAAGTCTTGCACCTTGATTGATTAAATCTTTTCCTAAGTATTTTACTGGTGTTGACATTATTTAAAGTGGAATTGTCTTAAATTCCTTTTGAGAATATTTATTGCTAGTATATACAAATAGTTTTTTGTGTATTGATATTTTATCCTGTAACTTTGCTGAATTAGTTGACTAGCTCAAGTAATTTTTTGTTGATTCTTTGGGAACTTATATATATAAGATACTGTCACTGTCTGTGAATAGATATGGCTTTACCTTCTCCTTTCGTATGTGGATGCCTTTTATGTCTCTCTTCATTGCCCTGGGTAGAACTTTCAGTACAATATTGTAACAATGGTAAAAGTCAGCATCTTAATCTTGTACTGAATTCAGAGGTAAACCTTTCAGTCCTCAGCATTGAGCATGATGTTTGTTATGTGTTTTTTCTAATGTTTTGTATCATATTGAATGAAATCTCCTTTTCTTCCTACTTTTGTTAGTGCTTATATTACTTTTCATTTTCATGCATTGGAGAAGGAAATGGCAACCCACTCCAGTGTTCTTGCCTGGAGAATCCCAGGGACGGGGGAGCCTGGTGGGCTGCCGTCTATGGGGTCGCACAGAGTTGAACACGACTGAAGTGACTTAGTAGTAGTATATGATGAAATAACACTAGTATTTGTTTAAAGCTTTTTCCGCATCAAGTTATATGATCATGCGATAATTGTCTTGTATTACATTGCTTGGATTTCATTTAATAATTTATTACATTGCTTGGCTGAGTATACTAACAACCTGGAGTTTCTGGTATTGAGACACTTGCTTATGATGCACAATCTTTTCAATATGCTGTTGGTTTCATATTGCTATTATTTTGTGAAGGATTCTTACATCTTTGTTTAGAAGGAATGTTAATACATAGTTTTCTTTCTGTGATGTCTTTGTATGATTTGACTAGATTGGGGTTGGTGATTTAGAGGACTAAGATTAGGGCTGAAAGGTGGTGTGGGAACTGACCTGGGGCTAGGTTAAGGTTAGAGTTTATGATTATGGGACATGGCTTATCAGTTTTTGGTTTATATTTTAGTTGTGGTTATCGTTAATTGTTATGGTTGATGGCTTATGGATATGGTTTCTGGTTATAATGTTTCTGGTTATAAACTATGGTTTATGGCTCTGATTTCAGTTTCTTGTTACAATGTATGTACTATGGTTTTCGTTTCAATTTCTGGTTATGATTAGGTTTATGTTTATGGTTTATAACTATAGATATATGATTATATGATATATGATTTTATGGCTTTATAGGTAAGGGTACAGGTATGAGCTAGGGTTTAGGAGATAGGGTTAGGAGTGAGGTTTAGGGTTTTTCTTTGTAAATCTACCTAAAGCTTTGTCAATTTTGTTTATCTTTGCAAAAAAAAAAAAAAAGACCTTAGTTTTATTGATCTTTTTATTGTCCTTTTAGACTCTTTCATTTATTTCTGCTCCTATCTTTGTTATTTCTTTCTATTAATTTTGAGCTTCACTTTTTTTCTAATTTCTTGAGGTTTAATGTTAGTTGTTTATCTGAGATCTTTTTGTTTCTTGATGTAGGCATTTAGTGCTGTGAAATTCTGTCTTAAAACTGCTTTCACCTTATCCCATAAGTTTTAGTGTATTGTATTTCTGTTTTCATTTGTCTCAAGATATTTTTTTTAATTTCTTCTTTGACTCATTGGTTGTTCAGTAGCATGTTGTTTAATCTGCACATATTTGTGAATTTTCTAGTTTTTTTTTCTTGTAACTGATTTCAAGTTTCCTGCCATTGTCATCAGAGATGCTTGATATGAGCTCAGTCTTCATAAACTTATTAAGATTTATTCTGTGATGTAACAAATGATCTATCCTGGAAAATGTCCCTGTATACTTAAAAACATGTATTCTGATGCTTTTGGGTGAGATATTCTGTTTATGTCTGTTAAGTCTGTCTTGTCTAATGTGTTGTTTAAGGCCAATGTTTCCTTATTGATTTCTGTCTGGATGATCTATCCATTGATAAAATTAGGATTTTAAAATCTCTTATTATTAATATTACTGTATTGCTTTCTATTTCTCCCTTTATCTCTAATTTGAGATATATATATATATATGGTTCTCTTATGTTGGGGTTTGTAAATATCTACAAATGTTATATTTTATTAGATTGACTCCTTTATCATTATGTAATGACCTTTGTCTTTTATTACACTCTTCATCTTAAAATCTATTTTTGCTGATAAAAGTATAGCTGCCCAGCTTTCTTTTGGTTTCTATTAACATAGAATATCTCTTTTCATCCTTTCACTTTCAATCAATGTGTGTCTTTATATGTAAAGTGAGTTTCTTATAGGAAGCACATTGCTGGGTCTTGTGTTTTTATCCATTCAGCCACTCTACATCTTGTGATGACGGGAAAATTTATCCTATGTACATTTAAGATAGTTATTAATAAGTATATACTTATTGCCATCATGTAATGACAATACATTACATGTATTCTGGTTATTTTGTAATTCCTCTGTTCCTTTCTTCTTCTCTTTCTTTGCAATTTGATGGTTTTCTATACTGGTATGCTTAGATTCTTTTATCTTTATCTTTTGTGTATTTACAGTAGATTTTTGCTTTATGGTTACCATGAGACTTACATAAAGCAACTTTTACTTATAGCAATGTATTTTAAATTGGTAACAACTTAAATTTGAATGCATTCTGAAGTTCTACATTTTTACTCCCCACTGCTACATTTTATGTTTTGGATGTCATAATTTACATATTTTAATCTTGTGTATCTCTAAATTATTACAGTTATGTCTTTTAACATTCATACTAGCTTTATAAATGATTAACCCACCATTTTTATAGTATCCTGAATTTTACTATATATTTTTCTTTATCAATGAGATTTACATTTCCATGTTTTCCTGTTGCTAACTAACGCCCTTTCATTTCAGGTTAAAGAAATATCTTTAACATTTCTTGTAAGGCTGATCTAGTGGCAGTGAACTTTTTTAGTTTTTGCTTGTCTGGAAGACTCTTCATCTGTTCTTCACTTCTGAATGAAAATGTTTCTGGGTAGAGTACTCTTACTTTTTTTTTTTTTCTTTTGTTAATAGCTCTTTGAATATGTTATTCCACTCTCTTCTGGCCTACAGATTTTCTGCTGGAAAATATGCTTATAGTCTTACGGAAGCTCCTTTGTAAGAGTCGGACATGACTGAGCGACTTCACTTTCAGTGTTTCACCTTTTGTATGTATAAGTTGTTTTATCCTGCTGCTTTTAAGATTCTTCCCTGTCTTTAACTTTTGGTGCTTTAATTATAATATATCTTGGTGTGAACTTCTTTGAATTTATCTTTTCTTGGAACTCTCTGGGCTTCCTGGTTCTGGATGTCTGTTTCATCCCCCAGGTTGGGAAGTGTTCATCCATTACGTCTTCAAGTAAGTTTTCTGGCCCTTCTCTCTCTCCTGTCCATCTGGGACCCCTATAATGCAAATGTTGCTCTGCTTGATGTTGTTCCGTAAGTCTCTCAAGCTATCTTTACTTTTTCTCATTCTTTTTTCTTTTTGCTTGGGTGAGTTCTACTGCCTTGTCTGTGTGTTCTCTGATCCGTTTCTCCTGCTTTATCCAGTATGCTGTTGAATCTCTCTATTGTATTTTTTCAGTTCAGTGATTGTATTCTTCAGCTCCATGGCTTCTGTTTGGTACTTTCTTATATTTTATCTTTGTTAGAATTCTCAGTATGTTCTTTTATTCTTCTCCTAGGCTCAGTGAGCAACTCTATGACCTTTCATCTGAGTCTTTAATTGGGTAAATCATTAAAGTCTTTTTCTGAGGTTTTATATCTTTCTTTTGTTTGGAATATATTCCTCTGTTTCTTCACTTTCCTTGACTCTCCATATTGGTTATCCATATTGGTTAGATAAAACAGCCATCTCTCCCAGTGTTGAAGGAGAAACCTTGTGTAGGAGATGAAATTTATCCTTCAACACTGCTTTGGTTTTCTTTCAATTCTTTGTGATTGTACAAGCACCTACTTTATTTTTAGTGACTCTCAGTAGTTGAGGGTGTGCCAAGAGCTGTCAGTGTCCCAAAAGGAAGGAGCTCAGTCAGCACCTAGGTCCAAGCTGAAGCCAGACCTTCAATTAACAACTTTTTTCCTTTGTTTTTGGCTGAGCTTCATGGCTTGCAGCATCTCAGTACCCTGACTGGGGATTGAATCCATGCCCTCAGTAGTGAAAGTATAGAGTCCTAACTACTGGACCAACAGGGAATTCCCAAGCAACAACTTTAAAAATATACAAATATGCATGTATTTGTCCTCCCTCAGGAGTAGACTGAGAGATGGTCTTTTGGAATTTTCTACTCCCTCTGAGCTGAACCTTGAGGTCATAGTTAAAAGCTACTTCTTTCCTTGCTACCATCCTGTTGAACTAATGAATACATGCTCTGCTGGCCACCAGAACCAAGCACTCAAAGGCCATTCCCTGGGTAGCAGCCATAAAAACCAGGGTGGTGGTGGTGGTGGTATTTAGTAGCCAAGTCACGTCCAATTCTTTGTGACCCCTTGTGTGGCCCGCTAGGCTCCTCTGGCCATGGGGTTTTCCAGGCAAGAATACTGAAGTAGGTTACCATTTTCTTCTCCAGGGGATCTTCCCAACCCAGGAATTGAACATGTATCTCTTGTTTGGCAGGTTGATTCTTTACCACTGAGTCACCTGCATACCAGATGTAAAAACCGGGGCACCAGATACATGAACAAGCTTCCCCTGAGAAATACTGGTGCTCAAAACTGATTGTGCCTGCCTTCCAAAGTCTCTGCTGCTGCTGCTAAGTCGTGTCAGTCGTGTGCGACCCCATAGATGGCAGCCCACCAGGCTCCCCCGTCCCTGGGATTCTCCAGGCAAGAACACTGGAGTGGGTTGCCATTTCCTTCTCTAGGGAGGATTATAGTGGGCTATAATAGTGGGCTATATAGTGTGTTAAGTTAGAAGCCTGCCCCTTAAGCCATAAACCATCATAGCTGATAAACCATTAGGACTGTTTCACACTGAGCTTCTGGGCCTGTCCTCTCTGCTGTGCCCTAGGGGTGGTAGTCTACCAGTTAAGAACTCTTTTTTTGTTTGTTTCAATCCAGTGGGACCTGAGCATGTGAGCCCCACCAGCCACCAGAGCCAGGTGATCTAGGGTTAGCCCCTGGGTGATACAAGCTCCTTTGGGGGAGATACTGGCAATCTTTGAGCAAAATAAAAGGAAAGCACAAAGCTATGGTGCCCCCGGCCTCTGTTTTGGAAGTGTAATTCATAAGTTCCCTAGGTGTGTGTTATAGTACATGCCTGCCCCTCAGGCCTACACTTTAAAATAATCAAATAAGCCTCTTTCACAGAAAATCAGGTTGCTTTTCAGCTGGCCCCCTTTGCTCTGGGCCCTGGGGCAGGTGAGTCTGTGCAGGGGGCTCTTTAATAACTGCTGCTCAGTTCGCGTAGCCTTATGGTCCTGGTGGAAGTAAGTCCTATTGGCTTTCAAAGCTAGATATTTGGTGGGATAGTTTCTCAGGTGCGGGTGTTAAAAGCTGAGGCCTGATGTGGTATTCAAACTCTCTGTTCCCCCTCTTGCTTGTGAGTTCCCTCCTGATTGTGGATTGCTGCACAGGGGTGGGTAATGGTGAGATTGTGTCCCAGCCTCAGCTACCCACTTCAGTATGGACGTTTTCCCACCTGCACGATATGTAGGAGTTACTCAGTTAGCTTTTGGGTGTTTTGTTTTGTTTTTTTTAAAGAGAAAATGTTTCCATGTGCAGCTGCAGATTCAGTGTGTCTGTGGGAGGAGATGGCTTCCGGATCCTCCTACGTTGCCACCTTGGACTAGAACCTATAACTTTTATATGGAAAAATACCTAAGATGCTTTGTTAAGATTTTTTTTAAAGAATGAAACTATATTTGCAATGTCCTGTGCTGTGCTTAGTCACTCAGTCGTGTCCAACACTTTGTAACCCCATGGACTATAGCCCACCAGGCTCCTCTGTCCACGGAGATTCTCCAGGTAAGAATGCTGGAGTGGGTTGCCGTGCCCTCCTCCAGGGGATCTCCCTATCCCAGGGATTGAACCCAGGTCTCCCGCAACTGCAGGTGGATTCTTTACTGTCTGAGCCAGGGAAAAAATACTTATCTGTGAAATCATAGAACAAAATCTGACAGCCTGCTTACCTAAACAGTGGCTCTCTTGGGGTCAGGAGGAGAGGTAGTATGAGAAAATTGGGATGGTATGTATGTGCTTAGTCGCTCAGTTACATCTGACTCTTTTCGGCTCCATGGACTGTAGACTGCCATGCTCCTCTATCGGAGGAATTTTCCAGGCCAGAATACTGAAATGGATTGCCACTTCCTCCTCCAGGGGATCTTCCTGACCCAGGGATTGAAACTATGTCTCTTGCATCTCCTGCGCTGGCAGGCAGATTCTTTACCACTGCATCACCTGGGAAGCCCCAGGATGGTATTACTATCAGTTATTTTTTTATTCTCTTTATACTTATGTATTGTTTGACTTTTCAATAAATAAGTACTGAACACACATTCCTTTCCTAATAAAAAATGAAACAATGTATTGGGTTGGCCAAAAAGTTCATTTGGATTTTTCAGTAACATCATATGGAAAAACCCACACAAACTTTTTTGCCAACCCAATATTTCCTTTTCTGTTTCTGGTTTTAGAAATGGAAAGTTCATGATAAGCCTCTGTTCATGATACTCTACTTGCTAATCTGTCCTTGTGAAATTCCCTTCCTCCCATCAACCTCATCCACTTTGCCTGACATCTACTTGTCTTTTAAGATTTACATGTGTTGATAAAAATTCAGTTAATGATCGAGTTAAGAAAAAAAAAGAATTTTATTTGAGCCAATTTGATCACTATAACCTGGGAGACAGACTCTCAGAAGCTCTGAGAACTGTTCCACTTGTTAGAAGTCAAGGCATAGTCACCTACATTTTTGAGGCAAAGGATCGTACATCAAAATGATACACAGGCATTTTACATAAAGTTCACCAAAGATACGTAATCTGGGTAAGTATGAACAAAGTGAGCAGTAAATCACCATGACCCCTAAGAATGCTAACCTTCAAGAATTTATCTTACCGACCTCAGACAAAAGGGTAAAAACACTGATTTTTGTGGTAAGCTTTCCCACGTTTCAGGAGGTCTGGCTAATGCATAATGCATATGCCCATTGTACAGTAGGGAGGGCCAGTGCAGGCAGGGAATATGTTATGCTTACATTTTCTTGTCCAGCTTTAAAATATAAATTTCATTCCATCACCTTCAATCTTAACCTCCACAAAGTTCTCCCCTTCTTGGGAGGCTAAATTAGATGTCTTTCTACTATGCTCCTATCCTTCGGTTTAATGATTAGAATTGTTAACTTAAACACTAAGTTATGATCTTAAGGATAAGAATATCTTGATACACTTCACATTTACAGTAAGCACAGGTCCTAGTATGTGATAGGAATCAATAATGTATTATTTTTTAAGATTTTCTTCAGTTCAGTTGCTCAGTCGTGTCTGACTCTTTGTGACCCCATGGACCACAGAACGCCAGCCCTCGCTGTCCATCACCAACTTTGGGAGTTTACCCAAACTCATGTTCATTGAGTCAGTGATGCCATCCAACCATCTCATCCTCTGTCGTCCCCTTCTCCTTTCGCCTTCAATCATTCCCAGCATCAGGGTCTTTTACAATGAGTCAGTTCTTCACATCAGGTGGCCAAAGTATTGGAGTTTCAGCATCAACATCAGTCCTTCCAATGACCACTCAGAACTCATCTCCTTTAGAATGGACTGGTTGGATCTCCTTACAGTCCAAGGGACTCTCAAGAGTCTTCTCCAACACCACAGTTCAAAAGAATCAATTCTTTGGCGTTCAGCTTTCTTTATAGTCCAATTCTCATATCCATACACGACTACTGGAAAAACCACAGCCTTGACTACACGGACCTTTGTTGACAAAGTAATGTCTCCGCTTTTTCATATGCTATCTAGGTTGGTCATTGTTTTTCTTCCAAGGAACAAGGGTCTTTTAATTTCATGGCTGCAGTCACCATCTTCAGTGATTTTGGAGCCCAGAAAAATAAAGTCTGACACTGTTTCCCCATGTATTTGCCATGAAGTGATGGGACTGGATGCCATAATCTTCGTTTTCTGAATGTTGAGCTTTAAGCCAACTTTTTCACTCTCCTCTTTCACTTTCATCAAGAGGCTTTTTAGTTCTTCTTCACTTTCTGCCATAAGGGTGATGTCATCTGCATATCTGAGGTTATTGATATTTCTGTTGGCAATATTGATTCCAGCTTGTGCTTCTTCCAGCCCAGCATTTCTCCTGATGTACCCTGCATATAAGTTAAATAAGCAGGGTGACAATATACAGCCTTGAAATACTCCTTTTCCTATTTGGAACCAGTCTGTTGTTCCATATCCAGTTCTAACTGTTGCTTTCTGACCTGCATATAGGTTTCTCAGGAGGCAGGTCAGGTGGTCTGGTATTCCCATGTCTTTTAGAATTTTCCACAGTTTATTGTGATCCACACAGTCAAAGGCTTTGGCATAGTCAATAAAGCAGAAATAGATGTCTTTCTGGAACTCTCTTGCCTTTTCCATGACCCAGCAGATGTTGGCAATTTGATCTCTGGTTCCTCTGCCTTTTCTAAAACCAGCTTGAACATCTGGATTTCATGGTTCACATATTGCTGAATCTTGGCTTGGAGAATTTTGAGCTTTACTTTACTAGCATGTGAGATGAGTGCAATTGTAATGTGGACCAGTTTTAAAGTCTTTATTGAATTTGTTACAATATTGCTTCTATTTTTTATGTTTTGCTTTTTGACCTCGAATCATGTGTGGTCTTAGCTGTCCGGCCAGGGTCAGACTTGCACCCCCTGCATTGTGAGGCGAAGTCTGAACCACTGGACTGCCAGTTGTTGTTCACTCACTGTGTTGTGCCTGGTCTTTGCAACCCTGTGGACTGCAGCATGCCAGGTTTCCCTGTCCTTCACTACTTCCCAGAGTTTGCTCAAATTCAAGAGCTATGCTGTGCAGGGCCACCCAAGATAGAGCGCTCTGACAAAATGAGGTCCACTGGAGAAGTGAATGACAAACCACTTCAGTGTTCTTGCCTTGAGAAGCCCATGACCAATATGAGAAGGACCACCAGGGAAGTTCCTAAATGTTGTTGAATGGATGAAGGAATAAGCAAATGAATGGATGGTTAAGTGATTAAAAGTAGGCCCTAACTTGATTTGTTGTGAACAACTTGTGTAAGAACACTTGCCATATGAAAGAAGTCAGCCAGAACCCACCTTAAGATTGTTCTGTGTTTTGGAGGCACTTAATTAAGACTCCATTACAGTTGGCTATGCTGGAACCATTTGTGCTACTTTAAGGAATCTACAAGCTTGTCACCAGGAATTCTTGGGACCCTCTCCTCTGCAGTTGTGACCCCTGGAGTGATCTGGTATATGTACATGTGGTGACAGGAAAGTTTCACTTCCAACCTCACAGCAGCCTCAGAAGAAATGTGCTTCTTGCAGTCCAGCTGGAACTCAGAATGTGAAGCAATATTTATGGATGATGGTGAGGTTCATATTCCTTTATACTCACAGCAACATAGAAACTATCCTAACCCTAAATTCACTCATAACACTATTTTCTTGGTGTGGCAAAATATATTATAAAATTCAAAAGCTGGCATATAAATTCATGAAACTTCAACTTGTTTGTGTATGTGTACATGTGTTTGTATGAATGTATGTAAACTAGGGACTACCTGTATAGCAGAAAGTGAAGAGCAACTAAAAAGCCTCTTGATGAAAGTGAAAGAGGAGAGTGAAAAAGTTGGCTTAAAGCTCAAATTCAGAAAACGAAGATCATGGCATCTAGTCCCATCGCTTCATGGGAAATAGATGGGGAAACAGTGGAAACAATGTCAGACTTTATTTTTCTGGGCTCCAAAATCACTACAGATGGTGACTGCAGCCATGAAATTAAAAGACGCTTACTCCTTGGAAGGAAAGTTATGACCAACCTAGACAGCATAGTAAAAAGCAGAGACATTAATTTGCCAACAAAGGTCTGTCTAGTCAAGGCTATGGTTTTTCCAGTGGTCATGTATGGATGTGAGAGTTGGACTGTGAAGAAAGCTGAGCGCCGAAGAATTGATGCTTTTGAACTGTGGTGTTGGAGAAGACTCTTGAGAGTCCCTTGGACTGCAAGGAGATCCAGCCAGTCCATTCTAAAGGAGATCAGTCCTGGGTGTTCACTGGAAGGACTGATGCTAAAGCTGAAACCCCAATACTTTGGCCACCTCATG
>NW_011494942.1:10116115-10140780 GCF_000754665.1 Bison bison bison | reverse complement strand
TGGCCACATCTTGCGAAGAGTTGACTCATTGGAAAAGACTCTGATGCTGGGAGGGATTGGGGGCAGGAGGAAAAGGGGACGACAGAGGATGATATGGCTGGATGGCATCACTGACCCGATGACATGAGTTTGAGTGAACTCCGGGAGTTGGTGATGGACAGGGAGGCCTGGCATACTGCGATTCATGGGGTTGCAAAGAGTCAGACATGACTGACCGACTGAACTGAACTGAATTGTAAGATCAGTAGGCAGACTTACTGTGTTTGGCTTTAGAGGGAAATTTCTCTATTTTTAAAGCTTTTTCTTTAGGATAAGTTGCTTATTTTTATAATTTTAGGTTGGCATATTTTAATGTATGACTACATTTCTTTTTAATAAAGAAATGCTAGTAAGTAAATACTATATCATTTTAACAAATTTGGAGGCCGATTGCAAGGCAAATTTTAGTATAACATAGGAATTTATGGCCCCAAATACCTGAATTATGCTTGATACATGATATGATTATAAATACCAAGTATTTAGTACTTTGTTAATTTAAAAATTAAATCTCTTAGATTTAAAAGATGGTCCAACTTATGTCTTCCTTTTTCGTGGGTCTATTAAGAATTATGCCACTAGAGGGCTCTGAATACCACATTTCAGTTCATTTACATAAGTAGTAATACTAATACTATAATATTGTCAGTATTGGCTAATGCTGTCTTCCCAATGAACATATCTTAGAAAAATTTTAGAATAGCCCAATTTAAGTGTAGCACAATATGAGAAATATTGCTTTTTAAATAAAAATAATAATTATCTTCAGAAATATTTTGGTGATCTAAGGGACATGCATGGTAATATATGAACCTTTGAAATTTTTTAAAGTTCAAGTTAAGAATAGCCTTTGGACTTCCCTAGTGGTCCAGTGGTTAAGAATCTGCTTACCAATGCAGGGGACATGGGTTTGATACCTGGTCTGGGAAGATTCCACATACCTCAGGGTAGCTAAGCCCCCGCACGCAGAGTAGCCCCTCTTGTGCAACAGTGAGGGCCGAATGCAACCAAACAATAAATGGATAAAATTAAATTATTTTTAAAAGAATAGCCTTTGTCTTTAAGATACTCTCAACAGATTTAACATAAATGTGAGTATATGTCTATTGTATATATCTAACATGGGCTTCCCAGGTGGTGCTAGTGGTAAAGAATCTGCCTGCCCGTGCAGGAGATGCAAGAGACCCAGGTTCGATCTCTGTGTTGGGAAGATCCCCTGGAGAAGGGAATGGCAACCCACTCCAGTTTTCTTGCCTGGAAAATTCCATGGACAGAGGAGCCTGGCAGTCTGGCAGTTCAAGGGGCCACAAAAAGTTGGACATGACCAAGTGACTGAGCACACACACATATATTTAATATAAATATGAGTATGTATAATATGTAAAACATATATATGAAACATAAAATTTACTAATTATCTTCTGTATGAAATTTGATTGAGGAGGAGAAGTGTAATAGTTACCATATATTCTGATATATGTAATGAGAGAGATTAGGCATAGGAGTTAAGAGAGAGAAATGAATCCAAAAAACGAACAGAATTGAACAGATTGGAAGTCTTCTCTGATGAGATAGCATTTGAGCTAAATCTCTTGATAGATATGGAGGAGTTTAGATGGAAAGGAAACTATTCTGCTCAGAGGAAAAAGTGTGGAGAAATAGCCTTAGAGATTTGAGGACTTCTTGGCATCATTATGGATAGATTTAGAGTCTACAAGAATAGCCCACACGAAAAAACCTACCTTTAACATTCAACAACCTTCAGCTTCCCACAAATTTACTTGGACCACCCATTTACCTGGTCATACCTTGGACCTTGTTCTTATTTCTTTACTCACTCAGCAAATATTTTTTTGAATACCTACTTATATATGTTGGCACTATCTGGCCCTCAGGGGACAGTGGTGAAGGACAAATGAGATTCCTACTCTCATGATTTATAATACTTGCAAGTCAGGAGAAACCAACAAGTCATAAAAAACTGGAGATAGCTGATCTTAATAAATGCCATATGCAGAATTAAACAGGATGGTATAGTAGGAGTGACTGGTAGTAGCTAGATTGGATAGTTACAGATGGCTTGTGTGATTGGTTCTTATTTAAGCTGAGACCCAAATGACCAAAGGGAATCAGCTATATAATGACAAAGGTCATTAGACAGAAGTGAGGACCAGGATGAAGGCCAGTGGACTGGTGTAGAGTGGACAAGAAAGAAAGTGGTATGTGATGGTGTCAGAGAGGAAAGCAGAAGCCAGGTGAAGCAGGGCTTTGCAGGCCAGAGGGAGAAGTTAAGATTTACTGTAGATTCAACAAGATGCCATTAGAGGGCTATTTAAGTAGGAAAGTGGCATGGTTCATGACACAGAAAGGTTATTCTGACCACTGTGCAGAAAACAAATTGTGAGGGCCTAAAGTGGAAGGTGGCTCAGATGGTAAAGCGTCTGTCTACAATGTGGGAGACCTGGGTTGGGAAGATTCCCTGCAGAATGAAATGGCAACCCACTCTAGTACTCTTGCCTAGAAACCCATGGACGGAGGAGCCTGGTGCAGGTTCCTCCGTCCATGGGGTCCCAAACAGTCAGACATGACTGAGCGACTTCACTTTCTTTCACTAAAGTGGAAGCATGGTGCATGTGTGTACAGTCTCAGTCCTGTCCGACACTGCGACCCCAAGGACTGTAGGGTCTCCTGCCTAGCAGGAAGATTCTTTACCATCTGAGTCACCAAGGAAGGCTGGCAGTTGGTAAAGAACCCACCAATGCAGGAGACTCTAGAGATACAGGTTCAATACCTGGGTTGGGAAGATCCCCTGGAGAAGGAAACGGCAACCCACTCCAGTATTCTTGCCTGGAAAATCCCATGGAAAGTAGAGCATGGCAGTCTTGACGGGCTATAGTCCATGGGGTCGCAAAGAGTTGGACACGACTGAGTGACAAACACTCACCAACTACGCCACCTGGAAAGCCCTAGAAACATGGTATCAAGTTCAATAGTACGAGAAGCATGAGAGGTCGTGGTGGCTTGGACAAAGGTGGTAGTAAGACGTGGAAAGGTGGATATGTTTGGGAATATGTTGGAGGTAAAATAAACAATCATGCTGAATTTTATTTTGGGGAAACTAAACAGTTTACTGGTGACTGCAGCCATGAAATTAAAAGACGCTTGCTCCTTGGAAGGAAAGTTATGACCAACCTAGATAGCATATTCAAAAGCAGAGACATTACTTTGCCAACAAAGGTCCCTGTGGTCAAGGCTATGGTTTTTCCTGTGGTCATGTATGGATGTGAGAGTTGGACTGTGAAGAAGGCTGAGCACCGAAGAATTGATGCTTTTGAAGTGTGGTGTTGGAGAAGACTCTTGAGAGTCCCTTGGACTGCAAGGAGATCCAACCAGTCCATCCTGAAGGAGATCAGCCCTGGGATTTCTTTGGAGGGAATGATGCTGAAGCTGAAACTCCAGTACTTTGGCCACCTCATGCGAAGAGTTCGACTCATTGGAAAAGACTCTGATGCTGGGAGGGATTGGGGGCAAGAGGAGAAGGGGACAACAGAGGATGAGATGGCTGGATGGCATCACTGATTCGATGGATGTGAATCTGAGTGAACTGCGGGAGTTGGTGATGGACAGGGAGGCCTGGCGTGCTGCGATTCATGGGGTCACAAAGAGTCGGACACGACTGAGTGACTGAACTGAACTGAACTGAAACAGTTTACTGAGGTGGACAGGAATGGGCTGAGTTGGTTGAGAGTGACAGTGAAACCAGAGGATTTTTGGAGGGGCATGGTAAGTTTAGGACACAAAAGTGGAAATATCAAGTAGGCAAATGTGAACCTGGGGTTCTAAGGGAAAAGTTGGATCTGCCCATCATATATGTGTGTGTAGACTTCCAGGGCTGAGCAAATAAATGTATGTGGCCTGAAGAGCATCTCTAGCATGGGTTTGGGAACCACCAGCTTATAGGTAGTATTAAAGGCACAGGAATGAATGAGACTTTGGCACACTCAGGATAACCATTCTTATCTTTTATCCAAAATGAACCATATGATATTGTATTTTCAAAATTCATCTTCAATTCTTTACCAAGAGTCAGTTCCAACACTTTATTCTGAAACTGTAAATTATGTTTTGATGAAAAAAATTGAATTTCTTTTGTATAGATTTTCTTTTGATGGGAAAGAAAATTCAAGACATTCTATCAAACATATGGTATCCAGTACTGACATTTTGCAGATGTCCAGTATCACACGCTTTTGAATTGTGGTATTGGAGAAGACTCTTGAGAGTCCCTTGGACAGTAAGAAGATGAAAACAGTTGATCCTAAAAGAAATCAACCCTGAATATTCATTGAAAGGACTGATGCTGAAGCTGAAGCTGAAGCTCCAATACTTTGGCCACATGATATGAAGAACCAACTCATAAGAAAAGACCCTGATGCTGGGAAAGACTGAAGGCAGAGGAGAAGGGGACAACAGAGGATGAGATGGCTGGATAGCATCACCACTCAATGGACAACAGCAACAATATCAAGATTTCTTTCTCTGATAATTGTTGATATCAAATCTCCTTTGTTCTCTTCATATATTTTCATATTTTTGTGGCTTTTGATTGGTTTAGTTATCTTTTCACATTTAGATCTTTTATCTATCTGGAACTTAGTGTAAAGTAGTTCAGTTCAGTTCAGTCACTCAGTTGTGTCCAACTCTTTGTGACCCCACGGGCTGTAGCACGCCAGGCTTCCCCATCCATCACCAACTCCCAGAGCTTGCTCAGACTCATGTCCACAGAGCTGGTGATGCCATCCAACCATCTTATCCTCTGTCATCCCCTTCTCCTCCTCCTTTCAATCTTCCCCAGCATCAGAATCTTTTCCAATGAGTCAGTTCTTTGCATCAGGTGGCTAAATATTGGAGTTTCAGCTTCAGCATCAGTCCTTCCAATGAATATTCAGGGTTGATTTCCTTTAGGATTGACTGGTTTGATCTTCTTGCAGTCCAAGGGACTCTCAAGAGTCTTCTCCAACACCACAGATCAAAAGCGTCAATTTTTGGCACTCAGCTTTCTTTATAGTCCAACTCTCATATCCATACATGACTACTAGAGAAACCATAGCTTTGACTAGATGGACCTTTGTTGGCAAAGTAATGTCTCTGCTTTTTAATATGCTGTCTAGGTTGCTCATAGCTTTTCTTCCAAGGAGTAAGCGTCTTTTAATTTCATGACTGCAGTCACCATCTGCAGTGATTTTGGAGCTCCCCAAAATAAAGTCTCTCACTGTTTCCATTGTTTCCCCATCTGTTTGCCATGAAGTGAATGGGACCAGATGTCATGATCTTAGTTTTTTTTGAATGTTGAGCTTTAAGCCAACTTTTTCACCCTTCTCTTTCACTTTCATCAATAGGCTCTTCAGTTCCTCTTCACTTTCTACCATAAAGATGGTATCATCTGTGTATCTGAGGTTATTGATATTTCTCCCGACAAACTTAATTCCAGCTTGTGATTCCTCCACTCCAACATTTTGCATGATGTACTCTGCATATAAGTTAAATAAGCAGGGTGACAATATACAGCCTTGACATACTCCTTTCCCAGTTTGGAACCAGTCTGTTGTTCCGTGTCCAGTTCTAACTGTTGCTTCTTGACCTGCCTACAGATTTCTCAGGAGGCAGGTAAGGTGGTCTGGTATTCCCATCTCTTTAAGAATTTTCCACAGTTTGTTGTGATCCACACAGTCAAAGGCTTTGGTGTAATCAATAAAGTGCAATAGATGTTTTTCTGGAATTCTCTTGCTTTTTCTATGATCCAACAGATGTTGGCAGTTTGCTCTCTGGTTCCTCTGTCTTTTCTAAATGTGTAAATTAGGGGAGAATCTAAATTTATTTTATTTCAAATCTTAGTGAGCTCTCTCAAAACACTTACCATATAAACCTAGGTTTTTCCTATTGATCTGAAATGCCATATGCTACATTCCCAAGTGGCTCCTGAGATCTATTTCTGGAATTTCTAGTCAGCTTTCATGATCTTATTCATGATCCAAGCTATGTTTTTATATCACATTCAAGTTACATACATATTAAAATAATTTCCACATTACAGTAACTGCACATTAATCAAGTTGCAATGAAAAATACTTTGCTAGTGTTCTATGAAGTTCTTCCATGTTAGAAGCCAATTCATAAACCAATTGAGCCAAGATGTCATTGAAAAGTTATACTTTACCTTCTCTGCTTCATATTCTGTCCACATTTCCACACAAACAGTTTTTTAAATGTTATTTTAAAAATAGATTTATTATAAATTTAGTGTAATTCAAAGAAAAACTCCACTTTGGTAATTGATGAGACTTGACAAAATGCTACATATTAAAATTTAGCTATAAGAAAAAAGTACGTGGAAAATTTTCTGAAACAGTTAGGTTGAAAGAGTACTTTTCTTTAGCAGATATAAACATGATGATAATATCAAGAAAGAAGCATTTTTTCCAGCTTCACTGCCAAGAAACAGAAGGAGCTTTAAAATGTGTAAAACGCTGAAGGATTATAGGATCAATAAATGTGGTTTGGAGTTTACTTTTTGTGCAGGAGTATGTTCTAGCTGTGATGACAGGAAAACATTCTAGAATAATTATCAAGATTCAGGAGCTTGCAGCAGAGTGTAAATTGACCCATTGCTTCCATTCTCTAGAAGTCTAGCTTCAAAAAAGAGTCAATTAAGCTAAAGAATAACATAAAATTATAAAAATTGTGAATTATAGGGCAATATTTTGAGCTAAATACAAGATCATTCTATTGTGTGATGATAGAGATGCGGATAAATTCCTATCGTTGCATACTGAAGTACTGGGGTTATCAAGGTTCTGTTGAGAAGGTCTAAATTCTTTGGTCTCCCTGCAAGGTAGAAAACCAGTCTGATCTACATGCTGAAGAATTCTCAAATATTTGAAACTGTGAATTGGAAAGCCTGACTCCCTTGTTGGTTTGATATCTTTTGATACTGTTGTCAGAGAAAATCCTTCCTGTAAGAAAAAAATGCAGCTGGCTTTTTAATGGTAGAGAATATCAAAGGCCACTTAGATGTCCCATGGGTATCTCAAATTCAACATATCCACGATCAGATTTACTACTTTTTCCCCCCAAAGCAATTCTTCCTTTTCTTGATAATTGTTACCACTATCTATCTTATTACCTAAGCCAAGCATTTGAAAATCAGTCTTCTATATCCATTCTCCATCCAAGCTATGTTGATTTACTTCCTCATCATCTCTCATCTAAGCTCCTTCTAATGACCCTGATTGCATCTATCTTGACTTGTGCCCTGATCCTCTTACCTTGGACTTCCTATTCTGAATAGTTATTTATTTGTTTGTTCTATTTTATTTACTTATTTAGCTGTATCAGGTCTTGGTTGCGTCATGTGGGATCTTTTGTTGCGGTGCTTGGCCCCTCTAGTCGTGGCACGGGCTCCAGAGCACACGGTCTCAGTAGCCACAGCACAGGGGCTTAGTTTCTCTGTATCATATGAGATCCTAGTTCCCAGACCAGGGATCAAACCCGTGTTCCCTGCAATGCAAGACAGACTCTCAACCAAGAAAGTCCCTGGATTCCCTACTCTTTACTAAGCAATACATCATCATCTGGCCACCAAAAAAAAAAACCCTTTCCAAATGCATTTCTTTGTGTTACTTTCCTAGTAAGTCTTTCGGGGGCTCTCTTCTACCCATAGAAGAAAATCTAATCTTTAGAGTGGCATCCAGTGCTCTCCACAAGTTGGACCTTGCCTCTCTCCAGTTTCAAATCTTTACCCTCCTAGCCTGTCTCATTCCAACCATACCTGACCACTTGTGGGTGTTTGGAACCCTCTGTTTTGCTTCATACGTTTCCGCCTTCATTCACACTTGGAATTCTCTCCCACCATTTTTGAGAAGACCTAATTATCTTTCAAGATTTAGTTCAAACTTTACCACCTTCCTGTAGGGTTTTCTATTTTTACCACGCACAGACTGTCTTCCCACAGAATTAGCCACTCTTTTTTGCATTTCTCTTGTGGACCCCTTCCTGCACTATAGCACCCACTTTGTTGACCTGCTTCCCTAATAGACTGGCAGCTCCTTAAGCAAGGACCTTCACTTTTTCTTTCTTTTTACTCCTAGTATCTAGTGCTGCCTGTACAATTCAGGCACTCAGTAAAGCTTCATTGAATGAATGAATTAGTAAGTGAGAAGTGTCAGAGGCCGGATGAAAAGGTTGGCAGAGAATGCATGGTATTAAAACTGGTCAAGAGGAAGATACAAAAAATATAGTGATGAGAGTAAGAGAAAAGATCATCTACTAAGAAGGACTGGGCCTTGTAGATGAGGATGAGCAGCATGGTGGGATTAACTGGTGTTAAGCTTCTGACTAGGATTCTGGTATGAGGTTCTTCTATTGCCGTACAAAAGGACAGGTGGTGTTTGAAGGCAAATGAATTTTTCTGGATATAATCCTTCCTATTTGCAAATATTGGCACACACATGCTAAAGTTTTATAGTAGCACTACATTTATCTAGTGTTTACAGTGTGCAACATTCTTTACTTTTATTATTTTATTGGACCCTTAGACCAGTTATCTCCATAAGCTTCAGTTCCCTTTTTGTAAAATGAAGATAATAGCTTAGGATTGTTTACAAGAGCTATTATATGTCTAGTGCACAGATGCATGCCACATCAGTTGTTAGATCAGGGCTTTGTGACTCGTAATGCTTAAATGACTTGCTTAAGTTCACAAAGGTAAGTTAATGGCGTGCGTGTGTGCTCAGTCACTCAGTCATGTCTGATTCTTTGCGACCCCATGGACTGTAGCCTGCCAGGGTCCTCTGTCCATGGAATTTTCCAGCAGGAATATTGGAGCGGGGTTGCCATTTCTTACTCCAGGGGATCGTCCTGACCCAGGGATCAAACCCACATCTCCTGCATTGGCTGGCAAATTCTTTACCACTGTGCCACATGGCATATTTAAATTCCTCTGTCCTCTTTTTGCACAGTAGTATTCTGTTATGCTAAACCAGGATATAATAATATCGTCTACATTACTTAGGGCATGGCATCTTTAATTTTATTGAGAGGCTTACCCAAAACAGGCTTTGGAATTACTCAGAGAGTTTATTGACAAAATCAAGCAAAATCAAAAACTTGGCTAAAACCAAAATGCCAATATAAATAATATTTGTATAGCTTGCCTGGCTTCCTAGTCCCTCTGTTTTGTGCTTGGGGGTTTTCCACAGAGAATCTGAGTGACTAGCTCCTGGCCTTGTGAGGTTTGTGGAGATATGCTCTCATTTAAATTCATTTTTAAAGTATTATTTTTGAGTCCAGTTTTAGACCAGAGCAAGTGTCCATTTGGGGTCCTGGAATTACGGTAGCAGAAACCTAGTGGGAACTAGAATAGGAAGAGAGTGACTCTGGGCTGCGGCAGACACTGACGATCGCCCCCGTCCGTCCTTGTGTTCTCTGTAGTGTCCTGTCCAGGAAGAACCTGAAGCCACAAAATATGAAATGGAGATGAAATTACTAAGTGAAACAGTTTCAGCAGGTATTCTTCCAAGTCACATTTTTAGAATTTAACTTGACTGGGATTTTCTGCTTACAAAAGAAATGCAAGGATATTAGAAAATCAACTCAGATGTTGCAGAAGTATATTTAAAGTGAAAATTCTTCCTCATCTCTCTACTGAGATAACCAGTGTTAACAATTCTTTTGAATTTGTTGTACTCTGTCTCCATCTCTCTCTTTTTGATTTTAAATAAAACCATCAGGTCATATTATATGAATATTCTCATTGAAAGTTACTTTTTTTTCACCTAACAATATTTGTTATTGTACATACACACATAAAACACAATACATATTCTACTTAAATGAATAATATTCAACATTATTCTAAGTCAGAACACATTGGTAACCTTACTTTTTAAAGTATCTATGTAATGCTATGGGACATTATCATCTATTAATAAGGACTTAAATAAGGTTATTTCTAATTTTTTTTATTATTACAAGCAATGTTGCCTTGAACATTCATAAGCACACACTTGAAGTTAGAAATTTCTTCACACTTTTGTATTTAGTCTTATCATGGCAAATAACAATTGGATACAGTTTTTAAATGTCAAGATGATAGAGATGTCTAATTTGCAGAACTTCTAGTTTGAGATTTATGGAATCTTTTTCATTAACTTTATCATTTTGCTTCTTTCCCAGAAACTCCTTAGGAATGTATTTTTTATACAGTTCTTAGCATAGTTTTATAACAGACTTCTTGTCCACTTCACTTTTTCCAACACACTTTTTTGTCAACAGTCAACTAGGTTTATATCATTATAACTTTTCCGTAATCCTTATGAGATAATTTACCTATGAAAAATATAAATGGAGCCCTCCCCTGCACCCTAATATTATGCATGCCTATTCCCACTTTAAAGTGAATGATTTTGAATTAACCACATTCTGAAAATGTGTAGTTGCTAAATAAAAATTTTCTTTACCAGTATTAGAATGCTTTCATTTCCTTACTAAGAAAATGCAGAAATGTTGTGATCTATTTAGAAACTCAATCAATCTGATTAATTTCAGCACAGGAGTTGCTGTTAGAGAATGCTTCTGAAAAGCCCTATTTCCTTGAAGAAAATGAGGTTGATTTATGCCAATTCACAACCCTGGGTGGAGTGTACCACTTGGATATTTTGGAGCTTCCTCCACAGTGTAAACCAATGAAGGGCTGGATGATTGTGGAAGTAGGTTGATTCTTGAATCAAAATTTATGGATAAAATAATTTCTCATGCTTTAACTTTATCTGAAATGATTTAACATCTATTTAACCCTAAAATGATTTAACCCTATTAAACAACCACAAATGCGGAAAATGTAATTTTAAGCTGTCTTGAATTTATGAATCAAAATCAGATACTAAAGGAGAGGAATCTGAAATAATAACGGATTTTAAAACTAGAATTCATACATGTTAATTTAATTGTAAACCTGTAACTCTGTTTATATTATGCCAATTTGGCCTTAATAATGACAGTCATTTTCAGGGGTCATCAAATTTTTTCTGTAAAGGGCCAGGTGGTAAATATTTTCAGCTCTGTGAGCCATACCAGCTCTGTTGCAACTCCTTAACTCTGCCATTGTAACATTAAAGTAGCCATTGGTAAATGAATGGACATGGCTGTGTTCCAGTTAAACTTATTTTACAAAAACTGGTGGGGGCTGGATTTTCCAAGGACCATAGTTTGTGGATTCTAGTCTAAATCAGTGGTTCCCAGCATGTGGTCCCTCGACCGGAAGCATCAACATCATTTGGCATCATCTGAGAATTTGCTAGAAATGCAAATCCATTGTCCCCACCTCAGTCCTACTGAATCAGAAAGTTTGGAGCTAAGACTCAGCAGTCTGTGTTTTAGCAAGACATACCCCAAAGTTTGAGAACCACTGGTCTGTATTCTTGATATACAAGTGTGGTCCATGAACCTGCAGCATCTGTAGCAGCTGAGAACTTGTTAGAAATGCATCATTTGGGACTTTACCTCAGGTCCACCGAATCTGCATAGTAACTGCACATGAAAGTTTGAAAAGCACTGATGTGGGCACTGCCAGTGGTATTGATGCACAGATAGCACTCACTGAGTAACAAGGATACTGATGGTAGCAGTTGTCAATCATTTTTCAAGGAGTTCTCGCTCTTGTTTCAGTAAGTAGTAACATTTGCTCTAGTATTGACTTAACTTTTAGTGGCCTACACCCCCAGATAATACCCCATTATGGTAAAGAATCTGCTTGCAATGCAGGAGACCTGGGTTCAATCCCTGGGTCGGGAAAATCCCCTGGAGAAAGGAATGGCTTCCCACTCCAGTATTCTTTCCTGGAGAACTCCATGGACAGAGGAACCTAGAAGAAGCCATAACTTCTTTATGCATAGGCATTCTTGAGTTAGTGTAGTATTTATCTTTTTTTTTTTCATTATCACCCCTCCAAAGAGCCTTTGTAGACTTTTTTCCTAACTGTCCCCCATAAAGTATTAATACCACATGTATACTGTATATTTACATATGTGCTGTATGTATATTTGTGTTTTATACCTAAAAGAGTACAATTTTTTCATGACCCCTCTAAACTAATTTTTACCCTCTTAGGGATAATATTCGGAGAAGGCAATGGCACCCCACTCCAGTACTCTTGTCTGGAAAATCCCACGGACAGAGCAGCCTGGTAGGCTGCAGTCCATGGGGTCGCTAAGAGTTGGACACGACTGAGCGACTTCACTTTCACTTTTCACTTTCCTGCATTGGAGAAGGAAATGGCAACCCACTCCAGTGTTCTTGCCTGGAGAATCCCAGGGACGGGGGAGCCTGGTGGGCTGCCGTCTATGGGGTCGCACAGAGTCGGACATAACTGAAGTGATTTAGCAGCAGCAGGGATAATATTGCTGTTCCTTTCCCCTTCTCATAAATGAGAATGCAGTTATTAGGTTGACCCTGGAGAGATAACTTGGTTTGTAGCCCCTCTGAGGGGCTTCCCCAGGGGCTCAGCAATGAAGAATCCGCCATCAATGCAGGAGACTCAGGAGACACAGGTTTGATCCCTGGGTCAGGAAGATTCCCAGGAAAAGGGCATGTCAACCCACTCCAGGATCATTGCCTGGGATATCCCATGGACAGAGGAGCCTGGTGGGCAACAGTCCATAGGGTCGCAAAGAGTTGGACATAATTGAAGCGACTTAGACACAGCCACTTTGAAGAATCTATTTGAATCAGCCTTCCCTACCTCAGAAATATCTGAAGAGCAGAGTGGAGTCCAGAAAGACACCCTTTGGTGGAGGTAGGCTTTCAAAACTCTTTATCCATAGGAAGGTCTAAGCCTGAACTGGAATTTCAAGGATGCATACAAAGATCTGGTGTTCCTGAATTTTGTCCTGGTATCCTGAGACTACTCTAAGTGCTCTATTTGAGGCCAGAGTATTCTCCATCACACTTATTTTTCTCTCCTGCAACAAAGAGACCTTCCTCATTTTCTAAGTCCCTTTTAAATAATCTCATACTTCCTCTAGAAATTTTCCCCAACCAGTTTTTCCTCTGTTTTGCAACATTTGTAATCTTCCCTTCCCTAGATCCATCTCTGCTAAATTCTGATAATAGACAAATCTTCTTTATCCCACGGACATCTGCTCTTGGCTTAATTTACTTTCTCCCCATCACCACCCCCCTGCTTTTTTAAGATGTAATTGATATATAACACTACATAAGTTTAAGGTATGAAATATGATGATTTTTAATTTCATTCATTTATTTCCACGCTTCTCAAAAGGTTGCTTATTCTTTCTGTCTTCACCCACACACCCTAACAAAGTTACTGGAACATGAGATTTGGGGTCCTGTATATCTACTTGGTTGGTCAAATCTTTTAAGATTTTGTTGTTCAGATCTTTCTATAAGATGTTAGGGGAAAACCCAAATGAACTTTTTGGCCAATCCAATACTTTTGCCTTCTGGTGCCTTCTTGAAGTCATTTTGTAATCTTTGGCACATTAATTGATTTTTCTAAGTCCCAGTTATCCTCTCTGTTCAACACATATCTCATAGAATTATTGGAGAAATAAAATGAATAGTTAAGTCCCAGCCAGCCTAGAATCTGGCTTATAGAAGAGTTCTGAATTACATTCAAATGTAGTGATTCTTTCCCCTCAATCATTAGTTTTAATTTTGTTGTGACATTTTATTTGTCAATCTATAGTGAAATGTGACTAAACTGCAGTGTTTATTTAACATACATAGCTTACTCTGCATAACTCTGCATCATAAACTCTTACCTGTCAGCTTCTAACTTAGTGTTATCTTGGTCATTTTTAAAAGATACTCAAAGAGGGATTGCAGAAATATACATATCCTCCGGAAACTACAGAAGACCTTGAAGCAGAAAATGTTTTTCCACCCATAGAGGTCACGCTTGAAGTTCACGAGAATGTAATCTTCTTTGAGAATCCTATGGTTGCAAGGTGGGATGCTGAAGGTACAATGATGCCTTAACCAGCTTTGATAATTATGTAATGAAAAGAGGTATAATAATATAAATCCTTAAATCAAAATAGGAAATGGAGAATGTAAACTGAGTTTCTAATCATACATATTTCTGTGCCTATTCTAGGGTCTTTGTTTCCTTTTGATGGAAATGAATAGGGATGTTTTTAAAAAGAAGGAAATGAATAAAAATATCAAATAGTATAGCAAATCAAAAACAAATGAAAAGCCTACTCTCTCTTGAAATGGCCAAATAATTCAGATTGGGGTGATTAAATTTGATTATTTTAATGTTAATGATTTATAAATTGCAAAGCTTATTACAACCAGGTACTGAGGATGGGTGTCTTCCCAGGTGGCTTCAGTGGTAAAGAACCCGCCTGCCAAGCAGGAGACACAGATTCAATCCCTAGGATGGGAAGATCCTCTGGAGAAGGAAATGGCAACCCACTCCAGTGTTCTTGCCTGGGAAATCCCATGGACAGAGGAGCCTGGCAGGCTACAGTCCATGGGTTCGCAGAGTTGGACACGACTTAGCAACTAAACAACAACCGAGGATGGGGAGTGGGCAAATGGGAAACCTGAGAAAGAGCAAAACCAACCACTTTATGCCTCGATAACTTTTAACTACTGAACCATGGGAAATTATTGCTTATTCAAATTGTTAAATATCAATAAATCAGAAGTGTTAACAAATACAAGTTAATCATTCACCAATTATTAACAAATACCTGATTTGGGGTTGGCAGGCTAAACTTTGAAAGGTCTTGGTCTTGTGAATTAATGTATGCAAATCTGGGGACTCTTAGATTAAAGTTGAATAGCTTTGTTTTTAATGTAGGTGAATTATTCTACATCCATTTATTTGTGAAAAGGTTTACATACTAGATAACAGGTCTAGATAATAAGATAACTAAAGCACAGAGCTATTACTTTAGTTATGGGGGCAGAGAATTTAAAGACTATTTTGTACTTTAAATTTTTTTATGGTTGCTACAACACACTATATTTTTGCTTATACAGACATAACCACGAGACGTTTAGTGTAGAGATAGTTTATGTTTTAAAAACAGTATATTTCTATCAATACATTAAACCATAAAATATATCAAAATGAACACTGGGTAATTTTTTCCTTTCATGTTGCTTTAGAGGTTTCACTTTTCCTTTCCTTTAATGGTAACGTTCCTAAATATTTATTTATCAAATTAAAATTAGAATTAGACAAGATCAGTTATCCCACATGATTCAGGGAAATACAACAAGTAAAATTTGACTCTAACTGCAGTAATTATATGGCAGTAATCTACAACTCCATGGTTTTCCTGGTAAAGAATCCACCTGCCAATGCAGAAGACTGAGTTTCAATCCTTGGTACAGGAAGATGCCCTGGAGAAGGAAATGGCAACCCACTCCAGTATTCTTGCCAGGAGAACCCCCTGGACAGAGGAGCCTGGCAGGCTACAGTCCATGGGGTCATCCGGAGTTAGACATGACTTAGCGACTAAACAACAATTTTTATGGTTATAAATTAAAATAATTTTGTAAATGTAAAAACAGAAAGAGGAACTATATATAACTTAGTTTTCTAATATAATTATTATATTGAATTCAAGAGTCAAAAATAGAACTAATATAACACTGTAAAGCAGCTATACACCAATTTTTTAAAAAGTTTTAAAAAAAGTAGGTGTATGGGGATGAAAACTAGAGAGAGATGGGAATGACAGCTGAGGTTGGGAATTACTTTATTATTTATTACTTTATTCATTATCCAAGATAATTTTCATTAGGAGGATGGCCTCAATAGGAGGAGAGTTTAAGTGCGTAGGGACAATATTATATATTCCTGTCTACTATTGTTTATTGAATGCTTTAAAATTAATGCCTAAAAGTGTTTTATTTCTTTTTTCCAGTAAATTTTCAAATAAATACATGCAAAATTTAAAAAAAATTTAAGTCAAAAATAGCCAGTGGAACCTTTTGTGTGAGAAGACAAGAAAGCCAAGTGGAAATGAAGAGGGTGTTCTAGGAAAAGAATGATTCATTCCTTTCATAAAATGCTAAACAATAAGAAAGAGATAAATGAGACACGATTCCTTCTTCCAGGAATTTTCAAAGTTGTAGGAGAGGCGGACAGGGAAAGATACCATACACAAGGGGGTAGAGCAGTGAGGGGCTATATGATAGATGAAAGTGCTACGGAGCAGAGCAGTGACCGGGTCCCATCTGGAGTGCTAAGGACAGCTTCTCCTAGGATAGAATATTGAGCAGGTCCTTAAGAGACCAAGAGACCATTGATGTAGTATATTCTGTGTGGGCATAAGTCTTCATTCCTCTTGGGTATATTGGTAGGAGTGGAATTTCTGGGTTGAAGAGTAAATTGATGTTCAACTGTTTAAAAACTGCCAAGTTGTTTTTCAAAGGAGCTATAACCACACCACAAGGTTCCCCATTTTTCCATATTCTTGCCACCATTTGTTATTACCTATTTTTTTTATTAGAGCCACCCTAGTGGGTGTGAAATGGTTTTTCATAGTTTTAATTTGTATTTCCCTAATGCGTGGTAATGTTAAGCATCGATTTTTATGTATTTATTATACTTTCATGTAGCTTCTTTGATGAAATGTTTATTCAAATCTTTTGCCCATTTTTAAGTTGCGTTATGTTTTATTATTGAGTTGTAAGAGACACAAAAGACCACTTATTATATGATTGTGTTTAATGAAAGTAAAGAAAAGGCAAATCTTTAAGTATATTAATAGTTTCTTGGGGCTGGTGATGCAAATGGGAATTAACTATAAATAGACATAAGAAATCTTATTGGGAGGATAATAATATTCTAAAACTGAATGGTGGTGATGATTGCAAAACTGGGTAAACCGACTAAAAATAATTGTATACTCAAGATAGGAGAATTTTAAAGTTCTTTAAAAAGAAAGATGAAGACAGGTTCTCTAAAAGAGGAAGGGAAATGTTCTCTAGGAAGAAAGAACTGCATGTGCAGAGGCTTACAGGTTTATGATGTTGTTGGGGAAGAAAAGAAAAGTGTGACTGGAAAGAAGTCTGAGAAGTAGCAAAGAAGGAAGCCAGAAATGAGAGTCAGAGCTTCATTCTGAAAGTCTTGTGACCATGCTGAGGAATCTGGACTTGATCCTGTAGACAGGAAGAAACTCCAGTGAAGATGGTTTGTTGTTGTGATCCTATTCTCAGTGTGAAAAATCAATTTATACATATTAAAGTTAGTGGAGTGGTTTCATTCATCTTATTTTTGCAGAGGAAAAAATGGAGCTAATGTCTTATTAATCCTAATTATAAAGGTAAACAGTGGAAAACTGATGGCATCAGCAACATGTCTTACAAATCAGAAGAGAGGCTTATAACATTCAACCTGGAAACTTTTTGTCCTGTTACCTTAATTCAAGATGCCCATATTAATATGCCATACCAGTCATGGGAGCTAAGACCACTTGATGTGAATAAAGTACTTCTGACTATAACTACAGTATTTACTGAACTTCAAATACAAATCAAGGTAAACCGCTGTTATAGCAAGTCATACCAAAGAGTTAAATCTCTTGATGACTATAAGAGTGTGTGTCAAAACAGTCAATCACTGATGATTTACATATTGAAATATGTCTTTTATAAATATATTGAAAATATACCTTG
Organism: Bison bison bison; assembly: GCF_000754665.1. NCBI lineage: Eukaryota > Metazoa > Chordata > Mammalia > Artiodactyla > Bovidae > Bison > Bison bison. The sequence goes on along the minus strand of NW_011494942.1, from coordinate 10,123,023 downwards.
AGCTGGTACCCCACTCCAGTACTCTTGCCTGGAAAATCCCATGGACAGAGGAGCCTGGTAGGCTGCAGTCCATGGGGTCGCTAAGAGTCGGACATGACTGAGCGACTTCACTTTCACTTTTCACTTTCATGCACTGGAGAAGGAAATGGTAACCCACTCCAGTGTTCTTGCCTGGAGAATCCCAGGGACGGTGGAGCCTGATGGGCTGCCGTCATGGGGTTGCAGAGTTGGGCACGACTGAAGCGACTTAGCAGTAGCAGTAGTTTCTAAATAAAATACTGAGTATATAGGAAATAACATGTAAAAGTAAAGTATAAGTTTGTGCCCTAAAGTTACTAGGAATAGAGCAATTGGTGAAACTCTAAGTATGGTTGCAGTATGACTTTCAGAGGTTTTGGCCCAGTCTTAGAGTGATCTTATCACAGGAAGATAGCACCCAGCTGTTTGAAATCCCTTTTGAGTAACTCCATTGCTACCGAGTCTGACTCTATGATTTCAATACCTGTAGACCACGAAATTTTTGTACCTTATTTTATGTTCCTGGTTATGTTGCAGTGTCTCCTAGTTTGTAGTCTATGGGAACTTGAATAGAATTTGTATCCTGCTATTGAAGGAAATGGCAACCCACTCCAATAGTCTTGCCTGGAGAATCCCAGGGACAGAGGAGCCTACTGGGCTGCCGCCTATGGGGGTCGCACAGAGTTGGACATGACTGAAGCGACTTAGCAGCAGCAGCATTGTGTGAAAATTGTATAACTGTTAATTATGTTGAATTGGTTCATGGTGCTTTTCAGGCCTACTATATCTTTCTACTTTTCTGTCTCTTCTATTAATTTTTTTTAAATTTTATTTTATTTTTAAACTTTACAATGTTGTATTAGTTTTGCCAAATATAGAAATGAATCCGCCACAGGTATACCTGTGTTCCTCATCCTGAACGCTCCTCCCTCCTCCCTCCCCATACCCTCCCTCTGGGTCGTCCCAGTGCACCAGCCCCAAGCATCCAGTATCGTGCATCGAACCTGGACTGGCGACTCGTTTCATACATGATATTATACATGTTTCAATGCCATTCTCCCAAATCTCCCCACCCTCTCCCTCTCCCACAGAGTCCATAAGACTGATCTATACATCAGTGTCTCTTTTGCTGTCTCGTACACAGGGTTATTGTTACCATCTTTCTAAATTCCATATATATGCGTTAGTATACTGTATTGGTGTTTTTCTTTCTGGCTTACTTCACTCTATTGAGACTCCAACTAAAAATCTTAATTTATCTACTTTAAAAAATAACTAATGTATAGTAGAACAATATGTAACTTTGTTCTGTATTTTCCAAATCTCCTCTAAATATGTTATTATACTTTCATAATTAAAAAAAAAGAAATTACAGAGTCTGAAATTTAAAGACAATAAGTAGATTTAGTATTTGCTTGAGGCTGAAGTGGGGAATGGATATAAATAGGCGTAAGGGATTTCACTGAGGGGATGAAAATGTTCTAAAACTGATTTATGGTGATAGTTGTACCAGTCAACAAAATTACAAAAAAAAAAAAATCACTGAACTGTGTACTTGAAATGCATGAATTTTATGATATGTAAAATATACCTCATGAAAGTTGTTTTTAAAAAGAGATTTTTTTAAAAAAAAAGATATAACCTGAAATTCTTTATGAATGTGGCAGGAAAGCTAGAAGATCATCACACTTGGTTTTTAAGGTCAGAGGAGAGATGTGAACTCTATACACCAGATTACCACTTTTCAAACTTTAAAACTGGATAATATTTTGCATTATTATGTTAAAATCTTATACATATAAAAAATTATGATTTTTAAAAGTTGCAACATGGTTGCTGTCAAATAGCTCTTCCACTTCAACAGGAGCACATGCAGTATTCTTAGATCATAATTTATAAAGTAGGCAACCAAAGAGATCCTTGGATTGCTCAGATGAGCCTGAGAAAAGTTGATAAACTGGTTAAGGTAATGTGGAAACTTTGAGGTGGACCTTTTGGATCAAGCCTAAAATATGTCTGTCCTGCATTCTTTTTAATATAGGATAATACAGGATTTTCTAAAAATGAAAAATAGTTCCTGTTGTTTAGTCACTAAGTTGTGTCCAACTCTTTGCAAACCCAAGAACTGCAACAAACCCTGTCCTTCGCTATCTCCCGAAGTTTGCTCAAACTCATATATATCGAGTTGGTGATGCCATTCAACTATCTCATCCTCTGTCTCCCCCTTCTCCTCCTGCCCTCAATCTTTTCCAGTGACTTGGCCCTTCACTGTGGCCCTTCAAGTGGCCAGAGTACTGCAGCTTCAGCTTCAGTCCTTCCAATGAATATTCAGGGTTGATTTCCTTTAAGATTGACTGGTTTGATCTCTGTGCTGTCCAAGAGACTCTCAAGAATATTCTCCAACACCATAGTTGTAAAACATCAGTTCTTCAGTTCTCAGCCTTCTTTATGGTCCAGCTCTCACATCTGTACATGATTACTAGAAAAACCATAGTTTTGTATAAAGAACCTAACAGCTGGACCTGGAATGATAATGAGGTAATAATTTCTTTAACTTACTTATATAAAAGCTTCTTTTTTCTTATTGAAACTAGGAAAACCTCTGCATGTTAGCTTCAATCAAAGTAAATAACAAAAATCATTCTTCTATTTTGGAAGAAAAGTGGATGACTCCTGTTTCTTTCATTATTGCTTTGAAAAAGGCTGGACTGAATATCTTCCCTACTGGACACTCTCATCTTTATGTTGTTATAAACTATAAGGTAAGAATGAATCCTTCCAAGTTTAATGTGATGGACATTTAGAATTTTAGCAAGTATTACATTTTATATAAATCTTAAGGTATACCAATGAGTTTTCTATATTCACTTATATGAGATTATAGTTAGAAAGGAAGGAATAAATAGCAAGACTAGAAATCCAGTGATTTCTGGTGAAAAAGCTGACTTAAAACTCTACATTCAAAAAATTAAGATCATGGGAACCAGTCCCATCACTTCATGGCAAATATATGGGGAAACAATGGAAACAGTGAGAGACTTTATTTTCTTGGGCTTGAAAATCACTGCAGATGGTGACTGCAGCCATGAAATTAAAAGATGCTTACTCCTTGGAAGAAAAGCTATGAGCAAACTAGATGGCATATTAAAAAGCAGACACATTACTTGGCTGACAAAGGTCCATCAGGTCAAGGCTTTTCCAGTAGTCATGTATGGATGTGAGAGTTGGACTATAAAGAAAGCTGAGTGCCAAAGAATTGATGCTTTTGAACTGTGGTGTTGGAGAAGACTCTTGAGAGTCCTGTTGGACTGCAAGGAGATCCAACCAGTCAATCCCTAAGGAATTCAGTCCTGAATATTCATTGGAAGGACTGATGCTGAAGCTGAAACTCCAATATTTTGGCCACGTGATGCAAAAAATTGACTCATTTGAAAAGACCCTGATGCTGGGGAAGATTGAAGGCAGGAAGAGAAGGGGACAACAGAGGATGAGATGGTTGGATGGCATCACCGACTCGATGGACATGAGTTTGAGCAAGCTCTGCGAATTGGTGGTGGACAAGGAAGCCTGGTGTGCTGCAGTCCCTGGGATCACAAAGAGTCGGGCATGACTGAGCGACTGAACTAAACTGAAAAATCTAGGGTTCTCTCAAATTTAATATTCTGTAGAATGATCTTCATATTGACACACGGAGCACAACCACAGCTGGTCAGTTTAGTGCAGAGGTAGTCTGTGCAGCATCCCATTTTGTCTGCTTTCTTTCTTCTTCCAGAGTGCATATATGGAAGATTTCTGAAAAGAGTAAATGACTCAGCAGTTTCCCAAACGTGATAAATCAAGTGAAATTAAATACATACAAGGACCACTGATCATTAAAACCCACTTCCTCCTACTTCACAGAGTCTTCCTGTCTGCATATTGTTTCATGTAACTCATAAGTTGAGTTAAATGAGATCCTTCCATGTTAAACTGTGAGCTCCTTGAGAGTGGTGACCATTCCTTAATCAACTTTGATTTTTCTAGCACCAACCCTATTCCTAAAATACAGTAGATGTTTGTCAAACATTCATGATACATAAATTAAGACAGAGTGAGTTCTAATCATGAAAGATGTTTTGGGCAGAAGAATTCTAAACTCAAGAAAAAGCTTATAATATACCAGAAAATGACAATATAGGTAGACACATACTGGAAATAATCACATTATAAGAGTGTATACATATATGCATAGCGGAAAAAATCCCACTTCAGTTTTAGTAACTCAAGTTGCCAGTTACTCTACAAATGCTGAACGTCATATACTAGTCATCTTTTCAGAATACTGTATTCAAGAATTTTTTTTCTGAACACTTATATTCCAGATAATGTTTTAGAAACATTATTGAATAAAACAAAGATCTCTGCCCTTGTGGAGCTTACATTCTAGAATAGAGGGAGGCAAACATCAACAACAAACATAATAAATCAAGTGAAAGAAAGAAAAGGTACAATATCAAATATGGTGTGGGGGGAGGGGGCTCAATAAGAAGGTAACATTTGAGGAAAGCCTCAAGGTGGGGATTGGACATGAGTGTGAGCAAACTCCAGGAGATGGTGAAGGACAGGAGAGCCTGGTATACTGCAGTCGATGGTGTTGCAAAGAGTTGGACACAATTGAGAGCCTGAACAGCAACAACGGGGCCTATAAGAGCACAGAGGCCCCGTGGATCACTGTTAGGACCCTGGGTTCTGCTCTGAAAGGGGAAGCCGTTGCCCCATTTTGAGAAAGAAGTCATGAGTCTGACTTAAATTATTTTTTATATTTGAATTTTATTTTTTTCTTAAAAATTTTTTTTAATTGGAGTATAGTTGATCTACAATGCTGTGTTAGTTTCTGTTGTATAGTAGTGAGTCGGTCATACATACATATCATAAACCCACTCTTTTCAGATTCTTTCCCCAAATAGGTCATTACAGAGCATTGCGTCGAGTTCCCTGTGCTGTATATCAGGTCTTTATTAGTTGTCTATATGTGAAAGTGAAGTCTCTCAGTCGTGTCCGACTCTTTGTGACTCTATGGACTGTAGCCCACCAGGCTCCTCCATCCATGGAATTTTCCAGGCAAGAGAACTGGAGCGGGTTGCCATCTCCTTCTCCAGGGGATCTTCCCAACCTAGAGATTGAACCCAGGTCTCCCGCGTTGCGGGCAGACACTTTACCGTCTGAGCCACCAGGGAATCCCCTGTGGCTTCCCCAGTGGCTCAGCTGGTATAGAATCTGCCTGCAATGCGGGAGACCTGGGTTCGATCCCTGGATTGGAAAGATCCCCTAGAGAAGGGAAAGGCTACCACTCCAGTATTCTGGCCCAGAGAATTCCACGGACTATTTTATATGTAGTAGTGTGTATACGTCAATCCCAACCTCCCAATTCATCCCTTCCCTTCCTCTCCTTGGTAACCATAAGTTTGTTTTCTAAATCTGTGACTCTATTTCTGTTTTATAAATTAGTTCATTTGTACCATTTTTTAAGATTCTGTTGATAAGTGATATATGACATTTATCTTTCTCTGACTTACCTCATGTGACTACATTTTCAATGGATCTGGGTTGAGAACAGACTAGACTGCAGGAGGTCAAGGATGGAAGGGAGACTTGAGAGGCTCTGTGATCAACTCTACTTGTTTTTATACTGACAGCATCCTTCGGTAGAAGTGAAAGCTTATCGGCAAATGGCCCTGTTAAGTTCTGCTTTTGCATTTTGTTGGAGTAAGTGGAATACAGCATGTGATTCTAAGAAAACTGTATTTCAGGTATGGTATGCAAAACCCCTTAAACTTTTGTCTTCCAAAAGAAGATAAAGTACTCAAAAACTAAATGAATGTAGACCACAATTCTCCTTTTAAAAAGGTAAAAAATTAAAATTCAAAATGGAATTGGCAAACTTCATTTTCTTTCATTTTGCCAAAAATATAAAACCAAACCATGTAAAGGTCATGCCTTCATTGTCTGTTACGGTATCAAATGCCCTTGATTTTAGGCTGGAGACCGCTTTACACCAACTGAAGAACAAATGTAAGCCTTTCATGTGAATATGTCTGATTCATGAACTCTCTCCTCTGAGAGTAACCTTCTGGGCAGATTTCCTACTGCCTGCTAAAGAAGTTATCAAATTCTGCAAGCTAACTGATGAATATTTTAGCATAAATGAGCTACCACATTTATTTATCTTGTTTACTGCATGTTTCTTCCATTAGAATACAAGCTCCTCGAGGACAAGGTTTTATTGCTATGATTGTTATTTATTAATATGTTTGGTTATTTTTTATTTGTTTTTGTTTTATTGTTTCAGGTAGGATCTGAAACAATACTTGTCACTTGAAGGCATTCAATAAATATTTTTTGAAGAATTAATATATTTTGATAAGCTCCTTAAACACTAAGATATAAACAGTTTCATGCTTTAAAAAAAATGGTACATTAAGAATATTTCTTTTTATCTTAGCAATTTGGGAAACTTAAGCCCTTCAAATATTGGATTGGCCAAAAAAATTGTTCACAATTTTTGTGACCATCATATGGAAAAACTTTGGTCACCTGATGCGAAGAGCTGACTCATTGGAAAAGACCATGATGCTGGGAAAGATTGAGAGCAGAAGGAGAAGGGAGTGATAGAGGATGAGATGCTTGGATGCCATTACTGACTCAATGGACATGAGTTTGAGCAAGCTCCAGGAGATAGTGAAGGACAGGGAAGCCTGGTGTGCTCGGTTATGAATAGTTGGGCATGACTTAGCCACTGAACAACAACAACAAACAAAGTAACATACTCAACTGTCAAAATACCTAATAAAAGAGCAACTGTTCACAGATTTCTCTCTCTCTCTTTTTTTTTTTTTTTTTAGGTGAGGGAA
>NW_011494942.1:10104481-10116015 GCF_000754665.1 Bison bison bison | reverse complement strand
AACACCTTCTTAAAGAAGAACCCATTCGGAACCCTAACTGGACCCTTTTAATGTTTAGTGGTGACAGGGCACAAAGTCTCAAGATCAATGAATCCAGTGATGCGTTTTCTGAAGCCCTTAAAGAAGAAACTGAATTTCATTCCACTTTATATCACATGGTTAAGGATTTTGCTTCTCAGGAAGCAATGAGGGCAGTTAGGCATTCCAACTGCCAGTTTGTTGACTCTGTATGCCACATGCTACTCTCAACTAGGCTACTCAGCTATTCTTAAATCCCCAGGGATAAAGTTTATCCAGTATGAAGAATCAAACAACTTGGAGAAACATCAGGTATTTCTTCAATAAAGTGTAATGAGTGACTATATTTCAAACAGGCTGTTCAAATGATCTAATCAGCATTTTATACTCATTTTATTTTTTAAGAATTAGGTTTTTTTTTTTTTTTCTCTTGTACTTGGCCTACTGAGATTTCCAGTGTTCACTGTTCATAGTTTTGAATGGTTCTTTATTTCAATAAATTTTAACAAACAATAATATCTCCTCTTCAGAAAGCTCATTTAAAAAATCATATAAGCAGGCTTCCTCCCCACTGCATTTTAGTTAGGAAGGTAATCACAAAAAGAGAGAATATAAAATATCTTACAGTCATTCTGAGAACCTCTTGTTCCATTCTATAATTTCCCAGCTAAAAGTTACTAATGTACAAAGTTCAGATACTGAAACTTTAAAAACTAGCTACACACAGTAGGACGTGCTGCAGTCACACTGGCGGTGGCCCGTTGTGTCGCAGTCTGGTGAATGGCCACAAGATGTGTTCTAGAGACATCCAGGGGTCCCCATCCTGTGTGGGGGCAGCGTCCACGGGCTTCTGGAAGAATCGGCCTGTGAAGAAGCTCATCAGCGCTGCAAACAGTACAATGAATGCCACAGAAAGCCAGAGCACCTTGTTGGCCTCTCTGATGGACGTCTTGAGGTTTGTTGCCCAGGAAGCTAATGTATCATAACTACAACAAAAACACAAAATCAGTATGCAGTAACCACAATCTTCTGTATACTAGGAACATTCCTTTTGCCAACAATAATCAAGTCATGTATCTGCCCTACATAATTCCACCAGCGTACATGTGTGCTCAGTCATTTTTGACTCTCTGCAACCCACAGACAATAGCCCACCAGACTCCTTTGTCCATGGGATTCCCTAAGCAAGAATACTGGAGTGGGTTGCCATTTCCCACTCCAGGGGATCTTCCTGTCACAGTGATCAAATCCATGTCTCCTGCATTGGCAAGTATATTCTTTACCACTGACACCTCCTTGTAATAAGCTACACAGTGTCATCTGTTGTCTTGGGCTTGGCCACAATCTGCTCCCTGCTATCCCTTATAATATTTTAGAATTGAAGAAATGAGGTGCTAAGATAAAAATCTGAAAATTATGTGATTTAGGCATTATTTAACTCCTAACAAGTACATTTGAGTACTAATTTCATTCTTTAAGTCAGGTAAGGCAATTTATATTCCTATAGTAGAAACATTATAATTCGGTCCTCTGGTCCCAAGGCCAAGTTCTTTACACTTGAACTCCCCTGCCTCCTGTAGCTCATAGGTTCAGGAATAATTCTTATAGACCATATGGAGTTTGTTATTAATCATCTTAAATTTAACATTTTCAAAGGTCTTTTAGTAAAGTAATTTGCTTAAGATTAATGCTGCTAGACTTCCCCGGTGGGAAAGTGGTAAAGAATCCACCTGCCAAAGCAGGGGACACAGATTCGATCCCTGGTCCAGGAAGATCCCATGTGCCATAGAGCAACTAAGCACCACAGCTACTGAGCCTGCGCTCTAGAGCCCACGAGCCTCAACTGCTGAAGCCTGAGACCTAGAGGCCGTGTCCACAAGAGAAGCACTGCAGTGAGACGCCTGTGCAGTGCAATGAAAAGTGGCCCCAACCGCCACAACCAGAGAAAGCCTGCACACAGCAACGAGGACCCAGGGCAACCAAAAATAAATTTTTAAAAGGCAAAAATAATTAAAACTTCTAACCCTGCCTTACCTTTCCCCATTCTACCAAAATGATATCATTTAGCAAGTAAATAACTTACATGGAAGAGACATTCCATTTTGATGGGTTTGTTTTCTTTTCAGAAAGACTTGGCTTTCTTGTCTTTTCTACTGTTTCTTCTTCTGGTGGTTCTAAGTCATCTTTAGTTCTGTAAATAAGTATTGTTTCTAAGTATCAAAGTATGCATAATGTTCTATAATTATTTATAAAATATTGCTAAGTTTTACTGTATTTTGTAAGGAAGCTTACAGATATTTATCTTGCTTTAGAAAAATTTGATAAATACCTAATTCTAAAAGTCAAATCACCAACTTTATATTTTTAATCATTTATAGGAATTTAATTTTTTAAAGTAACTTTGTATTTAGAAAAACAGCAAATGTTTGTTGTAGAAAGTTCGGGTGCTAGCCAAAGAACAAATAAAAAGGGGAGATTTGCAAAGAACATGTGTAAGTTAGTCAGTTCTCACCACTTATAATTAACCAGTGTTATTCTGTGATTTTCCATCTTGGCATGTGCATGCATGTGTGTGAGTGTATGTGTATGTATAAGTAACTACACCTTAAGAAACAAATGCGGATGCCATTATTTCTTCTTCTGTGAATTTTTCATTCAACATACAGTAAAATTTTTCTCAGTACGTATTCTTTTACCACATTTTTTTAACATTCTATATTAAATAGAATATAGATAATTAAAACTAATCTTTTCTCTGTTGGTTTTTTGAGCAACACTAAATTGGAATAGCATTAAAGTGTCATTTCTTTCTTTAAAAAACCTTCATAATTTAAAAAGTGTTTATGAAGATAGGTTTGGTATAAAACTACTTCAAATCAATAGTATTCAATGAACTGGGAAGTTGCAATTGGGTTGACTGTATTGAAATCTTATTTAAAGAGGAATCCTTTGCTTGAAAAAAAACTTAACTGTTTCATTGTTCATGTTCCATGTTTCATGACCACTCATGAGTTCCTAGTTAGATTTGAATTTTGAAATCTCAAGTTCATAATCCCCCACAGGGGCCAAAATGAACTGCATGTCAAAGTTTTTGTTTTTCAGTCAGACATCTATAGGGAATGCCTGTGGTCGATTTTAGTTTGGTTTTTAAAGAACATAAGACTTCCAACCCAGAATTCCTGTAGGATTCTCAAGGTTTCAGTCTTTTGTTGGCAAAAACTTCTCAGTAGAAATCATGCCATACAAACAAAAATTTTTAAATAGATAATTTTTCTCAAGGAAACTCTTGAATTTTTTAAAACCCAGATCAGAAAATATCCATTATGTTAACTCTAAATCTTTAATAAAAGGGAATTCAGTCCATGCAATTAGGCTTCCACGATTATTTAAGAGAGAAAAAAGGCTTTGAGGGTAGGAACAATGTCTTTTTCATCTTCATATCCCTTAAGCTTGAGCGTAGTGTGCCTAACATAATAGGCATGCAAGGAATGTGTATACAATCAACACAAAATCATTTCATTAAGATCTCTACAGATGAGGAAACAGACCAAATGTCACCAAGGATTTTAGAGGCAGCATTTCTTCATGTCCCTCCCTCTTACCTTCTACCTTTCACTATAGAAGTATATTTTATTTGTTTCACTTGCTAAATATAGATATAGCAATATAGAGTTTTGTTTTTCCTACTCTTCATTTACCTAAAGAGAAGACAGATGTATATGTAATACACATATATTACATACGTGCCTTTAGGATATATATAAATATAAACATACACATATATGTCTATATGTACACACACACGTTGTATATAATTCATCTAAGTTGATGAACATTTTATTTCTATGGCTCTCTTATGAACCTTTCCCCCTGATGACCATATACCTATACAGGAAGAAGATTATCTTCACAAATCTGGCAAATTTCAGGTTCTTTTCTAACTTAAGACCTCACACCTTGCAGTACTGAGTGAATGTACTCATAAGTAACATTTACATAGTGCTGTATTTTCATAAAAGCCTTATACAATGAATGGTCTTTTTGATGCTGCAGCAGTGGACTCCACAGATTAAAAGTGATGCCCACTATTTATTCCCCAGTCACACCAAGTTAATAAACACATCAAGCTTCACCTACTTTAGTTCACACTTTTCTTCTTCAGCATCTGCCCAGGAATAGGTGCTAATAAATCGATGTAATGAGGGACGGTGTTCACTCTGCTTTGACCCCAAAATACGCCTAAATAAAGATGATTATAGCCACTTATCAAATCAAATACTTGTGTAGCAATTACCAATTTATTTCCCACTACTTAAATCAATACAGAAGCAATATGTTATTTTTTCTTTAGCATATTCATGTAATGCTTATCTCATAAGAAAACAATTTCACCATCATATGCCAATTTTTATAACTATTCTGCATATAGTCCATACAAAACAAATGTTACTATATTGTTTATTTCAAACATTTACTTTAGCCAAATTATAAAATCATAAGGTTCCCAAAGAGGCATCATAAAATTATACTTACCAACTGCTTGACCTCCTACTAAATCGGTCATTATTTTCCATCCCAGCCAACTTTAAAGTTCAGACATTAAGGAAATAATAAAATACAAATTTAGTGAAGTTTATACTTTTGTGATATGAAAATTAATTTGCTTCTAAGAACACTTAGGAATTTGCTTACCATTCCTGCATTTCCAATATTTCTGGGCAAAGAGGCAATGGTCACTCTTCGAAGGGAAGATGGCTACCCAAAGGGAAGAAATGTACATTTAGAAAATTCTCAATATTTTATCCTTGTATGAAACACTGATGGGTATTCTTGTATGTACACATCCATGTACTTGACCATTGCTGAGTTAAACAGGAGACATATTTTCAAGGTTTTTGTTATGGCCAAATTTCCTTTCAGAAATATTCTGCCAACTTATATTCAACTTTCTCCAACACTGGATAATCTTTTCCAGTCAAGTAAGGAATACAGGGTTTTCTGTTTAGGTTTATAGTAACTCTGAACACCATTTTTCTATGTTGAATAACTGTGTATCTGATCTGAGAACCACCTGTTTATGATTTTTGCTCATATTAATTTTGCAAAAGATACTTCTTGGCAAAAAACTTTTTTATTGTTAATGCAGCCAAATCTTTTCATCTTTTCCTCATTTTGCTGCCATTTCTTTTATGCTTGGAAAAATTTCCTCAAATCAAGAGGAGATAAATATGCATCTATTTAAGAGCTTTCTTTTTTCATGGTTTCATTTTTTTCCATTTAACACATATAAGGGTAAGTATGACATTTTAATGAATGGATGTTTTTTATACCTTAGCCTTGAGATTTACACAGGAAAATGTTATGTCATATTTTGTGACTCTTAAAGTTGAAATAAGTGGGACTACAGGAAATAAAAATATGGTAAATGTAGGAAAATAAATGAGAATTTTTATGTGAATTCTTTTCTTAAACCATCATCCCTAATTTAATTTTATAGGTTAGCTGAACATCAAGCAAATCAAATTGTGGTCCAGGAATCTGGGTTCTAATCATGGTTCTATCATGATAGGATCATAACTAAACATATAATTTCTGTGAAAGTGATTTTGTTCATCTGTGCAAAAGATCAATTTAGATGGAATGATTTTTAAACTCACTTGCTCAAAAATTCTGTGAAATCCTGATTTTTAAACTGACAAAAACTGCTGGTTGACTTTCAATATCCCATTTTCCAACCCCCCCCCTCCTTTTTTTAGTAACAGACCTCTTGATTTTCAGTTATACATACAGCCTCCAGAATAAAAGCTCTGTTTTCATCTTGTTTCCAAGCAAAAATGAAAAGGGAAATGTTAGCTGGGACTTCTAGGGAGTGTCTTCAGAAAGAGAGAACACCTGTTTCTCTTATTCTTTTTTCTTGGAATATGGCACAACATATTAAATAATCACCAGGACTTGGTACTCAGAACTGACAAAGCTATCTTAGACCATGAGGTGGAAGCAAAGCTCTGAGGGTGATGATTCAGTAAGAGGGAAGGAAACTGGGCCCTAGAGATTTTCTAAAGCTGCTCTGCCACTTTTAGACTGCTTATTCCCAATTCTGGTTTCACATGAAAGAGAAACTGTTGTTACACTGACTTTCATCTCACTGCAGGCAAACTTAGCGTGTGTGCATGCTCAGTCGCGTCCGACTCTTTGTGACCTTATGGACTGTAGCCCACCAGGCTCCTCTGTCCATGGGATTTTCTAGGCAAGAATACTGGAGTGGGTTGCCATTTTCTTACTCCAGTGATGGAACTGGTGTCTCTTGAATCTCCTGCATTGGCAGGTGGGCTCATTACCAAGTGCACCGCCTGGGAAGCCTTGTTACATACAAATATTGCAAGAAGTATAAAAGCATATAAACATAAACACACATGCATATAACATATAGGACTTAAAATCATTGTTGCTTTATGATTTACATTTAAAGCCATGTTACTTCAAAAAATATTTTTAAATCATCTCATCTGTAACATTTGATAGACATTTGTTCAGTGAATTGGTAATTACCTTAGAGTTTACAGAAGATGAACGTTTTTTAGTTTGGCAGTCATCTGAAAGGGAAAACATATTTGCATGTTTTTTGAATTAACACATGCAATTTAACATAATGGTCTTAATTCTTTATAAAGAAAAGTAATAGTCGGAAACTATTTAAGACCCTAGCAACTACTGAACAATGCAGATATCTAGCTGTTATTTATTTGGTGATTCAAAGCAATATCTGAACCAATGAAATACAGTCCTCTGTGTCTCTGCCACTGTCCACGATGCCTGTCTGAGACAGATGGGGCACAAAATGAACGTATGCTGAATAAATGAGCCCAAAATTACAGATCAGAAGATCACCAAACATTATTACTTTTACAAAAGAGAGAACATATCATTAAAACGAACATTCTGTTTATGAACATTTATATTATCTATTTAAAATAAAATTAGTAAAGGTATATATAGGCCTTCTGTTGAGATACGTTCCATGGTCTCAGTAGTCTCACTATTTTCCAAGACACTCATCAGCTTATTCTGCCATGGTCATTCCTTCTTCGAGGGATACAAAACCACTGTTGGCGAAAGTGGTTCATTTATACTATGGGGCCTTGTTTTATGTGTGGCGAAAGAGCCAGTTCCTAAGTAGGACAACACGGGGGTCAATGAGTTGATATGACTGTCTCATATCAACAATTTAATGAATTTTTGGTGTCTACCATAAAATACTTGTCTCCTAATTTGTATGCTGACATCTTACTTTGGGCTATATAAATAACAGGAATGAGTTACTTCTTATATTATTTTATATATTGTATGCTTTTTATATTCTTCTAAAACAACCTTAATGTAAAGGGTGTTGTACTAAAGACAGTGTATAATAAGAATTAGTAAGAGAGAAAGAAAGAGGAGAATGTCAGAAAAATGTAACTGATACTATTATCTTAAACTTTTATTACCTTCATCTTCAAGAGGGTTAAAAGACCTTTCATTTTGCAAAAGAACCTGTTTCAGTTCTTCTAATTCAGCATGCTCTTTGGCATACATCCTCTTCAGATTTTCTACATGCTGAATCATCACTTCAACTGCTTTACTAACCCGGCTTTCCTAGCAGGAAAAAAAAAAGGAACAAATTTACATCGAAAATATTATCCTTAATACCCAGTTAAAAGATACATGTTCTTGTCTTCATCCCAGACATAAATCCCACTAAAGTGATGATAAAAGTTTTTTTGTTGTTGTGTTTTAAAGGCATGAATATAAAAGGGTAAGGGCTTCCCAGGTGTTGCTAGTGGTAAAGAACCTGCCTGCCAGTGCAGGAGACATAAAGAGACCCTGGGTCAGGAAGGTGCCCTGGAGGAGGGCACAACAACCCACTCCAGTATTCTTGCCTGGAGAATCCCTTGGACAGAGGAACCTGGTGGGCCACAGTCCATAGGGTCCCAAAGAATTGGACATGACTGAGCAACTTAGCAGGTAGGCATACAAGGGTAATCAGAATGGAAGAGGATAGAACAGCAACCAAATTCTGAACACTTGCCAAGTAGACAGACTAGAGGTAAAAGACAAAGACCTGAAAAGCCAAACCCTAAAAAATAAAGAAAAGTCTGGAAGAAACCTGGGTTGAATCACAGAAATCCACAAATGCCCAAGAATTAGTGGTATGTCTGGAATTAAGCTTGGAGGTAAAACACACGAAGAGTTGAAAATCTGTATAAAAAGCAATTAGATCCACAGATCCCCTCCATCACTCAGGTCAGCTGAGCCCCTCTACCATTTTGGGGAAAGATTAAAATGGTGGATATCTGGAGAGATTTGAACAGAGGGTCTGTGGATTGAGCAGTAACAGTTGATGGTGAATGGATCCTACAGAAAAAAATAGATTGAAGCAAAAGTCTGTTATTGGTCAGTCCCTAAATCATGTCTGACTCTTTGTGACTCCATGGACTGCAGCACGCCAGGTTCCTCTGTCCTCTACTATCTCCCAGCGTTTGTTCAAATTCATGTCCACTGAGTTGGTGATGCTATCTAATCATCTCATCCTCTATCACCTCCTTCTCCTCCTGCCCTCAATCTTTGCCATCATCCAGGTCTTTTCCAATGAGTTAGCTTTGCATCAGGTGGCCAAAGTATTGGAGCTTCAGCATCAATCTTTCCAATGAATATTCAGGGTTGATTTCCTTTAGGATTGACTGGTTTGATCTCCTTGCTGTCCAAGGGACTCTCAAGAGTCTTCTTCAGCACCACAGTTTGAAAGCATCAATTCTCTAGCACTCAGCCTTATTTATGGTCCAACTCTCACATCCACACGTGACTACTGGAAAAACCACAGCTTTGACTATACGGACCTTGGTCACCAAAGGGATGTCTGCTTTTTTATATACTATCTGAGTTTGTCATAGCTTTCCTTCCAATGAGCAAGTGTCTTAATTTCATGGCTACAGTCACTGTCAGTAGTGATTTTGAAGCCCAGGAAAATAAATTCTATCTCTGCTTCCACTTTTTCCCCATCTATTTGCTATGAAGTGATGGGACCAGATGCCATAATTTTAGTTTTTTGGGGGTTGAGTTTCAAGTAAGCCTTTTCACTCTCCTCTTTCACCCTCATCAAGAAGCTCTTTAGTTCCTCTTCACTTTCTGCCATTAGAGTGGTATCATCTGCATATCTGAGGTTGTTGATATTTCTCCTGGCAATCTTGATTCCAGCTTGTGACTCATCCAGCCCAGCAATTTCACTTGATGTACTCTGCATATAAGTTAAATAAGCATGGTGACAATAGCCTTGTCATACACCTTTCCTAATTTTGAACAAGTCAGTTGCTCCATGCCCAGTTCTAACTGCCACTTCTTGACCTACATACAGGTTTCTCAGGAGACAGATAAGGTGATCTGGTACTCTCATGTCTTTAAGAATTTTCCACAATTTTTTGTGATCCACACAGTCAAAGGCTTTAGCATAGTCAGTGAAGCAGAAGTAGATGCCTTTATCGAATTCCCTTACTTTCTGCATGATCCAACGAATGTCAGCAATTTGATCTCTGGTTCCTCTGCCTTTTCTAACCCAGCTTGTACAAATGGAAGTTCTCCTTCACATACTGCTGAAACCGAATTTGAAGGATTTTGAGCATAATCTTATTAGCATGTGAAAGGAGCACAATTGTACAATAGTTTGAACATTCTTTGGCATTGCCCTTCTTTGGGATTGGAACGAAAACTGACCTTTTCCACTCCTGTGGCTGTTGCTGATACATGTTGAATATTAAGATACAAAGCCTTATTCTTCTTCTAACTACCAAACACTGGTAGCCAGGATTATACTCTCAAGATAGGCAGTTGGAATTTTCTTTGAGGAATCTTAACACTGCAGGATGAAAGTCTTAAAACTATTGGTATAAGAGGATGCTGGTGAAACCTCCCGGCCTGTGTGAAACTCAGAACCAGGAAAAAGCTTCCCCACCTCACACATCCCGAGTTCCCAATCAATTAATGGGACTAGTTAATGGGTCATCACTAGTCAGAGGCAAGCCTCTAACCTGAGAAAAGAATAAAAATACAGGGGGAAAAAACAAGCTTAAAGAAATAAACTACAGAAAAATGAAAACTTAAGGAAGCTATCAATATCTTCAGAGAAAAATAAACATTACATTTGTGAAATAGGAACAAGGTATAAAAAAGTTAGGATCTGAGAATTTTAAAAGTCTGGAAGTTAGAAATATAATAAAAATACATAAGAGAAGAGTCTCAAGATAAAGTTGAGGAAACTTCTCTGAAACTAGAGCAAAAAGACTAAAAGGTAGAAAAGAGAAGAGAAAGGACAGTTCAGGAGATCCAACAGCCAAAAAAACAGGAATGCAAGTATAGAAAATGTAGAAAAAGTCCACAAGGCGTAGAAAAGGAAATAGTTCAAGACAATTTCTGAACTCAAGGAATAACTTGTCAATTTATGTCCACTCAGGACCTAAAATAGTGGCTGAAAATAAACCCATGCCAGGGAAGGACAGTAGGGGTAACAGAATATTCTAAAAGCTTCTAGAAAGTAAAAATATGTTATAAACAAAAGCTCAAGAGTCAGAATGGCATCAAAATTTGATACCAACACCAGAAGCTAAGAAGAAAATGAGGCAGTGCGAGAAAAATTCTAAAGGAAATGATTTCTAACCTAAAATCCTTTACCCAGCTAATGTAAAGATGCATAAGAATAAAGACTTGGATTTTCAGTTATATAACATCTCAAAAAGTTTACCTCCCAGGCATTCTTTTTCTTGAAAAGTTACTGGGTGAGATGTTCCATCAAAATAAAGAAAAATAAATAAACCAGCAAAGAAGGAGGCGTGGGATTCAGGAAATGGAGTTTAACTCAAGAGAGAAGTGAAAGAAGTCTTCATTTAAGAATTTGCTTCCCACATGCATAGTGGTAAAAATCTGCCTCCAACGCAGGAGATGCAAGAGATGCAGGTTTTATCCCTGGGATCAGGAAGATTCCCTGGAGGAGGAAACAGCAACCCACTCCAATATTCTCGCCAGGAAAAATTCCATGGACAGAGGAGCGTGGTGGGCTACAGTCCATAGGGTCGCAAAGAGTCAGACACAACTGAGCACACACACACACACACACACACACAACTGTCAGTTGAGACTGACAGGTCAAAAGTCCCTGGAAGCAACAACTCAAAGAAAAAATTGACAGAATATCTGATTAATGTGTATCTATTGTGAAATCTAGACTCTATGGAGAGGTTAAGAATAAATTAGAGATAAGTAAATGAAAAAGTTGGCTTAAAACTCAACATTCAGAAAACGAAGATCATGGCATCCGGTCCCATCACTTCATGGGAAATAGATGGGGAAACAGTGGAAACAGTGTCAGACTTTATTTTTTTGGGTGTTACAAAATCACTGCAGATGGTGATTGCAGCCATGAAATTAAAAGACGCTTACTCCTTGGAAAGAAAGTTATGACCAACCTAGATAGCATATTGAACAGCAGA
>NW_011494942.1:10097853-10104381 GCF_000754665.1 Bison bison bison | reverse complement strand
AGGAGATCAGCCCTGAGATTTCTTTGGAAGGAATGATGCTGAAGCTGAAACTCCAGTACTTTGGCCACCTGATGCGAAGAGTTGACTCACTGGAAAAGACTCTGATGCTGGGAGGGATTGGGGGCAGGAGGAGAAGGGGACGACAGAGGATGAGATGGCTGGATGGCATCACTGACTCGATGGACGTGAGTCTGAGTGAACTCCGGGAGTTGGTGATGGACAGGGAGGCCTGGCGTGCTGCGATTCATAAGATCGCAAAGAATCGGACACGACTGAGCGACTGAACTGAACTGAACTGAAATAGAAAACTAAGCATAACAATCACGGTAAAGTAAAATTATTAACTCCAAAAAGAACATAAACATTGTGCAAAGAAGGAAAAGTCATCTTTTTCCTTTAGAATATACATTTAGAATATATTTTCCATAGAATATACATCTATGTATATTCATAGCATATACAAGTAAAAGACTACTTGTATATGCTATGAATAGAACTTACATGGGCATAATAATATTTACAGATAATATAGATCTAATATTATTCATCTACTTTTTTAAAATTAAAATTGTTTATATTATGATAATTTCCACAGACACAAAAAGTACACAATGGATCCACATATATCCATCAATCAGTTTCAAGACCCGTCAACATTTTGGCGTGTAAGTTTCATCTCAAAGTTTGAATGCTATTTTTTAAAGTACAGGTGACAGATATCATATTATTTAACTCTTAAACATTTTAATAAATATCTGAAAAGTGGGAGTGTATGTCCTTAAATAATAATACCATGATCACTTCTAACAACATAAACAGAAACACCTTAATATCATCTAATTCATATTCAAATGTCCCTAACTGTCTCAAAAACATCTATTTACAGTTTTATTTGAACTGGAACCTGACAAAATATATATTTGTTGTACTTTTTCTTTTTTTATACTAGTGTATAATTCACAATATAAAATTCAATATTTTTAAGTGAACAATTTAGTGACATTTAGTACATTCACAGTGTTATACAAACATCACTACTATCTAGTCCCCAAACATTTTCATCATCTCAAAATAAAACCCCATACTTATGAAGCAGTTACTTCCTACTCACCTCCTTCCCCTAGAAGCTAGCAAACACCAATCTTCTACCTTTCCCTAAAGATTTATCCACTCTAGATACTATATATAAACACAATCACATAACATGTGACCTTTATGTCTAGCATCTATAGCATAAAATTTTTTAGATTCAGCTACATTGTAGCATGTATCAACACTTCATTCCTTTTAGTGGCTAAATATTATATTAATAATGCGACAATAATACTGCAGAAACCAACACAACACTGTAAAGCAATTTTCCTCCAATAAAAAAATAATATTGTAATTTCTCCACATCCGTCAACACTAATTATTTTCCTTCTTCCTTCCTTTCTTTTTCCTTGCAACCCACTCCAGTACTCTTGCCTGGCAAATCCCATGGACGGAGGAGCCTGGTAGGCTGCAGTCCATGGGGTTGCTAGGACTCAGACACGATTGAGTGACTTCACTTTCACTTTTCACTTTCATGCGTTGGAGGAGGAAATGGCAACCCACTCCAGTGTTCTGAAGCCTGGTAGGCTGACAGAGTACAGAGTCGGAAATGACTGAAGCGATTTAGCAGCAGCAGCAGTAGTGGGTGTGAAGTGGTGTATCATTATGGCTTTGATTTTCAATTTGCTAACAATTAAGCATCTTCTCATGTGCTTATTGGCCATTTGTATAATTTCTTTAGGGAAATATCTATTCAAGTCTTATCTGCATTTTTAACTGGATTGCTTATCTTTTTGTTGTTAAGTTGCAAGCATTCTTGACATATTCTGGATGTATGTGCATGTATGCTCAGTCTCAGTCATGAACAACTCTTTGAGTCCCCATGGACTGTAGTCTACCAGGCTCTTCTGTTCATGGAATTTTCCAGGCCAGAATACCGGAGTAGATAGCCTTTCCCTTCTCCAGGGTATCTTCCCAACCCGGGGATTGGGTTGGGAACCCAATCCCGCATTGCAGGCGGATTCTTTACCAGCTGAGCCAAAGTGAAGCCCAAGAATACCGGAGTGGGTAGCTTATCCCTTCTCCAGAAGATCCTCCCGACCCAGGAATTGAACCAGGGTCTTCTGCTTTGCAGGCAGATTCTTTACCAACTGAGCTATCAGGGAAGCCCATATTCTGGAAACTAGACCCGTATTAGATATATGATCTTCAAATATTTTCTTCCCTTCCATCAGCAGTTTCTTTTTGGACATGTTAAGTTTAAGTTGTCTATCAAACTTCAAAGTGCTATGTCAACAGTAGCAGATTCTAGTCTAAAACTCATGGCAGATGTTTAAGATAAGTGTGTGAATTAGGGAATCATCAGTTGGTTAGATGGGATAGTACCAGGATTGAGTGATGATGAAGATCAGATGTGCAAAGGTAAAGCTGTGGGGTCCATTAAGATTAATAAGGCTGGGAGAAAGGATGGGACCCATAAAGGAGTCTGGAAAGGTCCATGATGATTCATGATGTAGAGGGAAAAAACAGGGGATTGTGGTACCTGGAAGCCAAATGTCAAGAGTGTTTCCAGGAGGAGGAAGAGCTTAGCTTAACCTTAGGAGGTTAAGAAAAAAGAGTAGGTTAAGGCCGACTAGAGTAAATTTCAGAGATGACAGGAGGAGAGAAATTGGAAACAGTGAGTTCAGTTCTTTTGAGGAAATTTGCTAAAAATGGGAACAGAGAAACAGGGTGGTAACAAAGGAGAAAGAGTGAAAGATTTTTTTGTGTTTGCTTTGTGTTATTTTTCCTGTCTTAAAAACAAAGTATCTAAGTATTTGTGTGCTGATGAGAATGATTTGATAGAGTGGGGAAAAACTGGAAAGACTGTAGGGAGAATTGTGGCCCAGATTCTGAGCAAACTGAAAGGAATGGGCTCTTGCATAGAGGTGGGATGGTTAGCCTTGGATAGGAGAAAACTCATCTTTGGTACTAGGAAGGAAGGCAATGTTGAGTGTTTAGATGCTTGTAGGTTCAAAGCTTTTGGTAGATTCCTTCTGACTGCCTCAAATTTCCTATTGAATTAGGAAGCTGATTTGACAGAGAAGGTAGGAGAGGACAGGATGGGGATTTCAGGGGAAAGGGAAAGTATGAAATTGATATATAGAAGAGAAGCAGGGTGAATGATAGGAAGCCCCAAGGACCACTTAAGATTTGTGATGAATTTCAAGAGAACTCAGTCAGCATAAGGGTGTGAGGTTTTCCAGCTATACAGGCATGAGCAGGTAAAGAAGTGTATTAAACAAGATTGTAGATTTTCTAAATGAATAAAACGAGAGAGATAAAAGTGTTGAGAGTTCATGGAAGACAGTGAATATAGTGTTTGACCATGGAATTTAAGCTTGGTCAGGAAAGAAGAGAGATCAACAATAAAGTGAAAGACACTTTAGGTGTGAGGAAGGAGAGACTGATAAAAGAACTAAATATTCATCTTCATAGTAGGAAACAAATATCTAAAACTGTAAATAAATCACAAAGTGATTGTATAGACATATTATTTAGAGATATGAATATAACACATCTGTTTAGGTATAGATTCAAAAACTTAAAATCTTCCCCAGAATTTCCCACAAAGAAATTTTGAAAAAAAAAATCTACTTCTGTCTGAATAAGTATGAGAAGATCCATAAACAAGGATCTTTATTACTGCATTGTGTAAAAGCACAAAATACCAAAAATATTCTGAAATGATCAAATAGAGTACTTTCCTAGAAATACAATCCATAATGTTACAGATAATAAATCCTTTCAGTAATTTCATTGTAACTAGACAAATGGAGACAAATTACCTGATTAATGGCTCCCAACATCTCAGCTCTACTGGCCACTCGTGTTGTGCACTGGCTGAGGAACGTTATACTCTTCTCCAGCTTCTTAATGATTTCCTGGGCCTGGCTGTCGTCTTCACAAAGAGATGTTAAAGACTGCACAGAAAGTAAAGTATTAGACAGTATCAAACCCAAGTATTCAGCAAGTGATTCTAATGCTGACTATGTTGTAAATGCAGATGACTCTATTATCTCTGTGGAAGGTGAAAAGCAGCAGTAAAGACAAATAATGAATGCTACTGAAATATTATGATCTTTGTTGGCTATCAAGTAGACCTGTGGAGGTGTTCATAAAATCTGTTATACAATTTTGATCTCTTCCACTTTAATTTCCCAAATCTGCCACTCCTTCATGTGTGTTTGTATCTTTCTTCTACAATTAATGGGATGGGATATAATTAATTGGCAGTGGTAAAGAAATTATTCCTATAAATGAATGCACTATATGAAGAACATAGTTTGAACTTTTAAGAAAAGTAGGAAAAATACTCAAATTATATTTGACTCTGACCACTATATTTGCTCTTCCATTGATAACAAGGTGAGCCTAGGCTGGTTAGGTAAGTAGGCCTTTATTGCCTTATGAATATTTATCTCAAACCTGTGCCATTGATCTAAGATGATGGCTTTCCTAAGGCTTTCCTGATGGAAAGCCATTTGTCTCACTGTCTATACTAGTCAAATCAATTAACAAATCAATATAATCTCTATCAAAATTCCAGTGAATTTTTTTTTTTTTGCAGAAACAGAAAAATTCATCCTGAAATTCATATGGCATCTCAAAGGACTCTGAAGAGCAAAACAATTTTGAAAACAAAAGTAAAAAGCTAAAGGTACCCCACGTCCTGGTTTCAAAGCACATTACAAAGCTACAGTAACCGAAACAGTATGGTATTGGCATAAAGACAGACCAATAGAACAGAATAGCAGGCCCAGAAATAAACCTGCTGCTGCTGCTGCTGCGGCTAAGTCGCTTCAGTCGTGTCCGACTCTGTGTGACCCCATAGACGGCAGCCCACCAGGCTCCCCCGTCCCTGGGATTCTCCAGGCAAGAACATTGGAGTGGGTTGCCATTTCCTTCTCCAATGCATGAAAGTGAAAGTGAAGTCGCTCAGTTGTGGCTGACTCTTAGCGACCCCATGAACTGCAGCCCACCAGGCTCCTCTGTCTTTGGGATTTTCCAGGCAAGAGTACGTGGTCAAATGGTCATATGGTCAAATGATCTTTGACAAGGGTGCCAAGACTACAAAATGGAGAAAGAACAGTCTCTTTAATAAATAATGCTGGAAAACTGCAAAACGGTAAAGTTGGACTCTTATTTTACACTATATACAAAAATCAATCCAAAATGGATTGAAGACCCCAAACTATATAACGCCAGAAGATAACTCTAGAAGAAAACCATAGCAGAAAAGCTTCCTGACAATGGAGTTGGCAATGATTTCTTGAATATGATACCAAAAGCATAGACAACAAAAGCAAAAGTAGACAAAGAGCACTACATCAAACTTACAAACTTTTGTGCATCAAAGGACATAATCAACAGAATGAAGAGGCAACCCACGAAATGGGAGAAAATATTTGCAAATCATATCTATTACTTTAATTTTGGCAAAGGACTTGAATAGACATGCTTCAAAGATGATACACAAATGGCCAGTAAGCATATGAAAGATGCTTCAAATACTAATCATCAGAAATGCAAGTCAAAACCACAGTGAGATATCACCTTGCACCTATTAGAATAGCTACTATCAGAAATCAGAAAATAACATGTTGGCCAAGATATAGAGAAACTGGAACCTTAGTACATTGTTAGTAGGACTGTAAAATGATGTAACCGCTGTGTAAAACAGTATGGTGACTCCTCAAAAACTTAAGAAATAGAACTCTATATGATCCAGCAATCCAATATCTGGGCATATTTCTAAAGGAATTGAAAGCAGGGTCTTGAAGAGATATTTGCACACCAATATTCATAGCAAAAATGTTCAATGTTCACAACAGTCAAGAGGTGGAAGCAACTCAAATGTCCATCAATAAACAAATAGATAAACAAAATGTGGTCTAGGCATACAATGGAATATTTTATTCAGCTTTAAAGGAAGGAAATCCTGCCACATGCTACAACGTGGATGAACTCTGAGGACATTATGTTAAGAAAAATAGGCCAGTTACAAAAAGACAAATACTGTATGATTCCACTTACATAAGCTATCTAAAGTAGTCAGATTCACAGATACAGAAAATAGAATGGTGATTACCAGGGGCTGAGAGAGGGGGAAAGGGAGAGTCGTTCAATGGACATAGAGTTTCAGTAAGTAAGATGAGACCGTTCTGAAGCTCTGTTTCATAAAATGTGAATATACTCAACACTACTAATGTACACTTAAAATTGTTATTATGGTAAATTTTACATCATGTGTTTTTCAAACCACAATAAAAACAGAACATGTTTTATTTTTCTTTTTTGAAAACTAACCATTTTAATTTTCCAACCCATCTGTTATTTATGGTGACTTCACAAAATAGAAGAATAGTAGCTATTACATTTCTGTGTACCTTCCAGAAGGGTCTGCCCATTATCTAACAAGACTGAAATCAGTCACCATCCTTTTTTCTCAGTTAA
>NW_011494942.1:10096499-10097753 GCF_000754665.1 Bison bison bison | reverse complement strand
TTATTTATGGTGACTTCACAAAATAGAAGAATAGTAGCTATTACATTTCTGTGTACCTTCCAGAAGGGTCTGCCCATTATACTAACAAGACTTTTTTCTCAGTTAATTCAATTTTTTTTCTCAGTTAAATCAATGGAAATGGTCTTTGGATTATCTTCTTTGAAGCTTAAAATTGTTTTCTGCTTATTCTTCTACCTGAAATCTATTTGAAGCTCTAGAGAGATGGCAGAAGATTCACATAACTGCTTTAAAGCACATTTGTTTGTTTTACTGCTTACACCCTTCTATTGGTGAACTTTTTATCTTAGCTTGATTGGGACTTCTTACCTCCTATTTAATTCACATTTGAATCAGACAGGGTTTGGTACCTGGTGATAGTTTTAGTTATACAAATAAACTCATGAAACTTTGAAAACTTTATTAATAATATAACAAACCTATAGTTCCAAAATGTTAGGGTCATTACCTCTAACAGTTTTAAACAGTTAGCGATTTCTTTCTTCAAATTTTCTTCGGCCAAGTCACGGGATCTTTCTTCAAGCTTCACTCTTTTCTCCAAGGTGAACCAGTCGCATTTAAATCCCAAAGATAATCTGAGAAATTCGGCCTATTGTCAAAATAATGTGACAGTGAGGGAAGAACGTTGGATGTAGTCAAATATGTCAGCTTAATACCAAATTACACTGAAGCATATCTTTCTTCTCCCAGTGACATAATGCTGGCATGCATGAGCTTTACCTGTACTTTGTCATGGCCAAGCCAAAAGACAACACAGGTAGGACAGCTTATGAAAAAGCATACAGGGACTGTAGGCAAGTGATTCTGAAACACTTTTTTTATTAAAGAAAAAATATTTGCTTGAAACTTACCTCTACCTCCTTCTCATTAGCAGAAGTGCTAGAGAATAAGAGAAAGAACTTATTCAAACACAGTTCAACAGAAATGCAAAAAATGTGAGCATGCTGTAAAAGGAAGAACTTACTTGTCACTTTGTCTAAAGTTAACCGACTTCACAGGAAGAGAGGAAACAGCAGCACCTATTAAAGACAGTAGAACAGTATTTGGTTAAAAAGGATTAACAGCTAAGGGCACATTCAACCAAACGTTGTTATCAAACAAAGGCATTTCATTGCCATATGTCTGAGAAGCTTGCCAGCTAAAAATGCATGCATGCATGCTCAGTCGCTCAGTCATGTCCGACTCTTTGTGATCCCATGGACTGCAGCCCACCAGGCTTCTCTGTCCATGGGCTGT
>NW_011494942.1:10089417-10096399 GCF_000754665.1 Bison bison bison | reverse complement strand
CTATTCTCCAGACAAGAACACTGGAGTGGGTTGACATGCCCTCCCCCAGGGGATCTTGCCAACCCAGGGATTGATTCTTTGTCTCCTGCATTGGCAGGAAGATCCTTTACCACTGACCCACCTGGGATGTCCCTCAGCTAATAATACATCTGCTTAAATATTAATATAAGATAATGTTGTGCTACGTTATGCTTTGGGGATTATGATGATGTTAAAATTGTTGGCTCACATTTCAGCATATGAATAGTGTTTGAAACCTGAAGATGTCTCAGAATCATGGGACAGCCCAGTTTGTTCTTCCTGTATTTGAATGTTTACTTAATTTAATTCCATGGTTAAATGCATACCTTCCTCTGGTACCCTGGTCCTCCTACAGATCAAGGGTTTAAAAACAGCAACAACATGAAGAGTAATGATTCTAGTAGTAATAATATTAATAATATAATAATAATAATAACAGTAACAGTAACAGCAAGAATAAACATGATTGTTGTTGTTGTTGTTGTTCACTGGCTAAGTCATGTCTGACTTGTTGCAACCCCATGGACTGCAGCACTCCAGGCTTCCCTATTCTTCACTCTCTCCTTGAGTTTGCTCAAACTCATGTCCACTGAGTCAATGATGTTATCTAACCATCTCATCCTCTATCATCCCTTTCTCCTCTTTCCTTCAATCTTTCCCAGCATCAGGTCTTTTCCAATGAGTCAGTTGTTCGCATTAGGTGGCCAGTATAAATATGATATCCCAATCATTTCCCACAGGTTTATTATAGGCCAGTCCCAGAACAAGACTCTTAACACGTATTAATGATACTCTTCACTATTTTGCAAAGAACACAATATTAGTTATTAAGAGAGTTAGATTTAGAGTTGAAAAAACCTAGTTTAAATCCTAGCTTTTGTGGACAAAGAATGTCACCTGTCCTTTCAGTAAACAAAAGATGTTGTTGTCATCAAGCCATCAGGGATTTAAGATGGAGAAAAGCAGGACATAGGCCCTAGACAGTTAAGGTGAATATCAAAGGAATGATTGTAATAAGTTCAGACTCTTGTATCTTCCCATGCACAGAAAAGTGCTAAATTCATTAACTTGAGATGTCTGGGTTTTTTACAATTAGCAGTAATCTTTCGATGTTGGATGGCCTGGTGGTTTTTTGTTTTTTTGGCACAACTTCATCAAACCATCCACAAAATAAGGATGATTTTTCTATTTTTCTATAGTAGTTTTTATGAGAACTTTCATCAGGCACTTTTCTAAGTGCTTTTTATATCATTTACTCAGTCCTCACATCCAGCCTTCTGTGGTAGGTTCCCTTCTTACCTACAGTTTATAGGCTATGAAACTGAATCACAGCTTACCTATTTCAAACAGGCATTGGGGAGAACTAAATGGAACTATGCACATAAAGAATTTTGCCTAGTACTTAGCACAGTCTATTCATAAAGGGCACATTGATTTTTGAAAGTGAAAGTGAAAGTCGCTCAGTCATGTGCGACTCTTTGTGACCCCATGGACTATACTTGTCCATGGAATTCTCCAGGCCAGAATACTGGAGTGGGTAGTTATTCCCTTTTCCAGGGTAACTTCTCAACCCAGGGACTGAACCCAGCTCTGCCGCATTGCAGGCAGATTCTTTACCAGCTGAGCCACCAGGGAAGCCCAAGAATACTGGAGTGGGTAGCCTATCTCTTCTAAAGAGGATCTTCCTGACCCAGGAATCAAACAGGGGTCTCCTGCATTGCAGGCAGGTTCTTTACCAGCTGAGCTACCAGGGAAATGGCAAACCACCCCAGTATTCTTGCCTGGAGAATCCCATGGACAGAGGAGCCTGGTGGGCTACAGTCCATGGGGTCGCAAGAGTCGGACACAACTTACCAACTAAACCACTAACACATTGTTTTTTACTCATCATTTCCACTTTGCAAATGAGGAAATTAAGACTCAGGTTAAACAACTTTCTGAAGTCACAGCAAGTAAGAGTGACTGAGCATAGTGTTTGATTTCCAAAGGCAGAACTCTGTCCACTATTCCATCCTAATAGGAAGACGGGGAGAGAAGCAAATTAACACTCATTCTTTAAATACTGGCTTATTTGCTTTTAGATGGGACAGTAAAAAACGATCTTAGATTAGAGCTGCTGAGAGTTCACTACTAACAGTGGCATTTTTTTTAAACATTATTTATTTGGCTACTGGGGTATTAGTGGTGGCACACAGGATCTTCGGCCTTCCTTAAGGCATGCAGTATGTTTAGTTGAGGCATGTAAACTCTTAGCTGTGCCATGTGGGATCTAGTTCCCTGACCAGGAATTGAACCCAGGCCCCCTGCACTGGGAGTGTGGAGTTTTGGCCACTGATCATCAGGGAAGTCCCAACACTGGCACAGCTTTTAGTTCACAATAGGGCACTAGTTATTACCAGACCTTTAGGCTTAACAGGCAATGCAATGTAAATATGGCATTCTGAAAATGATACAAATTGAATCAAAGTTAGTTCTATTTGGCTGGTCTTATCTACAGATGCAGAGTTATAGGGGGCTTCCTAGGTGGCTCAGATGGTAAAGAATCTGCCTGCAATGCAGGAGACTCAGGTTCAGTCCCTGGGTCAGGAAGATCCCCTGGAGAAGAAAATGGCAACCCACTCCAGTATTCTTGTCTGAAGAATCCCATGGACAGAGGAGCCTCGTAGGCTCAAGTCCATGGGGTCACAAAGAGTTGGCTTGCCGTATCTTTACTGTGAAAGATCTCTCCCTTAAAACCTACCAGCAGGGAATAAAAGTTAATGTGGGGAGTTGGAAGAGAACATTCCTTACCTCCTGCAGCACATTCTCTCCTGTGCTCATCTATTGTTTCTGGATCCTTTTTGGCTTCCTAAAAACATAAGGAGATTTTATTGCTGTACATAGAGTGGAAATCCTTCATATGCAATCATTTCTTGACTTCCTGTCCTCTCCTGCCCTACCCTGTTCAAAAACAAAGTATGCCATGAACTGTGTTAGGGATTAAGAAAAGAGGACTGGCTCCAGGGGGGTTTCCAGTCTAGTTGAGGCATAAAAAAAAAACAGAAATACCTGAAAAGCTGCAAATGTGATACCAATTACCACAAAGAAGACTAGGATTAAGTGCCTGCCAAATGAGATACAAATATATGCTTTGCAAAGGGAGGAGAGAGACATATGGCTTGAGAAGCATGGAATGTCTCTGCAGGCAAAGAACAAGTTGGAGCTTGAGGGAGAGGCAGGACTGAAAGAATGAAAAGGGGGCGGTAATCTAGGACTTTCACACTCAGCATTCCAAATGGGTTGTTGGGGAAATTTTGACAAAATAACTGCTAAAATGAGACTCAGATGTAGGGAATGGACATGTGGATACAGGGGTAGAAGGCGAGAGTGGGACGACTTGGGAGATTAGGACTGACATATATACAGTACCATGTGTAAACTAGCCAGTGGAAGGAATCTGCTGTATAACACAGGGAGCTTAACCCAGTGCTCTGTGATGACCTAGGAGGTGGGATGGGGAAGGAGTGGGAGAGGGGTCTACGAGGCAAGGGATCTATGTATGTATACAGCTGATTCACTTCATTGTACAGCAGAAACTAACAGAACATTGTAAAGCAATTATACTTCAAAAAAAAATACTGTGCTGTTTGGCTTTTACTGCATCTGAATATACTCTAAGGTCACTGACCAACTGTCCCACAAAGGCATCTATACAACAAGAATCACCACAATAGCAGTTGTACTCCACTGCCTGGGGAAATCTAAAGGAGAAGCTATAGGTTACAATTATTTTCGGATAATTATTATTCAACATTCTCAAAATTTTTCCATATTTCCTTATTTTGGCCAAGACAGATTTCCTTCGTAGGGCCCTGGATACCACATCACATCATTTTTGGACAACTGAAACTAAGATTTTGATAAAATATAACAAATGCAATAATGCAAGTAAAACACTAGATCATTTGTATCAATTAATTTTTTTTAATCCTCTCTTAATCCTATGATGTCTTCCAGTGATGTCATTTTCCTCTTCTTCTGTGCTTCCTGGCTATGCTTCTTCTGGGAAGAGTTGGCAGCTGTTGGACACTGTTGAAGAGTTGTTCCAGTTCTTCATCTCCCATTGTGATCTGTGAACTACTCTGCCCCTGCACCCAACACTCCTAGGAACGTGCCCTCCCCAGTTATCAGTGACCTCCCTACTGCCAACCCCAATGAATACTTTTCAGTCGGTATCTTACTTAAGCTCACTGTAGCATCTAAAATGATCTAGAATCCCCTTCTTGAAGGTTTTTCAGCCCTTGGCTTCCCTTTCCTTATGTCCACCAATCACTACAATAGCTCCTTCTCCGTCTCCTTTGCCACTGGCCTCCTCTTATTTGACACTGGAATCAAGAGTCCATTATCCTCTGTTCTCTCTCTCTGCCTGCCCTCCTTTCTTGGGAAATCTCATCCACATGCTTGGTTTTTTGCTGATAACTCACAAATATATCTCTGTCCCCAAAGTCCCATTGATGAGTTTACGAATATGGGTATATAGCTTATCTATAAAATCTCCTTACAGGCTGTTGATGATATCACATATCAACCTGAAACTTATCTCAAATTAATTAAATTTACCCCACAAATTCTTCTTACTCTTTCCCTCTCTCATGTTGTTCTACTCATTCTATAGGTTAAGCTGTAAACCTGAGTATGTACCTTTTCCCAGGCCCCTAATTATCAGTC
The DNA here is from genome assembly GCF_000754665.1 of Bison bison bison. Taxonomy (NCBI): domain Eukaryota; kingdom Metazoa; phylum Chordata; class Mammalia; order Artiodactyla; family Bovidae; genus Bison; species Bison bison. The sequence continues at coordinate 10,091,671 of NW_011494942.1, read as the reverse complement.
ACTATGTACTGTGAATGTTATTCCATAAATATCTCTCAAATAAGTCTCATTTTTTTCATTATCACTAAATTCATACTATCTTCATATCTTGCCCGAATTATTCCAATAGCATTCTAACCAGTCCCCTACTTCCATTACTACATTTTCTAATCCATTATTTAAGTTTTTTCTTTTTCTTTTTGAAATGAGAAAAAAAAATGTTTTCTTGAAAGACTACTGTGAAAGACTGCTGCTGCTGCTGCTGCTAAGTTGCTTCAGTCACATCTGACTGTGCGACTCCATAGACAGCAGCCTACCAGGCTCCCCTGTCCCTGGGATTCTCCAGGCAAGAACACTGGAGTGGGTTGCCATTTCCTTCTCCAATGTATGAAAGTGAAAAGTGACAGTGAAGTCGCTCAGTCGTGTCCGACTCTTAGCGACCCCATGGACTGTGGCCTACCAGGCTGCTCCGGCCATGGGATTTTCCAGGCAAGAGTACTGGAGTGGAGTGCCATTGCCTTCTCCGACTATGAAGGACTAGAGGATTTGAATTTTCCTCTGTCCATTTTTTAATAAGAGGCATCTATTTTGGGCATGTCTGCTAGCTAACACTACACTTTAGGTATAATTTATATTACAAAGAATTATTCCAAACCACATATCCAATTACTCTACTCCCTTTAGCATAAAATTTTTATCTCATTACTTCAAATGTATACATGTCACAACCTTCTCTCAACCTGGGTTATTAATAGTTACATGAGTCTCTGTTTCTTATAATCAAATAGGCCGAACTAAAACAATGTTAGTTTAACTGCAGTCTAATTACTGAGTAATTGTATGTTTCTTCCCTTAATTACAGAATATCTTTAAGATAGGTATCACTTTTATTTAGCCTTATTTATTAATGCATTCATTTATGTAAGAGGACTTTAGAGATAGATATTTAGCTTGTTTCCAGTAGACCTTTAATGGATAAATGAGTGAACAAATGCAAGAATGAATGAAAGAAAAACCAGTGTGGAGTCAGGAGGTCCTACCTCTGACTCTACTGTGTGACCCTGGATGCTCTGGCCTCAACTTCTTCATCTATAAAATATTGCTATAACTAAATTCTATGAACCTCATAATATTTTGAAAGGATAAATTGAAATAATGCTTTTAAGAGTATTTTGCAAACTCAAAGGGCCAGTTCTACCATTGTAATGTATCATTACTTTTATTGTTAACACGTATATATTACCTGAATCAACATGCTTTTTTCTCCACTCACAGAGCCTTGCAGTTCAATGTTTTCAGGAGCTGGACTTCCGCCTGTAAGAAGGAGGAAACACACCAAACACTGTGGGGCTAGGAGGGTTACAAGGAAAAGAGGAAGAAATACTGAGGGTGGCAATGTGGGCAGACACCTACGTGGCAAAGGGTTTAATATGTGTTCCCAAAGAAGCCAGCCATGCAAAATTTCTTAACAAATGAATATTTGTATAAATCATTATCAAGTACATTACAGTTCACATAGATACAGGGAAATTACAAAAAGGAATGGCATAAATTAAAAGTGTGAATACAAATGCTTGTGCCATACAAATACTTGTATGGCCTTCAAATAATAGGGTTTTTAAACTACTTTTTAAGGCTGATGCTGCTTTTTTAATCAAACACACTACTAGTATAATTATAGAAACAGAATGAAAGAAGGATAAACAATTACTTAGTTGTTGTTGCTTAGTCATTAAATCCTGCCCAACTAGTTTGCTCCTCCATGGTCTGTAGCCCGCCAGTCTGCCGGAGTGAATTGCCGTTTCCTTCTCCAGGGGAATCTTCCTGATCCGGGGACTGAACCTACATCTCCTGTGCTGGCAGGTAGATTCTCTACCACTGAGCCAGCTAAGCTGGCTCTTCCCTTACCAGGGTAGCTAGCTTTTTTTAATAGCTTGACAAACATGTTTTAAAAAATTATATGCAATACATAGGGCTGATGACGAAGTATGATATCCTTCCAAAACATAGTATCTTTCTAAGCAAAATGTCATCAAACTAAGATAAAGAGATGCACTTTTAATTTATGCCATTCCTTTTTGTAATTTCCCTGTATTTATTTGTACTGTAATGTACTTGATAATGGAGAAGGCAATGGCACCCCACTCCAGTACTCTTCCCTGGAAAATCCCATGGACGAAGGAGCCTGGTAGGCTGCAGACCATGGGGTCGCTAAGAGTCGGACACGACTGAGCGACTTCCCTTTCACTTTTCACTTTCATGCATTGGAGGAGGA
>NW_011494942.1:10065202-10089317 GCF_000754665.1 Bison bison bison | reverse complement strand
GACAGGGACAGAGGAGCCTGGTGGGCTGCCGTCTATGGGGTTGCACAGAGTTGGACACGACTGAAGCAACTTAGCAGCAGCAGCAGCAGCAGCAGCAGTACTTGATAATGATTTTCCTCTTCACATTATCAAGCACATTACAGTACAAATTTAGTTCAGTCCAGACACAAAGGTCAGCAGCAATAGTTAGATTTTGTTTCTTTCTTTTCAAGAAAACAGAATAACTAAAGGATGTACTCAATTTTTAAAATTTATATGGAAATAAGAACGAAATGGTAACCACTATCTTCAAAGACATAAAAATCTTCCCTATGGAAAATTTATATTTAAAAATATTTTAAGACTGATAGTAGATTCATATAGTCCATAAATCAAAAGTATAAGATGTTTATCAGTGAAAATTTTCTCTCCCATCATGCCCACCAGAAAGCCAGTTTCCTGACTCATAGACAATGTTACTAATTTCTGTCTAGCTTTGTAGAGATATTTTATATATGTATTATATGTACAAAAACCTTTTTCTATTCTTTCACAAATATTTACATGCAATACATAGGGCTTTGTACTCTAGTGCTTTTCCCTAAGAAACAATAGTTCTTTGATATTCTTCCAAGAAAAACGTTCCCTTCTGTATGTTTTACAAATGCATATTCGTATTCCATTACTTGGACATGCCAAAATATGTTAGTCTTCTACTGATAGTTAACTTGTTTCCATTATTTGTTATTATAAACAATGCTGCAATAAATCAACTTCCATATATGTCATATAGTATGTGTGTACTTAGATCTACAGGATAAATTCCCAGAAACCAATTATTTTATCATGGGATACATACATTTATGACCAACCTAGACAGCATATCAAAAAGCAGAGACATTACTTTGCCAACAAACGTCCATCTAGTCAAAGCTATGGTTTTTCCAGTAGTCATGTATGGATGAGAGTTGGACTATAAAGAAAGCTGAGCGCTGAAGAATTGATGCTTTTGAACTGTGGTGTTGGAGAAGACTCTTGAGAGTCCCTTGGACAGCAAGGAGATCAACCAGCCCATCCTAAAGGAAATCAGTCCTGAATATTCATTGGAAGGGCTGATGCTGAAGCTGAAACTCCAATACTTTGGCCACCTGATGGGAAGAGCTGACTCGTTGGAAAAGACCCTGATGCTGGGAAAGATTGAAGGCAGAAGGAGAAGGGGGAAACAGAGGATGAGATGGTTGGATTGCATCACCGACTCAATGGATATGAGTTTGAGTAAACTCCAGGAGTTGGCAATGGACACGGAGGCCTGGCGTGCTGCAGTACATGGGGTTGCAAAGAGTGGGACATGACTGAGCAACTGAACTGAACTGAACTGACGTACATTTAAATTTTGGGTAGATACTGGCAAATTCCTCTCCATACTAATTATAATAATTTACATTCCTTGCAGCAATGGACGAGAAATTCTTTTTCTTCCAACAATCTTATTAGAAGTGTGCAAACAAATTGTTCTATCTTTGTCTACATGATAGGTAAAAAATGGTATCCTGGTGTAGTTTTAATTAAAATTTTTCTTATTTGGTGTGAGATAGAATGTAAAGATATTCTTTAGTTAAATGAAGGAATGGATTCCATTTCTACAATTTTACAGCTCCTTTAACTTAGCACCTATATCTCAAATTTAATTGACAATTTAACTTTTGATGAATTTTCCTTAATTGACACTTTAGGTAGAAATGGGAGTCTACATTTCCCAAGGGTATCAACTGTAGTGATGCCTAACAGGGAACGGTTGAGAATAACCTCTTTATTTTCAGACTCAAATGGCAGAAAAGGAGGATCTAATGCATTGTCTAGGACTTCCCTGGTGGCTCAGACGGTAAAGCGTCTGTCTACGATGCAGGAGACCCAGGTTCGATCCCTGGGTTGGGAGGATCCCTTGGAGAAGGAAATGGCAATCCACTCTAGTACTATTGCCTGGAAAATCCCATGGACATGGCATGGCAACTGACTCCAGTCCCTACAGTCCATGGGGTCACAAAGAGTTGGACACAACTAAGAATTGTCTAGTTAATTTCTGCCTCCTGAGTGGACCATCACTAATTGGTCCATCCTCTTTTCTTTTAATATCCAGTTTTTATTTTATTCTTAAAAAGTTTTTGACCATGCTACATAGCACGCAGGACCTGAATTCCCCCACCGGGGAATGAACCATGGCCCCTGCAGTGTAAGCATGGAGTCTTAGTCACTGGACAACCAGAGAAGTCCTGGTCCATCCTTTTAACCCAGTAAATTCTAATGAGGATTCTGAGAATTTCCTAAGTAAGTGATTTCACAACTGCATCACAGCTGAGACTCAGGTGTGTCCAATAAATTTTGGCCATAAGAAGATATTTAAATCCTATTAAAATACATTGTAAGTTTTATTCTAAATATAGAGTTGGGAAAAAGTTGGTAACATTGGCATATATGAAGGCCATGGTCACCTCTTAGAGTTCTTTTCTTCAGACTCTGTCTTCAAAATTCTTTTATAAGACAATATTACTCAGCCACTGATGATAGTTACTCTGCTAGCTTCCAGGTTTGTTTCGTGTTTTAGAATGGAAACTGTGCTTGAACCCTTCAACAGCTTACCTTGGATCTTGGTCACAGCAGAAGCTGATCTTTTATCTTCCTCTTTCTCACAGAGTGGTTTACAGTCAAGGTCACCAGAAGCCATATGCAAAATTTCTGATCCAGAATCTATCAACAGGAAGAAACTAACAGCATGAATACTATGCAAAAGATTATTTGCTTATGTCCTTTTCACTTGTATACACCTCAGGAGATCACAAGATATCCAAGCTTATGGTTATAATATTAACATTCTAATTTTTTAAAGGAGGTGTTAAATAATATAGCATTTATTGAAATAGAGTACAGCTTTCTGCTTATGGGATCTTTCGTAGAATATCCTCAGTATTTTTCTGTTTCCTCATATTTATTTATTTTTTCCCCAAACTTTAAACTTTTCATTTTGAACTGGGGTATAGCCGATTAACCATGTTGTGATAGTTTCAGATGGACAGCAAAGGAACTCAGCCATGCGTATACAGGTATCCATTCTCCCCAAAACCTCGCTTCCATCCAGGCTGGCACAAAACATTGAGCAGAGCTCCATGCACTGTTCAGCAGGTCCTTGTTGGTTATCCATTTTCAATATAACAGACTAACAGTCTTATTTTTATATCTTTTCTAATCTACTTACCACTTGAAGTTACAGTACTTTCTGTGGATGAAGTGTGACCAGGAGATGGTAGGGTAGAATATTCCCTGTCAAAAAAGTAGAAGTAATATTTTTGGAGTGTTGGGTCCAAAGAATTCTCTTGGAAATTATGGAATATGCGTCCAAATTCACACACAAACAAATAGGCAAACCTGGATTGGGGCTGGCTCTCAGAACATAAGTATTCAACACCATTCTCCTTAAGGGAAAAAAAAAGAGAGAAAGAGAGAGAGAGAAATAAGTTTAACAATTTGACATTTTCCATTCCAGAGAGGTTGTGTTAAGCAAATATTTTCATACAGTTTTAAATGAACCCATATTTGCTTTGCTCTTTTGGAGAGGATATGGGAATGTGATGCTATAGGGCAGATGGATATACATACTTACTCAAAGCTGTACTTTAAAAAAAAAGTCCAATTTTAACTATACTTACAAGTCCAATATTCAAATAAAATATAAATTCTTGGGCAAAACAAATTCTAATCTTAAAGGGCAGACAGAGTTTCTATCATGAACTTAAATTTTCTTTAAACAGAACTAGATGGGCATTCTAGGTGGGCATGAAACAACATTTCTATTTATGGAACTATTACTCAACCTAAAACTTTTGACCTGTTGATTTAAAAATGGTTCTCAATTTTCTAGCTAGATCCATAATACATTTAAAGTTTATCCAAGTCTCAAAGTTCTGAGGGATTATATTTATGTCAGCTCCTCTTATTTGGGGCTCAAAAAGAGCTTTAACACAATTGTGGTCCCCCTACCCCCCCAAAAAAATTTGTGGTCCCAGTCTGCCAGGGTAAGTATATGAAAGTCTCATTTGAGCTTTGTAATCTCCATCGAGTTCCTAGTTTGGAGGGAACTTTAGGAGATTAGGTTTACTGATTCTCTTTCAAAAAAAAAAAAAAAGCAGTGGGAACATAGATTCACTTTTTGCTGTTGTTATTTAGTCGCTAAGTCATGTCCAACTCTGCAACCCCATGGACTGTATCCTGCCAGGATCCTCTGTCCTTGGGGTTTCCCAGACAAGAATACTGGAGTGGATAACTATTTCCTTCTCCAGGGGATGTTCTCAACCCAGGGATCAAGCCCATATGTTCTGCTTGGCAGGCAGATGCTTTACCACTGAGCCACCTGGGAAACCCCAGATTCACTTATTCTCTTTCAAAAAATACAGTGGGATCACGGGTTCCTCTTTAATAAAAAGTTCTACTAATAAATATATTTTATTATTATTTGATTTATTTAGGAAAACAAATAAGAATTTAATAAATTAAAACTGAAATCACTTGGACATATCCAAAATCTGCACAGACAATGCAAAAATAAAGATATTTAAATTTCCATAATCAAACACAGAACTTCTCATTAGGTGTCATAATATATAATAGGTTTCAATAGAGGCCTGCTGTATACCATATACCATATTGAGAATCTACCCAAGAAAAGATTGACTTCACAGAAAGGTAAAGGTTTAGCAAGAGTTTGCTGAATATATAGTTATCCAGTACAAAAAACAATAGCTTACATCTGTACAGCATACTACAATTTATTAATCCCTTTTATATACCGTCTCAACTCACTCCACAACCTTATGCAATAGATTTTAATGAGAAAAAAATTTTTTACTTATTTCAGGTGAGGAAAGTAAAGCCAATGAATAAAGTAATTTCCCAGGAGCATTCAGAATGGTAGTGCCAGCCTCTAAACTGTCTGAACAATCAGACTAAATATAGTGTCCTCTTCATTGTAAACAGAACTGTCTCTGAAACACCCTAAGGCTATTGGAGAGGCAGAGACTTTCCATCGATCATCTTTGACTGATAAATGACTTGAATATAAACTTCCAAAATGTTCACCTCAAATGTTAAGAAAACTCCACAATCAAACCTGCACAGTAAGAATTTATACCTAACCCCCTGACACTGGGAAAGACTCAAGGCAGGAGGAGAAGGGGGTGACAGAGGATGAGATGGTTGAATCACATCACTGACTCAGTGGACATGAGTTTGGGCAAACTCTGGGAGATAGTTAAGGACAGGGAGGCCTGGCGTGCTGCAGTCCATGGGGTCGCAAAGAGTGGGACACAATTTAGTGACAGAACAATAATAACAACAACTTGTATATGTAAATGTTAGGCAATCTTCTCTTTTATTTCATCTTGTCCCTGCTTTAAACGTCTTTGTGTCAGACTATATGTGACTGAAGTCCCTTGTGGCACCAGTTTAATTCAACAACTTTCAGCAAAGGCCTAGTTTGTGCCAGAAACAGCCTTGCGTTGTTTCTGGCACAAAACTGAAAGCCTGAAAGAGACCAGAAACACAGTCCTTGTCCCAGAGGAACTCATAGGCCAGTCAAAAAGACAAATATGCAAAACAAATACTTCATAAATTATAAGCAGCGTTGCATAGAGGAATGCACAGAACAGAGTAGAAAAATATGTGCATTAAATTTTGAAGAGAAATTACATCTTATATGCCACTGGTAGCTAAATAATATTGGCTCTGTCCTTGAGATATTTAAATATATTGTACTAGTAATTATTATATGCTTATTTAACTATCTACCAATACATATGTAAAAAAATGAAGCTGTAAAATAGGAAAAAATTAGACATTCTTCATTTTCATTGAGTATCCTCCATAAAAATCAACGAGCATTGAGTCCTTAATAATAATAATAATAATAAATCAGGCCCATTTAACACTTCATAACATAGAAATCTATTATTATATGTGACTTGAAATAGCACTTATTACTGTGTTATAAATAATAATAATATATGCAATAATTATACTGTACTAACTAAAAACCTAAGTTTGTCAGGAAAAATTCCTTTTTATACCAATCAGACATGAAACCTTATATTTGAATTTAAGAGATATGAAAGAGAATGCAGCTATTTTCTATTGAATTAAACTGATTTCCAATATTAAAGGAAAGAGAAAACATTATTTCTATAAATTTTTTTTCTAAAAATTCTAATTATTTAAAATCAAAATAATAAGTACAGAAAAAATACATTATATTAAAAATGAGTCTCATCTGTCCTAATGCTCTGTGTAAAGCCCTTTTTTCATCCTAATTTTTATACATGAAACTGGTAAACATAAAATATTTATTGATTAAGTAACAATTCTGTGGTTTTGGATAAACATTATGTATTTAGTAGACATACATTACTGCATTGTTCTGTTGAAAAGATATTGGATATTACTGGATATTAGTCCCAATTCATGAATCATTATACATCTCACTGATCAAAAAAACAACCTAATACACAACATACCTCAATCCTAGATTTTCATATATTCAGCTAACATTTTTTCCTCCTTAGAAGAAGAGCCAGATAAAAGAAGGAGATTTTTATTTTTCCAAATTTAGAGTTAATAGTTCATGAAAGTTGGAGATATAGCCCCTCAGGCTGTCTGTGTGTGTGAAATAGGGGATGAAAAATAACTCAGCAAACACTTTCTACAATTATGCTCTTTTCTTCCAGTTTCAAAAGGTGCCCCTATTCAAACCAGTTTACTGAGCCCACAGGAGAACCTAACACACACAACAACTGCAGGATCTAGACAGATTATAAAAAAAGATAATTTACTGGATATATCTTAAAACCAAGGAAAATCAAGAAACTGACTAAATGCAAGAAAGAGAAAGTTCAGAAGAGAGAGACTTACTTACAGCACAAGATTGGCTCACATTAATGAGTCTAACACATGCTGACAGCCTAGAGCAGGAAGCATGTTCTTCCTGTTCAAGCCATTCAAATAGGAACCTGCATAACATTTACATGAGAATCTGTGGTGCAGCCCATTTGCTTTTGACAGTAAAAGTCTAATGTAGGGTAAGGGTGGGGTAGCCAACGTACTTATGGAACAAAGCGAGATAGTCTCCCACGGGCTGGGTCAGCAAATGCAAGACACACACACTCACCCCCTCTCACTTCAGCTTTCTCACATACATACAGCAGCATTATTTTAATATCCAGTTCGAAAATATGAAGAAATAGCTTCTAAGATATTGAAAGTAAAGTGAAAGTGTTAGTTGCTCAATCATGTCTGACTCTTTGCCACCTCATGGACTTTAGCCCACCAGGCTCCTCTGTCCATGGAATTCTCCAGGCAAGAATACTGGAGAGGCTAGCCATTCCCTTCTCCAGGGATCTTCCCAACCCAGGGATCAAACTCCAGTCTCCTTCATTGCAGGCATGTTCTTTACCATCTGAGCCACCAAGAAGCTCTATCAGTATCAGTAAGGGCAATTAATAGGCCTAGATAATCTTCCAGGGTTACTCTTTTAGATGAAATGCTATTTTACCCATAGATTTTTATGATTAAAAACCCTTTCACTAAGAAACATTCATGTTACCAAGGTAACTTTCACTTTTAGATCCATTTTAGACAATTGACACTACTCAAGTAAATATGATTTTCTGAGAAAAAAAAAAAAACTGAACAAAGGGAGTCTGTATAGACTTATTTCATTCTAACTTAAAAAAAAATGCCCTTGACTTAGAGTCAAAGTTTCAATCTTCTAGAAAGAAAAGAATGTAAAATTGAATGTCAAAAGATTATAACTGCTGTAACCTAAATAAAACTAAATGCCTTCACAAGTTTTTTTTTTTCCCCGCAGTTTCTAACTCAAAGGACACCACACCTTGAGACCTACAGGACACACCCACCACTTCGAGGTTCATCTGCAATATAGTTATCAGCCAACTTCTACATGTTCCAATTTTGCAACTGGCAATGTTATTTATTCTCCAAGGTTATTAAAGCTGCACCCACACATAGCTTGAGAGAACAGGACAGACAATGGCCAGAAAATCTGAGATATTTTTAAATGGATTCTGTACTTTGCCTCATAAATCACCCTTTTCTAGTGATGGAAAAAACATGTAATTACATGAAGGAGACCTCAAAGGGATAGCAAAGCACTTAATATTTACGGTATGCTTTTTTTGTGTGTGTAACAGTCAAATGGAAAACAAAAATTCATCTTCATATCCTTTAACCTATACCCTCTGAGCTTCATGCTATTGATAATCTTGATTTTGGGTGATAGCTGCTATTTCCCGAGTGTTTACTATGAACCAGGTACTTTAATATGTTATAAAGAGTCTTGTTGAGGTAAAATCTAAGACTCAGGTAGGTAGAGGGGAGAATCAGTTTCATTTCATGGTGCTAAGTCTCTTCAGTCATGTTTGACTCTTTTCGACCCCATGGACTGTAGTAGCCCACCAGTTTCCTCTGTCCATGGGATTCTCCAGGCAAGAATACTAGAGTGAGTTGCCATGCCTCCTCCAGGGGATCTTCCCAACCCAGGGATTGAACCCTCATCTCTTACATCTCCTGCATTGATGGACTGGTTTTTTACCACCGGCACCACCTGGGAAGCTCCCCCCAAATTTTTCTGGTCATACTACACGGCATGCAGGATCTTAGTTTCCTGACCAGGGATTGAACCTGCAACCCCTTGAAGTAGTAAGGTGGAGTCTTAACCACTGGACCACCAGGGATGTCCCAGGATTTTCATGAAGCATCTTAATTCTTGGAGTGTTGGGGGACACACACAGGTACCTAATCATGAATGCAGTTTTGCAAAGGCCCAGAAATCCTTTGGTTGCTGTTCAGACTCAGTGGTGGGAGCAGTGAATAAGGAAAGAAAGACAGATTATAAGGAGAGACAACCTAGGCCTGAGAGAAATAGAAGTTGTCAGGAGTGAGGAAGAATGGAGAAAGTTGGACCAAATAAACTGCTAGATCTAGCTACGGAAAAGAGCAGCAAGAATCAACTCAGTGGGAGACTGTACTATCATGCAGCACTGCTGGATTATCCATTTGTCTTGAAAAGCAAAGGATAATTTCAATGACTAAGTCACAAGCAGTCCACCCGACACTACAGTAGGATCCTTAAAGTTCTGGAACAAGAAGGGAGAGACTTCTCCCCACTGAGCAGGGTAAGGAGATTACCAGAAGTCCAGACACAGTGTTCTGAGGAGGTCAGCAGTAGAGCAGGCAGGGCCTGTGGCCAGTGGAGACAGCAAACAGAAAGGACTACAGGGATGGGAGTGGTGAAACCACCTGCCTTCTCCAACAGTCTCTCAGGAGGTGAAGTGCCTTTCCCTGGGACCCACTGATTGGTGAGGTCAGAAGGACATTGGGATATACTGGTAGGCATCAGTATGAAAGGGTTAGTTGCTCAGTCGTGTACGACTCTTTGCGACCCCTTGGACTGTAGCCTGCCAGGCTCCTCTGTCCATGGAGTTCTCCAGGCAAGAATACTGGAGTGGGTTGTCATTTCCTTCTCCAGGAGATGATCCTGACCCAGGGATCAAACCCGGGTCTCTTGTATTGCAGGCAGATTCTTTACCGTTTGAGCCACCAGGGAAGCCCAGGCATCAACATAGGTTCTTGGAAAAACAAATGTTCTTTTGTTTCATGTTGACCTCATGAAACAAAAAGAGCTTCCTATTCATCAGCAAGTGAGGAGACAGAGCACTGAGATTTGTCTTTTCTCTAAATATGAACAGTCTGTTTCTCTAAACAAACCTGGTTTGTTTCCATGGACTGGTTAGACCAGAACTTAACAGTTGTAGATATATATAGACATGTGTATACGCATAATATATGTATATGGATGTGCAGACAGATATATGTGTGTGTATAGGCGTAATATATGTATGTGTATGTATCTGAATTCTCAGAAGAACTCTGCAAAATAATATCTCTGTTTCACAAGGGACACAAGCAAACTGAAAGAGGTTGAGCCACCTGTCCAAGGTCACACAGATAATAAGTAACAGAGCCAGTTTAAAACCACACCTGCTGAATTCCAAAGCCTATGCTATGTGGCTAAAAATTCTAGTCACTATTGGGGAATATTTCAAATAAATACAAAAGTAGACAGAACAGAACAACCACCCTTGTGTACCTATTTTGCAGATTCAACAATTATCAACCTGTGGCCCATCTTGTTTCATCGACACTGTCACCCACTAAAACTACCCTGGCATTGTTTTGAAGTATGACTCAGGTACTGTAAAAATTTCTCTCATAAATATTTTAGTCTGAGTTTCTAAAAGACAAGGACTGGAAATAATTTATTTCTTTTTTTTCCCTATTTAAAATATTCCAAATAAATAGATTTCATTGAATCAGTAAAATAGCTCTGTTCTTCCCAAGAATGCCCCAAACTGGACCCCAAATTATTTTACTAAGAGATATTCTTATTGAGATGTTAATCTTGCTAGAGTCCTCTGCTCACCCCCAAAATCCTCCTGTGAATACTGATGCTCATTCTTATCTCATGCTGTGCTTTCTGCAAAAGAGGCTAGAATATAGCTATCTCTATGAATACAGAGAGGAATAAAAAATAGTTCTCAGGAACACCAGTCAGAAAACAATAGGGCAAGACTGTCACTTCAACAAGTTCATGGGTGCTCACTCTCAATGTTTTAAATAGACCCGATAGGGGATACAAAAATAAAGAAGTAAACAGGCATTAACCAAATATTAATAGGATAGCTACCATATACCAAATCTATTCAGGATGCTAGGTGGACATTGGTTAATGGCCAAAGGCATTCTACACCAAGCTAATAACCTGATATAGGAAAATACATAAGAAAACAAAGAACTACAGTGTAACCAAAAATATAGACAAAAGATACACAGTGACTGGGTCTAAAAGAAAAGGGTGAACTTATTTTTTCCCAAGTGGCATAGTTGAGAAATGAAGAAACTGAGGTCTGAATGACAAGACTTTTCCACAATTGCAGAGAGGGAGAACCAGGGAAAACCCTCATCTCTCAACTTCTAATTCATACTGATTTCGATTTCAAGAAGGACTAAAGAGGTCTTCCTTGGGCAGTCCAGTGCAGGGTGTTGAAGAGCTAAGATCCCACATGCCTCGGGACCAAAAAAAAAAAAAAAAGACAAAACAAAAAACCCAAAACATAAAACAGAAGCAATACTGTGACAAAATAACAAAATTCAATAAAGACTTTAAAATTTTTCCACATTAAAAAAAATCTTTTTAAAAAAGAAGAAGATAAAGGACTAGAGATGCTTGACTGCAAATATTTCTATCACAAGAAAAGTTTTTGGAATGGGCCTTGACAGTCACATGGAATTTGATAAATGGAGAACTGTATGTGTTTGGGGCAGAGAAAACAGCATAAACAACTTTGTGTGATATATTCCGACAATGCAGACCACATGGCTTGGCTGACATTTAGGGACAACTATAAGGCAGGGATGAGGAGAGGGTGGAAAATTAAGACTGCAGCCAGATTAGAGAAAAGCTTGAATACCAGGGCAAGTTGCTTGTTATGAAGGCCCTCAAGAGTGATGAAATTCTGAAAGTTTGAAGCTGAAGAGTTAAGGAAACACAACGATCTATGGGTCAATGGGATAAACATGGATTATATGCTTTGTAATTTTAATCTCATATTTAATTTTAATTCTTATTAATGCAAATGCTTTGACAAGCACTGTCTAAGGAGAGCACTGTATTTGTTTAAGAGATGGGTGTGGGAGGGCATGGCAGGGTAGGGGGTGGGGATGTGCTCAGGGGACAGGCATGAGGGAGTGCACAGGCTGCAAGGATTCTTCAGTGAAGCAGACGGAAAGGGAATGGTGGAAACAGTTGAGAATAGCCACACAGTGCACCAGACAGACTAGTTCCTGGGGCCCGTGGAAGAAACGGCTTAGAGGCAGCAGAAAAACCTTCAGGGAATCTCTATATTTCCCCAGCAGCATCTGACCTGTGATCTCTGTTAGCTCCTATTTCTTCATGGGTGTCAAGACAAAATAAATGGGACTTCCCTGCTAGTCCTGTGGTTAAGAATCTGCTTACCAATGCAGGGGATGCAGGTTCCATCCCTGGTCAGGGAGCTAAGATCCCATATGGCAACTAAGCCCACCTACTGCAATTTCTGAGCCCGCATGCCACAATCAGAGAGAAGCCCCCTTGCCGCAACGAAAGATCCCACATAACACAACTAACACCCGATGGTAAATAAATAAATAAAAAGACAAGACAACTTGGTCGCATATTCTAATAAGAATAGATTAGGAGCTCCTTTTTGATACATAAGGAAGCACATTTGTTTCTCAGCCAAAAAACTACTTTCAAGGTAACTGTGAGTAATTATGATGATTGAAATGTCTAAATTCAATGTTGTATAAGAGGAGTTGTAAGAAGTGGTTAATCTTTGAAGCTTGACAGACCTGAATTTGCAGCCCAGGTTTGTTAGTTGAGTGATCCTGGTTAAGTTATTTAACCTCTCTGAATTTCAGTTGCCTTGATGGCAGAAGCAGAGAATACCATTCAAAGTTGTAGACAAAATTAGTATATAGAAATGCTTTCCTCCAGTTGTGTACCTGGTACACAACTAATGTTGGTTCCTTCCGTCTTCTTGGTGAAATCAATACCAGATAAAAGGGAAATTACTAATAACCAGACATCCTGTAAGCTTCCAAGTTCAACTTCCTTTATTAAAACTTTACAAGAACTGCTAATAGCAAAACAGATTCATTTCCTTTTTCTTTCCTTCTCTTAACTACTCAATAGGATGGGGTACTAAGGGACAGAAAAATGTCAGATACACACACTTGCTGCTGCTGCTGCTAAGTCGCTTCAGTTGTGTCCGACTCTGTGCGACCCCAGAGACGGCAGCCCACCAGGCTCTGCCATCCCTGGGATTCTCCAGGCAAGAACACTGGAGTGGGTTGCCATTTCCTTCTCCAATGCATGAAAGTGAAAAGTGAAAGTGAAGTCGCTCAGTCATGTTGACTCTTAGCGACCCCATGGACTGCAGCCACTTAAGAGGGAGAATAAGAACCACTCACGTGACTCAATTAAAAAACAAACTCATTTTTTTTAAATGGGCAAAAAAAAGATCTGTTGACATATCTCTAAAGAAGATATACATATGGCCAAAGAGTACATGTTCAACATCATTTGTCATTAAGAAAATGCATATGAAAACCACAATCAGATACCACTTTGCATCCACTGATACCTATAATTGAAAAGATAGACAAAAAAAATAGATACACGTATGTGTATAACTGAATCACTTTGCTGTACACGTGAAACAGGTTTTAAATCAACTACGTTGTAGTATAAAATAAAAACATTTTCTAAGTAAACTAAGAAAAAAGGATAGACAACGGTTGCTAAGAATATAGAGACATTGAAATCTTCATACACTATTGGTGAGAATGTAAAATGGTATAGCTGCTTTGGAAATAAGCTTTGCAGTTCCTCAAAGTGTTAAACATAGAGTGACCATGTGCTGTGCTTAGTCACTCAGTCGTGTCCGACTCTTTGTGATCCCAGGGACTGTAGCCTGCCAGGCTCCTCTGTCCACGGGGATTCTCCAGGTAAGAATATTGGAGTGTGTTGCCATGCCCTCCTCCAGGGGATCTTCCTAACCCGGGGATTGAAGCCAGGTCTCCCACGTTGCAGGCAGATTCTCTACTGTCTGAGCCACCAGGGAAGCCCATACGGTGCTATAATTCCACTTGTAGATATATGCGGTACCCCAGGTGGCACAGTGGTAAAGAATCTGCCTGCCAATGCAGGACATGCAAGAAACACAGGTTGAATCCCTGGATTGGGAAGATCCCCCAGAGTAGGAATGGCAACTCACTCCAGTATTCTTGCCTGGAAAATTTCATGGACAGAGGAGCCTGGTGGACTACAGTCCATGGGGTCACAAAGAGTCGGACATGACTGAGCACACACACCACAGCAGATGTATACTCAAAAGAACTGAAAACATATATTTACACAAAATGTTTTACATCAACATTCATAGTGATGTTGTTCATGATAGAAAGTAGAAATAACTCAAGCTCTTATCAATGGTGAATACATAAATACCACATAGCATATTCATACAGTGAAATATGTGGTCATAAAAAGGAAGTATTGATAACACACTACAAAATAGATGAGCCTTAAAAACATTATACTAAGTGAAAGAAGCTAGTCATAAGAAGTCATGTATTGTATTATTCCGTTCATATGAGATAGCCAGAACAGGAAAATCTATAGAGGCAGAAAGTAGATTAGTGGCTGCCGAGAGTGGGGCGGAGTGGGAGTCAGGGTAGGGGTCAGAGATAGGAATAGACTCCTAATAGTCATGCTTCTAGGAGCATCAAAATGTTCAAAAGTTGATTGTGGTGATGGTTACACAACTCTGAATATTTTTAAGAACATTTAATTGAATAATTTTAATTGATGAACTGTTTGATATGAGAAATATATCACAATAAATCTTAAAAAAAGAAAGTAGAGTGATGGATTTTCAGATTCTGAAACAGAACAGTCTATTCCATTTGGTTGAGAAGATCATGTTCCCTCAGGCTCGGACTGCTGATGGAGAAAGGTACTTCAGACACATCTCCATGACCTGGGGTATTTGTCTGAGTGCCCTCAGTGACTTGGGGATTCCCTGGTGACAGATGGTAAAGAATCTGCCTACAAATGCATAAGACCCAGGTTCGAGGCTGGGAAAATCCCCTGGAGAAGGAAATGGCTATCACTCCAGTATTCTTGCCTGGAAAATCCCATGGACAGAGGAATTTGGCAGGCTACAGTCCACGGGGTCACAAAGAATCGGACATCACTGAGTTACTCTCATGTTCACTTTTTCACTTCGTCAGCTACTTAGTATTCTCTTCTTGGATACAGAAGAAGTCCTACGAACCCCTAACTGAGGCAGTGATTGCTCCTTGGCCATTGCCTTACTTTGTACAGCAAAGTACAACACCTCAAAGATTATCTAGCCTTGACCTCAATTCTCAGAGAGTCAGTGGGACCTGAGACTTCTAGCAGTTAATAGAGAATTTAAGTCCTGAACTCCACCTCTCAAAGAAAAAGTTCATCACACTTCATGAAAATATCCTTTGTTTATATTTGCTTGAGTTTATACTATAGAAGAGGGTAGAAAGCTCCCCATATGGCATCAAAGGTAGACAGACATTTCTCATGCATCTGAATTTTGTGATATAAGACTTGTACTTGAAAGAGTTTATAATACTTACAAGTCTATAATACTTAAAAAAAAAAAAAAAAGAATACCCATGGAAGAGGATCAGGATATGGGAGAGCTAAAAAATGAAGCTGAAATATAGTCCAGTACTCACTTCCATACTTAGGTCATTATTCATCCTGATGCAACCTGAAAGATCTGTTCCTGGGTGGGGACCAGCTGAAGGGCCAGAGCACCTGACAACACAAAGTAAAGTTCCTTACTACAAGTGGAAACATTGCAAATTTTAGCAGATACTAATCTATCATGTAGTTTTCCTTCCCCACCCCAATTTTACCAAATATCTAATTAAGTTCATGCCTTCAATGAGACATGATGAAAGAGAGCTCCAAGTTTTATCAGAGAGAGGTTATAACCATAGAGAATCCAGCCTCAAATGAAAATGAAGTATTTGCAATTCAAAGTCTTGCTTCCTGACCCCTTGGTACAGATAGGAAGTTTCAGTGGAGTGGACAGTGCTCACAGATTCCACTGACTTTTCTAAACTTTTCCTAAGGAAGATCAATCTGTGTACTTAGAGAGTTGAGTAAATTCAGAGGAGCTTTGGGTGTGGGAAGAGGGGCACAGGGGTAGATTCTCAAAGACTTGTTTGCCTGGAGTGTGAAGGAATAGAATTACGATCAAAACCTAGCAGGTTAAGTTAACTTAGCAGTACATAATATATTCCTAAAAGCTGGGAAACATTTTAAACAGCCTTATTCAACTTTTATACTTTTAGGATGGATATTATGAAATTCAAAAGAGCTATGGAGCAAACTATCTTTGTTTTAAATTATCGATTTTCAGAAAGTTAGGCAAGTTACACAATAAAAATTCCATGATAAAGGTGTTACAATCTGAGAATATGAAAATCTAACTGATTAAAAGGGTAGGCAACGGAAAGAGGCCACCCCCCGAAAAGCAGAATAAGTACAGTCTGCCCTTTTAGCTTACCTGTGTCTTTCAGTCACAGCCAAAGCACCATCCTCTATTTCTTCATATCTGGGCCTTTCATGCGAAGCATGGATTAGGTTGGCCACACATGAGAAAGGAGTCAATTCTAGTCTTGGAATTGCTGTAAAACTATCCAGATGCAAGGCATCTGCAGTAGAAGAGAAAAAAATAAAAATAGAAATTAATGGTTCAAAGGCAGATGCCACAAAATTCAAAATCTTTGGAGGGACTCTCCAAAAATTCCCTCTTTGGAGATGAGACCATTTCTGAGACAGCAAAAATTCAGTTTTATTAATATTTTAACATAATCCCCCATCCCCTAAGTTTTCATGCCTTTCTTTTTTCAAGGAGGAGTGAGGGTAGAGGAGGGGAAACAGAAACCCTTGCCTAGTAAGCAACTAGAGGTTTCAACAACAACTTGCTGTCACAAGCAAAATCCAGCCAGCCACCTGTTTTTGTAAATAAAGTTTTATTGGGACATAGCCACACCCATTCATCTGGCATTATCCAAGCTTGCTTGTGTGCTACAACAGCAAAGCTGAGTAGTTGTTGCAGAAACCATATAGCAAAACCTCAAATATTTACTATCTGGCTCTTTACGGAAACAGTTTACCAACTGCTGAAGAGAAAATAGTTCGACATTGTCTTTGTTTTTGTTGTTCAGCCGCTAAGCCGTGTCTGACTCTTAGAGACCGCATGGACTGCAGCACAGCAGACTTCCCTGTCCATTAAAGAGTGCAGGAAATAGGATGACAATTTTTTCTGGGTGTGGAAACTGTCTTGTTATGTTTTTCTGAGTACAAGCAGCAGCAGAATTTAATAGAAAAAAACATAGACTTTAGAATCAATCACAATTTTCTATTCAAAGCCTGACTCTGCCATGTACAGTTTTGTGATCTCAGATAAACAACTAACCCACTCTGAGCCCCAGTTTACTTATAAATGAAGTGCCACACGACCTGAGGCAAGTTCCTAACACATGTTCCTGTTTTCTTATTTCTAAAATGGCAATTACATTAGCATCTACCTCACAGGGATATAGTGAAGATTAAAGGAATTAAGAGGTATGTTCAGAGCAGAGACCTGTGCCTGGCACATAGGGGGCTCTCCTTCAGTGCCCTTGTGATAATCACTGAGTTCCTGTGGGTAACATCATCCCTAGAAAGCAAGTGCTCATCTATTGTCCTACATGAACTGGTCACTCGTTAGCTGCGGTGGCAGTTTTCCCTTTTCTAGTTGAAATGATCCACAAATCACTCTACTTACTTTCTATTTCTTCTTGAAGTTATTTTATCATCCCATTTCTTTTATCCTTTCAGAACCAACCATTAACTTTTACTTTCAAAGCACATCTATGTTTTGATGAGAGATGCCCCAGTTTTGAGCATCTCCTAAGATAAGGTTCATTCTCCTTAGCCTGGCATTGACGTGAACCTGCTGCAAACTTACATTCTGCTGTACCCTGACCCAAGTCCTCTTATTTCCAAAGTGACTTGTCCAGCTTGAACTCTTCTCTTACAGCTTTGCATTCTTCTTTCCCCCCCATTCATGTTATTTTCTCCATTGGAATACTTTTTCCCATGCTTTTTGCTCTTCCAAATGCAACTTGTCTTTCGGTGCCCAGTTAAACACTCGTTTCTTCTGCAGAGCCTTCTCTGACCCAAGTCTTACTTCCCTTTATAATCTGTGAGCTATTTTAGGGATTACTCTTTATTATATTAATATATAATACAGTGCCTTACACAGAGTAGGTGCTCAAATATAAGTTGACTGACTGAATTCAGGGATAAACATATAAGCTTTCGACAACCGTTGCTATATATTGTTGTTGTTGTTTAGTCACTAAGTCATGTCCAATTCTCTGAGACCCCACAGACTGTAGCCCACCAGGCTCCTCTGTCCATGAGCTTTCCCAGGCAAGAATACTGGAGTGGGTTGCCATTCCCCTTTCCAGGCGATCTTCCCAATAACTGATTATTTTCCCTTTCCGAAAAAGCCCCACCTCCATCGGTGTCTAACAGGGTATAGGAAACGGCCATCCACGCTTACCCAGCAGAGGTGTGTACCAGCACGTGTGTCTGAAAGCCAAGGGCAGCGGATGTATTCTTGCTTCTGGATCACTATATCTTTTATGGCAATGCTGCTTCTGAACAGAAATCAAGTACTATTAGCTTTCCAAAGGGCTGAACATATTTCATAATCTACTCTTCTCATCTCCAGAATCAGAAAGAATATCATTGTCCTCCCACAAGAGAGATCAAGAAGAAAATAAATGACACCAAAGTAAAAAAGCTTTCATGCTCTGAATTGAGATGTATACCTTATGAGTAAGATGTAATACTTATTAAAAATTACTCTTCAATAATTTAACAGAATGGTAACACCAATTCCCAATAATAAACACTTTCATATAAACAAAGGTGTTGGGGAAAGAAATATGAGGGGCAAGTTTGGTTATATAATTCTTCTTTATGATACTATAATCAAAAAATTTTTAATAGTACCATTTCCTAGGGCCTATCAGAATTGTGTGTGTGCACATAATAAAGAAAAAAAAAATAGGGCTTCCCTGGTGGTCTAGTGGTTAAGACTCCGACTGCTAAAGCAGGAGAGAGAGGTTCGATTCCTGATCTGGGAAGATCCCACGTGCAACAGAGCAACTCAGCCCATGCACCACAACTACTGAGTCAGCACTCCAGCTTTGGAGCCACGCTACTGAGGACCGTGCACCTAGAGCCTGAAGGGAGCCACAGGGGCAGCCACCACAGTGAGAAGCCTGTACACCTCAGCGAAGAGTAGCGCCTGCTCCCCTGCTCACCGCAACCAGAGAAAGCCCACACACAGCAATGAAGACCCAGTACAGCCAAAAATAAATAACAAGTGAACCTTAAATAAAAATTAAAATCAGGCATTCAAGCCTTAAAAAAGAAAAGAACATAGCTATATTGCTTCACCTGATAATCTCTCAAGAAAATTAGTATAGAGGTCTAACTTACTAATACTTGCACAGTAAGTTCACAATTGGCACTTAAATAGTTTCAAAAAGCTGAAACTTACCAGCTGTTCCTGGAGACATTGATGAATTCTTTCTGTGCAGGACAAGGGATCACAGTGAGGAAATTCCTCATCTAAACAGCTCTGTCATGAGAAAATGGTAGAGTATATTCAAAAATAGGATGATAGAAGAGTCACAGATACAAAACACATTAAAGATGTGATGTTAACTGAGGGGGAGAAAATAGAGTAGTTATTTATCTTGTATTTTACATTAAGGGAACAGGTTTATAATGGTAAGCTTCTCATTGCATTTTCCCCATTACTTATTCTAGGAATGAAATTCAAGGATCAGTAACAGGAAACTAAATGGCTTTGTCACTGAATCTTCAGGCAGAGGCCAGAGAAGCTTGTTGGAGACATAACTCAGAGTAGTGAAAACGGTGTCTGTGAAAATTTTACAGCAATAAAACTGTGACTTTCCTCAAAGATATAGATACATATCTATCAGTTACATTATAATAGAAAACTGGTGTTCTTGAGATGATTAAAGCACATTTAGATATGGAGATTTTTCCTGTTCAACTTATTGTAAGGGGCTTCTTAGGCACTCTGCCTAGCTTAATCTCTGACATGAATTTTTTTTCTGTTTAAACAGATGTTCCTGCATTATGCCCTGGGAACAGATACATGCAAATGTCACCCTTCTCTTTTTCCTCCTCCAGCCCCTTCCCTCCAGTGCCAATCTTACTGTTCCTTATGTTCTTCATTTATGAACAGAAAGGAGGAATTCACCAAGTGTCATAAGGGAAAGAAACGCATTTAACTCCACCATGGATATCCTGAGATATCCAGACAGAAAGGAGTTGAGAGCTTGGTTCAAACAGGAAAGAAAAGAGACAACAACCACCAAAGCCTACTCAAGAGTCTCAGAAGGGATGTGACTAAGCTTAGAAAACTGGCCCTTCGCTAAGAGATACAGTAAATTCTGAGGTGCTTCCTCTCTAAAAGATGTTATTAGGAACCACTCACTGATGAGTGTTGTCTCCTGTTTTGCAAAATGCTTTCAAAAATGCATGAAAGGACAAAGTTCACCAGAGCATCTTTTTCTAAGTCAGTTATTTAACTTTATGACTAAAATTATTACATATTATAACTTAGCTTCAAAATCTTACACCAACTGGACAACTTCCCCACAGTAAACACGTATCACAGGGCTTTGGGTCTTTCTGTTTGTTTTTTACCTGAAACAGCAAGCCATGAAGTTGTCCTTTAATTAACTTCTTTCTTAGTGGCTGAATTGTTGCTATAAAGAGAATGTATAACCAGCTTAATATGACAATTTGTAAACTGCCTCCCTTTATGCATTTCATAAACTTTTAACAGCTTTAAATCTGGGGCCTGAGGAAAGGAGAGAGAAAACAATGGCTTTTGAGAATGATGTTCTCAAGACTCATCAAACTGGGAAAGCAGAAGAACAAAACAGGAGGGAGCAACTAAACTATTATTGCCCTTGAGTATTTAAAATTAACCTTGATCAATGCAAGTGAATTATCTTCTACAAGTGAGTCACCGAATTATTCATGTTAAAAAGGGAATACACCTCAGAGGTCACTCCATCCAAACTCCTACCCATGGGGAAATTGTCTCTTTAATAAGCCTCTGCTCAAGCTACAAGGAAAGGAAGCCCTGGAAACAGAGCCTCAGAGCCCCAGAATCCTACAAGTAGGTGTGATGACACTGATGTCCAGAAGACTGAAGTGCGTAACTGGCTATTCATGGAGCTAAGATCAGACTCAGGACAGTGCTCCATTCACTATCCTCTTTTGTGAAATTAAAAATATTTGTCTTTCTACTTAACTGAAAATTTGCTTCCCAGCAACTTCCAAATTCTCATCTCTGAAATAATGAAAGTGAGAAAAACACCTATTTAACTTTTAAGTTAAATAGTAACACATTTCTTATTTGACAATCCATACCCTTTGAAAAGTAGCCAAGAACCAGAAAATAGGCTGAAATCATTGGAACAACCAAAATAGATGTTGATATCCATGCCCTTTATTCATGTGGCAAGTCCTATACTTCACTCAAATAGTGGGCTCAGAATTTATACATAATTCTCACAAGCTTGACTGTTTTCTCAGCCCACAGATGATTAAAAACAAAAATTAAATGAGGGTAGGAAGCTCTGCTAGATGGAGGCATATTAATAGCTGCCACTTAAAAAAAAGTCACTAAGAGCCAGGAAAATTAACAGCAGATACTCTGGTGTCCAAAACACACAGAAATCTGGTGTTTCTTATTTTAAAGACCAACAGTTTTATATCTCAGTAGCCTGAAGAAATTCTGAGCCATAGAAAATAATGCTAATACATGTGAAAAGTACAAAATCTAATTATAAACATTTTCCAGGGAAAAAAGCTTGAAAACCTCCAATTTGTGGAAAATTACCAATGTAAAATTTATTTTATATGAATTTTTTTTTTGTAAAACTAACATTTTTCAACTAAGCTTGACAGTGTTTATGAGGCCCACAAGGAGGAGAATATATTTTAAATCTATTTTAACATATTTAAGTAATTTTAAAGAATTAAATTCTGAATACTTAGAACTCAAGTATAGACTCAATTTTTTAAAAATCCCTGTGTTCACTATATTAAGGAATAAGGCTCTGTTCTCCTAATCAGTTTTCTGAAGGCTCTGTTCTCTTAACCAGTTTCCAACATTATACTTCTGAAGCTGTATATCTCAATACACTGTCTTTGAATTTCTAAATAAGTTTGTGTTTCAGAAGAAATAACGAGTTAGTATAAGACTGTCTAAATTGCCCATCTGCTTCCCCCATCAGGCAGTCTTGGGTTTTAGAAACAGTCAATCTCAAAACATTCAAGCTGTAAACCTCATTTCAACAGATGTTTTGTGCAATGGGTAGCAACGATTTTCATATGTTTCATAAGGCAAAACAAGCTGGCTTATGACCTTAATTTGCATGAATCTTTGCATTCTTCTTTATGTGTTTGGAGTTGAACCTGCCATGTCTCCAGGACATTTAGGTTTTACATGGAAGCGAGTAAAACAATGGCCACTGTATTCCCTGCTGTTGCCATCTGTGATGTAGGATGAGACCAGTTGTCTTGGATACATTCAGCCTTTGAAGGAAGCTGAAATAAAACAACTTTCTAAATGATTATGCACTAAGACATTGCAATTGATTGGCTGTTGAAAATCAAGACCATGATATTGAGCCATAATAATGTTAGTCAACTTCATAGCATTTCTGAATGTTCTATTAAATTGTGCATTAAAAATATTAAAGTTCTTTGAAAACCACAGACTAGAAGAAAATAATTCACAACACATATATCTGTCAAAGTTCTTGTATTCAAAATATATAAAGAAAAGAAATTCTACAACTCAATAACAAAAGGACAAAGGACTTAATTTGAAAAAGGGCAAAAGATTTAGGTAGCTCACAAAGAAGAAATACAACAATGGCCAATCAATCCAAAAAATTAAAATCAGATACCTAGAACTCCTATACACTGCTGGAAGGAGCATGAAATGCTCCAAGCACTATGAAAACTGTTTGCACTTTCTTAAGATGTTAAAGTTACAGCTGTTCCTAGATAGTTATCCTAGGTTAAAAAAAACCCACAGGTCCACACACAGACCCAAAACTGGAAATAATTTAGATGTCCAATAATAGGAGAAAAGATAATCATAGTGTGCAATGTTCTTACAAAACAATGTAACTCAACCATGAAAAGGCATCCCATTGATAAACACATTGAAGGGAAGACAGACAGAAGCACACAAAAGTTTATACTACACAACTCAATTCTAGAACAGCCTAAATTCTAGAACCCATCTAGAACCCACTGATGATAGAAATCAGATCACTGGTTCCTCCTGGTGGTGGGGAAGTAGAAGTGGAAGTAACACAAAGGAGGTTTCTGGGGTTATTGAAGTTCTGTGTTTCCATGTGCACTTGTCAAACTGGTTCCACAGTACACTTAAGATCTGAACGTTTCATGATATACTAATTACTCATCAATAACTAAGAATTTAAAAACTACAACAAGGCTTCCCTAGTGGTGCAGGGGTTAAGAATCTGCCTGCCAGTGCAGGAGACACAAGTTGGATCCAGGGTCTGGAGACAACCCACATACCACAGAGCCACTAAGCCCATAGGCCACAACTACTAAGCTTGGGCTTTAGAGCCTGTGCTCTGCCAAAAAGAGAAGCCACCACAATGGAAGCCTGTGCACCACAGCTAGAGAGCAGCCCCCCCTGCTCACCACAACCAGAGAAAGCCCTCATGCTGTAAGCAAGACCCAGTGCAGGCAAAAACAAATAAAATTTAAAAATAAATAAAAACTACAATAAGAACAAAAATAATGGAGCTTATGAGGTAAATAGGGCTAGGAAGAGACCACTAAAAATGTATATGCAACATTGTAACCCAAGCACTATTGAACACAATTGTCATTAGTACCAGGGAAGATAGCTTAGATCACTGAGACATACGACTTAAAATGGCTAAAGGCTGACTCCAGAATCCTAGAATGCACAAAAACAACAGAGTGGAAATGCTGGTGACACTTTAAGTGGCACAGAGCTGGGGGGCTGCTGAGAAAATGCCCATGAAAGTGGAACCTGGAGGCTGTGGGGCTGCTGAAACAAACGCAGGCGGGAATACAGTCTGCCACAGAGCAGAGCTCGGCCGGGGCTGGGACGGCGCTCCTCTGCAAGGGAGGCCCAGGTGCAGACACCTGTTTTTAATTTTCTTAAAATAAAGCTGAAAGCCTCTTGCTGCCTGTCAGCAGCCAAGCTGAGGGTTTTTTCCTTTGCTGCTGAAGGTTATAGTT
>NW_011494942.1:10034075-10065102 GCF_000754665.1 Bison bison bison | reverse complement strand
CCTACTAATCCAGATGCTATGCCCAGGTAAACTGAATGAAACGTCCATATTGTTCTCACATGTCTTCACCCATTTGTCAATTGTGAATGAGGTAGTTTACATACAGAAATATACTCCTGCAGAACAGACCTTACCCAGTATGGCCAACCACTCACTAGCTACTGTTGTGCTTTTGTTACAGCATTTATAAATTAAGAACTCTGGCATTTTCTGGAAGAAGATACTGAGGTTCGGAGAGGTAGAGAGTTGCCCAAATTCATAAAGTTCTTTTGTAGACTTGGAGTCAGAACATAGGTTTAACTTCAAATCCTATGCTCTTTATCTGACTCTGTGCGACCCCGTAGACAGCAGCCCACCAGGCTCCCCTGTCCCTGGGATTCTCCAGGCAAGAATACTGGAGTGGGTTGCCATTTCCTTCTCCAATGCATGAAAGTGAAAAGCGAAAGTGAAGTCGCTCAGTCGTGTTCAACTCTTAGTGACCCCATGGACTGCAGCCCACCAGGCTCCTCCGTCCATGGGATTTTCACATGACTGAAGCAACTTAGCAGCAGCATCCTCTTTATCACTGCAATACTTCCTTTTAGATTATTTTATCCATTCATGCATTTTTCCTCTGGGACAATAGAGGCCCGCATCCCATCAGAACTGTCCAGCAAGCCATGTTTTAATTTTATTATCTCCTTGGTCCTCATCCCAACACCTATCTTTGAGTATCTCCATCACTTAAATTCCCCTTCCAGTCTCATTTCACTCTTGTGTTTTAATTTCTCAGTACACAACCACATTCAACCTCAAAGCTGTAAGACTGTTATCTGCCCCATACATCATGCCTTCCATGCTAAGTATAGAAGCTGGAAGAGAATTTCCAGTGAGCTCATCTAGGTGACAGCCTACTCTAAAGTTCATGTCAGATTCTATGTTCAAATACAGAATTATAATATACAGGAGCTTCTCAGGCTCTTTCCCCAAAGAAATATTTATGCCTTCTAAAGGAATTATTTATGATTTCACTCACTGTCTACTGTATGAGCAACTCTCTGAAGATTTTATGTAGATGGGATAAAAAAATGGATGAATAATAAAGGGATGATAGCTTGGATTAGATCATTTAGTCTCTGTTTCCTGCACATCAGATTCACCCTAATATGCTGTATGCATACTCCAGATCTAAGAAGCTTTATTCACTTCATTTTCAAAGCAAACATTCATTTATACATCCAGTATTGCCCTTGTTAATAAGATACTTAAGAGATACATACAAAGAAGCAGAAGAAAGGATGCATGCTACCATTCAAGACATTTAATAATTCTAATGGCATATTTCAGGAGGGCAAGTGTGTATACTAATTACCTCATAAATCAGTCCAGTCCTGGTGGCAACTGAAAACTTGAACAATTTTCTCAGTCAACAGTAAATCCAGGGCATCTCATCAAATGTCATAAACAACTTCCTACTTC
The DNA here is from genome assembly GCF_000754665.1 of Bison bison bison. Classification (NCBI taxonomy): domain Eukaryota; kingdom Metazoa; phylum Chordata; class Mammalia; order Artiodactyla; family Bovidae; genus Bison; species Bison bison. The sequence continues at coordinate 10,063,644 of NW_011494942.1, read as the reverse complement.
CAATTTGAGAACACTGTCATTAACCTAAAATTTTGGACTAAACAACTGCATCCCCACACAATTTGCTAATGAACCTTTCTTAGGTACAAGCAGAGAGCAACTGCCATGACATTTAATGAATTTATAAAGCTAACCAGACAGTTTCACAAGAACAAAATGTATTTAAATAGTTTTGTTTTCTGACTCAGAATTCAAATGTCTGAGTCAGAATTCAGACAGTATGTGGTAGTAGTGGTCATGGTGGAATGTGTGAGGATGCGTTTGTGTGATAACTGTCCTAGCTCACTGACATCTGTTCACAGTCTCTCTGGAAAATCTTCTCTACAGACTTCTTGAAAATATGTGCTACCCAAATTTCCCTCTTCTTGCACAGGTTTATTTTTCAGGGTATTATTAGAAAGATCTTCATAAGCAAAAGGTCATCAGAGCAAAATTTTGATAGGCATGCCTTCTTAGGGGAACAAAAAATACTAGCAAATGAAGGAGCTGATAAAGCAATGCTGTATCATATGCAGTGAGCAATTCAAGACAGAAAGGAAGCATTCATCCTACTTTATCCAGCCAGACAAAAATACATGCATCTCACTCAGGGTAGCTTTCATATTCTGTTTTAAATGATATTTGGACCAATTATCCCGAGTATACACTGGGAAGACAAGAGCAAGTTCATAATATTAAGAATGTATATTTTGGAATAAGTTGTAAAACTTGGCCTTTCCAAGAAGGCACTACAGACCAACAGAGGAGAGGATACATTTTTCATTTTACAAAACTGTGAGGTATAATAGTGATTTAACCAAAGGATAAATATAACTGGATCAAAAGATTAGACCTCAAAGCACAGCATCTAAAGCAAACACACTGTAAACCAACTTTGGAATGCCTTAATGAAGGCACATTCATGTTTCAGAATGAACAACTCTAATCACAAGGGGACCTTTTCCAATGCCCTCTGAGCAATACAAAAAATAACATATAGATTACATAACTTAAAGCATGCTTTACATTGTCTGACAGTGAAGCAGAGTACAATGATACTTAGAGTTACTGAAAATGAGCAAGTGCTACAAGGCTTAGAAATAATAATAATGAAGTGTTGAACAACCATTGCTATTTTAGAACTAGCCAGTTCCTTTAAGTGCTTAAACAGCTTTCTCAGATAACAGCAGAAAGGGTACAATAAATCCAAAATAAACACAAGCCTGAAAATTTCCATGCTTATAGTTAGTTATGACCCAAATCAGTAACCTTCTATAAAGGGAACTTTCATACAGCTAGAACAAGAAGCTGGTTGAACAAAAGCATTTGTCTGATAAATGGTTTTATATATATATATGCTTTACTTTTATTGAACTATATTTCTAGAATAAAATAAGCTTAAAAATAATCTGACATCTGTCATTTGACAACTGTCTTCTCACCCAAATCCTCAGTAAACATTTCTCCACTTTTAGGTAATACAGAAAAATTACAATATTCTAATTTTTAAAGCTATATATATGTGTGTGTGTATATATATATATATATATATATATATATATAAAGAATGCCTTAATATTTTTAAAGACTTTTCACATGTATATAATATTTTGATACACATTGAATTCATAAGTATTTTTGCTCAACCCTAAACTAATTGCTTTTAAGAAAATAGAAAAAACCAGAGAGGCAGGCCTTTTCTACCATGTGATGGGTACAAAGCAGCTAATAAAATCAGAGCAGAATATGTAAACAATTTGCAAGTTCAACTATCTCAGGCATACAAGATTTTTTTCCATGTTTACATTTACAGATATTGAGAAGTTTTAATTTTTTATTTTTAATTGGAGGGTAACTGCTTTATAATATTGTGTCAGTTTCTGCCATACAACAATGTGAATCGGCTATATGTATACATACGTCCCCTCCCTCTTGAACCTCCCTCCTTCTTGTTTAATTTTTAAAGAAACAACAGTCATGGAAAAACCTAGCTTTCATAAACAACAAAAAGGGAAAGTTAATGGTTAAATTCTTCCTCTTAGCCACTAGGCAGACCTCTGTGCATGCCCATAACTCTGCCTTCTAGAGCCATTTCAGCACCGTGAGTTCAGTAATAATACAGTAGCTGGAATCAAGACAAATGGCTGTAGCCCTTTCGCCCCTCACCTCAGAGTGGACTGAATTCGAACACAACAAATATTGGCTACTCACTTTTTGGTTTTCTTGTCCTCTGCCCAAGTGTCTGGCAAGTGTTCACTATCTCGGTATTTATAGTCTGGAGATTTCGTTGATCTGAAATTGCTTGTTCTAATTTATGCAGTGAAGGCTTCGCTTCTTCCCCAGCAGTGTGGGCTGCCCCATCTCCATCCTCCACCTGGATACCGACAGTTAACGCTGGATTTTAGCAGGGTGGCCGGGAAAGAAAGCAACTGAATGCTCACTCTGATTATGCACACGAAACTGAAAATGTGCTTTTCTTCTCAGGGAAGCGATAAGCCTCCACTGAACTTCTGCAATTCTGTGTTTGCATGCGCTTCGTATGCCTGAGCTATTTCTACAGTGGTAAAAGTCCTGATATGTCAAGTTGCCTCCTCCTGCAAAGTTGCCTCTTTCATCAGCAGGCTGTTGACACCGCCTCTTACAACTCCCCCTTTACTTCCTCCGCTCACTGCTAGTCGAGAGGGACTGAACTTCGCAGTTCCTCTTTGTTTTTTTGCTTCCTCCTCCATTTTTACTTCAGGGTTTTAAGGACATCTGAGGAGACTTCCTGTGCCTGTAATGTAGTCAGTCAAAGGCCACCCTACCTGCTTCTCTGCCTCCTCCAACCACTGGCTGGCTTCTTGGACCTGCTTCCTGAAGATGGCTTCCTGCTTGACAGTAACTTCTTGCAATTGTGTGATTGTTTCTAGTTGTTTCTGCCTGGAGTTAAAAAAAAAAGTGCCAACCACAAGCTGTCAGTGACATTTCAACCAAGAGTTAACCCTCAGAAGTTATGACAAGTTCAAACTTAATACAGTTCTTCAGAGATGAGAGGGAAAAGTGAAAGTATTTATATACAGATAAATGGTTCACAAATATAGAAATTTAATTAGAGCAATTATATTGCTCACTTAGTCTAATAACCTCACTTTACAGATAAAAAACCGTTTCCTATTCTACATTGGAATATTCAGTTCCCCACAAGCTACATTCATAGTTTTTAGCTACACTGGCACCACAATGAGGTCACTGTGACAGGTGCAATATTTACATATCACATCTAGCATTTTCAAAAAAAAAAAAAGAAAGGAAAAAGAAAGAAGGGAAAGGAAAAAAGAGGGAACAAAAGAAATAAGCACTTTGTTTCATGACATTAGCCTTTCTCCTTAAGAATTGTCAATCATGGTATAATACATGCCTCGAACACAGGAAGGGCTGTTCTCAAGAATAGATAAAAGTGAGCAGTTAGTCTTTCCACTGCAGTCTTCTCTTTTCTAAAGTCTCTCCCCTCCCCTTTCTTCCTCACCTCAAATCTCTTAGTGTTGTAATGTTATTTCTCTTTTGGATCCAATCCTAAACCTCAAAATATATACAAATGTATCTGTTAGCTAATGAGATTATTTAAACCATGGTATGTACTAATACATCAATGACTGTCTGGAAGCAACTTGACCTAAATAAGGACCTTAGCTCAATGGAATGATATCCTTCAGGAGTTTCAAAACAGTGAGGAAGACATGGTCAGGTTTAGGCTTTTTGCGTGCCTCTCAAATGTTCATACATAGTCAGAATCCCATTGTGCACTGGCATAAATCCAGCCTTGATTACAAGAAGGACCATAGGAGAGACAAAAATGGTCTCAGAGAATGCTTTACCACTGTGGTAAGCCAGCAAACAAAACCCTAACCAAAAATAAAAACTACCAAAACACACGTTCTATTCAGCATTGTTCAATAGCATGTAGTCAGTTTTTTCTTTTTTTTTAAATTGTGGTAAGAACATTTAAACTGAGATCTACCCTATATACCTTAAAGTGTACAATACAGTGTTGTTAATTATAGGCACAATGATGTACAAAAGATCTCTGGAACTTACTCATCTTACACAACTGATACTATGTCTATTGAATTACACCCACCCATTTCCCCTCCCCAAGCCCTTAGAAACCACCATTCTACTCTGCTTCTACAGGTCTGACTATTTTATACACTTCATGCAAATGGAATCCTGTAGCATTTGTCCTTCTGTGACTGGTTTATTTCACTTATAGTATCTTTAAGATTTGTGGCAAATTTCCTTCTTTTCTCAAAAAGCTTTCAAAAACTTTTTTTTAAAAGGCAAATATTTCATTGTATGTATATATCATATTTTCTTTATTTATTCATCCTAGATGAGCATTTAGATTGCTTCCACATCTTGGCTATTAAGACTAATGCTGCAATGATTATGAGTGTGCAAATATCTTTTCAAGATTTTGGATTTGAATCCTTTTGGATATATACCCAGAAGTGGGACTGCTAGATCATATGGTAATTCTATTTTTAAGTTTTTTGAGAACCTCCAAACTATTTTCCATAGCAGTTGCACCATTTTAAATTCTTACCAACAGTATGCAAGGGTTTCAATTTCCCTATACACTTACAAACACTTGGTATATTTTGGGATTTTTTTTTTTTAAATATAATAGCGTTCCGAACAGGTGTGATTCATTCATCATTGTGAATGACTCATTGTGGTTTTTATTTGCATTTCCCTGATGAATAATGATGTTGAACATCTTTTCATGTACTTGTTGGTCAATTTTATATCTTTTTTTGTAAAAAGGTCTATTCACTTCTTTTGCCCATTTTTAAATTGGATTTTTCTTGTTACTGAGTTGTAGAAGTTCCTTCCATATTTCGAATATTGACCCCTTTTCAAATAATTGCTCTGCAAATATTTTCTCTCATTCAATAGGTTACCTTTTCACTCTGTTATATCCTCAGACGTGTGGAAGCTTTTTAGTCCCATGTAGACTCACTTGCATATTTTTTCTTTTGTTGCTTATGCCTTTCATATCCAAAAAAGTATTGCCAAGAACAATGTCATGAAGGTTTTCCCCCAAGTTTTCTTCTAGAACTTTTATAATTTTAAGCTACGTTTAACTTTTCAATCCATTTTGGGTTGATTTTTCTATATGGCATGTGATAAGGTTCATCTTTATTCTTTTACATGTGGATATCCAGTTTCATTTGTTGACTATCCATTCCCCATTGTGTATTCTTGGCACCCTACTTGAAGATTAGTTGATTATATACATGAGGGTTTATTTCAAGACAATCTACTCTATTTCACTGGTCTGTAGCTTTGTAATATATTTTGAAATCATCATGTGTGATACCTACAGCTTTGCTCTTTTTCAAGGCTGTTTTGGTCCTTTGTAGTTCCATATGAATATTAAGAATTTTCTTTGATGAGGGTGATAGAGGAGAGTGAAAATCCTGGCTTAAAACTCAACTTTCAAAAAATTAAGACCATGGCATCCAGCCCCATCACTTCATGGAAAATAGAAGGGGGGGGAAGTGGAAACAGTGACAGATTTTATTTCCTTGGGTTCCAGAGTCACTATGGATGGTGACTGCAGCCATGAAATTAAGACACTTCCTCCTTGGAAGAAAAGCTATGACAAATAGATACCATATTAAAAAGCAGAGACATCACTTTGCCAACAAGGGTACATCTAGCCAAAGCTATGGTTTTTCCCTTAGTCATGTACAAATGTGAGAGTTGGACCATAAAGAAGGCTTAGTGCCAAAAAACTGATGTTTTCGAATTGTGGTGCTGAAGAAGACTCTTGAGAGTCCCTTGAACTTCAAGATAAAACCAGTCAATCCTAAAGGAAATCAACTCTGAGTATTCATTGTAAGGACTAATGCTGAAGCTGAAGCTCCCATACTTTGACCACCTGATGTGAAGAGCCGACTAACTAGAAAAGGAAGGATTAAAGGCAAAAGGAGGAGGCAGTAGAGGATGACAGTTAGATACCATCATTGATTGAATTGACATGATTTTGAGCAAACTCCAGGAGATAGTGAAGGATAGGGAAATCTGACACGCTGTAGTCCATGGAGTCACAAAGAGTCAGACACAACTCAGTAATTGAATAAAAACAAATTACTATAAAAAATGCCATTTGAATTTTAACAGAGATTGCACTGAATCTGTAAATTGCTTTGGGTAGTATGAACATCTTCACAATATTGTCTTCCAATTCATAAACACAAGATGTCTTTCCATTAATTTACATCTTTATTTCAGCACTGTCTCAGTTTTAGTGTATAGATCTTTATCTCCTTAAAGTTTATTCTCATCTTATTCTTTTGATACTACTTTAAATAGGATTGTTTTCTCAGTTTCCTTTTCAGATAATTTATTATTAGTGTATAGAAATGCAACTGACTTATGTATGTTGATTTTGTATGTTGCATCTTTGTTGAATTTGTTTATTAGCTCTAACTGCTTTTTGTGGAGTCTTTAGGGTTTTCTATATATAGATCATGTCATCTGCAGAAATGATTTACTTCTTTCTTTCCAGTGCTAAGGCCTTCTATTTCTTTTCCTTGCCTAATGGCTCAGGCCAGGACTGTATCTATATATCTACCATTACTAGTGAATTTTATACTTTAGTGTACTTTTAATCACTGTTTAAGGGCTTCCAAGGTGGCACAGTGGTTAAGAATCTGCCTACAATGCAGGAGACATGGGTCTGATTCCTGGATTGGGAAGATCCCCTGATGAAGGAAATGGCAACCCATTCTAGTATTCCTGCCTAGAAAATTCCAAGGAAAAAGGAGCCTTATGGGCTACAGTCCATTTCATTTCAACTTCAATAACTCCCTTTAGCATTTCTTATAATGCAAGCCTAGTGGTAATGAACTCCCTTGGCTTTTGTTTGTATGGGGAAATATATCACCATTTTTGAGGGATAGTTTTGCTGGGTATAGTGCCCTTGTTTGGTAGTTCTTTCCTTTCAATACTTCAAATATATCATCCCACTCTTTTCTGACCTGCAAGATTTCTGCTGAGAAATCCATTGATAGTCTTATGAGTGCTCCCTTTTATCTGACAAAACCTTCCTCTTGCTGCTTTCAAAATTCTCTCTTTGACTTTTAACACTTTGATTATAGCATGTCTCAGTGTGGATTTCTTTGGGTTCATCTTACTTGAAATCCTTTAGGCCTCCGGGGTCCTTCCCAAATTTTGGAAGTTTTTAACCATTATTTCCTTGAATAACCTTTCTAACCCTTTTCTTCTCTCTTCTCCTTCTGGGACTCCATAATACAGATGTTGGTCTACTCGATGATGTCCATTAAGTTTTTTCACTCTTTTTTTTTTTTACTCTTCTGACTAAATTATCAAAGATCTCTCTTCAAGTTCACTAATCTTTTATTCTGCGTGATCTAGTCTGCTATTGAACTCCTCTGATAAAATTTTAGGTATTTTTCTCCTCCAGTACTTCTGTTTCTCACTGTTTTTTTTTTTTTTTTTTTTGTCTTTTTGTTAATAGCCTCACTTTGTGTCACTTTGTCCATGCATTGCTCTCCCATCCTCATTGCATATCTTTATGACAGTTATTTTGAAATCTCTGTGAGGTAAATATTTTATCTGTTTCATTAGGTACAGTTTTGGGAAATTTATTTTGTTCTTGTATTTGAGACATATTTTCCTATGTCTTAATTTTTCTTGACTCTTTGTGTATAGTTTTCCTATACCCAGCAAAACTATCCCTCAAAAATGGTGATATATTTCCCCATACAAGAGTCTTTGGTTCTTCACAAAAAGAACCACCTCTCCCAGTATCCACAGACTGGCCTTTTACAGGAAAAATTCCTTACCAGTCACTTTGAGCAAAGATTCTAAGAATCCCTCAGAATCTTTATGTTAGCTCAACCCACCATTTTTGTTCTTAGTGGAACCTAAGTATCTAGGGTATGAGATTTCCATCATTGCTGATACAGGCACGATAGAAGCCAATCTTGCAGGCAATCCCCAGAAAACCTGCAGTGTTGTATGTATGATCCAACCCTTTCCTTACCTAGGGAGAAGCTGTGATCAGGAATTTTTCATCTGCTTATTCTATGCTGGCCAGGGGTAGGGACTATGATGAATGATTGTGTGCTAAAACAAACCACTTGCTTTGTTTTCAGTGTCCCCCAGGTGTCTAGAGTATGCCCAGTCCATCTGCATTCTGACACAGATGAAACAGAAGCTAGTATTCTGGGCAGTCTTCAGCAAATTTGGAATGTTGGGCACAACAGTCCAACTCCTTCCCTATCTAGAAAGAAATTCAAAGCTGGAGGGTTCCTTCTGATCATATGACACTATGTCAGGAGCTGGAATTATGGTGAAAGGGTATTTAGAATTTTTCTACCAGCACTGATGTGGCTCATTTCATGGTTACCCAGGGTACAAGAGCCTCTTAAGTAGCTGCTGGACTTATCACAAAAGGAATTTGTTCATGTATTACTGTTGAGTCAGTGTATCTATTGGAAGAAGGAGGGTCCATTACTTTCTATTCCACCTTCTTGCTGGTATCACCTCATCTGCTTTTTAAGACATCCATTTTATCTACTTTTATCTTTTCCAGGAATAGTCTAAGCTCTCAAGAGTATCCATTATCTTTCCAGGGAAAGTAAAAGGAATGTGAAGGTCAACAGAAATCCATACTTAATAATACTAAAGTTTTTCATGACTTATGTGTACTTACACCTATAAATCTTATTTACAATAACATTCATTTACTTTGATATTATAAATATGAAGCACAGCAGCCTTAGAAATGCTTTAACAAATTAGATAGTATCATTTAGCAGATGAATATCAATTAAAGGTATTCAACAGAAACTTTGAAGATTTTTCTTCTATAGAGATTTTCATTATCGTGTTAAGAGGTTAGGTGTGTGTGTATTTAAATTCAACAACTCTTCTTGTTATCATGTCCTAATGCTAAATCTTGACTTTTTAGTCTTACCAAGTCTGAGTCTCCCCCAGATCTTACCATCTAGTGCCCCATTTACAAAGTTTTCAGACCAAAAACACTTAAGTCAAGGATGACTCTTGCATTCCCACATCTAATTTACTAGTATGTCAGATGTGATCTATCCTTAGAACACAGTTTGAATCCAACCATTTCTTATCACCTTCACAACCATCACCCTGGCTCACATTATACCCCTCACCTGGACTATTACAATGGCACCTAACACAATAGCTTTTTTGACCATGACTCAGTAAATGTTTTATATTTCACTCAAGCACACACACATGCACCTGGCTGAAACAAAAATTTTATTAAATAGTACTTACTCTTCCTGTATGCAAAGTATTCTGATGTTTTGTGTTTATTTCTTTAAAGGGTTATAATCCAGTAAATTGATTTCAAGATATCTAATTGGTGATCTGTTATTGAAAAAAGCTCTTCTCACCTGTCTGTTTTCACTTTTGCCCTCTATAGACGATTCTCTACCTGGCAGCCAGAATGAATGTCCAAAACATAAGTCATATTATTTCTCTGCTTATAATCGTCAATGGCTTCCCATCTACTCAAAATAAAACCCCAATTCCTAAATGTGATCTGCAAGGCTGAGGACCTGACCTCTGCTTATTTTTCCTACCTCATTGCCTACCACTCCCCAGCACTCACCCCACCCCTGCCATGCTGACCCCTTGCTGCTGTTCAAACATACCAAGCTCATTACAGCCCCAGGTCCTTTCCACTGACTATTTCCTCTGCCTAGAATACTCCCCAAATCATCACATATCTCACTTTCTCACTTCATTTATCTAGTTAACTTACTATTCCTCAGACAGACCTTTCCTGATCATTCTTTCTAAAATTAGGTCCTTATGCCCCTGGTCAGTCTTGGTCTTCTTATCCTGTTTTAATTCTCTTCATATCACCTACTGTTCCCTGGAATTGTACTGTATAATTACATGTTTGTTTATTATCTGTGTCCCTTAATAGATGTTAGTTTTACGGAGGTAAAGATTTCCGTCTTATTTTCTATAATTCCCTAGTGTTTAGAGGGGGGAAAAGTCCGGCAAAGAAGTGGCACTTGGATGTACAAAAGCATTTTCAAATGATCACATGCTTTTCTCACCAAGCCCTCTAAGGGTCTTTTTTTTTTTCTTCCACTGTTTCTTGTTGCCTCACTCATCTCTTTCCAATCCTCAGCACTGGAACTATCTGTTTTGCACCTGAATGAAGGCTTTCTCCTCAGCAAACAATTAACTTCTAAAAGCTTGCTTTTAATAAATGTTTCCTACTTCATCTAAACATAGAAGTCTCTCTCACTCCCACAAAATACTTCACTCATGTCCTTATTCACAGTTAAGACCTATAGCCAAATCATTTTGTGTGTAGCCACTTTGTAGTTTTGTGTCTTTTAAATTATGTTTAGAAGGCAGGAGCTAAGCCATCTTTACATTGATGAGCATTATTTTGCCCAATGCTGCTGCTAAGTCACGTCAGTCGTGTCCGACTCTGTGCCACTCCATAGACGGCAGCCCCCAGGCTCCCGTCCCTGGCATTTCCCAGGCAAGAATACTGGAGTGGGTTGCCAGTTCCTTCTCCAGTGCATGAAAGTGAAAAGTGAAAGTGAAATCACTCAGTCATGTCCTACTCTTCACGACCCCGTGGACTGTAGCCTGCCAGGCTTCTCCGTCCATGGGATTTCCTAGGCAAGAACACTGGAGTGGGTTGCCATTGCCTTCTCCTGCCCAATGCTAGGTTGAGCAAAATACTATTATATTATGCTCAGTCATATCCGACTCTTTGCAGCCCTATGGACTATTGCCTGCCAGGTTCCTCTGTCCATGGGATTCTCCAGGCAAGAATACTAGAGTGGGTTACCACTTCCTACTCCAGGGGGTCTTCCCAACCCAGAGATCAAACCTATGTCTCTTAAGTCTCCTGCATTGGCAGGCAGATTCTTTACCACTAGTGCCACCTGAGAAACCCTAATATTATATTAGATTTTAACAACTAGATGGTGGGGGATTGATAGTTGAAAGAACATAGGTTTTGAAGTATACCATATCTGGGCCTGATCCCAGCTGTCACTTAACTCCACCAGGATGATGTCTCTGGAGATAAACATAGGTCATATTTTTAGCACTACATGGAACACAGTGAGCTTTTGACGAATCACACGTACTGTGATTTAACTGGGCTGTTTTGTGTGTCTAATAGGATCACAGAGAATATTCACTTACTCCAAGATGACTCTAGTGCAGGCCTCTCTCAAAATAGTTCTTCTTTGCTAAACAGAAGAATTTCAACGCTCCCTTTTGTGGAGATGGTATCTGTGTAAGGAAACTGCATATCTACTTAACTGCATATCGCCTTTACCACTATGGGGAAGTCTGGGCGCCTGGCTTCTTAGGGAAAGCAAAAGATCATCTTTTTGATAGTTCCTCTTGGTATTAACCTCTCTCTGATATCTAGTTTCCTTATTTGGGGGCAATAAAATCGTTTCTTCTTGCTATTCTCTTTAAGCAACTATGCTAAGAATATTTTTTTCTTTTCACTTCATTTCAGTTGCAGTCATGTCTGATCCTTTGCAACCCCATAGACTACAGCACACCAGGCTTCCCTGTCCATCACCAACTCCCAGAGCTCGCTTAAACTCAAGTCCATCGAGTTGATGACTTGATGATTTTTTCTTTTAATTTATTCTAATTTCAACTACACCCACATTCATTTATCCAGTCAAAAAGCATGTAAGTGAATGCTCAGTAAAGTATCAGCAGCTATATAAATAGTGATTAACAAAAGATTTAATCCCCATCCTTGTTTAGTATTTAGTATGTTTAGTTTACAAAGTGCACACATTTCAAGAGTTTTCCAAAAAAAGCATAAGAATTAAGGTAAGAGGAAGGATAAGATTGTAAGTCATTTTATATTTAGTCTTCTATTCCCTATGACTTCTTTTATTTGAAATTTAATTGACTAGGGCCCAATGCAAAGCGTTGTATACTGAGTTGGAACATAAAGCCCAGTGGGATAGGAGTCAACAGACCCAGCAGCAAGTCCTTCCAATAATAGAGCTATTCATTTGTTGTTGTTGTTGTTCAGTCACTCAGTCATGTCTGACTCTTTGAGACCCCAGGGACTGCAGCATGCCAGGCTTCCCTGTCCTTCACCATCTCCTGGAGCTTGCTCACACTCATGTCCATTGAGTCGGTGATGCCATCCAATTATCTCATCCTCTGCTATCCCCTTCTACTCCTGCAGTCTATCTTTCCCAGCATCAGGGTCTTTTCTAATGAGTCAGCTCTTCACAACAGGTGGCCAAAAGATTGGAGCTTCAGCTTCAGCATCAGTCCTTCCAATGAATATTCAGACTGATTTCCTTTAGGATTGATTGGTTTGTTCTCCTTGCAGTCCAAGAGACTCTCAAGAGTCTTCTCCAACACCACAGTTCAAAAGCATCAATTCTTCAGTGCTCAGCCTTCTTTATGGTCCAACTCTCACATCTGTACATGACTCCTGGAAAAACCATAGCTTTGACTATACAGACCTTTGCTGGCAAAGTAATATCTCTGCTTTTTAATATGTTCTCTAGGTTTGTCATAGCTTTTCTTCCAAGGAGCAAGTGTCTTTTAATTTTACGCTACGGTCACCATCTGCACTGATTTCAAGCCCAAGAAAATAAAGTCTGTCACTCTTTCCATTGTTTTCCCATCTATTTGCCATGAAGTGATGAGACCAGATGCCATGATCTTAGTTTTTTGAATGCTGAGTTCTAGCCAGCATTTTCCACTCTCCTCTTTCACCTTCATCAAGAGGCTCCTTAGTTCCTCCTCACTTTCTGCCATAAAGGTGGTGTCGTCTGCATATCTGAGGTTACAGAGCTATCCATATGTTTTCCATTAATAACTCAAAACTTGATCAATTCAGTTTATATTCTTTTGCTTCAGTCCTCTGTAAAATTATGCAGCTTTGTGGAATGATCTCTAATGCTCCTTCTGGTTAAAAGAATTCTATATTCTGATTCCAAACTCCTTCTCTAGGAAAAATAACTCATTGTTTGGGTTTCCATAGATTTCAAGCTTACTACTTGCAATTTTGAATATATAGGTCAATCTCACACTATTTCACAATTCAGAATTGTCAAACAAAATGGTACCCCTGAAAAATTGTCACCTGAAATCAATGCATACAACTTGAAAAAAAGTAAACAGAATGCCATGGCAAATTACAAACATGTTATATACATAAAGTAGGGGTCTCTTATACATAAAGGATCATCACCTGGAAAGAAATTCTTTTCTGAAATAAAAATATTCCAGCCTGAATCTCTTCAAAATGTCTATCAATTTGGCAAACTCTTTATCAAGGGATTCTTTATGGTTTCTCAAGTCGTTCAGCATTAAGATGCAAAGATTTAGCTTCTCCTCCATGATATATCTGAATTCCTATAAGAAGAATCACAAAACAAGTTCCACTGTTCCAATGTTAAATATAAAGAAATAACAGGCAATAGAAAATGTTCTGGACATTCCAACACCAGCAGCATTCACTGTTATTGAACTCTAAAATTCTAATCGAACAGATGTCAATTCTCAGTTGCCTAAAGATGGATGATGCTGTGGACTGATGACCCCAATTTAACAAGTACATATTGGGTACATACAGTGTGCCTAAAATTGAGCTTTGTTCTCTTTTTCTTAAGATAAGTGGCCATTTCATCAATAATCACAGTAGCTTTATTAATAGAATAGAATGGGACTAGGAAATGCAGTAAAATCAGTATTTGTTGATTACCATATTCAAAACCATATTAAAAACCTTTTAAAAAGGTAAGATTGACAAAAGGGCTGATATTAACACTCCAGAGTTTTCAACATTTACTTCTTGCTTTAGCTTAACTTAGGGGGCTGATAGATGTTAGGAAGTTGTAAAGTACAGATAGTAAGTTATGAATAAATTTAAGAGATTTCTTTTTATATGTTTCCAGTCTAACAAAACTTGGGAATAGCTACCTAAAATGTTTCCACATTCTGATATTCTGCTAACTTCTGGTATAATAAAACTGTCAAAGTCTCAAAAATAAGATTCTTCTGCACAATAATCGTTCTATCAGAGAGAATTTTGAAAAGCCAAGGAAAAATTCAAGCTTAGACCAGCCAGTTCTCACAAGGATTCAAATAAAATACACTATTAATTTACATCTTATTTACTGTTTGTCTCTCCAATGCATATCCCATATCCTCACACTCACTCACACTTTTCATATCATATACACAACCTTATGCACACCCCCAGATGCAAACTCTACACACATTGTCAGAATAAGAAGGCATAACACTGCAATGAAATCTTAGAAATGATACTGTGTATAATAAGTGCTACCTGGGTTTAGAATGTAGAAGATAAACCAGGAAAATCACAAAATTCAGAACACTTACAGTAAGCTTGTTCTCCCACTTTTCTTTCATAGTAATCTCTGGATTAGTTACCCACAGTAGAAAATGATCAATTAGTGTTTCAACTTCAGAAACATCTTCATGCTGAAAAAGAATTCCATACCTTCAAATAGGAATTCAGTGAAAGGCATATAAAAAGAAGTAATTTGGACAAGGTTTAATATAGGCAATTTAGAAAGCCATCAGAGAGAATTCCTTATTATCTAATGCCACCCAGTGACTTTCCTTTATCCCAGGATGTTGCCATGCGAAGATGCTAACTCTCTACTCTACATATGCTGAATAAATCAGTTAAAACTATTTTCCAGAACAACACCTACCCATTTTATTCCCCTCTCAAATAGAAGGAAGCAAGCATTTTCATGGATATTTTTTCATTCATTAAATTAATGCACAATGCTGGATGCTTGGGGCTGGTGCACTGGGACGACCCAGAGGGATGGTGTGGGGAGGGAGGAGGGAGGAGGGTTCAGGATGGGGAACACATGTATACTAATTAAATAATTTTCTATTAAAGAAAAAAAAAGAAAAAAAATCAATATGGAAATTATCAAAAAAAAAGAAAAAAAAATAAAACTCAACATTCAGAAAACGAAAAAAAAAATTAAATATTATCTACTTTTTATTTTCTTGGGCTCCAAAATCACTACAGACAGTGACTGCAGCCATGAAATTAAAAGACGCTTGCTACTTGGAAGAAAAGCTATGACAAACCTAGATAGCATATTAAAAAGCAGAGATAACCACTTTGCAGACAAAGGTCCATATAGCCAAAGCTATTGTTTTTCCAGTAGTCATGTACAGATGTGAGAGTTGGAGCATAAAGAATGCTGAGCACCAAAAAACTGATGTTTTCAAATCATGGTGCTGGAGAAGACTCTTGAGAGTTCCTTGGACTGCAAGGAGATCAAACTAGTAAATCCCAAAGGAAATCAACCCTGAGTATTCATTGGAAGGACTGATACTGAAGCTCCAATACTTTGGCCACCTGCAAAAAGTCAACTCATTGGAAAAGACTCTGATGCTGGGAAAGATTAAAGGCAGGAGAAGAAGGGAGCGGCAGAGGATGAGACGGTTGGATGGCATCACCGACTTAACGGACATGTGTTTGAGCAAGCTCTGGGAAACAGTGAAGGACGGGGAAGCCTGGCATGCTGCAGGCTATGGGTCAGACACGATTTAGTGACTAAACAACAGTGTGCTTGACACTGTGAAAGGAACTGGAAATACCTACATGAAAATGCTGCTCTCAGCTTTCTCTGATCATCTAGGATTCCCAGGCAAAAATCGAGATAGAGAGAGACTTTCCTGGTAATCCAGTGGTTAAGAACTTTTCTTCCAATGCAGGTGACGGGGGTTCAATCCCTAGTTGAGGAACTGAGATCCCACATGCTACAAAGCACGTGCACCACAATGCTTGAGCCCTCTTGCCACAACTACACGGCCCACGTGCTCTGGAACCCACGTACCACAACTAGCGAGAAGCTCGTGTGCCACAACAAACGATCCCTTGTGCTACAACTAAGCCCCAACACCCAAAAATAAATGAAGAAATGTTTTTTTTTAATTAAAATGGAAAAAGAAGTACTAGTCATTAGCTAGAAGGAGTTCAATAGTCTTCAGCCCTCTGATATTAAAGATTAACTTGTAGGGAATATAAGCTCAAGCAATCTATACCTAATGGTCAGCCTGTTAGTCCTGATTGACCCAGAATTAGAAGATGCACATTAGGAAGATTTGAGAAAAATCTTTTCATTTCATAGTAGGATATATTTTGTTCTCAACACATAGATACGCCTGTGCTCAGCAAACAGGCTGTAGGTCAGTTATCTGTAGATCTTGCTGGCCAGTGAAACAGCATACGATATGCAGATGTTATACAATACCAGATTCTGAAGCGTAGCTGTGAACTCCACTCCCTTTTGTTCAAGTTCTGTCAGTAACAGCAGCATTTCTTCATCCATTATCATGTCCAGAGATGACAAGCTGATTAAATTGCACTGCCACTCAGTTTCATTGTTCTGAAACAATTACCAAAATGTCCACAACCTTGTCATCCTAATAAAGAATATTCATTATTTTTATTTTATGAAAATGATGCCCATGGGTCAATGTAATGATCCCCATCAAACACTCTAAATTATCTTATGAAATCCTCATGCATGCATGCTAAAGTCACTCAATCGTGTCTGACTCTTTATGGCCCCGTGGGCTGTAGCCAACCAGGCTCCTTTATCCATGGGATTCTCCAGGCAAGAATACTGGAGTGGGTTGCCATGCTCTCCTCCAGGGGATCTTCCTGACCCAGGGATTAAGACCATATCTCTTACATCATTACATCTCTTACATCTTACCTGCATTGGCAGGCGGGTTCTCTACCCATAGCGCCACCTGGAACTACTTCTACACACCACCCCTCCCCAAACTGCTCATTTCCTCTCTTGGATGCCTTCAGCTTAACATTTACTCATTCTTAAAGGACACTCATATATCTAATAGATAACATTTACATTTACATGATATAAACTTCTACAGCTCTAATTTTATGAAAAGAAGCAACAGGAAAGAAATTCTCAGAAAAAGAAAACTGCTGGTCACGGGAGGGTGCATTCAACAAATCCCACTGAAAACAGACTGGTGTCTTTGTCTCTCTTCCACTCATAGAAGATGCTCTCAGATGATGTTTCACAAAGCAAGTTTCTCATACTTCTCTCCAAGTCTCTGCGTCCTCTCATACTTTAGATATATGACAACAGCACGTTTAACTTCCTCCTTGCTGTCAGTTGGAAAAAAGTGATTGGGCTCTTATTCCAGATTCCAATTAGAAGGCAAAGACTTCCTAATCCAATAGTGAGATAAACTTCAGCACCAGAATGTTGCCAGCTGTTTAACCTCTGTTCAGAATTATAAAACTTTACAGGCTGGCATCTTGGCATCACTATTACCTCAGAGGACAGGGGATAAAAACACATCGCTATGGTAGATTAGCCACCATGTCATTCAGTCTGGCAGTTCGGCTTGGTTTCAAAAGCACACTAAAAAAAATGACGCGTCTTTGCAACAGAATGTCAGGAAAGCACAGTCCTCAGCAGAATGTTCAAGATTGCCTGAGAATGCCTTAGGTGAAGCAACATATGTCGCCCTGCATCCTTGGCAGGAGATATTCAAATGATATTTGCCCCAAGGACATTCTCTCCTTTCAAGGTTATAGCACAGCTGTCAACAGGAGGACATTCTGGACAAATCTATCATCTACCAACATGGGAAGACCATCCAAGTAGTGAAAGAAAGCAATCTGCCAGAAAACATTCCCTAGCATTCCAAGCACACAACTGGAAAGTGCAAAGGAACAAAAATATACTAGGGAGTCAGGTTCCAACATTGCATTCACAAGAAGGCGTGTGACTGTTTCCACCCCTGTTGTAAAGCACTACCAACAGGCTGGAGGTTTTAAGGCGCTAATTCATTTTGCTATTTTAAAATTAACCCCAAATATATAAAAATGCTAATTTATGTTCAGAATATAATAATCAGTGTCATTAATTTAAGTCGGTACAATTATATTCTCAAGGAAAGAAATTTCATGTTTCTGCATAAAACAATGTAAATGAAACAAGTAAATTTTTGGTAGATACATTTACTTTGGGACTTGAAGAAATACTAAAAATAGTCCATGATCTCTACCACAATCTTTCAGACCCCAGGCTGGGGATCACTGCAGGTAGTCCTGAAAAATATCAAGATAGTAAAGATTTCTTGAGAATTCCCTGGCAGTCCAGTGGGTAGGATCCCATGCTCTCACTGCCAAGGACTTGGGTACGAACCCTCCTTGGGGAACTAAGATCATGCATGCCATGTGGCCAAATATATGTGTGTGTGTGTGTGTGTGTGCGCACTGTATCTGTGTGTATACAAATATATCAAGATTTTTAAAGTCCAGATTCACTGAACACACATTTCCATACCCCATGCTGGAGTCTCACTATAGTTTTCAGCCATAACTTGAAAAAGATTCATTCTTCCAGGATAAGAAACTTTAGACTTAGGTTCCACAAACTATCAGTGGAGTCCCTCAAAATGTCATGGGTGATCTTCAGCAAGATACAGACCTTTACTTAATAGCAAGCTATTGCACATGCTGATTGTTTTTGTAAAGGTTTCCATTTGATGGTAATTACCTACCTCTGCAGACTGAGCAAGAATGAGTTCGCAGTGTAGCGATTTTACTCCTTCAGAGTCGACACTTTTATGCTCTCCACTGACATTTAATTGCATTCCATTTCTTAAAAAAAAAACAACAGTAGTCTGGTCTGGTTAGGTATGCCTTATGTTTTAAGTCACAAGAATAAGATTTATTTATCACCAAACGGTAAGCACTTATGTGTGCTGTATAAGGACGTCATAAGGTACGTAAGACTACAGAGAGAAACAGAGGTAGTCTTTGCCCTCCAGGTGCTGCACACACTAGTGATTCTAGGTCGTTGCAACCAGGTAAGCCATACTTTCTTTTTAAGAATTGGAGCCAATAGTTGAATTTTTAAATTTTTCACTAAAAATCTAGATGTCTTGCTTTTCTTTAAACAATCAGAATATGTGGTCACACTGGGTCCATATATTCTTAATGTAACAACTATCTGGAGCTAAGCAGAGTAACACCCCGTCTTTACCTGGCTAAGGTACTTTCGTTTTCACCCCCCTAATATAAGTATGTGCGCTTACCCCACTGACTTTACTCATTTTGCTGCTTATGGACTTCTGGACTAGCATGTTATACAAAATCATTTGATATGTGTTATCATTTGATAACACAAGGTAGAGTGTGTCAGGAAAAAGGTAAAAACAACATGCCATGCATGCACTCAGAAAGATTACTTAATCTCAAGACATGAGAAAAGTAAGGGTGAGTGAGGAAGGTTGATGGAAAACGTGTGAAGGAATCTGTACTCTTAGGAGAGAAGCTGAGAAAACATCACAAAGTTACAGGAGGTAAGAACGTGGCATGTTCAAAGAACTGCACACAGCTCAGCCAGTGAATACTGTGGAGTGGGGGACACGTGACGGAAAGTCGGTGAGAGGTTACTCTGTACTTACATCATGAATTCCTGTTGTAAGTGCTGTAACTCTTGAGCCAGCTTGTTTTTCTCCCCTCGTAAGTTCTGGAATCACACACAACATTAGGCTGCCCATGTTACTCTACTGGGACATTCACATTTCCGTTTAAAATCCCCACCTTGCAAGTTGTGAGATTATTATGGTATACCTCAATAATGCTTCCATATTCTATGATCGTTGACTTAAGCTCTTCTATACTTACATCCTTCTGAAAAGTAGGAGAGAGAATTAATAGCAAATAAATGTATGAGTTTACCAAATCATATTTACTAGACTAGCAATCTGAGTCAAAGAAGAATTATATATGCCTAATGATGTGATGAGACCTACGAATCTCATGATTTGAAAATTCAGCTAGTCTGGGTTTGTGATTAAAACTACAGAAAAACATAAAGGGTAGCAAGGCCTCTATTATCTGACTGTGTTATTATGTTCTATCTTTGCCTGGTCCGGTGAAATCATACCCTGAAAGGCAATGTTAAAATCCAAGTCAAAATTTTATTACTACGGCCTATTTAAGGAAAAAAAAAAAAAGCAGTTTTTACCTGCAAAATGACCAATAAATTATAAAAGCATCCAATTTTACCCAGTTCAAACCGTATCTTTTAAAAATCATAGTTTGTACTCCAAGACCAGAGAGTACAGTCAGTGCCTGACCTGTAGTTGTGTCCCATGAATGGCATGATGCCTGGGGCCTGAGAAGTATCTTACGAGTGCTGGGCGGGAGTGCAGAGTGGTGGAAGGACTAAAGTTATGGAGGAAGTGAGCAGTCATGGCTACTACAATGTCACTACATGGGGAGAGACTGCCCATGAGGAGGAGACACAGTTGGTACCATAGTCAGTATTCTGGTCAATGTCCACAAGCTAAGGATGCCTTTGAAATGTCATAAACTGCAGGGAAAGGAAGTGAAATACTGCTCCTCCTTCCCCTTCCTGTCTTTGAACGTGGAAGCTTATTAACTTAGGCTGCCTCCTTTCTGTGTCTCTTAAAACCACCAAACCAGCATCGCTGTAGCCAGGAAAGTTTGTTACCAAATAGGCTATGATCATGAGAGACAAATATAAATAGAGTAATATTTATCTATCAAATTAATCAGTCAAACTAGGTAGAACATAACTCGGGATATATTGTTTTTCCCTGAAATGAATGACTGTACATTTGTTAATGTTATGAATTAAAACTTCATCATCACAGGGAGTTTCCGGTTGGTCCAACAGTTAAGACTCCATGCTTCCACAGCAGGGGCGTGGGTTCAATTAAAGACAAAAGACAAACAAAACAAAACACTTCATCACCACTATTTAGCCAATGACTGGCAAATTGGCATACTAATATTGTTGAATAAAGGAATGAATATCACCAGAATTTACAGAGGATATGTTAAATATCCCAAGTGGAAAAGTCAATATTCTTCACTCAGAAGAACAATTTTTATTCTTACAAATAAAGAAATGCCTTATGACGGAATATTAGAATCAGATATTTTAACAGGGGTGGAGTTATGCAAATATCATCGCCTTCCTCTATTACTTGGAGGGAGTCTCCAGGATTCCATGGACAGAGACAGTACCAACCTTCTGTAAACTTGCATCTGTATTAAGCAAAGTGTTTTCATACATGTGTAACTGCATCTGAAAAGAAACACATTTAGGGAAGGCCACTAGGACATTGCTTTGGTAAAAGACAATGCCACAAAATCATGGCACAATCAGGAGACATGTTTCTGAAGCATTTTTTATATGCATGCATTTTTCACTTTATAAAGAGCCTTCCCATTAGCCTCACAACAACCCTCAAGGCCAAGGTTACTGCCCTCTCTCTACCAGGAAGGAAATCAAAGCTCAGCACTATCCAGAGATTTGCCCGATGTTACACCTAGTAAGTGACAGAACAGAGCCTAGAATCTGAGTCTCCAATTTCAGCCAAGGGCTCTTCCCACTGTTTCACACTTCACATAATAAAAGGACATAGAGTGTGTTCATTTTTTGGTGAAAAGAAAAATCTAGGTAGGACATGAACACAGACTCCATATGAGCATGCAAAAGGCTCTTCCTCTTTTAAAAAACAGTGTAAAAATGTTCAAGCTTTCTTTTAGCAAAGTGAATATTAAGGATATTATCAGTTTAAACCAAATGCAAGCTTGTTGGCATAGACTCCTAAGTAGGATGTAATTGAGAAAAATGTATATTGTTTGAATGGAAAACTTGGAAAAATAATAGCATAGTCAGAAGTAGAATTGTCATCATAATCATACATGTTTGATATTCCTTTATAGTCCTCAAGGTATTTTCACATAATCCTTTCATTTGAGTTTCCAACAAGCTTGTGGATGAGGTACCCATTTAATAGATGGAAAAACTGAGATTTAAAGAAGTTAACTAATTGCTTGGGGTTAAAAGCTTTTACCCTGGAGAAGAAAATGGCAACCCACAGTATTCTTGCCTGGAGAATCCCCATGGACAGAGGAGCCTGGCAGGCTACAGTCCATGGGGTGCTAAGAGTCAGACATGACTCAGTGACTAAACCACCACTGCCATAAAGCTTTTAACTTGAGAAGACAGGATTTGAATCCACATCTTCTCTGGCTCTTACCACTAGTTTATGGCAGTTATATTTTCCAAAACAGTCATTCCTAGAATAAAATCAGTGTTTAATGTCTACATTATAATGGCTATAATATATGTATATGTACATACACACATGGAATTGAGTGTCTGCTAGGAAAAGTGAGAATTCCACATACAGATATGAATTTTAAGTACATCATCATTTCAAACATATAATAAAGCAAAAAATACTGTTCAAATAAACCATCAGAGATAACAAAAAGCATGACACAAATTCCTGAATTTAGTAATAGTCACTTTCTGTTTCCTGATAATAAAATATGGCAGATATAACAAAACTATACACTAAATAGATACTTTTATCAATATAGATTAAAAAATCATTTTTGTAAGATATAATTTCTTTATTCAATAGAGTTGAATTAAAAAATCAAGATGGACTTTTTTCCATCTCTCATTTTTTGCATTAAGAAGGTACAATAGCTGAACTTTTCCCTAACTTAATAATTTGAAAAATTAGATACTATTAAATTAGAAATTGTCACTAGAATAAAAAATATAAATAATAGCAAATGGTGGCAAGGATGTGGAGTAATTTGAACCCTCATACATAGCTAATGGAAATGTAAAATGGTATAGCTACTTCGGAAAAACATCTGGCAGTTCCTCAAAAGGTTAAACATAGTTATCATATGATGTAGTAATTTGACTCTTAGATACATACTCAAGAGAAATTAAAACTTACATCCACACAAAAATTTATACATGAATATTCATAGCACCATTACTCATTATAGTAAAAAGAAAAAAAAGTAGGAACAGCTTAAATGTCCAGCAATTGATGAATGAACAAAATGTGCTATATTCCTATAATGGACTATTATTCAGCAATACAAGGAAATGAAGCAATGATATATGCTACGACATGAATGAACTCTTAATACACTAGTCTCAGTGAAGAAAGCCAGTCACAAAAGACAATATAATGTATACGACCCCATTTATATGAAATGCCCAGAATAACTAAATCTATGGAGATAGAAAGCTGATTAGTGTTTGTCTAGTGTTGGGAAAGAATGGAAAATGACCGCTAAAGGGATTTCTTTTTGGATGATAAAAGTATTTTAAAATTGGTTTTGGTAATGGTTGCACAACTCTGAATATATTTAATACTAAAAACCACTGACTCTGAGTGAATTTAATGGCATATGTGTTATGTATCAGTAAAGCTGCTACATTAAAAAAGCAGAAGCTGTCTTTTATATAACTCAGACATCTAGAGTACAAATTTCAAAATTTATAATGAAAGGTCATTGTGTCAATGAGTCACAAACACCTTCATAAAGTAATATTAATTTGATGTAAGAAAATATTTTACCAGTATTTGAGAAGTGCTTACTTGGTGCTCTTTCTCAGTTTTAGACAAGTCCTCAATCTTCTCTTCCAATTTATATATATCCATAATGTTCTTAGCATTCTAATGTAAAGTAAGATAGTATTCTTAGATTTAGACCAAAAAAAAACATAAAAGGACATCACAAAGTCTTTTTTAGAAAGTGATATTTTCATCATTGACATCGTAATCCATTTTAAACTAAGGGACAGAACTTTAGACTTTGTCCAAAAATAACAATCTTTTTAATGTGATCATCCAGGAATATTCTCAGTAATCCCTTATTTTCCATTCTACCTGGGCCACTCACTCCCTAGACATACCTTCAGATTTGTCATTACAGCAACTGTGACCCTTCTGTTACCTTAATTGCAAAAGCATCTCCCTCTTCAACCATTACTTCTTGTCTTTCCAGATTACTTCTTTGTGCATCAACAAACCTTCAGTCCCCACTGGAACCTGCAATCCAATGATCCCACTACTTTCTCATTACCCTACCACCTTCCTATGAACTCAGTCATCTCTTGACTCAGCTTAAATTCTTTCACGGCCAATCATTACAATCTCTTACTTCCACATCCCTTCAATCCCCTTGGCTCTCCCCTATTTCTTAGTATTTTCTTAATTTCAGATTGCCATCCACTCCATGCCAGCACCTTTTCTGATAACGATTGTTAAAGAGAAATACAAATAAACCAATGGGTCACATATTAAATTTGTAAGCTTTAATCTCAAGGTTTTCTGGTGATTATATCATATCTATTTAAATGGCCATTTGCCTAAAGCAAGGATTTGCAAACTGTACCAACTACCCTTCTCCATTTTCAGAGACCAACTCTGACTACTTGGTTTTATAAATAAAGCTTTATTAAGACACAACTGAGCCCGTTGTTTTCAGATTGTCCTTAGCCGCCTTCACCTTGCAATGGCAGAAGTGAGTGGTTGTGACAAAGTCCTTCTAGCCAGGCAAGCTTAAAAATATTTACTATCATGTCCTTCACAAAAAGTTTGCCAATTCCTGGCCTATTTCATTCTTTATCTCTCCTTGAACTTCCAATACCTCCTCCAACATCCTCACTCTCAGCCAATGACTTTGCTCTGTATTTCACTGAGACATTAGAAACTATTCAGTTCAGTTCAGTCGCTCAGTCATGTCCAACTCTTTGCAAGCCCATGGACTGCAGCATGCCAGGCCTCCCTGTCCATCGCCAACTCCTGAAGTTTACTCAAACTCATGTCCATTGAGTTGGTGATGCCATCCAACCATCTCATCCTCTGTTGTCCCCTTCTCCTCCTGCCTTCAGTCTTTCCCAGCATCAGGGTCTTTTCAAGCGAGTCAAGTCTTCGCATCAGGTGGCCAAAGTATTGGAGTTTCAGCTTCAGCATCAGTCCTTCCAATCAATATTCAGGACTGATCTCCTTTAGGATGGACTGGTTGGATCTCCTTGCAGTCCAAGGGACTCTCTAATAGAAACTACTAGAAGTGAATTTTACATATTACTTGGATATATAATAAATATTTTGGGATATTATAAAGCATTTACTGACCTGAATACTTTATCCACTACTTTTGTTCCTGCTTCAGTCTAAGCCTTCACTGACTTTTGCCTGCTTTAATATTAATACAAGAGCCTCCTAATTGGTCTCCTCACTTCTTCCCTCGCCCCACAGTTGATTCTAAAGCCAGGAGCCAGAGAAATCTTGGTAAAACTGAAATTATATGATGTTACTCCTCTGCTCAAAACTGTTCAGCAGCTCCCATCTCACTCAGCATAAACAACCAGAGTCCAAACAATGCCTTTATAAGATCCTGGGGGTCCAGGTCCCCACAACTCTCTGTAGCACCTTGTAGTACTTGTTCCCTCTGCTCCAGCCACAATGATCTTGTTATCCCTTAAAAATGGTGGGCAGGCTACAGCCTGAGGACTTTGGACTTGCTATCTCCTCTGCCATGAGTGTTCTTCAAGATGAGCCTCATAGTTTTTAACCAAAAATTAACTTCACAGTTCTACTTTTCCTAACCACCCAATAAGCTAGAGTTTATAAAGTAAACCTTTATTTTTGTGTTTTTGACCACAAGGCAGGTGGAATTTTAGCTCCAAGACTAGGCATCAAACCCACATCCCCTGCATTGAAAGGTGGAGTCTTGACCACTGGACCACCAGGGAAGTCCCCTAACCACCCTAGTTTAAATTGCCGTTTTCTGTTCTTCTTCTCTCGGTGGCACTAATCTCATCTAACATGCTAGTTTCACACAGGCTATTTTGTTTAAGTCCATATTCACTTAGAATAGAGTCTATCTCCCAGTGAATGTGTGTATAAGAAGTAAATAAATGTAAGTGAATAATTGGCTTCCCCAATGGCTCAGTGGGTAAAGAATTCACCTGCAAATGCAGAACACACAGGAGATGTGGGTTTGATCCCTTGGTCAGGAAGATTCCCTGGAGGAGGAAATGGCAACCTACTCCAGTATTCTTACCTGAAAAATCCCATGAACAGAGGAGCCAGGGGGCTATAGTCCATAGGTTTGCAGAGAGTAGGACACGACTGAGTGACTAAGCACTCCATCGAATAATTACCCAAGCCATTG
The DNA here is from genome assembly GCF_000754665.1 of Bison bison bison. Taxonomy (NCBI): domain Eukaryota; kingdom Metazoa; phylum Chordata; class Mammalia; order Artiodactyla; family Bovidae; genus Bison; species Bison bison. The sequence goes on along the minus strand of NW_011494942.1, from coordinate 10,037,552 downwards.
TGCTCTTCACAATGCATCAGATTTTTACCTCCTAAAGGAAATTTAGTGACATCTATACGCCTTTTCTAACACAAGTCAATCATCGTAATGTCATCTCATGAAGAAGAGTTCTAAGTCTCCTTCCTTCTATCTCAATTCTAAATTGGTATGCTATAATTCTTTGATGGTAGTCAATCATCTTAAATATGAGAAGAAAAATATCTTACACTGGGAACTTACTTCAAAAGCACTAGTTTCATGGAAACCTGGCCTGGCAGCTGTAATATATCTAAACAAAATACAAGATTTCTTTCCAATCTTTAGCTGTTCCTTTGCAATCCATTATGAATGTCCACTTAGGCCATGAATTGGATAACTTTTCAGATCATTCATTGCAGCTTAATAAATAACTCTAATAAACTTACATAAAGCACAACCAAAAAACTATACATAATGATTGACATTCAAAAGGTACCTATAGAGAATTTTTCTTCAAAATAGTAACTTACTAATAGCTTTTCTACCTGTTCTTTCAATGTTTTAATTTTGTTGCTTAAAAATATATATTGCATAAAAGTTTTCTTTTTTTAAAGATTTTACTAATATTTACTAATATATATAGGTATATTATGGTTAACGAAATGGCTTCACATGATTATCTTAACCTTTAAAGTAACTGTAGAGAATAGGTATTATTAATCCCTCAGAAGATAAATGGCCTTTCCAAGGTCAGACTGTCAAAGAATTTAAGATCTAGGTCTTAGAATCAATGACCTTTGCCATCTAGTTTTGTGGAATAATATTGGAAAATTATTAAATAACGTCTACATTTTCCTTCTTGATTTGCATACTGTTTAGATGGGTTAATTTCATTTCATCTTAAGTCTGAATTTCTTAAATACTATTTCCTCATGAAATTACATGAGGAAGGAAATACATGAGGAGGATTACAAAGGTAATATACTTCTGTCCAAACAGGAAAATCCTGTCTACTCTTTCTCATTTGTCATTTGACAAAGCAACCTAGTATTTTGCCCACAGGAGCCTGAAATTCGTATGATTTGAATTTCATATGAATCCAGGGTCAGGACCCATGATTGTATGATTTCCATATTTATCTGTATAGTCTGCTTAACAATTTCAACATACCTCTTCTTGGAGAATCCGAATCTTAAGAATCAGAGCCCGGTTTTCTGTCTCCTGATTTATTAAGAGAAACATAATTTAAAAGTATTTGAGAAGCTTATGAAAATAACAAATATTTACTTCCAGAGTCATCAACATTTTTTCAGCAACCTTAAATATAGCATTGACATATTGCACATAAGCCTAGTCGGAAAATATTCTCAATATGGGGTTAAGCCTTTGGCTTCCAGTTTCTTGGTATCAGTGAAAAGTCACTCTCCTCCTTGACTCAATCTAACCATGACAGAGAAGGAAAGATGAGAAAACAAAAAATAAAGGTTATGTGGTTTGCCTAAAGTTACACAGCCCTCAGAAACGGGGCTTACATGTTCTCAGTCTGACTCCCAAAGGTGAGCTCTTGGTCACTGCTCTACATGACTTCCACACAGAAGCTCCTTAGTGGTCCCAGACTGAATCCTTGCTGTAATGTATTCATAGAGACTTGCAGAGTCACCTGATACTTAGTGAGTCCAGTCTCCACATTTATTGTTGAAGCAAAAGCTAAGCTAAACTGTTGCTTGTAGGAGGTCATGAGTGAAAGACACAGGCCTGAAATTCAAGTTTCCTGATACCTTAGAGACCTAAAAATAAATCAGTCTGAATGACTTTCAGCTGACTGTCCCCCCATGCCTGACCATGGTTAGCAATGCTCAAATAGTGCTAGAGGGATTTTGAAGATTATTACTGAAGCTCCAGAGAATAGTTTAACAGTCTCCATAAAAATAATTACTTCTCTGGTAGTTGAAGCTTAGTCTAAATAATGTTTTGCTCCAAAAATTACAAGCCTGGGCTTATTTAGTGTTAAGGACTGATTAATGGAGCTAATTAGTAATCTGTACATGCTGAAAAAAATGAATGTTTTTAAAAACCTGAGAAAAAGGTGAAAGTTTGACACACAACTTTTTTTTTTTTGGAAGATGTGACTTTCAGTGTCAGATATTTATAAATTCACCTGTTAACTTCAGAAGGCATTCTAGATCTTCACAAACCATTGCAAATGTAACATTTGTAAAGAATTTTAACCCTGGTTGAAAAGAAAACAGTATTTTTTATCCTACTTATCTTTACTTTTCTAAGGGGTTACCAATTCATTCATCAGCCTATGATTTCTGATCTTTGCCTCCAAATAAACCATTTGGATTTCAGTTAAATAAACTATCCGCTGATTTCAAAGTACTTGGATGACTTACTAATTGTTTGTTCTGGGCTACAATCATGGTCTTCTGCTCTTCTGAAGCATTCATAGTAATTTTCAGTTCCTCCAGTTCTTCTTTTAACAGGTTTGTTCTCATAATAGCCTGGTGGGCACTGTGGGGGTGGGGAGAGAAGGCAATAAGCAAAACCTCAAATATAACCGTCAAAGATACTAACTAAAGCCACGGACTGTTTTTAAGCTCCAAGTTGAAAACCACTGAAAATTCAAACCAGATGCCAACAATAGTAAAAGGAAAAAAAAAATTTACTCAAGATCTTCCACAGTCCTTAGAAAGGGAAAGGACTCAGGTAGAGTACACTGGGAGATAAAGGATAGAAGGAAACAAACATATTCCTGAAGCCAAGGACTGGCATACTCCCTTTGAAATCCATCACTGGCTAAATCACACAGTTCTTTCCTTCTACTACTAAGACATAATATTAGTTAATATAATTACACAAATAGTTATTAAATAACATCACACATTCACTCAAAGCATAGCTTGTTTTCTTTTTAAAGAAACTGAATATTTCAAATACATAAGCCAACAATGGAATGGAGAGAGCCTGAGGTTAGCATTTTTTTTAATGTTACAGATCGGGGGACTTCCCTGAAGGTCCAATGGCTAAAAATCTGCACTCCCAATGCAGGTGGCCTGGGTTTGATCCCTGGTCAGGGAACTAGATCCCACATGCTACAACTAAAGATCCCACACTCTGCATGAAGACTTGGTGCAACCAAATAAATACATATACATACATATATATACATATATTTAATTTTATAGATTGATTTGGAATATGGTCAAAAATTGTGAGGGTAGGAGTTCAATGTTAGAATGCTTTTCTGTGTTTTCAAGTTAAGTGAGGACTTTTCTGTTCAGAATTTTAACATCTATGACACCTGTGTAGTAGTTTGAGCATTCTTTGGCATTGCCTTTCTTTGGGATTGCAATGAAAACTGACCTTTTTCAGTCCTGTGGCCACTGCTGAGTTTTCCAAATTTGCTGGCATATTGAGTGCAGCACTTTCACAGCATCATCTTTCAGGATTTGGAATAGCTCAACTGGAATTCCATCACCTCCACTAGCTTTGTTCATAGTGATGGTTTCTAAGGCC
>NW_011494942.1:10033405-10033975 GCF_000754665.1 Bison bison bison | reverse complement strand
TGGTTTCTAAGGCCCACTTGACTTCACATTCCAGGATGTCTGGCTCTAGGTGAGTGATCACACCATCGTGGTTATCTGGGTCGTGAAGATCTTTTTTGTACAATTCTTCTGTGTATTCTTGCCACCTCTTCTTAATATCTTCTGCTTCTGTTAGGTCCATACCATTTCTGTCCTTTATCGAGCCCATCTTTGCGTGAAATGTTCCCTTGGTATCTCTAATTTTCTTGAAGAGATCTCTAGTCTTTCTCATTCTGTTGTTTTCCTCTATTTCTTTGCATTGATTGCAGAGGAAGTCTTTCTTATCTCTTCTTGCTATTTTTTGGAATGCTGCATTCAGATGCTTGTATCTTTCCTTTTCTCCTTTGCTTTTCACTTCTCTTCTTTTCACAGCTATTTGTAAGGCCTCCCCAGACAGCCATTTTGCTTTTTTGCATTTCTTTTCCATGGGGATGGTCTTGATCCCTGCCTCCTGTACAATGTCACGAACCTCAGTCCATAGTTCATCAGACACTCTATCTATCAGATCTAGTCCCTTAAATCTATTTCTCACTTCCACTGTATAATCACTGT
>NW_011494942.1:10032629-10032939 GCF_000754665.1 Bison bison bison | reverse complement strand
CTGTATATTGTCACCCTGTTTATTTAACTTATATGCAGAGTACATCATGAGAAATGCTGGGCTGGATGAAGTACAAGATGGAATCAAGATTGCCAGGAGAAATATCAATAACCCCAGATATGCATATGACACCACCCTTATGGCAGAAAGTGAAGAGGAACTAAAAAGCTTCTTGATGAAAGTGAAGGAAGAGAGTGAAAGTGTTGGCCTAAAGCTCAACATTCAGAAAACGAAGATCATTGCGTCTGGTCCCATCACTTCATGGGAAATAGATGGGGAAACAGTGGAAACAGTGTCAGACTTTATTTTT
>NW_011494942.1:10030084-10032214 GCF_000754665.1 Bison bison bison | reverse complement strand
CTTACTGGAAAAGACTCTGATGCTGGGAGGGATTGGAGGCAGGAGGAGAAGGGGATGACAGAGGATGAGATTGGATGGCATCACTGACTTGATGGACGTGTTTGAGTGAACTCTAGGAGTTGGTGATGGACAGGGAGGCCTGGCATGCTGCAATTCATAGGGTCGCAAAGAGTCGGACACGACTGAGTGACTGAACTGAACTGATGACACCTGTACACACAGACTTTGTAAGAACCAGGTTGCTTGTTTTCTGATGTTCAAGCATGTCCCACTTCATCTATTTTACCAGTGTCTGCACTTGATCTATTACATCCTCAAGGTCCAGTATCCCTTTCTAGCTTAAGCTAAGGTAATGAATGTTCTTATCATCCTTCTAGGCTACAGGTACCCTGTTGCTGTTCAGTCTCCAAATCATGTCTGACTCTTTGCAACTGCATGTACTACAGCACGTCAGGCTTCCATGTCCCTTACCATCTCCCAGAATGTGCCCAAGTTCATGTCCATTGAATCGGTGATGCCATCCAACCATCTCATCCTCTGTTGCCCTCTTCTCCTTCTGCCTTCAATCTTTCCCAGCATCAGGGTCTTTTTCAATGAGTCAGCTGTTCGCATCAGGTGGCCAAACAGGTACCCCGAGGGCACATTTTAAACCTGACTCATCAATGAATCTCTCATAATACTCAGCATGGAACTTTGCATAAGTAGAGTTCTAGTGAACCACTGAATGTTGGGATAGATTTACACTTGACCTGTACGCATATTGGTCTTACACAGAGACTTGAAGGACATAGAGAACATCATTGCTAGAAAAGAACTAACAAACATTGCTGATGGGAAAGTAAAGTTGTTTCACTGGTGGGAAAATAAAGCTATTTTCCACAGTCGCTTTGGAACTTTGGAAAAGTGTGGCAGTTTCTCAAAATACAAAGTATAAGTTGCATGCATGCATGTTAAGTTGCTTCAGTCATGTCTGACTCTTTGTGATGCTATGGGCTGTACCCTGCCAGGCTCCTCTGTCCATGCAATTCTCCAAGCAAGAATACTGGAGTGGGTGACCATTTCCTTTTCCATGGGATCTTCCTGACCCAGGGATTAAACCTATGTCTCTTATGTCTCCTGCACTGGCAGGTAAGTTCTTTACAACCAGTGCTACCTGGGTAGCCGTCAAGTATAGGTTGTAAGTGAAAGTCAGTTAGTCGTGTCCAACTCTTTGTGACCCCATGGATTATACAGTCCATGGAATTCTCCAGGCCAGAATACTGGAGTGGATAGCCTTTCCTTTCTCCAGGGAAACTTTCCAACCCAGGGATTGAACCCAGGTCTCCCACATTACAGGTATATTCTTTACCAGCTGAGCCACAAGGGAAGCCCAAGAATACTGGAGTGGATAGCCTATCACTTCTCCAGCGGATCTTCCTGACCCAGGAATCGAAACAGGGTCTCCTACATTGCAGGTGGATTCTTTACCAACTGAACTATCAGGGAAGACCGAAGTATAGGTCTTAAAAAGTATTGCAATTTCACTCCTAGATACATAACCAAGAAAACAGAAAACATATGATCCCATAAAAACTTGCACACAAATGTTCATAACAGCAGCTTTTTTAAGTGCCAAAAAGTGGTGCTAACCCAAATGTCCAAACTGAGGTATATTTATACAATGGAATATTATTCAGTTATAAAAAAGAATGAAATAGCAATATATGCTTTAACATGGATGAACTTTGAAAATGTGATTCTAAATGAAAGAAGCCAGACAGAAAGGTCACATACTGTATGATTCCATGGATATGAAAATGTTTGGAATAGACAAATCCATAGAGATACAAAGTAGATTAGTGGTTGCCAGGGGCTGAGAGGGGAGGACATGGGGAGTGGCTGTTAATCAGTATGGGATTTCTTTTTGGAGTGATGAAAATGTCCTGATCATGTGAATATACTTGATATCATGTGAATACATCATGTGGATATACTTGTGAATAACTGGAATTAGATCATGTGAATAATCTTGTGAATATACTAAAAAACACTAATTGTATACCTCAACAGGGTGACTCTTCTGCTTTGTGACTTGTATCTCAATAAAAAACAAATTTATTAAAAAAAAAAAAAAAAAAGGAAAAGGAACTG
>NW_011494942.1:10019183-10029984 GCF_000754665.1 Bison bison bison | reverse complement strand
GAACTGAGAATTCCCAGCACACAGTACCCACACCATGGCTCACCTTTTTATCTGAAGGCGCAGTTCAGTACAGTCCTCTGATAACTCTCTGTTTGCTTCCTCCAAGTTTTCCAATGCCAATTTCAATTTATTATTTTCCTCTTCCAATTTCTGCTTGTTGAAATGCATGTCTGCTATATAGGTAATCAAATCAGGTACCTCTCTGCGGGGAAAAGGATGAATGGGCATAAACTTCAACATCACTAATCCCTTCCAGTCAAAGTAAGGCTTATGGTTAAGCCCAAACAAGCTTAAATATTCCTGTGAGGACTTCCCTGTCGGTCCAGTAGTTAACAATCCATCTGTCAGTGTAGGGGACACAGGTTCAATACCTGGTCTGGGAAGATTCCACATGCTGCGGAGCAACTAAACCTTGTAGGCCACAACTGCCGAAGCCCTCCCAGGCTAGGCCCCGCGTGCCACACTTACTGAGTTCTTATGCTGTAACTACTGAAGCCCACTGCCTAGAGCCTTTGCTGTGTGAAAGAAAGAAACCACCACAACAAAGAATAGCCTCCAACTGCCACGACTAGGAAAAACCCACATGCAGCAATGAAGATCCAGCACAACCAAAAATAAACAAATAAAGAAGATTTTCTACTTTATTTTCATTCATCCTCATAAACATAGTTCACATACACAGTATTTTTTCAAGCACTTATTACAATAACACCAAAGATTTTTCCAAAATTGCCAGATATTTAGCATCTGCCACTTGTGAAATCAACTTTTACAGCTTCCATTTCTTCCTCTTCACTTTGCTCCCAACTTCTGTCTCTATCGACACTGAAGAGTTCCTACTTCTGCCTGGGTTATGGAAAATCCTGAAATAAATTGACACTGGATGCTTTCAATCAGAAATCTTGGCCGGTTTCAACAGGCCTTTAACTAGGAAACAATTCCTAGAGTTTTATCATTGTAGCCTGTAGCTCACAATTTAGTACTCATGGTTCCTAGTATTTTCTACAGCTTGTTAATATTTGTAGCTGTCACGCTTGCCCTGACATTTGATCCTAAACCCTTTGAGAGTCTGAACTGTGTTTTTCAAGGAGTCCCAGGTCTCCTCTTCTTTGCCATCTTTTCCTAGACTTTAGCATAGGTTGGCTACACGGTTCCTAGTCCACACTTTTTGCACAGATAAACCTGAAGTGGCAAAGATAAAATAAGGAAGGACAGGTTCAGTGCTTCAATTCTGAGCTTCCAAAGCAGAGACTTGGGTTCAATCCCTGGTCGGGGAACTAAGATCCCACAAGCCACATGTTGGCTCAGCCAAAAAATTTTTTTCAAAATAAAAATAAAGAACAGAGTCACTTCTCCTTAATATCCAAATGCATGTGTAGCAGAAAACAGCTTTTCTCATTAATATCTAAAAGTATCTGCTGCTGCTGCTGCTAAGTTGCTTCAGTCCTGTCCGACTCTGTGCGACCCCATAGACGGCCTCCTACCAGGCTCCTCTGTCCCTGGGATTCTCCAGGCAAGAACACTGGAGTGGGTTGCCATTTCCTTCTCCAATGCATGAAAGTGAAAAGTGAAAGTGAAGTCGCTCAGTTGTGTCTGACTCTTAGCCATCCCATGAATTGCAGCCTACCAGGCTCCTCCATCCATGGGATTTTCCAGGCAAGAGTACTGGAGTGGGGTGCCATTGCCTTCTCAAAAGTATCTACTGAAGCAGTAATAAGGATTGACATATATACACCACCATGTGTAAAATAGCTAGCTAGTGGGAACCTGCTATAAAGCAGAGGGAGCTCAGCGTGGTGCTCTAAAATGACCTAGATGGGTGGAATGGGAGGGACATCCAAGAGACAGCGATATACGTATACATATAGCTGATTCACTTCATTGTACGATAGAAACTAATACAACATTAAAGCAATTACACTCCAACTAAAAAAAAAAAAGCAACCCCCCCCAAAGAGCTTAAGGTCAATGTCATAATTCTACGTATGATAGAACTTGTCGTGCGTGGAAAACACAAAGTCAAAGAAGAATAAAGTTTTCATGAGCAAGAAAATGCTTATTTATGTGACACTTCATAATCTTTCACAATTTGTGTTCCTAGTGAAACTACTTCTAATGCAATTAGGATATAATAGCTAAGAGTTAAAAATAAATTATGTTAGCCCTACCACACATGCACACAAGCAGAGCTAAGTGACTTTACCGTAAATAAAATACATGAAAAAGTTGAAAGTGTTAGTCACTCAGTCATGTCTGACTCTTTGAGATCTCATGAACTATAGCCCACCAGGCTCCTCTGTCCATGGAATTCTCCAGACAAGAATACTGGAGTGGGTTGCCATTCCCTTCTCCAGGAGATTCTCCAGACCCAGGGATTGAACCCAGGTCTCCTGCATTGCTTTGCCAATGTTACTTTGCCAACAAAGGTCTGTCTAGTCACAACAATGGTTTTGCCAGTAGTCATGTATGGATGTGAGAGTTGGACCATAAAGAAGGCTAGGTGCCAAAGAATTGATGCTTTTGAACTGTGGTGTTGGAGAAGACTCTTGAGAGGCTCTTGGACTGCCAGGAGATCAAACCAGTTCATCCTAAAGGAAATCAGTCCTGAATATTCATTAGAAGGACTGATGCTAAAGCTCCAATACTTTGGCCACCTGATGCAAAGAAGTGACTCATTGGAAAAGACCCTACTGTTGGGAAAGATTGAAGGCAGGAGGAGAAGGGGACAACAGAGGATAAGATGATTGGATGGCATCACCAACTCAATAGACATGAGTTTGGGCAAGCTCTGGGAGTTGGTAATGGACAGGGAAGCCTGGTGTGCTGCAATCCATGGGGTCACAAAAAGTCGGACACGACTGAGTGACTGAAATGAACTGAAATGAACTCCTGCATTGCAGGCAGATTCTTTACTGTTGGAGACAGCAGGAAAGCCCAGAAATAAAATAAAATACATAGATCTATGAAATAAGAAAATCCATAAGAAAAGTTGAGGCGCTTGAGAAAACATTACAAGTAAGAATGCTTACAAGACTCCTTTAGGCAAGTCTCCACCCAACCCCTTGAAGTTCCATGATGAAGAATCTGTTTTATCTGTGGTCATCTTAACTGAAACACACACAAGAAAGTTTTATAAAAAAATCCATTTCTCCAAATCACACTAAACTGGCAGAACAATCCCAAAGAAACACATACATACTTGCTTCACATGATTTTATGTTGTCCTGTTCAAAAGCAGAATCAACCATTGTGCTGCTTGATCCACTATTCTCTCTTTCCCTGTGGCCAAAAAACAAAACCAGTGAGCTAGAATTCCTTGTCAAACCAAAGCTTAGCCAATTTTTCAGATGTGTTCTGTATTTTCTTATTGATGGTGGTCTTTCTGAATTTTAAAACCATCTATCCATTTGGCCACAATTTGGAGCCCAACACTGTTCTTAAACAGAGTCATAGAAAAGAAACATGTTGTCTCTACCTCCTATAAACTTTAATCTAACATGAAGAAAAGAATATGAATGCATAAGTAAGTAGGTGATGATGCACATAGCTATAATTAGGCAATGGGAGCCTCAATGGATTAGGAAGCTGGCATGATTTGGAGGACTAAGTGGACACTTGTAGAGGTAGCAAGACGTTGGGCCTTAGAGAATTAGGAAGGGAAAGGCATGAACAGCTAATAATTTGGGGCACACTGAAGGTGCTCTTTTCTCTTTCTCATGAAAAACTAAGTTGAACTTGAACTAATTGTAGTTTGGAGCATATCATTCCTAAAATTTGGAGAACCCTATACACAGGCCTCTGCCCAGGACACCCCAAATAAACATATTAACACTTCAACCATTTGTTTTCCGAGAGTCTTTGTATTATGATTTCAGTTTTGCTGCCTAATCTTAGCAATTGCCAAACCCTTAGATAATCTCTTCGGAGCAGCTACCAAAGCCTCTAGACTAGTACTTACATCCTATTGTGTTTCAACATGAGATGTTTTCAGAAGATGACTGAGCAGAATAGCTCAGTCCTCACTCTCATATTCCTATTAATAGATCCGCACCCATCACCATTTCTGAGTCTCTGTTCTTTTATATCTCCCATGTTCTTTTTCTTTTCCTTTATATTTGTCATAAAAATAAATTTTCTCTTTTGCCCTCACTCCACTTTACCCATGGATTATTGATATCTGTATTATACAATCAAGCCTAAATATTTTAGGAAAAGTAGAAAATTCATAAGAAAATAAGACAAAGAAGCTAAGGTCTTCATGCAAAGAAAATCATTTTGGAATATATTCCTTCCCACTTTCTCCTGTGCATATTTTTATTTCTCAACAAATAGGGGAGTATACTACATACACAGATCTATGGCCAATTATTTTAAATTAATACATATGAATATTTCTCCTGTCAAATATTTATTTAATTGTAATTTTGAGTGACTAATTAGTATGGAAGTATTATCATTTATTTGTCCAACCACCTACTATTAAATATTTGGTTTGCTTACATTTATCATAATCATAAACAACATTCTGCATATACATTAGAGTATACAATTGGTTGTCTTTCCTGAAGTTACATAATTTGACCACATTGCATATTTCTAAGGCTCTGGTGCTCGTGCTGTGCTCAGTCTCTCAGTCGTGTCTATCTCTCTGCAACCCCATGGACTGCAGCCCGCCAGCCTCCTCTTGTCCATGAAGGTTTTCAGTTAAGAATACTGGAGTGGGTTGCCATTTTCTTCCTCAAGGATATCTTCCCCACCTAGGGGTCAAATTGCGTCTCTTGCATTGTCGGTAGATTCTTTACCACTGAGCCACCTGGGAAGCCATACATTCCTAAACTGCCATTGAAAAGCTGTGCCAACTTGCAGTATTATAAACAAGGAGAAGGTCTATTTCTCCACCCTCCCTGACAACATGGGATAGGGTCATTCCTCTAAACCTTTGTTAAACTGATGCACAAAATATGTTCTCTTGATTTTCATTTCTTGGATTAATAGTAAGATACTATCAGATAGTATTTCCTATCAGTGCAAAAAACAGTGATTAACATTCATTGTAATCAATTATTAAATCAGAACCTGAAAACGCATCCTGCTGGGACTATGATTACCATTTGTTTCTGCAGTGAGCCATCATCCATTCCTTCACAGTGGCCTGGAAGGTTTCCAGGTTCACATGTACATCTCTCTTTTCAGGATCAAGCATGATCCATAGCTCCTCGAGGTCATCATCTTCAGAACCTTGACTAGTTGTCTGTCTCAGATAATCTATTATTTTGGTGATTCTGACTAAACCTTAGGAAGAACAAAGTCAAGTTAGTTTTTAAAGGTGGCAAAAGATTTTTTTTTAAGTGAGGTGCTTAACTCGTTCAAGTCCATTGGGTCCTGGAAATGTGCCTTATAACCCTCGCAATCCTGCTGAGTTGATGTCATAAAGTAGAGCACTGGCCTTAAGGTTGGAGTCTAACCGACTAGGGTCAAATCTCGGCTCTGGACTGTATCAGCTGTGTGGCTCTGGGGAAATCACTCAGTCTCTTTGAGCCTCAGTGTCCTCATCTGTGAAATGATGCCTACTACACAGAGTTGTGAGATTCAAATAGGAAAGATTTATGTAATCAATAGGCTTCTCAGATGGTGCAATAAAAGAATCCGCTTGGCAATGCAAGACACAAGAGACGAAGATTCAGTCCCTTGGTTGGGAAGGTCCCCTGGAGGAGGAAATGGCAACCTTCTCTAGTATTCTTACCTGGGAAATCCCATGGACAGAGGAGCCTGATGGACTACAGTCCATGGGGGTCACAAAGAGTCAGGCATGACTAAGCAACTGAGCGAGCGTGTGCACGCACACACGTGCACACACACACAGATGTAATCAATAATCACTTGTGGGAAGTGGTCAAAAATGCTGCTTTATTTTTCTCTCCCATTCTTTCCTTAAAAAACAGTTAGTGGGGACTTCCCTTGCGATCCAATGTTAAGAATCCACTTTCCAATGCAGGGGACTTGGGTTCAATTCCTGGTCAGAGAATTAAGATCCCACGCGCTGTGGAGCAACTAAGCCCTCGAGCTACAGCAACTACTGAGCCCTGGCACCTCAACTGAAGAAGCCCATGAGCCACAGGGAAGATCCTGCCTGTCTCAACTAAGACCTGACACAGCCAAGTAAATAAATATTTTAAAATAAATAAATATTTTAAAAAAGCATTCGTGAAGGAAGGATTTCCTTGGCCCTAGGTGAAATTTTCAGCCTCAAGTAAGTAGTTTGACTCTTTGGGGTGGAGAGGGAGGAGTGGAAAAGTCATTCTTGGATATAATCAGCCCTACTATCACATTCAGAAATTAAAGTCATACAGACTGTTAGTAATTAACACACCAGTCTTCCTCAAGCATAAGACATCTTTTCTACTCTTAACTAGGGCCTGCCTTGGGCTAGCAGTTTAAAGAGGGAAGGAAAAGGAAGTAGAAGTTTGATAGGGTGAAGTTTGATAGGGTGAAGATTCTTACCCCAGGAGGTAAGAAGAGACACTAATATTTGAAAAAAAATTTTTTTAATAAAAAAATAAAAGAATAAGCTTAGTACATCATTAGGAAAAGAGAGCTGTAAAGGAAACTGAATGACTTTAAAGAATGCATTAATTTAATGGAAAATGTCATTAGGTTGTGACACAAAGAAATGGAAATAAAATTTTAATAGTTATTTAGAAGGATAATTTTTACTCCTGTTTGCATAATTGGAGAGTTGGAAAGTCAAAAAGAATACCCTATATCTCATTTTCCTCCACTAAAGCTCTAAAATCTGATCTTATACCTCAAAACCAGAAAGATCTCCTGAGATGTTTCTTTAACGTGTCAACTCAACTGGGCGACAGAGTGCCCAGTTATGTGGTCAGACATGATTCTGGTTGTTTCTGTGAGGGTGTTTTTGAAAGAGATTAAGATTTAAATTGGTAGACTAACACAGGCTGCTGTCCCCTAATGCAAGTGGGCCTGAATAGAACAAAAAGGCAGACCCTTCCCCAAATGAGAGACAATTCTTCCTGCATGACTGCCTTGGAACCAAGACTTATCTTTTTTCCTAACTTTGGACTCGAACAGAAACATCAGCTCTTCTTCAGTTTCCAGATGTTGACCTTTGGACAGGTTGCCTCCTGGTTCTCAGGCCTTTGGACACTGACTGGAAGGAAACCATCATAAGCTCTCTGGGACTCCATCTTCAGCTTGCTCACTCACCCTGCAGATCTTCGAACATGCCTGCCTCCATAATCACATGAACCAGTTCCTTATAATTGTGCGTGTGGGCCTGCACGCTCAGTCGTGTCTGACTCTGCGACCCCGTGGACTGTAGCCCACCACGTTCCTCTGTCCATGGAACTTTCCAGGAAAGAATACTGGAGTGGGTTTGCCATTTCCTTCTCTAGGGGATCTTCCCAATGATTGAACCTGCATCTCCTGTGTCTCCTGCATTGCAGATGGATCTTTACCACTGAGCCATCAGGGAAGCCCCAATTCCTTATATCTCTTTATATATTTTACACACACACACACCCTGTTGGTTGTTTCTAATACATCTCCCATCTCCCTTTAATGGAGTTTCCTTATTTTCTTCCGGGAAACAATTCCTTAAATCCTGTCCATGCAGAGAGGCTTACCAGGAATAAATAAGTCCCATTCATCCTACCGATATAATTAAGAGTGCAGGTAAATGTTTTGCTATAAGAATGTTCATTATGGTTTATCATGGTTATTTTTGTGCTTTTCATAATAGAGAAAAAATACCCAATTGAGACATATTGTTTAAATATATTATGTTACATCCCCCTAGAGTACAGAGAAAATATATATTATTGACATAGACAAGTACTCAAAATTATTAAGTAAGAAAAAGCAGATTATAAAGCAAGCTGGAAACATTCCCACTTACACTTAGGGAATATATTGCATATAACTTAAGGAGAAAATAATGACCAAAAAAAAGGTCTTAAACCATTTTTTGCAACCATACTGTGGCAGTGAGGTGGACAGACTCCAGGCTTCCCCTTTATGATCCTTGCTTCCTAATGCTTTCACCTTAGTGTAGTCTCCTCCCCTCGAGTGTGGGCATGATCTGGGACTTGCTTCTAACCAGTAGAATATGGCAAAGGGGACAGGATATACATGTATATGGTTGTGTGATTAACTTACATGAGATCACAGTGCCTATCTTGCTAGGGCTTCCCTGGTGACTCAGCAGTAAAGAATCTGCCTACCAATGCAGGAGACCTGGGTTCAATCCCTGGGTCAGGAAGATCCCCTGGAGAATTAACTGGCAACCCACTCCAGTATTCTTGGATGGAGAATCCCATGGACAGAGCAGCATGGTGGGTTATAGTCCATGGAGTCTCCAAAGAGTTGGCACAACTTAGTTACTAATACTTTCAAACTTTTATCTTGCTGGAGTCACTCCCTTGCTGGCTTTGAAGAAGAAAATCTGCCATATTAGGGGCTTCCTATATTCAGAGGTGCAACTAGCAAGAAACTGTCTCGCTGACAGTAGCAAGACTCTGAAGTCTTCAGTCCTATAAGAGCAAGAAACGAATTCTGCCACCTAAAGCAGATCATTCCCTACTTAAGCCACAGATGAAACTGTTAAGGCTAGTCAAGGAAAACTTAAGCACTAAATATTTTCTCTGCTCTTTGTCCTCCCCTCTCCCCTCTACTATGCATTGTGTATCTGCATTTTGCATCAACCAAACATCCCCATGGGCAGAAATACCTGCTCAACCATAAAGAGCAACATTATCCTAGCATCAACAAGACAACCCCTAAAAAGATAACCTTCCTTCTTATAAGGAGCTAGGATGACCCATGACTCACTACTCACCTTATATGCTTAGATCCAGATTGTGTAAACCGTTAATAATATGTACACCATTTAATGTACAGCCTTCTGTCTCAAACATGTGCTCCGACTTTTAACAGGTAGAATGGTTCTCCGAGTTTTCTGAAAGGCTGTTCCTGGATTATAGTCCTCACTTTGGCTTAAAATTTTCCATTGCTTTCTTAGATCAATGGATTCATTTTGTACAGACATTACAAAGGAGAATAGTAACTTTACAAGACAGAGATTTGGCAGACACCACACTAATCAAGGGATCAAAGTTAAAAATCCTGGTATATTGTACTGAGAAGAGCATAACATCATTTCTGTAGTGTGCCTGCGAAAATGTACGGCCTGAATAAACAAGAGGAAATATCAGACATTCTACAAAGTAGCTGGCATATAGTCTTCAAAACTTTCAAAGTCATAAAAGGCAAGGAATCTGAGGACTTACTCCAGATAAAAGGAGATTGAAGAGATGTGAAAACTAAACACAGTGTGTGATTCTGAATTTGATCCTGGACCAGGAAACAAAAAAGCTATAAAGAATATTGTTGGGGAAATAGACAAAATTTGAATACAGACATTTAAATTAGATAACAGTATCATATCAATGTTAAATATCCTAATTTGGATAATTGTTCTGCAGCTATGCAAGCAAATGTTCTTCTTTGTAGGAAATACATACTGATGTACTTCAGGGTAAAGAGACACAGTATCTGGAGTTTATTTTCAATTAGAAACACCATCAAACTTTTATCTGGCCTTTCCTTTGGGAAACAAGACTCAGCCACAGCCTTATAAAACTGATAAGCAGCATAGAGTTTCTCTTTATAGATATTCCAGTTGATAAAGTAAGAAGGAATGATAAACTACTAACCTTCATATCATCTAATGAAAGAATAAATCTAGGCCTTCACTCTCAAATAGTTTTGTCTTTTGATAAAATTACATATACTGTGACTCCTCTGGCAGTCCAGTGGTTAAAACTCCATGCTTCTAATGCAGGGGTGAGGGTTTGATCCGTGGTCAAGGGACTAAGATCCCACATGCCTGCCACTTGACGTAGCAAAAAAAAAAATACAAAATACACTATCTATACAGAGTCTTGCCCAAAAACAGATATAAAACATTTACCTGATCAAGCCTCTAAATGTAGGGGACAAAAAACAGGTTGTATTGCTATGGCCCCACAACCACTAAAATTCAGATTGGAGAAAATGAGGCGATAAAAGGGCCAGTTTCATTAACAAATAACTTAAAATACAAAAAGAATGAAAAAGGAACAGAGGGATAAGCCAGATAACCAATAACAATGAACAACCCTTTCTTGGATACTGATTTAAACAAATAAACTGTTTAAGAAAACATAAATTTCTCGTACAAATGAGAAAACTTGAATGTTGGTAAGGCATTTGATATTTAAAAATTACGTTACATTTTTGGTCATAAAAATGACATTGTACATGTGTAAAATAGACAGCTAGTGGGAAGTTTTGTACAGCACGGGAGCTCAGCTCAGTGCTCAGCAGTGACCTAAAGAAGTGGGATGTGGGGGTGGGAGGGAGACTCCACAGGGAGGGTATCTGTGTACACATATAGCTGACTCACTTTGCTGTACAGCAGAAATGAACACAATATCGAAAACAATTATACCCCAATAATATGTTAAAAATAAAAAATTTTAAAAGACTTTGTATAGCTGTATCTAACATCAGTCTTTATCTTTTGAATGTACTGAAATGTTTACAGAGGAAATAATATGTCTTAGACTTGCCTCAAACTAATCCAGACTTCGGAGAAGGCGATGGCACCCCACTCCAGTACTCTTGCCTAGAAAATCCCATGGATGGAGGAGCCTGGTAGGCTGCAGTCCATGGGGTCGCTAGGAGTCGGACACGACTGAGTGACTTCACTTTCACTTTTCACTTTGATGCATTGGAGAAG
>NW_011494942.1:9999778-10019083 GCF_000754665.1 Bison bison bison | reverse complement strand
ACTTTTCACTTTGATGCATTGGAGAAGGAAATGGCAACCCACTCCAGTGATCTTGCCTGGAGAATCCCAGGGATGGAGGAGCCTAGTGGGCTGCCGTCTATGGGGTCGCACAGAGTCGGACACGACTGAAGCGACTTAGCAGCAATCCAGACTTAGTGGGAGATAGCGGAGATAGCGGAGGACAGAAGAGCCTGGCTACAGTCCATGGGGTCAGAAAGAGTCAGACACAACTTAGAAACCGAACAACAACAGGAACAATCCAGAGTGGAGTGGAGGAAAAATGAGACATCATTATTTATGACATATACATAACAGTCATAATATCCTCTCCACTTCTGTATATGTTTGAAAGTTTCTATAATAAAAAAGTTTTAATCCAAATGAAAGGAAACCATATGGACCAAGCAATTTGTGGGGGCAGGTTATACTATGAGTCATTAACAGCGGTTACTCAGGGAAACAGGATAACAGATGAGTTCTTTTTTCCTTTCTTTTCTCCATATTATTAATTTTGTTACAGTGATCATGAACCATTGACATGCTAAACATTACTTGCGGAAATTTTAAAAAAAGCATGTCTCTAAGAAAAACAGAAGTGAAAATCTAAAATTGACAAAAATTGGAGCTAAATTTGTACAGCGGTTTTATTTATATGAAGTATGTATTTCTTGTGAGGCAACACCTATGAGATGTAAATAGTTCCAGTCAATGACTGCAGCTGGTAAAATTGATGATAAACTCAGTAAAATCATTCAAGACTCTAAATAGCCATCGCCCCTCCCAAATGAGGTTGCCCCTGCCATATGTACGGACACAGATACACAGATACACAGAAACCATTTCCCTTTCTCTCACAACAGAAAGCACGAGTGGATGAGTATCAGTGAAAATCTGAGCAGAAAACTTTCAACTAACCTCTGCGTTTGGAGTCACATATATTAAAAATACTCCTAAGCAACTCTTCTTCATAGGTCCTGGTGTTGCTAGAGGTTACATCTTCCTTGCCATCATCAGTTCCTTGTTTCCACCCTATCAGAAGAAAAAGTTTGCAAATCCAGATGCTTTCATGTGCTAACATGCTTAGTTACTATTTTAATTTTAACAAAGAGTCAGATTTGACTGAGTGACTAACATATATTTTTACGTATATGGTTAGGTTTCAAATATTAAAATAAAGAGCAGCCCACAATACTGGTTACTTAACATGAATAGATCAAGAAAAAAGTGGTCTTGAAGCATCTTTAATTATTCATGTTTCCTTTCAAGTTTTACAAAGGTGGAATAAAAGGAGAGAAGATGAAGAAGAAACTGAGCTTTATTGTCCTGTGATAGTAAAAGCACTCTGTGAGGCGAGAGAGAAGGCGAAATTGAGATTCATTTCTGTTATGCGGGTAGGTACTTTTCATTGGCAGAGTCGATAGAGAAAGTTGAATGGGCTACAGTGTGTTATCCCTATTCTTGCCAGCTCTGGTACCTTCATCTCTAAGGTATTGCCACTGTGCAATTCTATGACAGGTTAATAATGATTGACATGACTGGAACAGTGAAATAGATAAAATTAATTTTGCATTTTTGATGACAAGTGAACATTTATACAAGGAAATGTATGCAACTATTTGTAGTAAAAAAGTTGTTACTTCTGGATATTACTTTAGTTATATTGCTTACAACTTCTGGCACTGTGAAGGAAGTGGTATAATATAATGAGGTGCTCAACGGATTAAGACAGTTTAGTCCTATGAAGAATATATGTTTGAAGAAACTCATGTGCCAGAATGGATAGGTTTCAGTTAATATAATGCAATTGGGGGAAATAAAGCTATCTTTACCTGTTTAAAAAAAAAAAGCACTCTGTGAAAAAGCAAATAGTGTTAACACAAATAAGAATATTTTAAAGAAAACAGAGGGAAAGTAAACACTAGCTATACAGAAAATGTATCATTTTACATTGCTTTTTAGGGTCTATCATACATGGGATTCTGTAAGCAATTCCCTAAATAGAATTCCAAAATTTCATTGAACTTGGCCTACAGAATTTGCATTGTTTCCTGGTGTACCTTATTGCCGCTACACTTTCTTACATGTTTCTCTCACATACAAAGAGGGAAAAATGTTAAAATGTTAATTTTTAGCAAGGCACGTTGGAAGTATATGAATTTTAACTCCCATGTATCTACGTATTTCTATCATGACATTCTAATTTGCCCAGGAGAAAGTTTGTTTTCAGGTCAGTAGAAAAATATCCATGATTATGATTGAAAATATAATCTAGAATTGCTATCAGGTTTATATTTGAAAGCATAGAAAATACTGATGTTGCAGATATAAGATTTTTGTTGAGAGAAAGAAAACTTTAAGGGAAAGATGGATGCTTCCATCAAGTTTCATACTTCATTTTAGATCAGGCACTCTCAGAGTCATATGCTCCTTGCTTTATTGGAAGAACAAACATTAAAAGATAAATATTTACCCTCTTCATTCGGAGATAATTTTTTCACCACGGAATCCTGAGGAGTAGAGCTCTGATCAGAGGTGGAATCAAAATCAAGTGCTAAGGCACTAAAATCATTTTCACTACAATAGTTAGTCAAATCCTTGTTAGCAAAGAGCTCCCTTTTCATGATCTGTGGTGTCAAAGATGTGTAATTCTGGGAGCTCTGTGATCTTGGCCTTGAGATATTTTCAGAACCTGCGAGGATAAGTGAGTATTTTGCATTCTCAGGAGAGCTGAGATGAGAAATGGATGGGGTTCTTGGAGACACTATCTGAGACTGTGAAGTGAAGGTGCCATCTTTCTCAGGACTCAAGAAGAGCGTGTCGAGCAGAGGGACGTGAGCAGCCATCATTTTCTTCAGTACCTCTTCAAAATCCTTCTTGGGGTTAGTCTGTGGGCTGTCAAAACTGCTAGACTGGTATTTGATAATCTGTCGGATGGGATCAGAAATGTCTTCTCTCTTTTGGATGGCTCGCAGTTTTCTACAGATGCTTTCCACGGGGTTATGCCGCTTCTCAGCTACCTTCTTTGCAGAGGCCATTGCGGACTTTCCTCCAGTGAGACAGAGGAAGTGGCTAAAGTACAGGCAAAATATAGACATGTTTTTCAGTTAACACTGTCCTAACAATAATGGAGCAATGGGCTATTTATTCCCAAACCAACTTTGGGGGGATCAAGATGTCTTTAAACCACTGTCTTTACAACAATTGCTTTAAAAAACAGAGTATTGTCGATTTACAATGTTGTGTCAGTTTCAAGTGTATAGCAAAGTGGTTCAGTTACGCATACATTGGGTTGGCCAGAAAGTTTGTTTGGTGGCTTCCCCGGTGACTCAGTGATAAAGAATCCACCTGCAGGAGACACAGGTCCAATCCCTGGCCCGGAAAGATTCCACATGTCACAGAGCGACTAAGCCCGTGCCCCACAGCTACGGAGCCTGTGCTCTAGAGCCCAGGAACCACAACTACTGAGCCCACCACTGAAGTCCACACAGCCTAGAGCCTGTGCTCCACAACAGAAGAAGCCACCCCAATGAGAAGCCCAAGCACTGCAACCAGAGAGTAGCTCCTGCTCTCAGCAACCAGAGAAAAGTCCGCATGCAGAAACAAAGACCCGCACAACCAAAAACAAACAAACAAATAAATAATTCATCCAGATTTCTCTGTAACATCTTACAGAAAAGTCCAAATGCACTTTTTGGGCAACTTAAGATATATCATATGTTCTTTATCAGATTCTTTTCCATTATAGGTTATTACAATACATTGAATATAGTTCCCTGTGCTGTACTGTAGGTCTTTGTTATTTAAACAATTGCTTTAAACAGATTTCCACATGTTTAACTTTGGGACTCAAATTTCTAGAAATAATAGCTAACAAATAGGAAGTATTTCCCATGATCCAAGCAAAGTACTAAGTTCTTTGTATGTATCAACTCATCGCATCTTTTTTTTTTAATTTTATTTTATTTTTAAACTTCACAATATTGTATTAGTTTTGCCAAATATCGAAATGAATCCACCACAGGTATACATGTGTTCCCCATCCTGAACCCTCCTCCCTCCTCCCTCCCCATACCATCCCTCTGGGTTGTCCCAGTGCACCAGCCCCAAGCATCCAGTATTGTGCATCGAACCTGGACTGGCGACTCGTTTCATACATGATATTGTACATGTTTCAATGCCATGCTCCCAAATCTTCCCACCCTCTCCCTCTCCCACAGAGTCCATAAGACTGATCTATACATCAGTGTCTCTTTTGCTGTCTCGTACACAGGGTTATTGTTACCATCTTTCTAAATTCCATATATATGCGTTAGTATACTCTATTGGTGTTTTTCTTTCTGGCTTACTTTACTCTGTATAATAGGCTCCAGTTTCATCCACCTCCTTAGAACTGATTCAAATGTATTCTTTCTAGTGGCTGAGTAATACTCCATTGTGTATATGTACCACAGCTTTCTTATCCATTCATCTGCTGATGGACATCTAGGTTGCTTCCACGTCCTGGCTATTATAAACAGTGCTGCGAACTCATCGTATCTTAAAACAACTCTATGAGGAAAGTACTGCTATTATCTCCTTTTTCAGGCACAAAGAGATTAAGGGACACACCCAAAGTCAGCTTAGATAAGTGCTGGAGTCCACATTTGAACCCATGCAGTCTTGCTTGAGAGGGTAGACAACATTGCTCTTCACTTATACATCAAATATGATGATAGTGACGATATGAAAGCTCCCATTTGAGTACCTACTCTGATTCTTATCTTTTGAGAACTTAATAAATACCTCTTTAAGTATCTTGCATATATAATGTCCAAACTTCACACAAGCCCTGTCAGATGTGTAGAAATATCCCCTTTTCACAGATAATAAAATTAAGGCTCAAAAAGGTCAAGTAACTTGCTAATGGTAACATCTCTAAGATCTGTGCCAAGGAGTGTCTGACTTCAGCAGAATTTTGTTTAATGGTAGCACCTTTAAAAAGCATGATCTCAACTTCTTATAAGACAGCAACTAAAGAACTTGGAAATAAATCCAAAATTGTGCCTAAACTGGTAACATTTAATCTATGCAAAGAGTTACAATAAATTGAATAGTTATAAATAGTTGAATAGTTACAAAGAATTTAAAAGTTATTATTTCTAGAACCTTAACAAAAACGTCTATTTTCTAACGAGGTGGATAAAACTGGAGCCTATTATACAGAGTGAAGTAAGTCAGAAAGAAAGATACCAATATAGTATATTAACACATATATATGGAATTTATAAAGATGGTAACAATGACCCTGTATGCGAGACAGCGAAAGAGACACAGATGTAAAGAACAGACTTTTGGACTCTGTGGGAGAAGGTGAGGGTGGGATGACTGGAGAGAATAGCATTGAAACATGTATATTACCACATGTGAAATGGATCACAAGTCCAGGTTCGATGCATGAGACAGGGTGCTCAGGGCCCGTGCACTGGGATGACACTGAGGGATGGGATGGCGAGGGAGGTGGGAGGGGGGTTCAGGATGGAGAACACATGTACACCCATGGCTGATTCATGTGAATGTATGGCAAAACCCACTACAATATTGTAAAGTAATTAGCCTCCAATTAAAATAAATAAAAATTTTAAAAAAGCTTCTATTTGTGATTCTTTTTAAAAAGTCCCCTAACAGAAAATGAACAAAGGGGCATTTAGAAAGACTAGGAAGAAGATGCTCCAAATCTCAGTCTGGTTCATTGTACCTCAAGATAATTGCCACCAGTTCCACCTAAAGAAATTTCCATCAACAGAACCCTTCACCATTTAAGGTAACAATCATCTTTGAATCTTTATGCTGTCACTCTGCAATCCACTCCGTTTCTTCTATTCAAGGCTAATCTTTCAATGTCAAGCCTAAAACACATTCTCCTACTGAAATTCTGGAATCAGTGTATATGCACTTGACTCAAGCTTTCTTTCTGTTCTCTCCAAGGATGTATAATTGTACTGTATATTCTGTCATTTAATTAGATTTTGCCTTCTATTCTTGGGCTGTTTTAAATGTGTATACTCACTGCCTCCTCAAAAATGTTTTTAATTCTTGTATACAAAAGTCATGGTGTGATTCTCTTTTAGATTCTCAATACATTACTGTTGGCAGCATTGATACTCCACAAGGCTTGTGGACTTGTTCCCTAGCTATAGTGAGTGTTGGCTCAAAGACTTGTAGCTACCACTCTTTCTGGAAAATTTCCCCTGGCCAAATGGGAGCTTCTTATTGCTCAGCTAGGAGGTTGGAAGTGAAGCAATAGTAATGACAGAAGAGAGCCTGCCTGGCATTCCACATCTACAGCTGACTGTGGTGGGGACACGGCAGGAGCCATCTGACTTCCCCATGTCAATTAACGACCTTTTTAAAGACTCAACATTCAAAAAAACTAAGACAGAATCTGGTCCCATCCCTCATGGAAAATAGAAGGGGGAAAAGTGAGAAGCAGTGATTTTCTTTGCTTGGCCTCCAAAATCACTATGGATGGTGACTGCAGCCATGAAATTAAAAGATGCTTGCTCCTTGGAAGGAAAGCTATGACAAACCTAGACAACGTATTAAAAAGAAGAAACATCACTTGGCCAATAAAGGTCCATATAGTCAAAGCTATGGTTTTTCCAGTAGTCATGTACAGATGTGAGCTTTGTACCATAAAGAAAGCTGAGTACTGAAGTATTGATGCTTCCAAAATGTGGTGCTGGAGAAGACTCTTGAGAATCCCTCGAACTGAAAGGAGATTAAACTAGTCAATCCTAAAGGAAATCAACCCTGAATATTCATTGGAAGGACTGATGCTGAAGCTCCAATACTTAGGCCACCTGATGTGAAGAGCTGACTCATTGAAAAAGATCCTGATACTGGCAAAGACTGAAGGCAAAAGGAGAAGGGGATGGCAGAGGATGAGATGATTAGATAGCATCACCAACTCAATGGACATGGATTTGAGCAAACTCTGGGGGAAAGTGGAGGACAGAGGAGCCTGGTATGCTGAAGTCCATGGGGTTGCACAGAGTCAGACTCAACTAAGCGACTGAACAACAGTGAAGTATCTGTCAGTGTTCTCAATGTACTGTGACTATTTTACTCTTCAACAGCCAGTGAATCAGGGACAGGTTGAGCCTGAGGCTAATAGAAGCCCTAGAACTGGAACCTCAGACTCCCAGACCCATCAATCTCCATGGGAACATCTGTGAACCTCAGCGTGGGTTGCTGTTCAAGCCCCAGTGAAAGGCTTCACTCGTGGGCATCTGTGATGGGTCCAGATGAATGTTCCTAGCATATAAGACACCACATTTCTATTTGCTTTTCTGAGGCATTTTTCTCCTCCTACCATCTGTTTCCTAAACTTCCATGACTCACCTAAGCAAGCCCTGCTCCATGGTTTATTAAACCAAACCTTAGAAAAAGCACACTTAAGGCACTGGCTCTTCATGAGCTAACAGAGCTTCACAAGATTAACTTGTTTTGCTTTTTCTAATATAGAGCAGAACATTTGTGGGAGTTCAATAAGTAAGATGTGATGATCAAGATTTCAAAATTTGTGCCACTTTCTCCATATATGGCATGGAAATATCTCCTGTCCATCCTGTCCAAATTTTTTTTTTTAGTTTTAGATCCACTGCAATCTGCCATAACACTGAAAAATACAAGTCTGACTTGCTTTCAATAACTATCTTTGAAAGAGTACTAATGAAAATTAAAAACTGAAGGTTAATTGTACTTGTAGAATCAGGTGCTTGGAGTCTGTCTTTTACGAAGAATTTCCTTATTTATCTGTTTTGTTGATTGAATACTATGTAAAGATGGTACACCTGTAGAAATTCCATTGGTTTGTTTTATTTTTAAATTCTCTGAACCTTCATTGTACTCTATACCACTCATCCTTTTAGGCATTCAATCAATATCCATTAACTACCTAAAAATGTGCTAAACCTAGTAGAAACAGGGGGTACGATCATGAGCAAAACAGAATATCTGCTCTCCTAAAACTTTTGGTCTGTGAGAGATGCACATGTAAGAAGGAAGCTACGAAGACTGCCAGATTAAATCTAGGATGCCCAGGACTTCCCTGGTGGTCCAGTGTGCAAGAATTTGCCTTCCAGTGCAGGGGACTAGGGATTGATCCCTGGTCTGGGAACTAAAGTCCCACATGCCACAGGACAAGTGAGCTTGCATGCCACTACACCTAAGATCCGATGCAGCCAAAAAAAAAAAAAAAAAGGCCCAGGATGCCAAATAAAATTTGAATTTCCAATAAACAATGGCTAATTTTTTTAGTATAAGTACATCGTGTGCATCAAAAAGTTGCACAGGAAAAACTTATACTGAAAGATTATCTGTTGTTTATCTAAAACTCAAATTTCTCTGGGCATCTGGCAGTTCTAACTAGTTAAATCTAGCAACCCTAAAGCCTAGAATAATAAATAATTACACACTAGGAAGGAAAAGTGCCAGGGCTGTGAGAGAATATAATAGGGGTTATTCTAGTTTGGGAGTTAAGGATAGGGAAAAATTGGAGCATCTATTATGTGGCATGTGCTATGCATAATGCTATATATATTGTTTGCTAAATCTAAGGTTGTGAACAGAAAATTAAGAAGTGGACTCAAAAATCCCTTGTCCACTCCCTCCGTTCAGTTCAGTTGCCCAGTCATGTCCAACTTTTTGGGACCCCATGGACTGCCCACGCCAGGCTTCCCTGTCTATCACCATCTCCCAGAGCCTACTCAAACTCATGTCCATCGCATTGGTGATGCCATCCAACCATCTCATCCTCTGTTGTCCCTTTCTCCTCCCACCTTCGATCTTTCCCAGCGTCAGGGTCTTTTCATATGAGACAGTTCTTTGCATCAGATGACCAAAGTATTGGAGCTTCAGCATCAGTCCTTCTAATGAATATTCAGGACTGATTTCCTTTAGGATTGATTGGTTTGATCTCCTTGCAGTCCAAGAGACTCTCAAGAGTCTTCTCCAATACCACAGTTCAAAAGCATCAGTTCTTCGTTGCTCAGCTTTCTTTATAGTCTAACTCTCACATCCAAACATGACTACTGGAAAAACCATAGCTTTGACTAGATGGACCTTTGTTGGCACAGTAATATCTCTGCTTTTTAATATGCTGTGTAGGTTGGTCATAGCTTTTCTTCCAAGGAGCAAGCATCTTTTAATTTCATGGCCACAGTCACCATCTGCAGTGATTTTGGAGCCCAAAATAATAAATTCTGTCACTGTTTCCATTATTTCCCATCTATTTTTCATGAAGAGATGGGACTGGATGCCATTCCCTATATCTATATATTTACATTTATTCTATTCCGTATATCTATATTCCATTTCCTATATCTATATATTTACATCTATATCCAGATATATATTCCTACAGCATATTTCTGAGTTTACATTAGATAAATGTAATATAAAATAATATTAGAGATTATCCAAACAAGTTATTTCACTAATTTTATTTATTTCTCCTATTGTTTGACTTATGACCCATTGTCCTCCTTTCTAGAATGAGTGTCATTATTACTATTGCCTGAATTGCCTTGTTGCCCCTATTCAAGGTCTTGATTCAACACTTTTCAATCATCTCTCTGATCTAAAACTATAGAGCAATAATTAAAAGCCTCTGATGCATAGCAACATCTATAAACAAACATGGTTTCTTATCTAAAGTAAGGTTATTTTCATCAGTGATGTAACTACAGAGTCCCACACTAACCTATCTGTTTGGACTTCCTAAAGAAGTCTTCAATAGATTAGAATAAATTCACCATGTATGTATAATATAGATAATATCTCCTCTTCCATAGGAACTTATAATATTAGAGCATAATTTGTGTTTTCAATATCCATATTCTTCAATAACTAAGAAACAGTTGGATTTCTTCTCAAAGAAAGACATTAAGATTTATACAGAGATACAAAAATAGCATCCTTGAAGAATTTTAGGAAGCCTTCTGAATCAAACTCTGACTCAAGAAAGATTATGTGGATAATGTAATTATCTTTTCTTCACCAACCATTTAAATTTTTTCTCCCTTTATTAATAGTTATTGCTTGAACATTGAACTTCGAAACTTAAGATCAAGTAGGCTTAAGAATCATTTGTTACTTAATTATGAAATCCTTCATGACTCACCCAAGTGAGTCCCACTTGGTGGCTTAATTAATGCAAAGCCCTTAATTAATGTATGTAAAAAATATAAGTATATATGTAGATAGATAAAAAAGGGGTTCCTTTTACCAAAAGATTCCTTCAGTAACAATCAGACGCCAGTAAACTCTTCATCAACACATAAGAAGAAACATCTGTTCACTGAGATGTTCCCGGGAAACTCATCTTTAGCAGCCCAGTGGGAGAGCAGAGCATGGATTTCTACTCAATCAGTAAATTTTATTTTTGCCAAATTACACTGTTTTAGTCTCTCTTTGACTAGTATTTAATGTGATAAAATAGCAACACGTTTTCCTGCCCTCTCCAGATACATGGTAGCAGCTGTTAATCAAAATGATTTGCAAACCTCAAGTCCCAGATTTAGTAAATGCTCAGTGAGTCTGTCATCTGCAAACCTTTTTCATTACTAATAATTGCAAGCTGGAACCTTCTCCTCCCACCACTCAGTTAACCTTGTTATATTAAGCTCCTTGGCTGGGTCATACCAAGCTTATTATAAACATCTCATATTGGAACTATTCCTGAAATAGCACAGTCACACATTATGCTTCTGAAAACTGTGTTCTTCTGTTTCAGTTCTTATTATATGAAGTCTGGTTTTCTTCTCAGAGACCAGGGGGAAAATCTATGGTAAATCTTAACTCCAAGAACTCAGGTGCTCCTACATTCTTACAGTCAACAAAACCACAAAATTACATTCTCCTAACACACATTCCAAATAGCCAAGACTGGAAACAACAATTCAGTGCTTTAACCTATCCAAAAGCCTTCAAAAAAACACTTCTGGGATCTCCAAAGCAACATTTTAAGGGAAACTAGCTTTATCACTTTTAGCCACTCAGCTTTTTCTCCCAATTTCTTTCAGTGTTTTGGGTTTTTTTTCCTAGAAGTGTTTCAAACTTTCAAAGAGCTCCACTGAACCCTGTTATATCAATTTTGGAGGTTTGTCTCATTCACAACAGACACATTGAATTGAAGGTTAGAACTTAGCGACGGCTGAAGTTGCTTTTGGCCCATTCAGAGGAAGATTTTCTTGACCTTCAATGACTAAGAGCCACCATCAGCCAAAGTTTAATTATTTGGGGAAAACTCACCACCTTACTTTCACTTCACCAGCATCCAAGAACCACCTTCTGAAAACTCGGAATGGAGAGAGAGGCCCTCAGGACCAGATGATGTGGGTGGAGCTGTCTTCAGAGTGGTACCAAGCGAGGTGAGAGACAAAGGCTGGAGATCAGGGAAGCCCCTCATGAGCTACACCTGCCTCCCGGGTTCAGCCAGGCCCACAGGAGTAGGGGTGTGAGGAAAGGTACATTGGAGGATGCGGTCAACTACTGGGAGAGGATGGGTGCCATGTTGGTGTGCTCACTAACACGTCATCCCGTGTTACTACAAAAATAAAGATCATCCGAATATACTCTCTAATCGGGGAAAGTCAGCTTTTTTGTTACCATTGTTTCTGTTTCTGGGGTTAGGTCTGAAAACAGGAAAAACAATCACAATGTATAGCCTTAATTCCATCAATGAAGTAGGAAGGAAGTCTTATTGAAAATGAATTGTCCTGTTGCTCAAAGACTTTCTTGAAGAATTTTCAAGCCAGCAACTAACACTTAAAACGGGATATCACTAAATATCAAACTGCAGCCCCATTGACAAGTCCAATTTCCCTTCTCTTTGCCACTTCTATTCAGCTCTATGCTGTCTTGGCTTAATGAATCTCTCCACTTAGAAAAGAATGTACAAAACAAGTTATTGAGTACATACCATGGTTATTATTAAATATTTAAAATTTTAAAATTGTAACAGAAATATCAAGTAGACATTGCAAAATATTTAAAATTTGTGAAGCCCATGAAAGTCTAAAAGAGACAATATTATTTCAAAGCTTTTAATAATAAAATGTATGCTAAAAACAAGCTTATTGTTTAATTATTAATATCTTCATACTAGGAAAAGTCACTTTTTAAGTTAAATTTCATATGCTTCTATTTGGCCAAATGCTGTATAGTTTCTCAGACATCAGTGCTATTAATCATCGTGTCTTTTACGAGATCTGACCTGGTTTGGGAGACTCAGCATATAAATCGAGCAGAGTGCAAAAATTAAGCAAAGAATTAGGTGAGTGGAACATTAAGCTTCATGGGAGGTCAGGATAGGGTGTGTTCCGTGTGGGTTGAGAAGCCATTATAAAGTAGCTGGGACATATGCCGGGCTTTAAATAATAAAGTATTATGCAAAGATAGGGGCGTGGACACACCTGTGAGGTGGGGAGAGACTGAGTGAAGCCTAGTGGTGAGACTGAGCCTGTTATTTTACCAGCGCTGTGTACACAGTCTGATGGAACCATGAGAAAGGTGGGAGGGGTTGGAGTAGTGAAAAAATGTAGATTTAGGTAGGGAGCATACAGGCAGATTCAGAAATAAATGAAACTTCATATAGTGTCATTTCCCATCCAAGGAAATGATACTCAGCTGTGACAAGCATCTTAAAAACAGAACAAAACAAACTCACCACAAAACAAACCAACAGAAAAGCAAACCAAAATCTGGGTTCCAAACGTAAAACTGGAAGCGTCAAACCTGGAACACGTTTTTCTCAAACTGGCAGTTTTGCTTACTACACACCGGGCTTCTCCAGCCAGGCCTCACAGGCCCTAATCACATGCTTCTCAGACCTTAGCATCAGTGATTTCCTGCTCATCCCCTCTTCTCCCCCTTCCCCCCTCCCCTGCATAGGGTGCTCTGAAAATCTATTTTTGGTATATCAAGATTTATATATATACTCCTATTCCTGTGGGTCATCATTATCTCTGTCCCCAGGTGAGAGGGAGAAAGGTAGTAGCTAAGAATTAGGGCTCTGGATTCAAATAACCTGGGCCAATGAGCTTTTCTGCTCATTAGGATTTTGCTTTTTGTTGTTTTTTTAAAATCTTTATTGAATTTGTTATAATATTGTTTCTGGTTTTTTTTTTTGTCTGCTTTTTGTGCTTTTGACCACAAGGCATATGGGATCTTATTTCCCCCACCAGGGGTTAAGCCTGTATCCCCTACAATAGAAGGCAAAATCTTAACCACTGGACCACCAGGGATGTCCCTGCTCACTCATTTTGTGACAAAGTAACTTTCTGTGTTTCAGTTTCTTCTTCCCTGAAACTGCATCCTATTCTGAATGACCTCCTGGGTTAATTTCAAGGGTTAAATGAAATAACATGCATATGATACATTTTCTGAAACTCAGTGTATTTATTCAGGTATTAAATGTCCTCTTAAAACACAAAATAGCACTAGAAAGAAATAACTAATAAATCCATGTCTCTCATTAGACTTGCTCTGTTTAATTTCCCATGAAATAAACTCTCTTATAACATCCCTGCTTGTGATCTTCTTATCAATCCCCAGATACCGAAACTAGCAACACCCAGAGAGATTTTCCTCCTAGTCATAAAGAAAGACAGCAGCAGAGCCAGAAATAATATTCAAATTCTGAATCCACTAGACTATATCGCCTGTCTGGCAAACTCAACTCTTTTTTCCTTCTCCAAATGAATGTATGTTATACGTGATATTTCCCAGAGCAGTGAAACGAGCAGCCTGAACTTATTCAGGGAAAACCTGAATAAAATTCCGGTGGCTCATCAATGAATCAAATGAATGTGTTATATCATCACGTATTATTTCACTTATTTATTCCATAACTTATTATTGTTTGCCTTAGGCTGATTCTAACAATACAATAGCCTCTTGGTATCCATGAGGGATTGGTTCCAAGACCCCCTTGGATACCCAAATCTGTGGATGCTTAAGTCTCTTATATAAAATGACATAGGAACTTCCCTGGGGATCAGTGGTTAAGAATCCTCCTGCCAATGTAGGGGACATGGGTTTGATCCTTGGTTGGGGAAGATCCCACATGCCTCGGAACAACTAAGCCCGTGCGCCACGGCTACTGAGCCCACTGAGTCTGTACTCTAGAGCCCGTGAACTGCAACTGCTGGAGCCCTTGTGCCCTAGAGCCTATGCTCTACAAGAGAAGCCACTGCAGTGAGAAGCCCACACACCACCACAGAGTAGACCCTGCTAGCCACAACTAGAGAAAGCCTGTGCACAGCAGTGAAGACCCAAGGCAGCCAAAAATAAACAAGTCATTTTTTTTTAATGGCACAGTATTTGCATATAACCAAACATCTCTGGGTTTCCCAGGTGGCACTAGTGGTAGAGAACTCACTTGCTAATGCAGGAGATATAAGAGACATGGGTTCGATCCCTGGGTTGGGAAGATCCCCTGGAGGGCATGGCGGCCCACTCCAATATTCTTGCCTGAAGAATCCCATGGACAGAGGAGCCTGGCGGGCTACAATGCACAGTCACAGAGTCGGATGGGACTGAAGTGACAGCACAGTGCAAACATTTTCTCCAGCCCTGAAAACATGTTTTGTTAACACATGAAGGAATACAAAAGGATAAAATACAGGCTTTACCCCAGAAAGTCAAGATGGGGCTTTGACTCTTGAGTAAACTACTGTTAGGACTGAAATGTATTGTTTCCTCGCTAAGTCATTTCCCTTTAAGGTGAATTGACCAGAGAGGGCCCCTGATATTGCCAGACCTGAAAGGAACTGTCTCGCTATAATTAGGGAACCTCTAAGAAATGCCAGTGGTCATGTATGGATGTGAGAGTTGGACTGTGAAGAAAGCTGAGTGCCGAAGAATTGATGCTTTTGAACTGTGGTGTTGGAGAAGATTCTTGAGAGTCCCTTGGACTGCAAGGAGATCCAACCAGTCCATTCTGAAGGAGATCAGCCCTGGGATTTCTTTGGAAGGAATGATGCTAAAGCTGAAACTCCAGTACTTTGGCCACCTCATGCGAAGAGTTGACTCATTGGAAAAGACTCTGATGCTGGGAGGGATTGGGGGCAGGAGGAGAAGAGGACGACAAAGAATGAGATGGCTGGATGGCATAACTGACTTGATGGATGTGAGTCTGAGTGAACTCCGGCAGATTGGTGATGGACAGGGAGGCCTGGCATGCTGCGATTCATGGGATCGCAAAGAGTCAGACACGACTGAGTGACTGAACTGAACTGAAGAAATGCCATCCCCACTCTTCAGAATAACATTTCAAGAAAATTAAATATTTTGTAAATAGGCAAAAAAAAATCTATTTAAATAACATCTCCTTCTGTTTAATGCAATCTTTTTTAAAAAAAATTTTTAATGATACTTTTTTTTTGCCTCCCTGCACAGCATGTGGAATCTTAGTTCCCTGACCAGGGATCAAACCCATACCCTCTGTAGTGGAAGCTCAGAGTCTTAACTGCCTTAACCACTGGACTGCCAGGGAAGTCCCATTAAAGCGGTCTTTAATGTTGTTAGACATAAGCCAGTAGCAGGATCTCTGGAGTTAATCTCTGGTTGATCTACGGGACTCATTTATTCTGGTCAAAAGTAGATTGGAGGGGAAAAGGGGCACTATTGGAAGAAAGGAAGGAAGGAAAAAAGAAAACCAGATAGTGGAATCTTCCTTCATGAGAAGCATGGCCAAATGTAACATACGTTTTTAAAATGTTATTATTAATTACTTTATTTAATTTTGGTTGCGCTGAGCCTTTGTTGCTGCACATGGACTTTCTCTAGTTGCAGCAAGCAGGGGCTTCTCTTCACTGTGCCCTGTGCAGGCTTCTGACTGTGCTGGCTTCTCTTCTTGCAGAGAACAGTTCTGGGCCCGAGGGCTTCAGTAGTGTCCGCTCACCGGCTTAGCTGTAGCATGACACGTGGGATCTTCCCGGATGAGGGATTGAACCTGTGTCCCCTGTATTGGCAGGGAGATTCTTAAACACTAGACCACCAGGGAAGCCCCCATAACATACATTTTACTTTTTAAAACCTGCTGTATGTAAAATGCACTATTTTTTAAATGCACTGTTTCTTATAGTAGTGCCCTTAGGTTCTAGGTGCCATTGTCTTTTAATTGGTTTCTGTTAATTAAGCTTTATTAAGCAAAGGCAGTGTCTTCAGGAAGCCAATTTTCATAAAGATACTGTCCCAGAAAGAAAGGGATTGGAAATATTAGTGATTTTATGGGTTCCATTCTAAAAGAAAGGGAACACGAAAGTGAATACTTTGGAAGAAAAATTGGTAATATGTTTTTGGAGGCAGGTTAAAATGAAGGCCCTGGAGATATTACAAGATATGTATTAGCTGAACGACAATCACCCATTGCCCTCCCAAGTTAACCCTCCTGAATTAAAGCAAGACCTACCTGTTCTTGTTCTGTGTTCCAGCAGACTGGCCTCTGTGGATGGCATCAGTCCGACTTTGCTGCCCTCTGACTTCCCATTGAACTTAGTACCAGGCACCTGCATAAAATAGGCATGAACAGAAAGAGCCTGGGATATTTTTCTCCTGGATCCCACCCTGCCAGCCCTGTCTGACGGTGGTCCGTGCTTTTCTACGGCACCTGTCAGGCAGCCCCCCTTTTTTCTTTTGGCTGCACTGGGTCTTCACTGCAGCACTGGGACGTTCTTGAGTTGCAGGTGCAGGCTTCTCTAGTTGCAGCTCGAAGGCTTCTTTTGTTACGGTGCACAGGCTCTAGACTGAGTGGGCTTCGTGGTCCCTCAGCATGTGGGAGTTTGGCTCCCAGCTAGGGATGACCAGGGATCAAACAGGTGTACCCTACACTGGAATTCAGATTCTTTACCGCTGGACCACCAGGAAGTTCCAGGCAGCCCTCTCTTAAAGTGACAGTACTCACTTGGTTCTGAACGTCCCTACCTTAGCCCTTGCTAGGATAGGTTCCCTAGATCCAGGATGCCAGCACCATGGGGTGCTCCCCACTCCTCATTATTTCCCTTAATCCTACCCACATCTTCAGGATTGAAATTCTTTTCTGTCTCCCCTTTAAAAAATGTGCCATCTGTTTCTTAAGGGATCCTGACTGATACACACTTAGAGATTCTTCTCATCGTCATTGTAATTTCCATAGCCCAATATGGTTGCTATGCAGCTTTACACGAAGGGCATAATATCTTAAATTATTTTGTTTTTATTTTTAAACTCTGGTGACCTTTCCTTCTGGTTTAGTACATGTGACTAATTCAAAGAAAGGGATTTGATTTGGGGAAAAAAAAAACCAAACACCTAAAGCCAAAACACTCCACAAACTTTTCTTTTGGAAATTCTGACAGCTGTTGCCACGTTGGTTTCCATAGCGGTTGTATCAGCTTATCATGTCACCAACAATCCGTGAGCCTACTTGGTTCCCCACACCTTCATCAACACAATGTGTTGATCTTTGCCAATCTGATAAGTGAAAGATGGCATCTCCTCATTTTAATTTACATTTCTCTCCTTATGCATATGGTTTCATGTGTTTAAAGCTATTAATATCTGTGCTTCCATTTCTATATTCTATTTGTTTGTATTCTTTGGTCGTTTTTCAACAGGGACTTGATTTTACCAACTTACAAAAGCTCTTTACATAGGAAGAAATTTAGTTCTTTGTATTTTATGCATTAGAAATTCATTTGTATAATGGGTCATTTCTATTTTTCTTTTATGACATATTTGCCATGCAGATATTTTTTAAAAATTAAACTCAGGTTTCAATCTTCTCTTTATGGCTTCAGAGTTTTTGTTAGAAAGTTCTTCCTGACTCTAAACTCATAAATCATTTTCTCATGTTCTTTTCTATTATTTTTAGAATTCAATACATTTAGACTTTATTTTGGTGTATATGGAAATAGGACTCTGCCTTCATTATTTTTCAGATGTCTACTGGGTTTTTCCAGAAAGTTATCCTACAGATACACTTGCTGCTGCTGCTAAGTCACTTCAATCGTGTTCGACTCTGTTCGACCCCATAGACAGCAGCCCACCAGGCTCCCCTGTCCCTGGGATTCTCCAGGCAAGAACACTGGAGTGGGTTGCCATTTCCTTCTCCAGGGGATCTTTCCAACCCAGGAATCAAACCCAGGTCTTCTGCATTGCAGGCAGATTATTTACCGACTGAGCTATGAAGGAAGCCCATATTAAACATTATACATATATAAAACATTTATCTTTGTAAATTATATGTATATTGGCCACGCCACAAGGTACGTGGGACCTCACCAGAGACTGAACCCACGCCTCCTGCATTGTAAACACAGAGTCTTAACCACTAGACCACCAGGAAATTCCCAAAATATACTTACTATAGTTTTGTTTGGAATGACAAAGTGGTGAAAAAACTTTTGCATCCTTCAGTAAGGACCGGTTATATAAATTACAGTTTATTCACACTTTGTGATAAAATACAACTAGTAAAAGAGGTTCTCCAAGGATTTATATGGAATCCCAAAATTATGTGGTCAAATTATTAATATAAATCAACCCTAATGTGAAGAACATTACTTATATTATTTCTCATTTTAAAATATATGTAAAGTAGAAACCAAAGCAAAACACAGGTACACATAGATACAGAAAAAACTAGAGACAACAATAACCTTTGGGAGAGAAACTGGGTACTCAGAAACAGGGGTAGAGATTTAATCATTTCTTTATATTTTTTTGTATTGTGTGTACAAGATCATCAGTTTAAATAAAAGAATAAAATAGAAAATAATAGATTTTAAAAACTGAAGTTATTCTATTTTTGATGACTGAATCATTACCATGTAATGTAGTATTGTAAGATAAGGTTATTTATATCATTAAAAACTGCCTCATAGTTCAGCAAACATTTTCTATGCATAGATGTAAAAAAGACGGATCAGTAGTACCCTCTGCTGGTAATAAGTTGAAATTCAATGACCTAAAATCATTAATAAACCTATTTTATGTCTTATTTTGTGATTACAGTTCTCTCATGTACTCAGTATATCATGAGTGATAATATTCATATAATAATTCTCAAAAATCATGGTGGGAGTTTCCTAAAGTTAAAAATTACACATTTTTTGTAGCAGTTCACAATTCTAGATTTGTATCTGTTGTCTGAGAATAAAATTCTGCGTTTGATGATATGGGAATATTGAGAATAAAATAATAACTGCTTTTTAACAATAATTATCACCAATTTAACAATAGGTATCACCAATAGGTATAAAGAAAGCAATACTGTGTATG
>NW_011494942.1:9998714-9999446 GCF_000754665.1 Bison bison bison | reverse complement strand
CGCCAGGATTCTCCAGGCAAGAACACTGGAGTGGGTTGCCATTTCCTTCTCCATTGCGTGAAAGTGAAAAGTGAAAGTGAAGTCGCTCGGTCCTGTCCGACTCTTAGCGACCCCATGGACTGCAGCCCATCAGGCTCCTCCGTCCATGGGGTTTTCCGGGCAAGAGTACTGGAGTGGCTTGCCATTGCCTTACTTGCTCAGTTGTGCCCAACTCTTTGTAGTCCCATGGACTGTAGCATGCCAGGCTCCTATGTACATGGAATTTTCCAGGCAAGAATACTGCAGCCATTTCCTTTTCCAGGGGATCTTCCTGACCCAGGGATCAAACCAGTGTCCTTGCATCTCCTGCATTGACAGGCAGATTCTTTACCACTAGTGCCACATGGGAAAACCTTCATCAAGTTCATCAACTGTTCATTAGTGTGTTCATTCAACAGATACTGAGTACTTAGTATGTATCAGGCCCATCCTAGTGCTAGGATACATTGTGAATAGACAAAATTCCTGCTCTAATAGAGCTTACTTCCAACCAAAGGAGACAAAATTAACATAACTGACAAAAATACATAGTATGTTATAGACTCATAAATGCTGAAGAAAGAAAAATAAAGAGAATGTGAAGAATGAGTTTGGAGGGAAGGCTACAATTGTAGATAGGGCAGACAAAGAAGGTGGGGCTTCCCAGGTGGCTCAGTGGTAAAGAATCCTCCTGCCAATTCAAGAGACATAAGA
>NW_011494942.1:9994929-9998298 GCF_000754665.1 Bison bison bison | reverse complement strand
ACCGGAGTGTGAATTTTAATAAAGACCTGGAGGAAGTGAAGAAGCCAGCAGGGGGATACCTGAGGAAATGCAACCAGGCAGAAGAGCAAATGCAAAGTCCTGAGGTGCAAGCTTGGCCTGCATATTTGAGTAACAGCGAGGCAGCCGATGTGGCTGGAGTAAAAACAATAGAGGAGAAATATAGGAAATGAGGTCAGAGCACAAACTGGGGAGAGTAAGTTATATAAGACCCTAGGGTTATAGAATGGAGAAGGAAATGGCAACCCACTCCAGTGTTCTTGCCTGGAGAATCCCAGGGACAGGGGAGCCTGATGTGCTGCCGTCTCGGGTCACACAGAGTCGGACATGACTGAAGTGACTTCGCAGCAGCAGCAGCAGGGTTATAGAAGAATATTGGCTTTTACTCCAAGCAAGATGGGAAGCCATTAGAGGATTTTAAGGAGAACAAATATGTGCTTTGAATATATGAATCAAGTGAAAGGAGTCAAGGGTAGAAATAGTGAGATCAGGTAGATGTTTATAGCAAGAATCCACGAAGACAAATGATGACATGAACTCATAGACAGAATGATAGATGGTGATGATGAATACAAATAGATGGATGGATAGATGGTAATGATGAAGATAGATAGATAGATAGATGGTGATGATGGAGACAGATAGATAGATAGATGGATGCTCTTAGATGAGACAAGATATGCTGGCAGACTGAATGTGGGATATGAGGGTAATAGCAAACTCAAGAATGACTTCAAGAATTTGACCTGATATACTGAGTGGAGTAAGTCAGAGAAGGAGAAAGATCCTATGACATCCCTTATATATGGAATCTAGAAAGAAATGATACAAATGAACTTACGAAACAGAAAGAGACTTACAGACTCAGAGAATGAACTTATGGTTGCCAGTGGGGAATGATGCTAGGAAAGGATAATTAGGGAGTTTGGGAGGGACATGTACACACTGCTATATTTAAAATGGATACCCACCAAGGACCTGCTGTAGCGCACAGGGAACTCTGCTCAATGTTACATAGCAGCCTGGATGCTAGGGGGACTTGAGAGAAAATGGATACATGTATATGTATGGCTGAGTCCCTTCTCTGTTCACCTGAAACTATCACAATATTGTTAATCAGCTATACCCCAATACAAAATAAAAGGGTTAAAAAATTTTTAAATACATTCTTTAAAAAAAAACAAAATTGACCTGAGCAACTAGAGGAATGTAGCTGTCATTAATTGAGATGATTTAGAGGGAGAGGTAAGTATCAAGAGCTCAGTTTCAGAATGCTGAGTTTAAGATCCTATTAAACATTCAAGTGGAGGTTGTCAAATAGGCAGTTGAGTGTATGGTCTGGATCAGGGGAGAGGTTTGTGTTAGAGATAGTATAAATCCGAAAGTCCTCGGTGCAAAGGTGGCATATAAGCCCATGGGACATATGGCGTTCACCCAGAAAGTGAAGGCGAGTGGGGAAGAGAAGTCTAAGGCCTGAGCCCTATGGCATGTCAATGTTTATCAGTCTGGGAAATGAGATGAGGAGGAACCGGCAAAGGGGACTGAAAAGGAGCAGCAGAAAGGTAGAAGGAGGAAAATCCAGTGAGCACGATGTTCTCAAAGCCAGGCAGGGAAAGTTCCAAGGAAGACACAGTGATCAAGTGCTGATCAGTCAAGTAAAATGAGGACTAGATGACTTTGGATTAGCAATAAGGGACAAGGGTGATTTCATCTTCTAAACTAAAGAATGCTGTTAACTATCTGGTTCTACAGGAATGAAGACAGTAGCCACTGCAGTCACTGAGCCTTAACACACCCTGAAGGGAATTCAGGGCAGAGATCAGGAGTGAGGCACTCTGCATTCTGGGGAAAACTGGCAGAACAGGCTTTCAGATAGTTAGACATTTTCAGGAGAAAATTTTATGAACCCAGTGTCTCGCTTTGGAAGCATGGGGTCCCACTGGACCACAGGGAAGCCCCTGGACCCTGCTTTTAGGAGCTCACTGTGATTGCTATACAATATTGTGCCTATAGTTAACAAAATTATATTGTGCATTTAAAGATTTGTTGTTATTTTTCAGTTGCTAAGTCATGCCCAATTCTTTGCAACCCCACGGACTACAACATGCCAGGCTTCCCCATCCTCCACTATCTCCTAAAGTTTGCTCAGATTCATTTCCATTGAGTCAGTGATACTATCTAACCATCTCATCTTCTGTCCCCTTCTTCTCCCTTTGCCTCAATCTTTCCCAGTACCAAAGTCTTTTCCAATGAGTCATCTCTTTACATCAGGTGGCCAAAGTATTGGAGCTTCAGCCTCAGCATCAGTCCTTCCAATGAATATTCAGGGAGGATTTCCTTTAGGATTTACTCATTTGATCTCCTTGCTGTCCAAGAGACTTTCAAGAATCTTTCCCAGCACCACAATTCAAAGGCATCAATTCTTTGGTGCTCAGCCTTCTTTATGGTTCAACTCTCACATGTGTACATGACTCCTGGAAAAACCATAGCTTTGACTCTTCTTTTGTTGGCAATGTGATGTCTTTGCTTTTTAATATGCCAAGGCAGAGGAACCAGAGATCCAATTGACAACATCCATTGGATCATAGAAAAAGCAAGAGAATTTCAGAAAAACATCTACTTCTGCTTCTTTGACTACACAGAAACCTTTGTTGTGGATCACAACAAACTGTGAAAAATTCTTCAAGAGATGGGAATACCAGACCACCTTGCTTTCCTCCTGAGAAACCTGTATGCAGGTCAAGAAGCAGCAGTTAGAAAAGGACATGGAACAATGACTGGTTCCAAATTGGGAAAGGAGTACATCAAGGCTGTATATTGTCACCCTGCTTATTTAACTTATATGCACAATACATAATGTGAACTGCCAGGCTGGATGAAACACAAGCTGAAATCAAGACTGCCGGGAGAAATATCAACAACCTCAGATATGCAGGTGACACCACCCTTATGGCAAAGGCCAAAGAGGCACTAAAGAGCCTCTTGATGAAGGTGAAAGAGGAGTTTTAAGCTGGGTTATAACTCAGTATTAAAAAAACAAAGATCATGGCAACCAGTCCCATCACTTCATGACAAATTTATAGAAAACAATAGAAATAGTGACAGAATTTGTTTTCCTGGGCTCCAAATCACTGCAGATGGTGACTGCAGCCATGAAATTAAAAGACACTTGCTCCTTGAAAGAAAGGCTATGACCCACCGAGACGGCATATTAAAAAACATTAAAAAAAGAGACATTACTTTGCCAACAAAGGTCCATCTAGTCAAGGCTATGGTTTTTCCAGTAATCATGTATGGATGTGAGAGTTGGACCATAAAGAAGGCTGAGTGCCAAACAATTGATGCTTTTGA
>NW_011494942.1:9994722-9994829 GCF_000754665.1 Bison bison bison | reverse complement strand
CTGATGCGAAAAGCTGTCTTATTAGAAAAGACCCTGATACTGGAAAAGATTGAAAGCAGGAGGAGAAAGGGATGACAGAGGATGAGATGGTTGGATGGCATCACCGA
>NW_011494942.1:9992114-9994252 GCF_000754665.1 Bison bison bison | reverse complement strand
TTTCACCCTCATCAAGAGGTTCTTTAGTTCCTCATCACTTTCTGCCATAAGGGTAGTGTCATCTGCATATGTGAGGTTGTTGATATTTCTCCTGGAAATCTTTTTCCAGCTTGTGATTCATCCAGCTCAGCATTTCACATGATGTACTCTGCATATAAGTTAAATAAGAAGGGTAATAGTATACAACCTTGTCGTTCTCCTTTCCCAATTTTGAACCAGTCAGTTGTTCCATGTAAGAATCAAACTGTTGCTTCTTGACCCACATACAGGTTTCTTAGGAGGCAGGTTAGATTATCTGGTATTCCCATCTCTCTAAGAATTTTCCACAGTTTGTTGTGATCTACAGGGTCAAAGACTTTAGCATTATCAATGAAACAAATGTTTTTTCTGGAATTCCTTGGCTTTCTCTAGGATCCAGTGAATGTTAACAATTTGATCTCTGGTTCCCCTACAAGGGCTTCCCTGTAGCTCATATGGTAAAGAATCTGCTTGCAATGCAGGAGACCTGGGTTCAATCTCTGGGTCTAGCAGATCCCCTGGAGAAGGGAATGGCAACCCACTCCAGTATTCTTGCCTAGAGAATCTCATGGACAGGGGAGCCTGGCGGGCTTCAGTCCATGAGGTCACAAAAAGTCAGACCCCACTGAGCAGCTAACACTACTACTCCTCTACCTCTGCTAAACCCAGCTTGTACATATGGACATTTTTGGTTCATGTACTGCTGAAGCCCAGCTTGAAGGATTTTGAGCATAACCTCACTAATGTGAAATGAGCACAACTGTTTAATAGTTTGAACATTCTTTGACATTGCTCTTCTTTGCGATTGGAATGAAAACTAACATTTTCCAGTCCAGGTCGCTGCTGAATTTTCCAAATTTCCTGCATATTTAGTGCAGCACATTAACAGCATCATCTTTTAAGACTGGAAATAGCTCAGTTGGAATTCTATCACCTCCACTAGCTCTGTTTGTAGTAATCCTTCCTAAGTCCCACTTGACTTCACATTCCAGAATGTCTGGCTCTAGGTGAGTGACCACACCATTGTGGTTATCCAGATCATAAGAACTTTTTTGTACAGTTCTTCTGTGTATTCTTGCCAACTCATCTTAATCTCTTCTGCTTCTGTTAGATCCTTACCATTTCTGTCCTTCATTATGCCCATCCTTGCATGAAATGTTCCCTTGATATCTCAAATTTTCTTGAAGAGATTGCTAGTCTTTTCTATTCTATTGTTTTCCTCTACTTCCTTGCATTGTTCTTTTAAGAAGGCCTTCTTATCTCCCCTTGCTGTTCTTTGGAACTCTGCATTTGGTTGGGTAAATCTTCCCCTTTCTCCTTTGCTTTTTGCCTTTCTCATTTACTCTTTGCTTCTCTTGTTTCCTCAGCTATTTTAAAGCCTGCTCAGACAACTATTTTTCCTTCTTGCATTCCTTTTTATCTGGGACAGTTTTGGTCACTGCCTCTTGTACAGGCACT
Source organism: Bison bison bison (assembly GCF_000754665.1). Classification (NCBI taxonomy): domain Eukaryota; kingdom Metazoa; phylum Chordata; class Mammalia; order Artiodactyla; family Bovidae; genus Bison; species Bison bison. The sequence continues at coordinate 9,992,776 of NW_011494942.1, read as the reverse complement.
CTGCTCATAGTTTCTCAGGCACTCTGTCTAATGCTTGAATCTATTCATCACCTCCACTGTATAATCATAAGGCATTTGATTTAGTTCATACCTGAATTGCCTAGTGGTTTTTCCTACTTTTTTAAATTTAAGCCTGAATTTTGAAATAAGGAGTTCATGATCTGAGCCACAGTCAGTTCCACGTCTTGTTTTTGCTGACTGTATAGAGCTTCTCCATTTTCGGCTGCAAATAACATAATCAATCTGATTTAGGTATTGACCATTTGATGATGTCCATATGTCGAGTCATCTCTTGTGTTGTTGGAAGAGGGTATTTGCTATGACCAGTGTATTTTCTTGACAAAACTCTGTTAGCCTTTGTCCTGCTTCATTTTGTACTCCAAGGCCAAACTGGCCTGTTACCCCAGGTATCTCTTGACTTACTACTTTTGCACTCCAGTCCCCTATGATAAACAGGACATCTTGTTTTGGTGTTAGTTCTAGAAGGCCTTGTAGGTCTTCATAGAACTATTCGACTGCAGCTTCTTCAGCATTGGTAGCTGGGGCCTAGACTTGGATTGCTGTGACATTGAATCGTTTGCCCTGGAAATCAACCAAGATCATTCTATCATTTTTGAGATTGCACCCAAGTATTGCATTTTGGACTCCTTTTTTGCCTAGGA
>NW_011494942.1:9983407-9992014 GCF_000754665.1 Bison bison bison | reverse complement strand
TATCTTGCTTCATGGACCTAATATTCCAGGTTCCTAGGAAATATTGTTCCTTCAGTTCAGTTCAGTTCAGTCGCTCAGTCGTGTCCGACTCTTTGCGACCCCATGAATCACAGCATGCCAGGCCTCCCTGTCCGTCACCAACTCCCAGAGTTCACTCAGACTCACGTCCATCGAGTCAGTGATGCCATCCAGCCATCTCATCCTCTGTCATCCCCTACTCCTCCTGCCCCCAATCCCTCCCAGCATCACAGTCTTTTCCATGAGTCAACTCTTCGCATGAGGTGGCCAATGTACTGGAGTTTCAGCTTTAGCATCATTCCTTCCAAAGAAATCCCAGGGCTGATCTCCTTCAGAATGGACTGGTTGGATCTCCTTGCAGTCCAAGGGACTCTCAAGAGTCTTCTCCAACACCACAGTTCAAAAGCATCAATTCTTTGGCGCTCAGCCTTCTTCACAGTCCAACTCTCACATCCATATATGACCACTGGAAAAACTATAGCCTTGACTAGATGGACCTTTGTTGGCAAAGTAATGTCTCTGCTTACAGACTTTATTTTTACCACCATACGCATCCACAACTGAGCATTGTTTCCACTTTGACCCAGCCACTTCATTCTTTCTGGAGCAATTAGTAATTCCCCTCTGCTCTTCCCCAGTAGCATACTGGACACCTTCCAACCCTGGGGGCTCATCTTCCGGTGTCATATCTTTTTGCCTTTTCATACTGTTCATGGGGTTCTCATGGCAAGAATACTGGAGTGGTTTGCCATTCCCTTCTCCAGTGGACCATGTTTTGTCAGAACTCTCCACTATGACTCATTTGTCTTGGTGGCCCTGCACAGCATGGCTTATAGCCTCACTGAGTTTTGCAAGCCCCTTCACCACAACAAGGCTATGGTCAATAAAGGGGACTTAAAAGTTTATTAAGAGGTAGATCTTGTGTGAAGTATTCTGACCATTAAAAGAAAAAAGCAAAGAGATATGAGGAAACTTTTGGAGGTAATGGATGTAATTATTGCCTTGATGATGGTGATGGTGTCCTGGGTGTACGTGTATGTCCAAACTCATCAAATTATGTGCATTAAACAAGTGTTGCATTTTTGCATATTAATTCAACTTCAATGAAGCTGCCAAAAAAAAAAGAATTTTCTATGAAAGGAAGGAAAGAAATAGACAATAGCAGACAGAGAAATGAGTCAAAGGAGTTTAGTGCTTTGGGGATTCTTTTAGTTGGGAGAAATAACAGTTTGCTTGCACATTTATGGGAATAATCGGATCCAGAGAGGAAAACTGAGGTTGCAGGAGAGAGAGTTGGGAATGGTAGAAACTGTGGGTGACCATGTGTTGAAGGAGGAGGCTTAATATCCAGTAAGGGCTCAGGCTTAGTAGCCACAGAGACAGACCATCCATAGCACAGGGAAGATATTGCGTTTGGGCGTAGGGGTAGGTAGGTAGGTACAGGGGACGGGTGGTGAATATTTTCTTTTGATTGCTTCAATTATGTCTGTAAAAGGAAATAGTGTTGGAAGTTTGAGAAGAGAGGAAAACGTATAACAGAATCTAAGAGAAAGCATGAGAAAGCCTGGATAGGGAATCACAGTGGGATTGCAGAACAGTATGAGAGCCAGCAGTAAGATGGTAAAGAATCTGCCTGCCATGCAGAAGACCCAGGTTGGATCCCTGGATCAGGAAGATCCCCTGGAGAAGGGAATGGCAACTCACTCCAGATTTCTTGCCTGGAGAATCACTTGGACAGAGGATCCTGGCAGGCTACAGTCCATGGGGTCACAAAGAGTCAAACAAGACTGGGTGACTAACACTTTTCACTTTCACACTTTCATGCTGAGTCCCACTCAAGATTCATGGTCCCAAATCTCACATGAGACCCGCTAGCAGAGTTGCGTGATTTTCAGCTGTGTGAGTGCAGACACAGAGTAGGTGGAAAATCAGAGTTAACTAGGGTTGTGATTTATCCAAGCACGTTTGATGTGAGATTGAGAAGGAACTGGTAGAGTTGTGTGAAGCAGTGACTCGGTCGATGCACCTGGGATTTAGTCTGGGCAGGGAGAGAACACGGGACATCAGTGGGGGGATTCGGGATGATCAACAGCAATACAGTCAGTGGATGGGACATCCTGATGGACCAAAAAAAAAAAAAATGGTGAAGATGGGGTAGAAGATGGCAATCAGAATGGAACCCAGAATCTGGGATATGGCAGGGCTCTGTCTATTGATAATAACAAGCTCAAGGGTATGGCTGTGGCAGTGAGTGGTTGAGTGTTTTAGTAACTATGTAAACCCAATGTTTAGGTTCTTTTTCCAAGAAGAAGCTGTGTACAGCTCTAGTGACTGAGTTATTTATATTTTATATATAAACCTGTGGTATACTTTCAAAAATAAACCTTCAAATGGTTCATGTTTCCATATTATATACTAGAATACCAAATAGAACACATACCCATATTTTTTAAAGGGAAGAGGAATTTCATTCCTCCCAAATGTGCAATCATAAATACTTGAACTAGAGTTCTATTTAGTTTGCAAGACAAACATGTTTTATTTTTCTTGCCTGGCAGGTAAGAATTAATGCTAAGTTTGTGTTACATAAATATTCCATCCACTTTCTTATTTTTATGACATGCAAAATGCAATCACTTATTCACTATGACTTTTTCCCCATAAAACTATTCACGAAGTAACTAGCACACTGAGTTGAATAATAAATCAAATACCCCATGTAAAACCTAGGCATTTTCCACATACCCAGTCAACAAGCTCAGCTTTGTTGTGTTGTGGGAGGAAGTTTCTCAGACAAGAGCTTCTATTCCTGAAAATCAGCAGCCAGGTTTTAAACCATGACAAGGGTAGAATGATCTTGACCCGTATGATAGATGTCAGCACCATGTAGGTCATAAGAGGGAATCATCAATACTTACACTTTCATTTAAATTCTTTCCATAATGAGAACCTACCGTATAGCACAAGGAACTCTCTCAGTGCTCTGTGGTGACCTCAATGGGAAGGAAATCCAACATGAGGGGATATGTGTATACATACAGATGATTCAGTTCACTGCACAGCAGAAGCCAACACAACATTGTAAAGCAGTTATATGCAATTAAAGAATTTTAATTAAAAAATAAAATATGATAAAGCTCTTTCCTATAATTTGTTTACCTATTGTCTACCGTTATCTTGCTGGGACAACTCAACTGGGCTTCATTTCCTGACACTCAAGAAAGCATTTTTATCAACAACCACCAAAGTGTGCTGGGGCTTTAGTTTTTCATCAATCAGATAATACTCACAGCATGGGTACTGAGGATCTCTTGGCGTCCTCTGCGTGGACAAGACCATGTCATACAGTGTAGTGGAGTGGATCTAAGGCTCTACTGAGACCCCCAGGATCTGCTCCCTTCATACTCTTTTAAGTGCCAAATACAGGTGCATGGAGGTCACTGTGAAAAAAGAAGAAAAAGCAGGCAAAATAGCCTACGACTTTCAGTTTATGAAAAATCACAATAATATAGTTTTTCTTTCTTTCTTCAATTTTTTTCTTAATATATTTATTTTACTGAAGTATAGTTGACTTACAATATTTCTGGTGCACAGCAAGCTGATTCAGTTATACATATACACAGGTCCCTGTGCTAAACAGTAAATCTTTGCTGCTGGTTGCATATCTATTTTCTTAACTAGAAATCTAGCATTCTATTTATACAAAAACAAATGGAATCAAAATGTCATAAATTTTTCCGCCAAAAATTCATATTTTCTAAAATATACATATTATACATATTATTCATATACATGTATACAAAGGCTTTTCTATTATGCTTGATAAAGGCTTGAGAAAGAACATTAAGAAAAGAGAGATGAAATTGGAAAACATAAACTAAATGAAATGGGAGCACTGAGTATGAAATAGGAAAAGTGAAACAAACTAGATAAAAGTAAAAGATTATCTTGGAGGAAGGCTAGACTGGTCAGTCTGTTGATGGGTTTATGTCTTCTGAGTGTCAGTTGGGATGGGTATGTTAACTTATTTGAGCAAACAGACATCATCACAGGGAATTATTCTCTGATGGTCAGCTCTTTCACTGCAGTGGGACATGGCCCCCAAAAAAGACATTATTACAAAACAGCACCAATGACCATATCTGTCTTATCTTTTGCTTAGACTTTCTCCATCTCTTGGAAAATGTTCTTCCTCCCAAAACAAGCAGATTTCCTCCTAGTCTGCTAGCTGTTCTTAGTGGGAGAAAGGGGTGGGTGACTTTACTCATATTAGTTCAGATCAGTTCAGTGGCTCAGTCGTGTCCAACTCTTTGCGACCCCATGAATCGCAGCATGCCAGGCCTCCCTGTCCATCACCAACTCCCGGAGTTCACTCAGACTCATGTCCATCGAGTCGGTGATGCCATCCAATCCCTCCCAGCATCAGAGTCTTTTCCAATGAGTCAACTCTTCACATGAGGTGGCCAAAGTACTGGAGTTTCAGCTTTAGCATCATTCCTTCCAAAGAAATCCCAGGGCTGATCTCCTTCAGAATGGACTGGTTGGATCTCCTTGCAGTCCAAGGGGCCTCTTAAGAGTCTTCTCCAATACCACAGTTCAAAAGCATCAATTCTTTGGCACTCAGCTTTCTTCACAGTCCAACTCTCACATCCATACATAACCACTGGAAAAACCATAGCCTTGACTAGACAGACCTTTGTTGGCAAAGTAATGTCTCTGCTTTTGAATATGCTATCTAGATTGGTCATAACTTTCCTTCCAAGGAGTAAGCGTCTTCTAATTCCATGGCTGCAGTCACCATCTGCAGTGATTTTGGAGCTATGCTTAATAAAGTCAGTTAGGACTTCCCTCGTGGTGCAGCGGTTAAGAATCTGCCTGCCAATACAGAGAACACGGGTTTTATCCCTGGCCTGGGAAGATACCACATACCTCAGAGCAGCTAAGTCCCTGAGCCACAACTACTGAGCCCTCTCTCTAGAACCTGAGAGCTATAACTACTGAAGCCCTTGTGACTAGAGCCCGTGCTCTATAACAAGAGAAGCAGGGAGAAGCCTGCACACCACAAGGAAAAGTAGCCTCTGTTCACAAAAGCCTGCACAAAGCAATGAAGAAACACAGTATACATGTTTTGTGCCTCAGTCGTGTCTGACTCTTTGCAACCCCATGAACTATAGCCCACCAGGCTCCTCTGTCCAAGGGATTCTCCAGGCAAGAATACTGGTGTGGGTTGCCATTTCCTTTTCCAGTGGATCTTCCTGACCTAGGGATCAAACCTACATCTCCTGCATCTCCTGCATTGCAGGCAGATTCTTTACCATCTGAGCCACTAAGGATCAAAGTTAGACTTCAGGGAGCCTTTCCAACTTCTTGTTTCTGCTTATGCCCTCCCTCCACCCCTGGCTAAACTGGCCTTCTGACTAAACCTGCTTCATTCTCCCCGCTAAAATTAACCACAGAAGGGCAAGACAGTCAAGCGGTTAAGAGCATGGACTCAAGATCTAGATTTCCTTGGACTTAACCTCTCTCTGTGGCAGTTTCTTTGTAAAATGGTGATAATATCAGGATCAAAGTGAGGATTAAATGAATTGCTATATGTAAAGGTATGCAGAACATTGCTTAGCACAATGGAGGCAGTCCAGTGCTAACTACATAATTGCCAAAAGTGTATTGGATCCCTTGAGTAGCTTCTTTCAGCTTCTCTAGCTCTTATACATCTTTATTAATTGTTTATTTCTGGGAAGTAAAGCATCCTGAGATTTAGAAGCCCATATCAATAAACATGTATTAGCTCACAGTTTCTGCGGGTTAGGAATTTGGGACTATGTAGCTTGGTGTTTCTCCTTCCAAAATCACACCTGTAATTTTTGGCAGGTGTCAGTCCCTCACCACATGGGCCTCTCAGCACGACTGCCTCACAGCTTGTGGTTGGCTTCCTCCAGGGTAAGCAATCCAAGACAAAGAGGGAAAGAAAATGAAGAATTTACACAGAGAGAGAGAGACTAAGAAATAGCAAAGTCTTTTAAAGCCTAATTTTGGTAGTGATATCCCATAATTTCTGCCATATTCTATTCATTATAATCAAGTCAGTAAGTCTGGCCCACACTTAAGTTCAGAGATTACACAGAGGCAGGGGTCACTGGGGTGAACCCACCATACTTTCATTTGTAAGTTGAGTTAGAGAGTTCCCCCAAATTATTTTGTCTATGGGGCTTCCCAGCTGGCACTGGGTTGGGAAGATCCCCTGGAGGAGGGCATGACAACCCACTCCAATATTCTTGCCTGGAGAATCCCATGGACAAAGGAGCCTGGCAGACTACAGTCCATAAGATCTGCAAGAGTTGGACACAACTGAAAGTGACTTAGCACATACGTATATCAAGAGAAACGTATTTTCCCCAGTGAGAACCAGCTTCTAACACCTATCCTTTTTCTAAACAGCCATGAGTTTTGGCAATAAAAACCCGTATTTAACATCCAATATGCTAAATTGTCAGGGTTGATGGAGGAGCTGGGAGAGCAGAGAGCTGGCTTTCTCTGTGCTGAGCTAGATATCAATCTGAAGCATATTGGAGAGCAGGGCAGTTGGTCACCTCTGGAAACACAGCTTCAACTAATTGGCATGTACATAATATTATGCCAAGTACACTGAAGTTTTTTAAAGTAAAATTCACACTTTAAAACACCTTCCTCTCAGATTTTCTGTAAGTTGAACCAAAGTCATACATCTATGAAAACCTCTTATTTTATAAAAATGGCTACAAATAAAGTAAATAATAGACAGAAAATGGTAGAACTTACATATTTTTCTAACATACATGAGCCTCAAAATGGAAAATCCAGACAAGTGGAATGTCTGTGTTGAATCTCACTGCACAACGGCTCAAAGCTGAGAAGTGTTTTGTTGATTTAGTAAAGCTCTTTGGCAGCTCAAAAAGCTGTGGTAGCATTTCTACAGCACAGAGTTCTGAGGAGTTGATCTTCTGTTAACTCTCAAATACAACTAAAAAGGCAAGGGACACCCAAAGCTGGTAAAATGGGAATAGTACAAAAATAATCTTAAAATTTACAAGTAAATAAAAGCAAATTATATATACTATGATCTCAACTGTATAAAGGGAAAAGGGGAAAAAAGCCTAAAAAGGAAACCCAAATTATTCACAATGGAAATTCTGAGTAGTAAAGTTTGACTTTTCTTCAACTTCCAATATTTCCAAAATAAAGTGAATTTGTGTGTATGATGTGTTTTTTAAACAGAGTTTTTCCATACTGGACTTTCAATACCAACGGGCAGTCAAAATGCATTGTAGAAAACTAAGCTGAAATTCAGCTATCCTTGAATAATCTGTTACATCCAACTCTAGAAATTTCCTTCACAGCATGAGTTGCAGACAGATGATTTAAGGACTGAACTATGAGGGAAGCTCATTTTATATGCAGTCTATTTTATTTCAGAACACTGTAACAATTTAATCTCTCTCAGAATCCACAGTCCAACTGAGATCACTGAGAATATATATCTTTCCAAGTTTGGGACTGATTCGGTCTTTGAAGGGGACCTATAACGTCTGAAATCCTGCCTATTTTTAAGTCTGTCTTCCCCAGTGGTAAAAGTTAATTAAAAGTGAATTAAATATGACTGCCAATATATCATTCCAGCTTTATATTTTCTACACTTGAGGAAATTGCTATGGCAAGCCACTTCCTGCTTCAAAGCAGATCCTATCTGTTATACTAATACATTGGCCCAAAAATCTGCAATTATTAAGACCCTGAATGACAACAGAATGGAAAGACTAGAGATCTCTTCAAGAAAATCAGAGATACCAAAGGAACATTTCATGCAAAGATGGGCACGATAAAGAACAGAAATGGTACGGACCTAACAGAAGCTATTAAGAAGAGACGGCAAGAATACACAGAAGAACTGTACAAAAAAGATCTTCACGACCCAGATAATCACAGTGGTGTGATCACTGACCTAGAGCCAGACATCCTGGAATATGAAGTCAAGTGGGCCTTAGAAAGCATCACTACGAACAAACCTAGTGGAGGTGATGGAATTCCAGTTGAGCTATTCCAAATTCTGAAAGATGATGCTGTGAAAGTGCTGCACTCAATATGCCAGCAAATTTGGAAAACTCAGCAGTGGCCACATGACTGAAAAAGGTCAGTTTTCATTCCAATCCCAAAGAAGGGCAATGCCAAAAAATGCTCAAACTACCGCACAATTGCACTCATCTCACACGCTAGTAAACTAATGCTCAAAATTCTCCAAGCCAAGCTTCAGTAATACGTCAACCGTGAACTTCCAGATGTTCAAGCTGGTTTTAGAAAAGGCAGAGGAACCAGAGATCAAATTGCCAACATCTGCTGGATCATAGAAAAAAGCAAGAGAGTTCCAGAAAAGCATCTATTTCTGCTTTATTGACTATTCCAAAGCCTTTGACTGTGTGGATCACAATCAACTGTGGAAAATTCTGAAAGAGATGGGAATACCAGACCACCTGACCTGCCTCTTGAGAAATCTGTATGCAGGTCAGGAAGCAACAGTTAGAACTGGACATGGAACAACAGACTGGTTCCAAATAG
>NW_011494942.1:9979674-9982497 GCF_000754665.1 Bison bison bison | reverse complement strand
GTTGGTGATGGACAGGGAGGCCTGGTGTGCTTCGATTCATGGGGTCGCAAAGAGTCGGACACAACTGAGCGACTGACCTGATCTGATCTGATCTGATCTGAATGACCAATCTACACACCACCTATTATCTGGAACCATATGGAGATTTTGGAAAAATTTGAACTCCTGTGACTATCTATGTTGCCCATATGTGGCTATGTAAATTTAAATTAATTAAAATAAAAATGTTTAAGATTTCATTCCTCAGGCATACAAGCCACATTTCAAGTGATCCGTGGCCACATGTAGCTGGTGGTGGCTGTATTGAACAGAGCAGAATAGAGAACATTTTCACCATCATAGAATGTTTTGACAGTGCTGCATTTGATTACTTTTCAAGTTGCTGGTAGATGGACCTGGAGATGAATATACTCAGTAAATTAATCCATGCCAAGAAAGACAAATATCATATAATGTCATTTATATAAGGAATCTTTTTTAAAAAATTGATACAGATGAATTTATACACAAAACAGAAATAGAGCCACAGACATAGAAGACAAGCTTATGGTTACCAAAGGGGAATTGGGGGAGGGATATATTAGGGGTTTGGGATTAACATATACACACTACTATGTATAAAATAGATAACCAACAAGGGCCTACTGTTAGCACAGAGGATTATGCTCAATATTCTATAATAATCTTTAAAGAGAAAGAGTGTGAATATATCTGTGTATATATTTAAAACTGTGTGTTTATATATATATATAAACCTGAATCACTTTGCTACACATCTGACACTAACACAACATTGTAAATTAACTATACTTCAATTTTTAAAATTAGCCAAAAAAGAAAGAAAGCTTACCCAACATCAGAATATTCTAGTTACCTATTTTGTGACACGGATGGGTACCTAATATGGAAGTTTTTCTTCTCTCCTGGAACTGAGAGAGCAAAAGTGAATAGAACCTCAGGCTTGCCTTCCAGGAGATTACCATCTCTACAACTGTGACAATAAATTGCTATTATCTCTTTCCTTGCTCTTCACTTACTTTCCAAATTTCCCATAAACCCTCTCATATGAAAAACATTAATGATACGGGAAACGATGATGAGGACATAATTTTATCTTTTCTGAAAAAAAAAATTACTCTCACACAGGATTTCATTCTTGTAGAAAGATTTAGTTGAAAGGCCACCTCTTTCATGCAGAGTTCCTTGATTCCACTTCCTTCTGTAACACCCTTCCTTCCTTGGTAGCAGAGCATGGTGGTTAAAAGTCCTGACTGGAGGAGATCGCCTGGTTTCAAATCCCACCTATGCTACTGTCTTAACTGTGTGACCCTGGGCAAGTTGCCTAACCTCTCTGTGCCTTAGCAGCAGCATCAGGAAGACAGTAGTGATAATACTACCAATATGAAGAGGTTTCGTCAACATTCCATGACTTAAAACATATAAAGTGCTTAAAGTGGTACCAGTCACAGAGACAGGACTCAGTGACTGTTAGCCAGAATTAAGTTATTCAAATATTTTTTTAAGGACTCGTGGTCCAGTGGTTAGGAATCTGCCTTCCAATGAAGGGGACCCGGGTTCAATCCCTGAATGGCAACTAAGATCCCACAAGCCCTGGCAGCCACACCGCAACTACTGAGCCTGGTGCTCTAGAGCCCACTTGCCACCACTAGAGAGAAACGCACGCACTGCAACTAGGGAGGCCTGTACACCCCAATTAAGAGCCCACATGCTGCAAGAAAGGTCCTGTGTGCTGTAATTAAGACCCGATGCAGCCAAATAAATAGATAAATATTAAAAATTTTTCCTTTCAACAAATAAAGCATTGTCTACTGTGAAATGTCCGACACTGAAAGAACAAGTAGCTCTCTTTTCTAACCTTCCAGAACACTTTGCTTCTTTATTAAGAGGAGTTGGACATGACAGACTCACTTCACTCTCTCTCTATGTGTGTGTATGTGTTGTTGCTGTTGTTCAGTTACTAAGTCGTGTCTGACTCTTTGTGACCCCCTGGACTGGAGCCTGCCAGGCTCCTCTGTCCATGGGATTCTCCAGGCAAGAATACTGGAATGATTGATACAGCCACTATGGAAGACGGTATGGAGATTCCTTAAAAGACTAGGAATAAAACCACCATATGACACAGTAATCCCACTCCTAGGCATATACCCTGAGGAAACCAAAATTGAAAGAGATACATGTATCCCATTGTTCATTGCAGCACTATTTACAATAGCTAGAACATGGAAGCAACCTAGATGTCCATCAACAGATGAATGGATAAAGCTGTGGTATACACACAATGGAATATTACTCAGCCATAAAAAGGAACACATTTGAGTCAGTTCTAATGAGGTGGATGAACCTAGAACCTATTTTACGAGTGAAGTGAGTCAGAAAGACAAAGATAAACACCATATTCTAACACATATATTCGGAATCTAGGGAAATGATACTGAAGAATTTGTTTACAGGGCACCAGTGAAGAAACAGACATAGAGAATAGACTTATGGACATGGGGAGAGGGGAGAAGAGGGTGAGATGTATTGGAAGAGTAACATGTAAACTTACATTCAATTCAGTAGAGTTCAGTTCAGTTGCTCAGTCGTGTCCGACTCTTTGCGACCCTATGAATTGCAGCACGCCAGGCCTCCCTGTCCATCATCAACTCCCAGAGTTCACTCAGACTCACGTCCATCGAGTCAGTGATGCCATCCAGCCATCTCATCCTCTGTCGTCCCCTTCTCCTCCTGCCCCCAATCCCTCCCAGCATCAGAGCCTTTTCCAATGAGTCAACTCTTCACATGAGGTGGCCAAGGTACTGG
>NW_011494942.1:9973564-9978211 GCF_000754665.1 Bison bison bison | reverse complement strand
ATTCTGTTGTTTTCCTCTATTTCTTTGCATTAATTGCTGAGGAAGGCTTTCTTATCTCTCCTTGCTACTCTTTGGAACTCTGCATTCAGATGCTTGTATCTTTCCTTTTCTCCTTTGCTTTTCACTTCTCTTCTTTTCACAGCTATTTGTAAGGCCTCCCCAGACAGCCATTTTGCTTTTTTGCATTTCTTTACATTACCATATGTAAAATAGATAGCCAATGGGAATTTGCTGTATGGCTCAGGAAACTCAAATAGGTGCTCTGTATCAACCTAGAGGGGTAGGATGGAGAGGGGGATGGGAGGGAGTTTCAAAAGGGTGGGGATATACGTATACCTACGGTTGATTCATGTTGAGGTTTGACAGAAAACAGCAAAATTCTATAAAGCAGTTCAGTTCAGTCGCTCAGTCACGTCCGACTCTTTGCCATCCCATGGATCGCAACAAGCCAGGACTCCCTGTCCATCACCAACTCCCAGAATTTACCCAAACTCATGTCCTTTGAGTTGGTGATGCCATCCAACCATCTCATCCTCTGTTGTCCCCTTCTCGTCCCGCCCTCAATCTTTCCCAGCATCAGGTTCTTTTCAAATGAGTCAGCTCTTCACATCAGGTGGCCAAAGTATTGGAGTTTCAGCTTCAACGTCAGTCCTTCCAATGAATATTCAGAACTGATTTTCTTTAGGATGGACTGGTTGGATCTCCTTGCAGTCCAAGGGACTCTCATAAGTCTTTTCCTACACTGCAGTTCAAAAGCATCAGTTCTTCGGCGCTCAGCTTTCTTTACAGTCCAACTCTAACATCCATACATGACTATTGAAAAACCATAGCCTTGACTAGACGGACCTTTGTTGACAAAGTAATGTCTCTGTTTTTTCATATGCTGTTTAGGTTGGTCATAGCTTTTCTTCCAAGGAGCAAGCGTCTTTTAATTTCATGGCTGCAGTCACCATCTGCAGTGATTTTGGAGTGCAAAAATTGAGTCAGCCACTGTTTCCACTGTTTCTACATTTATTTACCTTGAATTGATGGGACCAGATGCCATGATCTTTGTTTTCTGAATGTTGAGCTTTAAGCCAACTTTTACACTCTCCTCTTTCACTTTCATCAAGAGGCTCTTTAGTTCTTCACTTTCTGTCAAAAGGGTGGTGTCATCTGCATATCTGAGGCTATTGATATTTCTCCCGGAAGTCTTGATTCCAGCTTGTGCTTCTTCCAGTTCAGCGTTTCTCATGATGTACTCTGCATATAAGTTAAATAAGCAGGGTGACAATATATGCCTTGACGTACTCCTTTTCCTATTTGGAGCCACTGTGTTGTTCCATGTCCAGTTCTAACTGTTGCTTCCTGACCTGCTTACAGGTTTCTTAAGAAGCAGGTCAGGTGGTCTGATAGTCCCATCTCCTTCAGAATTTTCCACAGTTTACTGTGATCCACACAGTCAAAGGCTTTGGAATAGTCGATAAAGCAGAAATAGATGCCTTTCTGGAACTCTCTTGCTTTTTCCGTGATGCAGCGGATGTTGACAATTTGATCTCTGGTTCCTCCACCTTTTCTAAAACCAGCTTGAACATCAGGAAGTTCACGATTCACGTATTGCTGAAGCCTGGCTTGGAGAATTTTGAGCATTACTTCACTAGGGTGTGAGATGAGTGCAATTGTGCAGTAGTTTGAGCATTCTTTGGAATTGTCTTTCTTTGGGGTTGGAATGAGAACTGACCTTTTGCAATTATTCTTCAGTAAAAAATAAATTAATTTTTAAAAAGAGGATACTGAAATGGAATAGGTTGCCTTTTCCTTCTCTCTCTCTCTCTTTATATATATATATATATATTCCTCATTGGAGAAGGAATGGCAACCCACTCCAGTGTTCTTGCCTGGAGAATCCCGTGGACAAAGGAGCCTGGTGGGCTGCTGTCCATGGGGTTGCACAGAGTCCAACGCAGATGAAGTGACTTTGCATGCATGCATGCGTTGGAGAAGGAAATGGCAACCCACTCCAGTATATTTGCCTGGAGGATCCCAGGGACAGAAGAGTCTTGTGGACTACCATCTATGGGGTTGCACAGAGTCGGACACGACTGAAGTGACTTGGCAGCAGCATATTCCTCATTACCTTCTAAATTTTCTAAAGACCATCCTGTGCCCAGAAACTGTCATGAATTTCAGTGTATTTGATTATGTGTTTATAATCAAATTACTCAAGTATTTGGGACTTTCCTGGTGGTCCTGTGGCTAAGACTCCTCACTCCCAATGCAGGGGGTCTGGGTTCAATCCCTGGTCAGGAAACTAAATCTCACATGCCACAACTAAGACCCAGCAGAGCCACATAAACTATGTTTGTTAAAAAAGAAAATTAGTTTTGCCGAATATCAAAATGAATCCGCCACAGGTATACATGTGTAATACAATTATGTAAAGTTTAAAAATAAAATAAAATTTAAAAAAAGAAAAAAGAAAATTAGTCAAGGATTCACTTGAAGTGACAATGTTTTATGTTTTAATGAATTTTCTTAAAGCTCATGCACTCTTTCTATGAGGTCAAAGTTTGATAAACACTAGGCAATGGCACCCCACTCCAGTACTTTTGCCTGGAGAGTCCCATGGACGGAGGAGCCTGGTAGGCTGCACTCCATGGGGTCGCGAAGAGTCGGACACGACTGAGCGACTTCACTTTCACTTTTCACTTTCATGCATTGGAGAAGGAAATGGCAACCCTCTCCAGTGTTCTTGCCTGGAGAATCCCAGGGATGGGGGAGCCTGGTGGGCTGCCGTCTATGGGGTCACACAGAGTCGGACACGACTGAAGCGACTTAGCTGCAGCAGCAGCAGCAGCTTATTCCATATCTTACTATAATCTTGGTCACTCTTAATAAGAGAGGTCTATATGACTTAGCAGCTGCAGCAGCAGCATATGACAGAGACCAGATAAATCTATGAGGAAAAATAACTATCACTTGATCTTTGCTCATAACACTCCAATTAATATTAACATTATTTTAAATTATTTTTTCTTTCTTTTTTTTGGTCTGTGTCATAATAAATATTGGGGCTTCCCTTGTGGCTCAGTGGTAAAGAATCTGCCTGCCAAGGCAGGAGATGCAGAATATTCAGGTTCTATCCCTTCCCTTCTCTAGGGATCAGGAAGATCCCCTGGAAAAGGCAGTGGCAACCCGCTCCAGAATTCTTACCTGGGAAATCCCGTGGACAGAGGATTCTGATGGGCTACAGTCCAAAGAGTGGACCATGACTTCGTGACTAAGCAACAACAATAAATATTTTCCTCCTTTCCTTTCCCTAAGTCCAGTTTATATCTAAGTCTGTCATCTTATCCTGCATCCCATCTTTCGTTGACTACAAATACTCTGTCTCTCCTATACTTTTCAGAATCAGTTTTATTCTCATGTTGACACCTGGTTAGTGAATGAAGTAAATTTTTGACACACATTCATTGCATATTTGTATGGAGTCATGTTACCAGCTTTTGCAGTTTATGCTTTGGAAGTCTGAGATGTCCAAGTGGACTCACCTGCCAGGACCAATTTACCTGCCTTAGAGGTGCACCTCATGGGCTACTTATGCCCAGTCATGTGTCAAAATAATTTTCCCTCTGCTGACTCTCTTCCTCAGATTCTTTTTCGTTTCACTTCTCTGTATTTGTTTTTATTTCTTTTCTTGGCCAAATCAATTCATCTGTCCACATTCTAACTTGTGATTTGGGCCATTTCTCTTTCCATTCCTGTGTTCAGGAACTAGTGGATAAAGGACAGTGGTGTGCTGGTAAAAATGTTTAACAACTGGCTCATCAAGTGGCACAGTGGCTGATTTTCAGCATCTACTAACTTCTGTGGTATAAATATTTGAATATGGCCAATGATGAGCTACCAATGTAGAGTCCCTGCTGCAGAGGGCTCTGGTGAGCCAGTGGAGTGGGCACAACACACAGGTGGTCCTGGACGGAGAGGCGGGTCTCGGCTTCGTAAGTGAGGGAACACCCTGTATATTCCTGGGTCCTTAGGAAACAGTGGTTGGGCCACATTTTTCCTACAGTGTGGTCCAGGAAGTCATGTGTAGTGGGCTTTCAGGCGTCACTTCCCTGGAACGCACAGAGTGGATGATTTACTCCTCATTGGTGGCAGCAATAATCGAAATAACTGAGAATCCGACTCCGTCTTCCACTCCCTTGGTTATCTCTGAGAATGATGAGGCCCAGTCTTCCACTGGATGAAACACGACAGTCAAAGAATATGGCCTATTAGGCTTTGTTGTTTCTGTATTTGCCTATTTGTGAGCACAAGTCAATTAAGGCAATATTTTGTGCTCACTGGGAAGGAGAACAGCTCTTTAAGATATGACCAGAGAGCTTTTGTGTTTCTGTATTAACTTTTGATCTGTGAATGAGAACTGAAGTTATAAATTCTCTGATACCTGTGTGTCTGTCATTGATAATAGCTTTTACCTCTTTTGACAGAATGCAAAATACCAGTAAACTAGATTTTAAAAATGGTGTGATCTCTGACCTAGAGCCAGACATCCTGGAATGTGAAGTCAAGTGGGCCTTAGAAAGCATCACTATGAACAAAGCTAGTGGAGGTGATGGAATTCCAGTTGAGCTATTCCAAATTCTGAAAGATGATGCTGTGAAA
>NW_011494942.1:9964034-9972893 GCF_000754665.1 Bison bison bison | reverse complement strand
AGCTGGAATCAAGATTGCTGGGAGAAATATCAATAACCTCAGATATGCAGATGACACCACCCTTATGGCAGAAAGTGAAGAGGAACTAAAAAGCCTCTTGATGAAAGTGAAAGTGGAGGGTGAAAAAGTTGGCTTAAAGCTCAACATTCAGAAAATGAAGATCATGGCATCCGGTCCCATGACTTCATGGGAAATAGATGGGGAAACAGTGGAAACAGTGTCAGACTTTATTTTTCTGGGCTCCAAAATCACTGCAGATGGTGACTGCACCCATGAAATTAAAAGATGCTTACTCCTTGGAAGGAAAGTTATGACTAATCTAGATAGCATATTCAAAAGCAGAGACACTACTTTGCCAACAAAGTTCGTCTAGTCAAGGCTATGGTTTTTCCTGTGGTCATGTATGGATGTGAGAGTTGGACTGTGAAGAAGGCTGAGCACTGAAGAATTGATGGTTTTGAACTGTGGGGTTGGAGAAGACTCTTGAGAGTCTCTTGGACTGCAGAGATCCAACCAGTCCATTCTGAAGGAGATCAGCCCTGGGATGTCTTTGGAAGGAATGATGCTAAAGCTGAAACTCCAGTACTTTGGCCACCTCATGCGAAGAGTTGACTCATTGGAAAAGACTGATGCTGGGAGGGATTGGGGGCAGGAGGAGAAGGGACGACAGAGGATGAGATGGCTGAATGGCATCACTGACTTGATGGATGTGAGTCTGAGTGAACTCCAGGAGTTGATGATGGACAGGGAGGCCTGGCGTGCTACGATTCATGGGTTGCAAAGAGTTGGACACAACTGAGCGACTGATCTAATCTTAATACATTAAATTATAGTGTCTTTAAAAAGGAGTCTGGAGCAATTCCTTGAAAGATTAAATCGGCCAAAATTCACACTAGGGAAAAAAAAAAAGAAACCCATATGAAAAGGTCTGTATCTATTAAAGAAACTGAATAAATAATAACCTTCCAAAATAGAAAACGATATACCCAGATGGGTTCATTGGTTAATTCTTCCATACATTTAAGGGAAAAAAAAAAACCAATTCTCTACAAGCTCCTTCAGTGTAAAAACAGAGGAAATACTTCCTAATTCATTCTATGAGGCCAGTATTATCTTAATACCAAAACCAGACAAAGATATTACAAGAAAAGAAATTTTAAGGCCAGTATCTCTCATGAAGTAGATGCAAAAGCCCTCAACAAAATCAAATCCAAAAAATATATATAAAGAATTATATACCGCAACCATTTAGTATTCATCTGATAAAAACAGACTGGTACAACATTGAAAATCAATTAATATGATCCATCACATCAATAAACTAAGGAATAAAAATCACATTATCACACCAATAGATGCAGAAAACATATTTGAAAACCTTCAATAACTATTCATGATAAAAAAAAAACTCTCAGTAAACTAGGGAGAGACAAAGAGAGGTGACCTTTCTCAGCTTGATAAAGACTATCCACAAAATATCTTAAGATAACGTTGTACTTAATGGTGAGAAACATGAATCTGATTAAGTAAAATTTATATTTTAAGGCAGAACAAGAAAAACATTAAACATAGAATTTCCTCTCTATGTTTGCTTGGGCCTCCTTCCTCTGTAATATATAGTGTACATATGTGTATATATTACACATTAATGGGAGCTCCTCAATGTCGGGAAGGACTGCTCATCCATAAAGATCAATGTTTTTTCTTTCTTCTGATGCTAGCAATGCAACTTCTTAAAAGAATAGTATTCTCTACCAGATCTTAAGGGGGCATGGTGATTTGCTGCTTGCTTTGTACTGCTTATCTGAACAACGTATCCTTGGTGAACTATCTGTACATCATTTTGATATACTATCGTTTGTCTCAAAAACGGATGTAACTGTGCCTTTGACTCTAACAGGAGAACAGTTCTCAGAGCTTTGAGCATCTGCTTCCAGGATTATAATCCTTAGCTTGATTTGAATAAAAATCCTTTTTCTTTTTCTCCTTAACTTGATGGTTAATTGAATTTTTGTTGACGAAGCTTTCCCAGATACAAAGCAAGAACGCCCTCTCACCACTCCTTTCCAACATATTACTGGAAGCCCTTGATAATGCCATGTGTCAAGAAAAGGAAATAGAAGGCATACAGATCGGGAAGGAAGACGTAAAATGGTCTTTGTTTTTCAGATGACGTGATCGTCTACATAGAAAATCCAAAAAAAATACCCCCTCCCCCTAAAAATTCCTGAAACAAATATTCTAGCAATGTTTCAGGATAGGAGGTTAATATAAAAAAAAAAGTCAATAGCTTTCCTATATACAACAATAAACAAATTAAATTTGGAATTTAAACCATGGTATTATTTATAATAACACCCAACCAAAATGAAGTACTTAGGTATAAATCTAACAGGAGATATACAAGATCTGTAGAAGAAGGACTATACAACTCTGATGAACAAAATCAAAGAACTAAGGGATTTCCTCAGTGGTCCAGAGGTTAAGACTCTGCTCTTCCAACGTAGGGGATGAGGTTTCAATCCCCAGTCTGTGGACTAAGATCCTGTATGCTGCATGGTGCAGCCACACACACACACACACACACACACACACAAAATCAAAGAACTAAATAAATAGGGATATATTCCATGCTCATGGATGTGAAGTTTCAATACTTCAGATCAGTTCTTCCCAACCTAATCTATAGATTGGATGCAATCCTAACCAAAACACCAGCAATTTATTTTATTTATATTGACAACATGATTCTAAAGATCATATGGAGAAGCATAAGACTTAGAATAGCCAAGGCAACACTGAAGTAGAAGAATGAAGAGGGAGGATTACCACTACCTGACTTTAAGACTTACTGTAAAGCTACAGTGCAGAGAAGGCGATGGCACCCCACTCCAGTACTCTTGCCTGGCAAATCCCATGGATGAGGAGCCTGGTAGGCTGCACTCCATGCGGTCGCGAAGAGTCGGACACGACTGAGCTACTTTGCTTTCACTTTTCACTTTCATGCATTGGAGAAGGAAATGGCAAACCCACTCCAGTGTTCTTGCCTGGAGAATCCCAGGGACGAGGGAGCCTGGTGGGCTGCCATCTGTGGGGTCACATAGAGTCGGACATGACTGAAGTGACTTAGCAGCAGTAAAGCTACAGTAATCAAGATAGTGTGATACTGGCAAAAAGATAGACCAGTGGAGCAGAATAGACAGCCCAGAAATAGACCCCCACAAATACAGTCAGTTGATCTTCGACAAAAGAACAAAGGCAATGCAATGGAGCAAAGACAGTCTCTTCAACAGTGGTGCTGGAACAACTGGACATACACATGCAAATGATATGAATCTAGGCACAGATCTTGTATTTTTCACAAAAATTAACTCAAAATGGATCATAGACCTGAAAGTAAAACACAAAACTATAAAAACTCTTAGAAGAAAAGGTAGGAGAAAAGTTAGACTTATATTTTGGTATGGTGATGACTTTTTCAATACAATACCAAAGGCACAATCCATGAGAGAAGAAATTGATAAGCTGGACTTCATTAAAATTAAAAACTTGTGCTCTGTGAAAGACACTGTCAAAAAAATGAGAAGACAAATCACAGACTGGGAGAAAATGTTTGCAAAAGACACAGTTTGATAAGGGACGTATCCAAAATACACAGAGGACCCGTAAAACTCAACAATAGAAACCAACAACCTAATTAACAAATGGGCTTCCCTGATAGCTCAGTAGATAAAGGAATCCTCAGTAGTTAAAGGAATCCTCCTCCTCTCGAACCCAGGAGACCTGGGTTGGGAAGTTTCCCTAGAGGAGGGCATGGCAACCCACTCTAGTATTCTCGCCTGGAGAATCCCCATGGAGGCTGGCAGGCTGCAGTACATGGGGTCACAAGGAGTTGGACATGACCAAGCGACTAAGCACACAGCAATTAATAAATGGTCAAAGACCTTAATAGACTCTTCATCTAAAAAGATGCTCCACATTATATGTCATCATATAACTCTAAGCATGTGATCCAATAATTGCTCTCCTTGATATTTATCCTAAGGACTTGAAAACTTATGTCTACACAGAAATCTGCACACGGATTTTTATTAGTATCATTATTCAAAATTGCCAAAACTTGGAAGCAATCATGATGTCTTCAGTGGGTGAATGGATAAACTGTGGGACGTTCAGATGGGCTTCCCTAAATCGCTCAACAGGTAAAGAATCTGCCTGCAATACAAAAGACACAGGAGATGAGGGTTCAATCCCTGGGTTGAGAAGCTCTCCTGGAGGAAGAAATGGCAACCCACTTCTGTATTCTTGCTTGGAGAATCCCATAGACAGAGGAGCCTGGCAGGCTACAGCCCATGGGGTCACAAAGAGTCGGACACAACAGAAATGACTGAGCACACACAAAAAAAATGAGCTATCAAATCATGAAAAGAAATAGAGAACTCTTAAATATATACTACTAAGTGAAAGAGGTCAGTCTGAAAAGGCTTCAAAATATATGATTGCAACTCTGTGGCATTTGGGAAAAGGCAAGAAGATGGAGACAATAAAGAGATCAGAAGTTTGGTGAGGAGAGAAGGAAAGGAAAGTGGAGGAGGCAGGGAGAGATGAATAAGCAGAGGACAGATGATTTTTAGGGCAGTACAATGTTCTGTGTGATATGATATGATGTATATATGTCATTATTCATTTGTCTAAATGGATAGAATGAATAAAACCATAACTGAACCCTTGGATAAACTATGGATTTATGAACGCTGGGTGATTATTATGTGTCAATGTAGGTTTGAAAGTGAAAGTGAAAGTTGCTCAATTTTATCCTACTCTTTGCAACCCCATGGACTACATAGTCCAGTGAATTCCCCAGGCCAGAATACTGGAGTGAGTAGCCATTCCCCACTCCAGGGAATCTTCCCAATACAGGGATCAGACTCAGGTCTCCCACATTGCAGGCAGATTCTTCATCAGTTGAGCCACAAGGGAAACCCAAATGTAGGTTTATAATTTGTTAAAATAAAAAAGCACAATTCCAATAAGTGATGTCGATAAGGGGGAGGTTAAGTGAAAGTGGAGAATGAAAAAGTTGGCTTAAAGCTCAACATTCAGAAAACGAAGATCATGGCATCCAGTCCCACCACTTCATGGGAAATAGATGGGGAAACAGTGGAAACAGTGTCAGACTTTATTTTTCTGGGCTCCAAAATCACTGCAGATGGTGACTGCAGCCATGAAATTAAAAGACGCTTACTCCTTGGAAGGAAAGTTATGACCAACCTAGATAGCATATTCAAAAGCAGAGACATTACTTTGCCAACAAAGGTTCGTCTAGTCAAGGCTATGGTTTTTCCTGTGGTCATGCATGGATGTGAGAGTTGGACTGTGAAGAAGGCTGAGCACCGAAGAATTGATGCTTTTGAACTGTGGTGTTGGAGAAGACTCTTGAGAGTCCCTTGGACTGCAAGGAGATCCAGCCAGTCCATTCTGAAGATCAGCCCTGGGATTTCTTTGGAAGGAATGATGCTAAAGCATGAAGGAATAAAGGACTCATAAAGGAATGAGATGGCTGATGGCATCACTAACTCGATGGACGTGAGTTTGAGTGAACTCCGGGAGTTGGTGATGGGCAGGGAGGCCTGGCGTGCTGGAATTCATGGGGTTGCAAAGAGTTGGACACGACTGAGCGACTGATCTGATCTGATCTGATGTATACATAGGGGAAGAGGATCTAAGGAGTGCTCTCTACCTTCTTCTCAATTTTATTGTAAACCAAAAACTTCTCTGAGGAAATAAAGTCTTCAAAAGTCTGAGACCTGTTTTTGTTGGTTTATAGAGAATATAAAGGGCTAATATATGTCTAATATCCTCACACTTTCTTGAAAATAAAAAAATGGAACTTTTAATTCAGTGCTCTGTGCGTGCCAATTTTTTAGGAAAAAAAGAAACTCTCATAGAAAGTTCTGCTTTGAAACATTTTGATATAAGAAGCCAAATTCAAAACATCATGTGAATCCTTGGACAGGTCTAGTTTTATCATTTTGGTTTAAAAATAACAATATTGAGATTGTGACCAAAACAGCAGAGTAGGAAGACCCTAGGCTTACCCCCTCCCACAGGTATACCAGAATTATAACTATTTACAGAGCAACTAGTGACGAGAAAGACTGGAAGACTAGGAGACAGATCTACCACTAAAAGCATAAAGAAGGAACCATAATGAGAGGGTATGAGGCACAGAGATGCCACATAGTAAAGACCCACACCCCTGCGTGGGCGATCCACAAATAAGAGGACGATTACAATTGCAGAGTTTCTCCCCAAAGCGCAAGGGTTGGAGCTCCACACTGCGCTCCCCAGCCTAGGCGTCCTGCAGTGAGTAGATGAGCCCCCAGAACATTTGGCTTTGATGCCAGCAAGGCTGACTTTTGGGAGAGCCAGAGCGCTGTGGAAAATAGAGACTGCACTCTTAAAAGGTGAACACAAAATCTCACATGCTCTAGAACACAGCGCAGAGCAGTAATTTGAAAGGAGCCTCCATCAGACCTACCTGCTGATCTTGAGGAGCCTTCTGGAGAGGGAGGAGGCAACTGGAGCTCACCCGGGGAACAAGGACACTAGTAGCATCTATTTGGGAGCTCATTCTCCCATGAGGATACAGTGCTGGCAAGCATCCTTCCCCTGCTCATCAGCGCTGGGACTCAGCCCCGCCCACCAGCCTGTCTACACCACTACTGGAACATGTCAGGCCATGCATCTAGCTAGGCAGGGACATTGGTCAACGGATGAACAGGCTGGCCCCCTTAAGACCCCCGGTACCCATAGCTTCCCCAGAACCCAGCCCTTCACTCCAGAGAGCCCAGGACCTGGCCGCACACACCAGTGTGCACGTGCCAAGTCACTTCACTCATGTTGGACTCGTTGCAAACTTACGGACTGCAGCCCACCAGGCTCCTCTGTCCATGGGGATTCTCTAGGCAAGACTACTGGAGTGTGTTGCCATGCCCTCCTTCAGGGGATCTTTGCTACCCAGGGATCAAACCTGAGTCTCCTGCATTGCAGGTGGATTCTTTACCGCTGAGCCACTGGAGAAGCCCCTACATACCAGAGGGTGAGCACTAAGCCTGGGACCAACTTCACCCACCAGAGGGAAGGCCCCAGCTCCAGGACACCTTGGGCTCTGCAGCCAGAGACCCCAGGGCTTGCCTCTACCCATCCGCAGGCAGAACCCTTGAACCCTTCAACTACACACCCCGGGATCTAACATCACTCACCAGTGGGCTGACTGCAGCAATGGGATGTACAATATCACTAATCATCAAATGCAAACCAAAACCACAATGAGATATCATCTCACACCTGTCAGAATGGCTTTTATCAAAGAGATAACAAATAACAAGTGTTGGTGAGGATGTGGAAAAAAGGGAATCCTTTTGTACTGCTTGTGGGAAAGTAAATTGACATGGCCATTCTCTGAAACACAGTATAGAGATTCCTCAATTATTAAAGACAGAAGTACCATATGATCCAGCAACCCCACTCCTGGGTATTTATCTGAAGAAAACAAAAACACTAATTCAAAAAAAATGTATGCAGCCTCATGTTCATTGCTACATCATTTACAATAGCCAAGATATGGATATAACCTAAATGCTCATTAAAGATGAATAGATAAAGAAGCTATGGTTTATATATAAAACAGTGGAATATTAACCATTAAAAAAAGAATGAAATCTTGCCATTTGCAACAACATGGGTGGACCTAGAGGACATTATGTGAAACAAGTAAGTGAAATAAGTGAAATAAACAAGACAGAGAAAAACAAATACTGCATGATTTCACTTATATGGAACCTAAGAAATAATACAAATGAACAAACATAAAAATACAGAAACAAAGTTATAGATGCAGACAAAAAAAAACTGGTGGTTGCCATAGGGGATTGCTTTGAGGGGAGGAAATCAGTAGGTGATATTAATAGGTACAAACTTCCAATTGCAAAATAAGTGAGTCACAGGTATGAAATGCACAGGGTGGGGAATACAGTCAGTCACTATGTAATATCTTTGCATGGTGGCACATGGTAATTAGACTTAATGATGTTACCATTTTGAAATGAGTGTGCTGTGCTACGCTTAGTCGCCGAGTTGTGTCCGATTCTTTGCGACCCCACAGACTGTGGCTCTCCAGGCGCCTCTATTCATGGGATTCTCTAGGCAAGAATACTGGAGTGGGTTGCCATGCCCTCCTCCAGGGGATCTTCCCAACCCAGGGATTAAACCCAGGTCTCCTGCATTGCAGGCAGATTCTTTACAGTCTGAGCCACCAGGGAAGCCCTTTGAAATGTATAAAAACATCAAATCACTATGTTGTGAACAAGAACTACCACAGTGCTGAAGGTCAGGTATACTTCAAAAGCAAACAAACAAAAGCAAAGAAACCCTGGTGGTCCAGTGGTTAAGAATCTGTCTTGCAACGCAGGGACACAAGTTCAGTCCCTGGTGTGGGAACTAGGATTCCACATGTCATAGAGCAACTAAACCCCTGCACCACTACTACTGAAGCCCATGCACTTTGGAGCCCGAAAGCCACAACTAGAGAGTCTGAGTGCCACACCAAAGATCCCACATGCTGCAACTAAGACCTGACACAGCCAAATAGATAAATATTTAAACAAACAAACCCGTAAAAGAGATCAGATTTGTAGTTATCAGAGGCAGATGTTGGGGGAGGGGGAGAATTGGATGAAGGTAGTCAGAATGTCGGAGAAGGCAATGGCACCCCACTCCAGTACTCTTGCCTGGAAAATCCCATGGACGGAGGAACCTGGTGGGCTGCAGTCCATGGGGTCGCTAAGAGTCGAACAC
>NW_011494942.1:9963526-9963934 GCF_000754665.1 Bison bison bison | reverse complement strand
TACATTGGAGAAGGAAATGGCAACCCACTCCAGTGTTCTTGCCTGGAGAATCCCAGGGATTGGGGAGCCTGGTGGGCTGCCATCCATGGGGTTGCACAGAGTCAGACACGACTGAAGCGACTTAGCAGCAGTAGTAGCAGCAGTCAAAATGTACAAACTTCCAGATATAAGATAAATAAGGATTAGGGATGTAATGTATATAA
This sequence comes from Bison bison bison, assembly GCF_000754665.1. Classification (NCBI taxonomy): domain Eukaryota; kingdom Metazoa; phylum Chordata; class Mammalia; order Artiodactyla; family Bovidae; genus Bison; species Bison bison. Next base: position 9,963,731 of record NW_011494942.1, on the reverse strand, counting down.
TGATACATGTAATGAACACTACTGTATGTTATGTATGAAAGTTTTTAAGAAAGGAAATCCCAAGAGTTCTCATCACAAGGGAAAAAATTGTTTCCTATATCTTTATTTTTGTGCTACATGACATGATGATGTTCATTAAATTTATTATGATAATCATTTCATTTTTTATGTAAGTCAAATCATTATGCTGTACACCTTAAATGTA
>NW_011494942.1:9960666-9963426 GCF_000754665.1 Bison bison bison | reverse complement strand
GATAAATAAATAAATAAAAACAATATGTCTTTTCTCCAATTTTACCAGTGTGGGGTATAACACGTGTCTAATTTTTAAAAGCAAGATTAACTTTTTTAATAGTTAATCTAAGCTTCCTAAAATTCTTATACCATTTACAGATCAGATAGTTTAACTTTATTCCCACATAATGTTTACAACCACTGAAAATACAAAATAATGTGATCAGTGATATTGAGTTATAATACCAAGAAAACTTTCATATCAATAGCAGTTATATTTTGTAATGTGTTAGATTAAGCATAATATCCAAAATTCTTAATTAACATAATATTTAAACTAATATTAAATTGAGTTAACTAATGTATAACCTTTGGATAGCTGGACAATTTCTAAGTAAAATAAAATATTGAAATATTGATCACAAAATACAATTTTGGAAAACAACATATACTTTTGTATCTTATTTTTATACGAGATAGAATGACAGTAATTTTGCATTCAGTGCACTTCAGTCACTCAGTCATGTCCAACTCTGTGCGACCCCACGGACTGCAGGACGCCAGGTTTCCTGACATATCACCAATTCCCAGAGCTTGCTCAAACTCATGGTCCATCCAACCAGCTCATCCTCTGTCGTCCCCTTCTCCTCCCGCCTTCAATCTTTCCCAGTATCAGGGTCTTTTCCAACGAGTCAGCTGTTTGCATCAAGTGGCCAAAGTATTGGAGTTTCAGCTTCAGCATCAGTCCTTCCAATGAATATTCAGGACTGATTTCCTTTAGGATTTAGGAGGAGGGAGAGGGGATGCAAACGACTTCAGTATTCTTGCCTTGAGAACCCCATGAACAATAACTTTGCATTATGTTCATGTGAATGTGCTCAAGTTTTAAAAAACAATAAAAGCACTATGTCTGATGATAAGGGGTCATAATACGTGTGCTCATGAGCTTTGTTGTAATTCTAAGTTACCTTTTCCCTACTACCAGTTCTTTCTGTAAAGGAAGAAGACGGAATAAGAGGACTGGATTAACCCTTCTGCCTTAAATAAATAAAACACTGGGAAAATTTGTATGGAACAGTGGTTTTCAGGCATTGAACAGTAGAGGGTATGCTGTGGGTCTGCAGTAGGTTCCTCCTCTCTGTTCAGCAAATGGGAAAGACTAAATATCTCTTCAAGAAAATTGGAGATATTAAGAGAATATTTCATGCAAAGGTGGACATGAAAAAGGACAGAAACCAGAAGGATCCAACTGAAGCAAAAGATATTAAGAAGAGGTAGCAAGAAAACATAGAAAAACTATGCAGAAAAGGTCTTAATGACCCAGATAACCATAATGCTGTAGTCACTCACCTAGAGTCAGACATCCTGGAAAGTGAAGTCAAGTGGGACTTAGGAAGAATTAATATGAACAAAGCTAGTGAAGATGATGGAATTTCAGCTGAGATATGTCAAATCCTAAAAGATGATGCTATTAAAGTGCTGTACTCAACATGTCATCAAATTTGGATAGCTCACAGTGGCCACAGGAATGGAAAAGATCAGTTTTTATTTCAATTCCAAAGAAAGGCAATGCCAAAGAATGTTCAAACTACTGTACCATTGCACTCGTTTCATATGCTAGCAAGATTATGCTCAAAATCCTTCAAGCTAGGCTTCAGCAGTATGTGAACCGAGAGTTTCTATATGTATAAGTTGGGTTTTTAAGAGGTAGAGGAACTAGAGATCAAATTGCCAACATTAGTTGGATTATGGAGAAAGCAAGGGAGTTTCAGGAAAATATCTGCTTCATTGACTATGCTAAAGCCTTTGAGTGTGTGAATCACAACAAACTGTGGAAAATTCTTTAAGAGATGGGAATACCAGACCACCTCACTTGTCTCCTGAGAAACTTGTATGTGGTTCAAGAAGTAATAGTTAGAACCAGACATGCGACAACTGACTGGTTCAAACATGGGAAAAGAGTACAAAAAGGCTGTATATATTGTCACTCTGCTTATTTAACTTATATGCAGAGTATATAATATGAAATGCTAGGTTGGATAAATCACAAGCTGGTATCAAGATTGCAAGGAGAAATATCAACAACCTCAGATATGCAGATGATAACACTTTAAATGGCAGAAAATGAAGAGGAACCAAAGAGCTTCTTGATAAAGTTAAAAGGAGAGTGAAAATGCTAGCTTAAAACTCAACATTCATTCTCAAGGTCACTCTGGCTATTCGAGGTTTTTTGTATTTCCATACAAATTGTGAAATTAGTTGTTCTAGCTCTGTGAAGAATACTGTTGGTAGCTTGATAGGGATTGCACTGAATCTATAAATTGCTTTGGGTAATATACTCATTTTCACTATATTGATTCTTCCAATCCATGAACATGGTATATTTCTCCATCTATTAGTGTCCTCTTTGATTTCTTTCACCAGTGTTTTATAGTTTTCTATATATAGGTCTTTAGTTTCTTTAGGTAGATATATTCCTAAGTATTTTATTCTTTCTGTTGCAATGGTGAATGGAATTGTTTCCTTAATTTCTCTTTCTGTTTTCTCATTATTAGTGTATAGGAATGCAAGGGATTTCTGTGTGTTGATTTTATATCCTGCAACTTTACTATAGTCATTGACTAGTTCTAGTAATTTTCTGGTGGAGTCTTTCAGGTTTTCTATGTAGAGGATCATGTCGTCTGCAAATAGTGAGAGCTTTACTTCTTCTTTTCCAATTTGGATTCCTTTTATTTCTTTTTCTGCTCTGATTGCTGTGGCCAAAACTTCCAAAACTATG
>NW_011494942.1:9948263-9960544 GCF_000754665.1 Bison bison bison | reverse complement strand
TGTGGGTTTGTCATATATAGCTTTTATTATGTTGAGGTATGTTCCTTCTATTCCTGCTTTCTGGAGAGTTTTTATCATAAATGGGTGTTGAATTTTGTCAAAGGCTTTCTCTGCATCTATCGAGATAATCATATAGTTTTTATTCTTCAATTTGTTAATGTGGTGTATTACATTGATTGATTTGTGGATATTGAAGAATCCTTGCATCCCTGGGATAAAGCCCACTTTACCTCCCAGAATATTGGAAATAAAAGCAAAAAATAAACAAATGGGACCTAATTAACCTTAAAAGCTTCTGCACATCAAAGGAAACTATCAGCAAGGTGAAAAGGCAGCCTTCAGAATGGGAGAAAATAATAGCAAATGAAGCAACTGACAAACAACTAATCTCAAAAATATACAAGCAACTCCTACAGCTCAACTCCAGAAAAATAAATGACCCAATCAAAAAATGGGCCAAAGAACTAAATAGACATTTCTCCAAAGAAGACATACAGATGGCTAACAAACACATGAAAAGATGCTCAACATCACTCATTATCAGAGAAATGCAAATCAAGACCACTATGAGGTACCATTTCATACCAGTCAGAATGGCTGCAATCCAAAAGTCTACAAATAATAAATGTTGGAGAGGGTGTGGAGAAAAGGGAACCCTCTTACACTGTTGATGGGAATGCAAACTAGTACAGCCACTATGGAGAACAGTGTGGAGATTCCTTAAAAAACTGGAAGTAGAACTGCCTTATGATCCAGAAATCCCACTGCTGGGCATACACACTGAGGAAACCAGAAGGGAAAGAGACACATGTACCCCAATGTTCATCGCAGCACTGTTTATAATAGTCAGGACATGGAAGCAACCTAGATGTCCATCAGCAGATGAATGGATAAGAAAGCTGTGGTACATATACACAATGGAGTATTACTCAGCTGTTAAAAAGAATTCATTTGAATCAGTTCTAATGAGGTGGATGAAACTGGAGCCTATTATACAGAGTGAAGTAAGCCAGAAGGAAAAACACCAATACAGTATAATAACGCATATATATGGAGTTTAGAAAGATGGTAACAATAACCCTGTGTACGAGACAGCAAAAGAGACACTGATGTATGGAACAGTCTTATGGACTCTGTGGGAGAGGGAGAGGGTGGGAAGATTTGGGAGAATGGCATTGAAACATGTAAAATATCATGTATGAAACGAGATGCCAGTCCAGGTTCGATGCACGATACTGGATGCTTGGGGCTGGTGCACTGGGACGACCCAGAGGGATGGTATGGGGAGGGAGGAGGGTTCAGGATGGGGAGCACGTGTATACCTGTGATGGATTCATTTTGATATTTGGCAAAACTAATACAATTATGTAAAGTTTAAAAATAAAATTAAAACAAAAACAAAAAACTCAACATTCAAAAAACTAAGATCTTGGCACCTGGTCCCATCACTTCGTGACAAATAGAAAGGGAAAAAGTGGAAGCGGTGACAGACTTATTTTCTTGGGCTCCAAAATCACTGCAGATAGTTACTGCAAACATGAAATTAAAAAATGCTTGTTCTTGCAAGGGAAGCTATTACAAAACTTGATAGCATATTAAAAAACAGAGACATCACTTTACTGAAAAAGGTCTGTATAGTCAAAGCTATGGTTTTTCCCGTAGTCATGTATGGATGTAAGAGTTGGACCATAAAGAAAGCTGAGCATCAGAGAATTGATGCCTTCAAATTGTGGTGCTGGAGAAGACTCTTAAGAGTCCTCTGGATTGTGAGGAGATCAAACCTGTCAATCTTAGAGGAAATCAACCCTGAATATTCAATGGAAGGACTGATGCTGAAGCTGACTCATTGGAAAAGACCCTGATGCTGGGAAAGACTGAAGGCAAAAGAAGAAAGGGGTGGCAGAGGATGAGATGGTTAGATAGCATCACTGACTCAGTGGACATGAATTAGAGCAAACTCTGAAAGACAGTGGCGGACGACAGAGGAGCCTGGCGTGCTACAGTCCATGGGGTCGCAAAGAATCAGACACAACTTAGCATCTGAACAACAATAGCAGCAGCAGCATTACACATGTATAAGAAGACTACTCAAAGCCCGGGAAGAATCATCTGAAATGAGTAGGCAGGACAAGCAGGGAACATCATACAGAGCCTAGAAGAGCTGTCATTCTCTCCAGCCAGAGTGGAAACTTTGTAATACATGGGCCATTACAGATAGTACTCAGAAGAATATTGCCTCATAGAGGGAAAAAATCAGCCTTCCCTAAATTCTTCTCTGGTGCCATATAACAAAAATTTAGAAATACAAAACAACATTGTCTAAGCAGGCATAATTGATATGTTGTGAAGACATATAAGAATGACTTGAACCTAAGTCGATGTTCTCTAAGCAAGATCTTTAGAACTGCCAATAAATTTGTTTGCCTGAAGTAGAGAGTATTTGGGCAGTGGTGATTTAGTGAAAAGTGCTTTATGTTATAGAAAAACACACCACAGAAAAAAAAATGCAACAAGTTAGAAGAAGTTAAAGGTAATAATCATAGTTAATATTTATTGAGCATTTACTATGTGGTAAGTACTAGTCTAATTTGTATCAGCTTTTTTATTCCTTGTGAAAGCCATGGAGTTTCTAATTCCTATTTTACAGGTAAGGAAAATAAGGTCAAAACACTTTAATATATTTAAATGTCACCCAGTTAAGAAGCTAATATCCAGCTAAGAGATGATGAGGGTTTGAAATAAGGCAGTCTAAACTGAAAGAGTATGAAGAGCAAAAGACAAATGTGAGAAATAATAAATAGAAAAGCTTATAAAATTATAAATGAGTAAATTGGCAGAGAGTGAAGGAAAAGTAGGACCTGAAGCTGACTTTGGGTTACTAATTAAACAGTACTGCGATAAGAAAGATAGGCAATACAATGGGTGGTGTCCAGGGGTGGTCCCTGGTGGTCCACGCTTCCAATGGAGGGGGTGAGAGTTCAATCTCTGATTGGGGAACTGAGAGCAGTACAGCCAAAAAGTAAAAATTTAAAGAAAAGAGAGAGAGAGAGGAAATACAAGAGGAGCCTACAAAGCATGCGGCATATGGGAGATGTGTGTGTGTGTGCTTGAGAAAAGGATTTTATTGAGAAAAGGATTTGAGAAAAAATATAAGTTCATGATACATAAAATAAAAATTTCTTACTGAGTTGGAGAGGAGATGCCTTTGGTTCAAAAACATGGGAATGAATGTGCATCCGAAATGTGAGTAGAGTTCTTGAGTCAGGTGGTATTGAAGTATAGGTGTTATTGAAACCAAGAAATGCTTTCAAGAGTAGTAATAAAATACTTGACCAATAGAGGCAAAACAAAAAAGGTATGTAATTATCTCATATAACAAATAATTTGAAGGTAGGCGATTCCACCTTTGGCAAGGTGGTTCAGCGATGTTATCCACAGCCCGGTACTTGCTCTCTCTCTCTGCCTTCCCATCCTTAATATATTAGTTTAGACTTTGGGCTTGTCACTCATGCTTGCAGGATGGCTATTGGCAGCTTCCTGAAACATAATATATAAACAGCATTTAAAACAGGAAGAGAACAGAATGACACCAGCAAGGACTTCTTGCCTGAATTTTTTTTCCAATCAGAAGGTGAGCCCCTTAGAAGCCCCTCCAATAACTTCCTCTTAAGTCTCACTGGTTAGACTTGATTCCCTGGGCATCCCTAGCTCAAGACAGTGTGGGTCTACAGCAAAATAATATGAGATTGTCATTACTCCCTGAGATTAATTATCATTTACTCCCCCCAAGACTAGGCATATTATGTACCATTACCCTAGAGAAGGAAACGGCAACCCATTCCAGTGTTCTTGCCTGGAGAATCCCATGGACAGAGGATCCTGGTAGGATACAGTCCATGCGGTCACAAAGAGTCAGACACGACTGAGCGACTAACACACACACACACACACACACCCTAGAGAAAAAAAAAAAAATCAGGCTTTTGTTAGAAGAAAGGGAAGAGAAGTGGCCTTTTGGCAGATAACCTAGCGGTATCAAAGGGTAGATGAACTCATCCATAGAGCACCTTTAAAATGAATGAGAAGCAGGACTTCCCTGGTGGTCCAGTGTTTTTGTCACCTTCCAATGGAGGGGTGAGTGTTTGATCCCTGGGTGGGGAGCTCAGATCCCACATGCCTCTCTGTCAAAAAAAAAAAAGAACAAAACATAAAACAGAGCAATACTGCACAAATTCGATAAAGATTTTTAAAAGTCTGCATTTAAAAAAAAAGTCTTAAAAAAATAAAATAAGAAGGTCCAGTGGTTTTAAAAAAGGTCTAGTGGTTAAGACTCTGAGCTTCCAAGGCAGGGGTACTGGGTTCCGTTCCTGGTCAGGAAACTAAGATCTTACATGCTGTGTAGCATGGCCCAAAAGAGAAATAAACAAAATTAAATAAAATGAATGAGAAAAGCAATGAGGACAGAGGATAAAACCCAGAGGGAGGACAGTATCTGAAAAATCTTTAAGAGGCAGAAGAAAACAGAAAGGGATTGAGAAGCAGTAGTCTGAAAGGTAGTCACTGGGCTAACACCATACTAGCCAATTAGCCATCACAGAGGTGATGGCTCACTGTCTCCACATGGTGTGCCCTGGAGAAGGACGCAGACAACAGAAGAGCACAAAAGTCGACATGGGTCTACAAGCAGCAGTCCTCAACTTTGGCATTATTGACACTTTGGGCCAGATGATTCTTTGTTGGGGGGTTGTCCTGTGTACTGTAAGATGTTTGGCAGCAACCCTGGTCTGTGCCATTAGCTTCCAGTAGCAATTCTCCTCACCTCCCCCATTCCCCATCTCTGATCAGTTGAGAACCACTAGTCTACACAGCAAGAACACACTTCAGGAAAGACTGCTGCTGTTGCTGCTAAGTCGCTTCAGTCATGTCAGACTCTGTGCGACCCCATAGACAGCAGCCCACTAGGCTCCCCTGTCCCTTGGATTCTCCAGGCAAGAACACTGGAGTGGGTTGCCATTTCCTTCTCCAATGCTTGAAAATGAAAAGTGAAGGTGTAGTCGCTCAGTCGTGTCCGACTCTTAGCGACCCCATGGACTGCAGCCCACCAGGCTTCTCCGTCCATGGGATTTTCCAGGCAACAGTACTCGAGTGGGGTGCCATTGCCTTCTCCGTCAAGAAAGACTACAAAGGGACAATTAAAATGGATCTTGAAAACTGGATATCATTTAGATAAATCTGTGTATGGTGGGGGAGAATTTCAAGTAACACTGTGCAAACACAGTGATGGAAGATTTCAGGTGTCCTTGCCACACAGCAGATATCCTTGACTGGCACATATGAGAGCATATGAGTGCAAGTTACATTCTTTAGAGTAGGGAAAAATCTCGTCAGAACCAAGGGTTAAGAAGATTACTTGCCTTCTGTGCATTTGGTGGGTTGTGGCAAAGAGAGATTAAAGCCAAGAATAATAGTAATCCAAGGGGAAAGTAAAATAAATAACTAAATTATGGCAATGAGAGTGGGAACAGAAGGAGGGCTATGAGAGATCTTGCAAAATAGAACTGGGAAGACTTAGTGATAATTGGATGTGAGAGGCTTGTGTCTTTCCTTCTTACTTTACATGCTATCTATGAAGACATGAAGGGTTTCTCTGGTGGCTCAGAGGTAAAGAATCCACCTGACAATGCAGGAGAGTCGGGTTGGATCCCTGAGTTAGGAAGATCCATTAGAGGAGGAAATGGCAACTCACTCCAGCATTCTTTCCTGGGAAATCCCATGGAGACAGAGGAACCTGGAGGGCTACAGTACATGGGGTTACAAAGAATTGGACATGACTTAACTGACAAAGCAACAACAACATGAAGACGTGAACTATATTAAAGTTTGCAGCCTGGATGACTGGGAGAATGTTGATGGCATTGGTGGAGAGAAGGAAGACAGCAGGATAAACAGGTTTAAGAGGGAAGATTGTGTGCTTGGATTTGGACCAACTGGGCTTGAAATAATAGTGATGAACCAGCTATGCTGGTGGGTTAGTCGCTAAGTTGTGCCTGACTCTTGCGATCCCATGGACTGTAGCCTGCCAGTCGCCTCTGTCCATAGGATTCTCCAGGCAAAAATACTGGAGTGGGTTGCCATTTTCTTCTCCAGGGGATCTTCCTGACCCAGGAATCGAACCCAGACTGAGCTCTGAGGGAAGCTATGGGCCTTTGGAAATAAAGTCTGGAGATCAGGAGAGAGATTAGAATTGGAGGCATAGTTTTGGAGACAATCAGACTGGAAGTGACAGTTGAGACACCTAGGAAGAGGGTGTCAGGGCCAGGTTGAGGTGGGATGGCTATCTTGCCTACATCTAGAAGGCAGAAGAAAAAAGAAGTATGATCATAATTAGGGGAAAGGACCTGCTGGAGAGACTGGAGAGGGTCCAGGATAGCCTAGTATCTTGGAAGGAAAGAGTTTCAAGGGAAAAGTAGCCAACTTTGTGAGTCAGGGTGAGAAGCACCCTGAGACATGATAGAAAGCTAGCAGAAAGATTTACAATATCCTCTCAAGACAGATGCGTGTTAGCTTATTTTTAAAGGATTCAGAAGAAAGATTCCATGAATTCCCTCTTGGTATTCTTTTCTTGGTTAAGATGTGTCTTTAAGATTCTGGAATTTCTTTTCTTACACCTTCAGTCCATATCTTTCACTTATTCCTTATGGGAAATGATCGGCTGTTACTTATTCTAAGTGATTGGGATTGAAGGATTCACAGAGATGTGTGGAGCAAATAGAGTGGGCCTCCAGTGATGGGCACTGTACATGTAATAACTCATTTCTCTCTTAAAACATACCTCTAAGGTAGGTACTCCTTTTTTTGTATTAGTGATGTTAAAAAATGAAATCGAGTTTCCACGAGATTAAATAATTTCATGAACAGTTATACATTACAAATTAGTGAACCTGGGGATACAAATTCAGATCTGGTTCTAAAGCCAGTGCTTTTCCCTAATTTGTGTTGGGCTTCCCTGATAGCTCAGTTGGTAAAAATCCGCCTTCTATGAAGGAGACACCCGTTCAATTCCTGGGTTGGGAAGATCCCCTGGAGAAGGGAAAGGCTACCCACTCCACTATTCTGGCTTGGACAATTCCATGGACTGTATAGTCCGTGGGGTTGCAAAGAGTTGGACTCGACTTAGCAACTTTCACTTTGATGACTATTCATGAAAAAGTGCCTTTTGTGGTTGTTCACTTGCTAAGCTGTGTCCAGTTCTTTGTGACTCCATGAACTGAAGCCTGCTAGGCTCCTCTGTCCTTGGGATTTCCCAGGCAAGAAACTGGAGTGGGTTGCCATTTCCTTCTCCAGAGGATCTTCCCAACCCAGGGATCGAACTCACATCTCCTGCATTGCAGGAGACCCAGCAGGGAAGACTTCTCTTAACTTAGTTTAGAGATATAGAGTTAGGCTTGAGTCTGTTTGCTCCATGAAGGACAAGAATAAAGAATCAGATCAAAGGACTTCCCTGGAGGTCCAGTGGCTAAGACTCCTCTTTCCCAAAGCAGGGGGCCTGGTTTCCATCCCTTGTCAGGGAATTAGATCTCACATGCACAACTAAAGATCCTGCAAGCTGCAACTAAATCCCAGCACAGCCAAATAAATAAACATTTTAAAAAGTAAGCTAACTTATTAAAGAAGAAGAATCAGGTGAAAAGAAAGTGTAAAGGAGTTGTAAAACTCTATCTTGTCCTGGGACAGTTGACCCACAGATTAGTAATTTATTTAGGAACAGCTGGGGTTACTACATCTTCCATGTTCAATATGAAATCCTTGTTGAGCCCTTTCTGTCTTTGGTTATCAATACCAATGATAATGTGGGCACACATCATCTAACTTGGTACCTCCCCCTCCAATTTTGATCGGGGTGGCCAATACTCTCTGATACAGTGAGTCTAATTTTGCATGGAATTTAGATTCTAGTATTCGTGGTGGCTCAGTCTGTAGAGAATCTGCTTGCAATGCACAAGATCTGTGTTCGGTCCCTGATTTGGGAGAATTCCACGGAACAGAGGAGTCTGGCAGGCTACAATCCATGAGCTTGTGTCCAAGGAGTTGGACACAATTGAGCAACTAACACTTTCACTTTCATGTATATAAAAAAGGCTAAAAGTAGGCACGTCCTTGGTGGCTCAGGGATAAAGAATCCACCTGCCAATGCAGGAGACATGGGTTCAATCCCTGATCAGGGAAGATCCCAGATCTTAGTTGCCTTGGAGCAACTAAGCCCATGTGCCACAACTTACTGACCGTGTTCTCTAGAGCCCAAGAATCCCAATGACTGAGCCCGTTCACCACAACCACTGAAGCCCGCTCACCCTAGAAGACTGTGCTCTGCAACAAGAGAAGCCACTGAAGTGAGAAGCCTGCACACCGCAACTAGAGAGTAGCCTCCATTCACCGTAACTAGAGAAAACCCCAGCGCAGCCATGAAGACTCAGCATAGCCAAAAATAAATAAATAAATAAAACTTTTTATTTAAAAAAATGAAGAAGACTAAAAGTAAATCCATTGAGTTCAATTTTTCCTGGAAAATTTCTTAAACTTTCCATGAAGTATAGTATAAATGAATTTTTGAGTATTAAATTTAGTGTATGTATATACATATATATATTTTTTTCCAGTAGTCATGTATGGATGTGAGAGTTGGACTATAAAGAAAGTTGAGCGCCAAAGAATCGATGCTTTTGAAATGTGGTGTTGGAGAAGACTCTTGAGAGTCCCTTAGACTGCAAGGAGATTCAACCAGTCCATCCTAAAGAAAATCAGTCCTGAGTATTCATTAGAAGGACTGATGTTGAAGCTGAATTTCCTATACTTTGGCCACCTGATTCAAAGAGCAGACTCATTTGAAAAGACCCTGATGCTGGGAAAGATTGAAGGCTGGAGGAGAAGGGGTTGACAGAGGATGAGACGGTTGGATGGCATCACTGATTCAATGGACATGAGTTTGAGTAAGCTCCGGGAGTTGGTGATGGACAAGGAGGCCTGGTGTGCTGCAGTCCATGGGGTTGCAAAGAGTTGGACACGACTGAGTGACTGAACTGACTGAGTGACTGATATACATATATAATAGTTGCCGGCATTAGAGGGAATATAAAAAAGATAAAACCTTGTAGCAATTTTCATTTTGAAAACTAGAGAAAAGGAGTCTTTTTCTGAATTTGTAGAGTAGAATTCTAGACTAGATGTGCCTCTACTTTTCTTTTCTTTAAAATACTTATTTATTTATCTTATTTTACTTGGCAGGATCTTTTGCACTGCAGGCTTCTCTCTATTTGTGGCTCACTGGCTCCAGAGCACTTGGGCTCAGTAGTTTCAGTACTTGGGCTTAGTTGCTCTGCAGCATGTGGGATCTTAGTTCTGTGACCACAGTTTGAAACCACATCCCCTGCATTGCAAGGTGGATTCTTAACCACTGGACCACCAAGGAAGTCTCCCTCTATTCTTTAGACAGAAAGCATCATTGTTTTCTGCTAGTTCTCCTGAACCACGTCCCAGAAATTGAGAGAATGTGACTTTTCTTTCCTCTAAAGAAGATTTAGTAAGATATATGAGAGAAATTCTGCAGGTACACAGCTGGCATATAATCTTCATAATGAATACAATAGCAGATTTTTTAATAACACTGATGACAAAATGGAGCTGGGTTTCTGGGACTCTGAAGTCCCCTTCAAAGCTAGTGTCTCTGGAGACTGCTAGAAATTCTATCTCTTCTTCAAGTTCAGCAAAAACAAAAACAAACAACAACAACAACCAAAAAACCACTGCCTATGGATACAGATATGGACTACATTAAGTTTGAAGAATCCAACTTCCTTCAATATCTTTTAACTGTGACTTTCTTGAGTCACTGACAGAATGACAGTCTTGGCTGATGATGACACTCTTCATTTGAGAACAGAAATCTTGGTGTCTGGGAGGGAAGTTTGGGAAATGTGTGCATGTCACAGAGAGGGAGATCTGTGGGACCCTCCTCTCAACACCAGAGGGAAATGGGAGAACAAACACAGCCACAGCTGATGGTCCTCAGGTCCTTCTGCCGATGTTAACTGCACCAATTCCTCTTTAGCTTTACTTCTAGCTTCCCTTTGCCTTTATACCACCTTCTCTCTTCCTTCATTGCTGAAAGAATCCTTTCATGGGAAAGTCATTGGATCCAGATGTCATTGCCAGGCATGGTTCAGAATCTACTCATTAATTCATTCAGATCTGTCACCCCATCACTCTCTATCACCTTCCCATGCTTTATTTCTTCTCATAAAGTTTTCTACTAGCTACCTGATTTTTTAAAAAATACCTTTATTGAGATGTAGTTCACCTCATACAATTTACCTTTTTAAAGAGTATTGTAGTAGTGTTAGTTACTCAGTTGTGTCTGACTCTTTGCAATCCCATGTACTGCAGCCTGCTACTCTGTCCATGGGATTCTCCAGGCAAGAATACTGGAATGAATTGCCATTCCCTTCTCTAGAGGATCTTCCCCACCCAGGGATCGAACCTGGATCTCCCACGTTACAGGCAGATTCTTGACCATTTGAGCTACAGGGAAGACCTACTTAAAGAGTATAATTCTATTTTATTATATTCACAGAGTGGTCCAACCCTCACCACAATCTAATTTTAGAACATTTTCATCATCCCCACAAAAAACTCAATACACATTAGCAGTGACTCTCTATTGCCCCATTCTTTCACCCCAGATTGGCAATAACCATCTATTTTCTGTCCTATTCCAGATATTTCAGATAAATGGAATCACGATTGGTGATCATTTGCGACTGGCTTCCTCCACTTTGTGTAATGTTTCCAAGGTTAAATGCAGCATGCATCAGTAGTTCATTTGTTTTTATTACCAAATAATACTCTATTCTGTGAATATACCACATTTTATTTATCCATTCAGTAGTTGAGGGACACTTTGCTACTTGATTTATGTTCATACAATTTAACCATTCTTTCACCTAACCAAATTTAGTTACGCATCCACACACACATTTGTGTTGAACACTCCCTCTCCAGGGTGATTGATATGATCTCAGGTGGCCTCCAAGCAATGGCTTGGAGTAGGGCATGGGTTCCCAGCCAGAGACTGAGGCTGGGTCGCAGTGGGGAGAGCACCAGATCTTAGCCACTAGACCAGTGGTTAGTGACAAAGGCCCTGGCCCTTTGGCTTTGCAGAAAAGAATTCCCACAAAGATGGAAAGTAATGAACCAAATAAAGTATTTATTAAGAGGGGGAAAAAAAGTAAAATTCTTGTGGATAGCCACACAGGTGGACTCCAAGGGTGTTGCTGAGTCGAGTCCTTGTGGCAGTTTGAATTACTTTTATGTGGTATTTCTTCTGGGTTTCCTTTGGCCAATCATTCTGATTTGCCTGGTTCACAGTCTATATTCGGTATATCTCAGGATCCTTCCATGTGTGCACATGTATCTCTTAGCCAAAATGGATTTTACTGAAAAGGCGTATGGGTAGAACAGCCCTTGACATACTCCCCCTTTGACCTTCAAGGAACCTTTTATGTACATGTGTGGTTGGGGCGATCTCCTGACTTGGAGAAAAGAAATATGTGGTGGTCTGGGCAGGGCCCAGCCTCCTCCCTAAATTGTCCTGCTTATTCTAGAGTTTCAGTTCATAGGGGTTAAATCTCCAATTGCTTGATGCTGTGGAGTGAGGAGGTATCTGCCTCTTGCCTCACCCTAGCTTTAGGAGATGACTACCACAAAGTATCCACCCTCAGGAATCTCATAATCTAATGATGTAACACTGCGTATGCATGCCCAGTCGCTATCCTGTCCGACTCTTTGCCACCCCGTGGACTGCAGCCTGCCAGGCTCCACTGTCCGTAGGATTTCCCAGCTAAGCACATCCATGCAAACAAATAATTAAAATAAGGGATATGGACAAAGCACAGTGCACAGTTCAGTTCAGTTCAGTCGCTCAGTCGTGTCCGACCCTTTGCGACCCTAAGAATCGCAACACGCCAGGCCTCCCTGTCCATCACCAATTCTTGGAGTTCACTCAGACTCACGTCCATTGAATCAGTGATGCCATCCAGCCATCGCATCCTCTGCCATCCCCTTTGCCTTCTGCCCCCAATCCCTCCCAGCAGCAGAGTCTTTTCCAATGAGTCAACTCTTCGCATGAGGTGGCCAAAGTACTGGAGTTTCAGCTTTAGCATCATTCCTTCCAAAGAAATCCCAGGGCTGATCTCCTTCAGAATGGACTGGTTGGATCTCCTTGCAGT
>NW_011494942.1:9905854-9948163 GCF_000754665.1 Bison bison bison | reverse complement strand
CAGCTTTAGCATCATTCCTTCCAAAGAAATCCCAGGGCTGATCTCCTTCAGAATGGACTGGTTGGATCTCCTTGCAGTCCAAGGGACTCTCAAGAGTCTTCTCCAACACCACAGTTCAAAAGCATTAATTCTTCGGCACTCAGCCTTCTTCACACTCCAACTCTCACATCCATACATGACCACAGGAAAAACCATAGCCTTGACTAGACAACCAAGGGCTCAGTTCTGCCTGAGGGATTCAGCTTTGATTTCATAGTAAAGACTTCAGCTGATAGTTACAAAAACGGGAAGTTGCCTGATTGACAGAGTGAGTTGCGGTCAACCAGAAGGGCATTTAAGCAAAACTCCTGTAGCCTGACCTGAGACCTGGAGAAGTAGCAATGTTGGAGCTTTCATATAGGAGACAAGAGAGGACCCAGAAAGTATGAACTGGTCTAGCAGGCAATGTTCAAATCAGAAAGAGTTTTACACGTTCAGTCAATCAATTAAAATGATTTCCCCATGTACAAAAGAAATTGACCAAAAAAAAAAAAAGTTTGAGCAGGGACTGTGGGACTAGAGGAAGGGGGTGGGAGAAACAGAGATTGGGCAAACTCTCAAAAATCATGCATGTGCTTCTTACTATGCGAAAAGCAACATTTAAAATTTTCTGTTTTAGATGTCGGGCATCCACTGTGTAATTTTGAGCAGGGGCATGCGGGAAAGTTGCTCTGGGGAGAGTCGTTAAGTCAGGTGGGCAGGCAGCCTGCTCAGGAGGGAACCGCCATCAAGGTCTGTGATCTGTTTTGTTTTTGTTTTTTTTTCCTCCTCCTTGACATGGTACATTTTCACATCAAAGATACGCACATGCCAAGGCACTAATCCAAGGGTAACGTGTTTGAAACGCTAGCATCTTCCTCCAACCCCACGGGTGAGCTGAGAGGTGGATAAGGGTCTGAGCTGGGTGCAGGGGAGGAATTTTCGTGTTGGAAGAAACGCTACCCTCTGGGGGCAGTGTAGGGGAAACACAGCCTCAAGACTCTTCCTGCTGATGCAATCTGCAAGAGAGCCAGCAGACTTCGCAGCCCGGGCCAGTCTGCGACGCGCCAGCCACGTGTGCCCGCCGCCACCCCGGCCGCTTCCCCAGATCCGCGCCTCCCGGAGCGCTCGGGACGCAGGGCCTCTGCCTCCGCTCGCCTCTAGCTGCTGTGTTCGAGCTCTGGCCCCACGATGAAGGTAACCGCTTGTGATAATGACTGTACTTGTACAACAATGTGTGTATGAATTGAGCCCGCGATTCCTCAGACAGAGTTGGCAGACAGGGGACTGAGGAAGAACCGGCTCGCTGGTTGCCATGCAAAACGCTTGCAGCATCTTCCTTATCAATGAAGCTCGGACCGAACCTTCCCTTCATTTTTCTCTTCAGATTTCTGCTCAACTCGTCACAGGATGTGCCGCCTCAAGGTTTTTCACAGCTGTATTTGTGAAGCGAGATAAAAGGCGGCACGCAGCTCCTTCCCCTGCCTGTTTTGAAGTCTAGAAAGGGAGAGGAAGCTCTTCTCAATTTCTAAGATGCACAGGAGGTGGGGGGTTTTGGAGAAGAGGTCTGGGGGTGTCCCTGGTAGTACATGGCGGTTTTCTGCCGGCTGTAAGTCACAAAGGTTCAGAACGAGGTGATGGTGGGAGATGGAAGGAATCTGTCCCATCTCTGTTAAAAACAGAAGGCTCTTCTTATTCTGTTCCTTGTGGAAATTCAAGCTTCTAGGAGTTAGTTACAAATCATCAAATAAGCCTAAGGGCTTTTTTTTTTTAATTCAAGAGCACCCTAGTGACATTTATTCTTATGCTAATCAAGGATAAAGAGCCTAGCTGTTTATTACTTAGAAAGGTGTAGAAATGAACCCTTTTAAGGGTTCTGTTTTCCCACGTTGGAAAACTGCAATTATTTTAAAAGACCGAAGCATGGGCAAGTGCTATTGCTATCCAACATTCTGCAAGCAGGCGAGTCCTATATGTAGTCTGAACTTTGAGGAGAAAAAGGCCACCGTTCAGAGTTTCCTAGGAGAGCATTAAGTACAGTTGCTAACTGGGCTTACCCACAACCCATCCCAGTCTACAACTGTGCTTACAAGAAAGGATGTCTTTTCACCAAACAAACATTTCCACTGTGATTAAGCAGGAAATGAGTGGAAAATGTAGTTCTGTATTAAAAGGGATCATGCAAATGTGCTGTGTTGAAAAAAGTCTCTAGAGATTTCTATTTCTGGCTTGCTCCTGTCTAATTTCAGATGAAAAATATACTCTGAGTATCAAATTCGTGAGTAAAAGGAGAGAATTATGAGAATAAACAGTCTTGCTTTTCAGCTTTCTCCTGTCCCAGGTGGAATTTAATGGATTATGCATTTTTGTAAATTCATGGGTGCTTTAGCATGAGTACAAAACCCCCGGCTCTTTACACAGGAAACTGGAGGATCTCTTCAAGTAGTCTCATCTCTGTTTTCTTATATTTTACTAAGATTAAGAAAGAAATGATTATGTGTTACCTTTCTACTCACCTTTTACCTCAGTATTTATATCATAATCATCATTTTAAAAAAATGATTTGCACATGACACCATGATAAGATCTGCTGTGCTGCTGCTGCTGCTGCTTAGTCAGTAAGTCGTGTCCAGCTCTTTGCCACCCCATGGACTGCAGCCAACCAGACTCCTCAGTCCATGGGATTTGCCAGTCAAGAACACTGGAGTGGGTTGCCATTTCCTTCTCCAGGGGATCGTCCCAACCCAGGGATGGAACCCGAATCTCCTGTTTGGCAGGCGAATTCTTTACCACTGAACCACCTGGGAAGCCCTTGATAAGTTCTGTCCTCAGATAATTTTCCAGATATAGTCTTGCCTGGGAGCTATTATTTTAAGATGGACACATACAGAACAAACAACCGAGTGAGAAAAATTGCATACACATTGAATAAGATGTGTATAAAGGTGGGAAGTACCTATCATAATTTACTGAATGAAAGTGGAGATGACGTGTATCTGAAAGGACAGAGACAAGAAGTCTTTGTCAGGGATGCATGGTTAAGTGCAGGAAGGGGGCTGTTTGTGTGTGTGCAGGGGGCCCAACAAGGGGCCTGGCAGGGAGGGGGTGGGGATTCACATTCCAGACACAGGATGTGGCCCCTCAGGCCAAGCTCAGAGAAGTGCAGCTAGTTAAGCAGGCCTAACAAAAGGGCATTGGTAGAACCTGAGGTGGTGAGAAAAAAAGAAAAAGCAAGAACAATGGATGAGAGTTTCATTTTGGCCAGTATTTCATTTAGTGAGTCTCTGTAATAAATAATTTCATCTGATTTTAGAACTATAGAGAAAAAGGAAGGTGAGTTAAGAAAACTTCCATTTGTAATGCAAGAATTTCTCTTGCTTGTCGGGTCATTGAATCTAAGAAGGTCTAAATATTTGAAATGGGCTTAAAATCTTGTGAAAGAAAGTTGAAAATAGTTGATTATTACAGAGATTTATGTGAAGAATTAAAATCAAGATATGGTTTCTTTCAGTAATGTGTATCTCCCAATTGTTTTCATAATTTCAGATGTTAGCTCTTAGCTCAGATCAGGACTTTAGCTCTATAGCAGAGGAAAAACAATTCTCCCTCTATACTTCTCAATTCTTGGCTGATCTGTTGTTGTTTAGTCCCTGAGTTGTGTCCGACTTCTTTGTGACCCCATGGACTGTAGCCCACCAGGCTCCTCCATCCCTGAGATTTCCCAGGTGAGAATACTGGAGAGGGTTGTCATTTCCTCCTCTAGATCTTCCCAGCCCAGGGATTGAACCAGTATCTCCTGCTTTGGCAGGCGGATTCTTTATCAAGAAGCCCTAGTGGCTGAAACATCCCCATAATAAAACATAGATTAATGGGGGAGGAGTCGGGGGGAGCAAGTTTAATAACATGTATACCTCCTGTGTACATCGAAGATATCCAGGAAAACTTAAGTAACTCCTTGAAATGACCCAAGCTACCACCTTAAATATCATCTTCAGCTAAAGACTAAAGAAAGATATTGAAGTTTGGTGCAAGCTAATTATGGAAGGTTATAAAAAAACGCACAAAAAACAGGAATAAACTGCATGTTTAAGTCAGTACCTTCTCCTTGTTAAGAGTTTCTAGAGATTTTATTATCCTTCTTTTCCTGGCACAGAGAGGGAGACACCATTCCAAATGGGGATTTCCCTTATAAATGCAACTTCTACTCTGTTTTCAGATATTCTTTTGTGTCTACAGCTTTTCAAAAATGATCAGCTCAAAATTGTCCTTATGCTAAAGAGGCATATTTTGGGGGTGGTCTATTCTGCTCCCCTTCAGTGCATTATTTCTGATATCAAGATAATAGACCAGGGGAGGGTTGACCTAAAACAAATAGACTGCAGCAAATATTTCTCTGATACAGATGGGTTTATTTGGGGGTCAGCAGAGAATTAAAATTTGGGGTCTGTAACCAAGGCCAGCCACACACAGCAAGTCTCTTTGTAGCAAGGGGAGAAGTCTTTACACAGAGGAAATGGACATTGGGAGGGCGGTAGTAAACAGAGTCCGTGGCTTTTCGTTGACTTGTTGCTGGAGTCTTTCTTCTTCTTTTTGGACTCTGCTATGATCGTGGGTCTGGGGCTAGAGAATTCCCTTTTCTGTTCTCCTGGGTCATTTAATTAAAGTTTTCAATTTTTTTAAAGAAGGGCACAGCTGGGTAGTATAAGTATAGTCTAGGGTTATGAGTAAACTATTTCTGTGCATAAATGAAGAATTATTTCTAAACTGTGGGTACCTTACGTGTTTGGTTTAGTTATGTCTTTGAGGGTTTCAGGTTGTCTGATTCTTAGTGGGGGTAAGAAGATGAAAATGAAAGGCTTTCTCTAGCTTATTTTAGGCTTGGCAATTGTTAATCCTCTAACAGATGCCACTCTAGACAAACCTAGTGGAATGGTGAGCCTTATTATGCCCGAGGAGATTTGGTTACCATATTAGAATGAGAATCTGGTAACTTCCAAGATGGACATCATTATCCCAGGCATCTTCTATTTTCTATATAATACTATCATTCTTTCTGAGCACTGGGGGAAACTGTGGCCAATCTGCTCATTTTACAGTTGTAAATATGGCAGTCTTTGTGTCGTAACTTTATCCCCTTAACAGCTGTCCAAATGCTCTAAACATTTAAAGTGACATATGGTAAAAATTCCTACTGATGGGCTTTCCTGAGCCTCTGTAGCCCATTTGGTAATACATGTCAGTGGCCATTCATCTAAGTCTACTGAAATTGGATGCTGTATAATATCAACTTAAGGTGCAACATGCTTTAAATGTTTTAAAATGGAGTATTGAGGATGCTCTGATTCTAAACCTAACTTTGCAATTGCAAACATTCTTATCATAAGATCTAGTCTATGATTGACAGTATCAACGGTGAGTGTGAAGCCAAAGCAGAAAGTCTTTTCTATCACACACGAGGGTTCATGTGTCACTTGCACCTGTGCTTCTCATTTGTCTTCTCAAGTCTACAGGCTGAATTACCTCTAGAAATTGAGTACTTGTATCAAGAGGAGAAGGGGACGACAGAGGATGAGATGGCTGGGTGGCATCACTGACTCGATGGACGTGAGTCTCAGCGAACTCCGGGAGTTGGTGATGGACAGGGAGGCCTGGCGTGCTGCGATTCATGGGGTCGCAAAGAGTCGGACACAACTGAGCAACTGATCTGATCTGATCCTTAAAATAACTTAGAAATTAGATCAGTTTATTAATATAGCATAGCATATAAATATTTTCCTATGTCGTATATAGGCCATGCCCTTTTTGTAGGAAAAACCATTTTGCACAATATTTCTCTCATGTTCAATGATTAATGGGAGAAAGAAAATCTTAAAGAAAGAGATAATCACACTCTGGAAATATAGGGAAAAGGTCAAGAAGAGAGGAAAAAGGAAGACAAGTTAAAAAAAAATAGAGGAAATTACATTACAACAAGCAAAGGTCTGGAAGAGTTGTATTGAAAACATGTGATTCTTTGTGATTGAAAAATTGTGAAATATTTGTAAAATTTGGCTAGTTACATTAACAGGTCTATTTTTCATCTAAAAAGAACTAATTATTGGTTTTTTTATTTTGCTATGTGGATCTGAATATGTGACCAGTTGCATATACAGTCTAACTCCTCGTCTGAGAAATGAGTTTGCTATTTTGACTGGAAATGTTTAAGAATTCTAGGACATGAAAGTTCAAATTCTGACTCCTTATAAATCTAGATAGAAGGGGCACCTGTTGGGATGTTCTAGGCCAAACATGCCACGAATGTCTCTTACGTGACCAACAAAGACCTTCACGGAATTCGGGTTTAAGGCCAAGGATGGATTTGCACGCGGTATCACTCAGCAGTTGTTAACATTCCATCACTATGGTAAAGGGCAGTGTTGCCTCGTACCTTTCGTTTCCTTTTAGCTGATTCAGACTCAGAGTTGTATCGTTTGGATTTTAGTGCTAGATATCAGTGCAGGAATCTATAATGACAATAAATGTTTCTTTGAACTTTGAAGATAAAAGGTGGAGTTAAAATGGAGTTGTAAGGTCTGCTTGGGAAAGCATAATATGCATTATGAGGAATTTCATGGCTTTCAAGGTTGGTGAATGGTCTGTATACTTGCAAGGTTAGTGCTGATGTTTATAGAGGAAACACATCCAGGTTTTGAGAAGGACTTCTTTAGTTAACAAAAGTAGAGCTGCTTTATATTTTTAAATGCTATATAAGTTACATAACATTGAATTATAACCTCAAAATCTTCATATGAGGAAAGCATGACAATTATATTATTAACTCCCATTTTACAGATAAGGAAAATGAAGATCAGAAAACCTGCTTAAATTATTTAAGGCCACAAATAGCACAACATGATGAGGAACTAGATATTTTGACTCCTAGTCCAGTGTGCTATCTCCTTCACTGGTGTTCTAATCCTTTTGGGATCTGACATCACTTTATAAATCTTAGAAGAATGTACAATCTCCCCCAACAACATGTACAAATATACGTAGGCACAAAATTTTATATCTAAATTATTTGTTGTTAAAATCAGGACAGTGTAGTCCATATAGCATGGAAGACTGGTGGAAGATACTGAAATAATCTAGTTTTTACAGCACTGGAGAGCTATTGGCTCTTGCTCCTGTAATCAGCTAAAAATATAAGCAAGAGTTCCACACTGCTCTTTGAATATCAAACACACCTGCCTCTAGGGACGTCCCTGGTGGTCTAGTGGCTACGATTCTGAGCTCCCAATACATGGGTCCCAGGTTTAATCCCTGGTCAGGGAACTAGATCCCACATGCTGTAGCTAAGTGTTTGATGTCACAACTAAAAATCTCACATACTGCAACGAAGATCAAAGATCTTGGATGCCACAATTAAGACCTGGCACAGCCAAATAAATCTTTTTTTTTTTTTAAAAAGAAGATGCCTGTCTTTAGACCAAACAGAAAGACAACCAATATTTTCTTTGTTTTTTAACCATACATGTTATCAGTTTCTTCTTTCTATCTCATAAAGACCCAAGGTGTAGAGTGTAGGGGAGGAAAACACATTTTCTTCTATCTTTTAGGTTCATTTCTTGGTGTTTTGCAAATTAGGCTGACCAAAGAGAGTGTAAGAAGAGGAGAACCATTGATTATCTCTGCAGTTTGCATAAATACAGGAGAAACTCAGTGATGACTAACTCACAGGGTGGTTAGAATGTGGGTTTATATAACATCCTAACAAAGAAAAACACATTTGTAGAGAACTGATGAGACAAAGGCAAACGTTTTAGATTTCCAAGGGCAGCAGTCTGTGGGGAGGTAAATATACAAGGGATACGAACGGGGTAAGATTTTTTTGTTCAGGTCCATCTCAGGACTGACTTTCTGGCTCCTTTGTGGCTATAAAACTTCAGCTGGCGAGGTGACTTTGGGCAGTCCTCATTTCTCAAAAGTTTCTACTTTTAGTCGGCGAAAGGGAGGCTCCAGGGAGGCTTCCTGGTGTGTCTGTTGGCTCTCTTGTGCCTTCAGCTTAAAATAACCCTTATCCCAAAGTGGCGTATTTTGGGATGTCATATTTTGATCCTCTGCAATGGTCAAGAGCAGAATTTAATTCATGGAAGCTGCACCTGAGTTTATTTGATCTTCATCTCATTTTGAAGTGTATACATGGCCATTTCATTAAACAGGGCTAATACATAATTTCTTAGTGGAGTTTAGTAGTTTGGGGTGCTTAGGTTTCCCATCTCATTAATAACTTCCTGCCCAAAGGGAACATCTACATGGCTGTGTTGCTACCAAATAACCCCTGCCTTAGCGTATTTGGCCCAAGTTCAACCATCTTTCACTTCTTTCTTCTCTTATCCCCCTCACCCCACTCCATTCCAATCAGATACTGTATTCTACGGATTCTATTTTATTTGTTTCTAATATGTTCTCTCTTTCCCATTGCTGGTGTAACAACAATTTATGCTCTCATTATTTCCTGCTTGAATTATTTCGAAAGTCTTTCAGTTGGTCTCAAGATTAATTTTTTAAAATTTTCCTAATGCATTATTTTGATTATGTCACTCGCCCACTCAAAATTCCTCTATGACTTTCCCATTGTCTGTGGAATTTAACTTAGTGCATGAAGCCTTTTTCTAATCTATCCTCTCTTTTATGTGTATGTGCTCCTCCAGTCATAGTGGAGGATTTACTGTTCTTCAAGATGAGCCTTCACATTTCCATATATTCATGTCTAACTCCTTCCTTCCTGGACTTTGCTGGTGTCCAGTGGTTAAGAATCTGCCTGCCAATGCAGGAGACACTGGTATCATCCCTGGTCTGGGAAGATTCCGCATGCTGCAGAGGAGCAACTAAGCCCGTGCACCACAGCTTCTCAGCCTTGCTTTAGAGCCCAGAAGCCACAACTACTGACCCTGAGTGCTCTAGAGCCTTATCCCAAAGTGGCATATTTTGGCATATCATATTCTGATCCTCTACAATAGTCAAGAGCAGAACTTAATTCATGGAAGCTGCACCCAAATTTATTTGATCTTCATCTCATTTTGAAGTGTATACATGGCCATTTCATTAAACAGGGTTAATACACAATTTCTTAGTAGAGTTTAGTAGTTTGGGGTGCTTAGGTTTCCCATTTCATTAATAACTTCCTGCCCAAAGGGAACATCTAGCTGTGTCTCCACAACTAGAGACACCACTGCAATGAAAGGCAAGCGTACCACAACTAGAGCATAGCCCCCACTCACCTCAACTAGAGAAAGCCCGTGCACAGAACTAAAGATCCAGTGGAGAAGGCAATGGCACCCCACTCTAGCACTCTTGCCTGGAAAATCCCATAGACAGAGGAGCTTGGTGGGCTGCAGTCCATGGGGTCGCAGAGAGTCAGACACGACTGAGTGACTTCACTTTCACTTTTCACTTTCATGCATTGAAGAAGGAAATGACAACCCACTCCAGTGTTCTTGCCTGGAGAATCCCAGGGACAGAGGAGCCTGGTGGGCTGCCGTCTATGGGGTCGCACAGAGTTGGACACGACTGAAGCGACTTAGCAGCAGCAGCAGCCAAAATTAAAATAAATAATTTTCAAAAAAATTCCTTCCTTGCCATTTATACCTTCTTCCCATCTGTCCCCTCCATGATGCCACTCATCATGTGGCTCATGCCCATGTTCTCATGTGACTTGTTTTACAGTGGAGTGTAAAACAGTGACTTGTTTTGGGAAGGTTAAGAGTAGAGTCTCCTTTTGGAGTCAGGAAATAAGATATTGATCATATCCTACAATCTCAGCACTCACCTTTCCTCTCTTGCGTGAACCCTGTACCATCAGTGGTGTTTTTTACAGATACTGGTTGAGCTAAATCAACGTCCACTTTCTAGACTTCCTAGATTCAGATTCATTGATTCTGTTTTATATTTCTTTGTTTTCAAACTGTAGATACATTGTTTCCACATCGGAATTTATTTGATGTCAGAACTGTAATTGACTACCCAAATATAGAGGGTTATAAAAACAGACAACAGTAAACACATGTTTTAATGCCTATTGAAGGATTCATTTCATACAGCTACTGACTGATGTTTTTAGAGTGTCAGTGGTGAAACTGTACATAGATTGTAAGCATACATTGAAAACATTTCTGGAGAAGTTCATTCAAAAAGATGCTACATAACAATATGAACTGGACCCATGAAAATCATAAGAAACAAACTCGATAATGCCGGTTCACTAAATCACTACTGCCTTCAGATTTAGGCAGTATGTAAAGAGAAAGGGTCCCTGCCACACCCCAAGGAACTGGCTAGAATTTAGAACAAATTCTAAGTGTCTAGGAATGTTAACTAGTTCCAGTACTGTTTAACATGGGGATTTTTTGTTGTTGTTGCAAACCAAGCAGTTTTTAAGCAAACTAATTAATGCATAGGCTGGCAAACAAATCCAACAGAAGAGGCACTTAGAGGCAGTGTTCATCGAACACTGGAATTTTGAAAGAAAAAACCTCTTA
Organism: Bison bison bison; assembly: GCF_000754665.1. NCBI lineage: Eukaryota > Metazoa > Chordata > Mammalia > Artiodactyla > Bovidae > Bison > Bison bison. The sequence continues at coordinate 9,937,625 of NW_011494942.1, read as the reverse complement.
GGTCATTTTAGGCATTTACTTCTGCTAAAGAAGGATTGTTCTTTTAAGTTTATTTTTCGAGCTTTCAATTCTATTCCACTCAAATACCTCAAGAACCAAGACTTCTCAAATCTTCTGTGGACAATTTTGCCACTTACTATAGTCACTCTTTAAAAGTTTCCTGAAAATTAACTTATTTTTCTTTTCTTTTGGGGCTGTGTTCTATTTGTTCTAATTAGTAGTGTCAGTAATTTAGTGGATATGTGGATATCGTATGTCAATAATGTTTATGCTGCTTTAATTATTTCATGCTTGCCTCTTACATTAACATTGTGTCTGAAAACAAAACAAAAAACATCGTGTCTGCTAGTCCAGCAGGCAACCAGGCGTCTTTCCTCCTCTTGATGATGTTCTTAGAACATTTATTCACAGTAGCCCGTCAGTCTACAATTTGATGTTAAAAGACAACATTTTGATGCTGGGAATGAGGGGTCCTTTGCAACCACATGAACTTAACTACACACTATGAGATAGATGTAATAGTTCAACATCATTGTTAATGTTAATTAGAAGTGACTTGCATTTACTTGTACCTATGTGAAATGACATCCAAACCAGAGAATTTACTGCAGCACTGTTTGTAATAACAAAAGATTGGCAGTCATCCACATATCCAACAGATGTAAAAAAGAATGAAGTTAAAAAAAAAAAAACTAGTGGAGGGAAGAATGAGTAAGCTCTCTATGTACAGATTAAAGGAAAATCTCCAGGATCCTTTTAACTGTGTACATTTATTTATTTGAAAAATGCTGATCAGAGAAGTCAAGGAAGGATTTACAGTGGAGGTGATGTTTGAGCAGAAGCAGGAGAGAAGGCCAGCCGAACAAGGAAGTAGGAGCAACCCCAGACTTCTGGACCTAGATTCAATCACCCATTCCTTTGCTGTAAAAGACCATGAGGAAGCGTGTGCCTGGCCTCTCTTCCAGATCGCTGGTAAATTCAGGGCCCCGTGTACTCAACATTCTCAAGGAATGAACTGTGAGAACTCACAACACTGGCAACCCAGGGACTAAATTCAGCACATCACACTTTGCTCACAGTATCTCCATGCTTCACTATCCCTTGATGCTCTGGGTTTTCTCTCTTGTCTCAACCCTCACTAGAACCTCCCACCCAAATTTGTCCATAGGACCCTTTACAACTCAGTATTAGCACCCCCTCCCCACTCCTTTCTTAAATGCTTCCCATCCCTCCAGCCCTCTGGTGAGGCCACTTCCGTCACCAGGGTTGGGGGCTCACGTTCTGTACTCTTTTCCCTCTCGAGTTAGAAGGGCTTGGTCTCCTTCACCCTGCCCATTCTGTCCCATCAGACTTCTCCTAAAATCCTCTTTCCCCTGCTCAGTCCAGCAATCTGTGCCATCTCTTTCTGCCTCTTAACTATCACATGCTCTCAAACTTATCCACTGAAGATTTTGGCACTTGCTCCTCATTCTCTCTTCCATCTTAAGTGCTGTTTTCTCATATTATTTCAAGGTTCATGGATGGTCCATTCCCCTTTCTTGCATCTCATCTCCATTAATACACAATATTCCTCATAATCCATCCATACCTATGGTCATATCCCAGACTTTTAAATGGCACTTAATTATACCAAGTCCCATCAATTATTTTTGGTTCAAGATACATCTTATATCTCCACAGTTCTCTCCATTTTAGCTGCCAAGTGCAGAGTTCAGGCCACTCTCTTCTAGTCAATGGGCTTATATTATATGGGTATATAATATATATGGATATATATATGTAATAAATAGATATCAAGTGGGTAAATATTAATAGGTTTCTATTTTTGTTCACCTCTAGCTTATCCACACCCCCACCCTAGTCTGTTCTCCACAAAGCCGAGTGATCACATCTGTCATTGGTTTAAAAAGCTTCTGCTTGGTTTAAAAAGCTTCTCAACCCTTCCTCTTATGCTTTGACTAAAACCCAAAGTCTCCCCCTGTGCTCTACAAGGCACCAGAAGTTCTGATCACTCTTACCTTTGCAGCCTCACTTCATCTTTCCAGCTTCTTTCACCCCCCCCAAACTTTTCTTCAGGGCTAATCCTTTTGCCCTGGAGGCCTTCCCCCTGCTCCCCATCAAGCTAGCTCCTTACTACCCTGCCAGCCTCAGACTGAATGTCACTACTTCACAGCTGATCGTATGATCCTCTGTGATTCCAAGTCCTTTAGAGCACGAATTGCAATTTACAGTTATTTATGGGTGTGATTGGGCTTCTCAGGTGGCTCAGTGGGTGAAGAATCTGCCTGCAATGCAGGAGATGTGGGTGTGAAAAGATCCCCTGAAGGAGGGCAGGCAACCCACTCCAGTATTCTCACCGGAGAATTCCATGAACAGAGTAGCCTGGCTTGCTATAGTCCATAGGATCTCAAAGAGTTGGACACAACTGAAGCAAGTGAGCATGCACACACGCACTCGTGAGTGTGATAATCTGTTCTGGTTTGGGGATTGATCTCTGATGTACTTTCCCACTAGATCGTATATTTCTTCAGGACAGAGAGCATATCCAGTTCTTTGCCACTGTGCAAACACATGTAATCCAATACTTGGCCTAGGATAGGTGGTTGGTAAGTGTGGTAGGCTGAGTAATGAACTCTCTGTGATGCCTGTGGCTTAATCCCCTGAAACTTTTATGATAAAGGAAATTTTGTGACTAAGTTATAGATCTTGAGATGGAGAGCTTATCTTTGATTTTCTGGCTTGGATCAATTTAATTGCAAAGGTCTTTACAAGAAGAAGGCAGGAGGCTCACAGAAAGAGATGTGACAATGGATGCAGAGGTTAGGGGGAAAGAGGGAGCAAGAGAGGGAGACAGAAAGAGTGAGATGTGAAGATGCTATACTGCTTGCTCTGAAGATGGAAAAGGGGCCTTGAGCCAAGGAATACAGGTGGCTTCTAGAAGGTGGAAAAGCAAGGAAACAAATTCTGTACCTTAACTTGGAGGGGCTTCCCTGGTAGCTCAGCTGGTAAAGAATCTGCCTGCGATGCAGGGACCCCAGTTCGATTCCTGGGTCAGGAAGATGTGCTGGAGAAGGGATAAGTTACCCACTCCAGTACTCTTGGGCTTCCCTGGTGGCTCGAATAGTAAAGAATCTGCCTGCAATGCAGGAGACCTGAGTTTGATATCTGGGTTGGGAATATCCCCTGGAGAATTTGACTAGTATCTAAATTCTGGAGAAGGGAAAGGCTACCCACTCCAGTATTCTGGCCTTGAGAATTCCATGGACTCTACCGTCCATGGGGTTGCAAAGAGTCAGATATAACTGAGCGATTTTCACTTCATTTCACTTCACTTAACTTGGAACTCTGACCTCCAGAATTCTATGATAATAAAGTTCTGTTATTTTTAAGCCACAAAATTTATGGTAATTTGTTACAGCAACAACAGAAAATGAATATGAATTTTGGTACTGACTGTAACAAATACCTGAAAATAAGGAAGTGGCTTTGAATTGGGCACTGGACAGATGATGGAAGAAATCTGAGGATCACAAAAAGAAAAGCCTTGATGTCTTGAACCGATTGTTGTTGGAAATATGGATGTTAAAAGCACTACTGATAAGGGCTCTGAGAGTATTGGGGAAAATATTCAAGAAAACCAGAGGAAATCCTTATTATATAGTAGAAGAAAGCTTAGTGGACTTGTGGGTTATAGCTATATGGAAAACAGAACTTGGAAGTGGTTAACTGAGATTCAGTTGAGATTTCCAAGCAATGGCTGAAGGTTTCTTCTTTCTGAAAATGCAAGAGGAAAGAGACAAGTTGAAGGGGAAACTGTTAAGCCCCAAGGAGGCAGGTTTTGATGGTTTAGAATGTTATCAGATTCTCCAGATTATAAAGTAAGATGTTCACACGAGGAGATTCACCATTAGGAAAGCCTGCTTTGGTGAGACAGCTGAGGCTGTTAGGAGATTACAGTGACATGCAACGAAGAGATGATGATGCTTGGATTAGTGGGAGTGGTGGTGGTGTGAGGTGTAAAAAAAGACAGGGGGATGAGTTGATTTTATTGGGACTTTGTTTAGGGTCCATTTGGGCCTATACTGTTATAGTGCTCCCTTTCCTGGCCACCTGAACTGTCTGGCCTCTCTGTAAACCCTCTCTGGAATATTCTGTCTTAGTGTCGATTGGGACCAAATCATCATTTTTTGCTTGTATGCACTCTGGATTTCTCCTTGGATTAAAGGTCCAGTGAAGAGTGGTCTTCTAGCTTCTTGTTCTTCCCCCTCCACTTTACCAGTGAGTCTTCTGGATGCCATTTAGGGAACTCACTGGATTCACTTGGCCAGAGACACAGTCACCATCACGCCCATTTCACCCTGGGCTCATACCAGAGGATGAGGCCACCTTGTCCTCAGTCCTTGTACAGCAGACAAGTTAATACCATCTTAACAAGATTAGACAAAACAATGGAAACAGTGACAGGCTTTATTTTCTTGGGCTCCAAAATCACTGCAGATGGTGACTGAAAGCCATAAAATTAAAAAACACTTGCTCCTTGGAAGAAAAGCTATGACTTACCTAGACAGCATATTAAAAAGCAGAGACATTACTTTGCCAACAAAGATCTATCTAGTCAAAGCTTTGGTTTTTCCAGTAGTCATGTATGGATGTGAGAGCTGGACCATAAAGAAAGTTGAGCACTGAAGAACTGATGCTTTTGAACTGTGGTGTTAGAGAGGACTCTTTAGAGTCTCTTGCACTGCAAGCAGAACAAACCAGTTAATCCTAAAGGAAATCAGTCCTGAATATTCATTGGAAGGGCTGATGCTGAAGCTCCAATACTTTGGCTACCTGATGTGAAGAACTGACTCATTGGAAAAGACCCTGATGCTGGGAAGGATTGAAAGCAGGAGGAAAAGGGGATGACAGAGGATAAGATGGTTGGATGGCATCACCGACTAGATGGACATGAGTTTGGGCAAGCACCAGGAGCTGGTGATGGACAGGGAGGCCTGGCATGCTTCAGTCCACGGGTTGCAAAGAGTTGGACATGACTGAGTAACTGAACTGAGCTAACAGGATTAGAGATAAAGGAGAGATAATAATAAAGTAATGGAGCCACCAAATGACCCAAAGCCTGTCAGGAAGACAGAAATCACTTGAGCAGGAGGTCCTAAACCTAGAAGAACCAGAAACCATTGGTGCTGAAAGGAAAACAAAGCTGAGATGTGGTCAGTGATACAACTAATAGCAAAGAAGGCAAAACATCCACCTCCTTCTTTTCGTTTTCCTCAGGGTGATGACTTCAGATTACTGTAATGCATTTCTCTCTCTTTTTTTAATAAAGTTTTTCTTTTCTATCTTTTTAATATTTATTTATTTATTTTCGGTTGCACTGGGCTTTTCATTGCTGCCAGCGGGCTTTCTCTAATTGCAGAGAGCAGGGGCTATTCTCCAGTTGTGGTGTGTGGGCTTTTCATCATGGTGGCTTCTCTTGTGCAGAGCATGGGTTCTACGGCATGTGGGCTTCTAGTAGTTGTGGCTGATGGCTTTGTAGCCGCACAGCATGTAAGTATCTTCCCAGACTGAGGATCTAATCCTGCAATAGCAGATGGATTCTTAACCACTGGACTACCAGGGAAGTCCTGTAATGCATTTCTTTTTTTTTCTTGTAATGCATTTCTTGAACAAACATGTGAAGAGTCCTTTGTGTGTAAGCACTGGGCACTTCTCAAGGTCTTGAAGCTTTGAGGAGGAAGGGTAGGGAGTGTCGACACACTTCTTGGCACTTGTATGGAAAGGCCAAGTAACATGATGGTAATGAAGATAGTCTGGGGCCACATGTTGGTGTGTGATTCTCAGCTTTGCTCTCAAGTGATCTCCAACAAGTTATTTAACTGTGCCTCTGTTTTCTTGTCTATAAAGAAAATAATAGTATGTACCCCACAAGGATGCTGTGAGGATTGAATGAAATAACAAATGTAAAGCCCTTCTATCCATGGTTTCCCTGGTGGCTCAGATGGTAAAGAACCACCTGCAATGCAGGAGACTTGGGTTCAATCCCTGGGTTGGGAAGATGCCCTGGAGGAGGGCAACTAAGGTTATTCTAATTTCCTCTCTGCTGCTGCTGCTGCTGCTGCTAAGTCGTTTCAGTCGTGTCCGACTCTGTGCGACCCCATAGACCGCAGCCCACCAGGCTCCGCCGTCCCTGGGATTCTCCAGCCAAGAACACTGGAGTGGGTTGCTATTTCCTTCTCCAATGCATGAAAGTGAAAAGGGAAAGTGAAATCGTTCAGTCGTGTCCGACTCTTCGCAATCCCAGGGACTGCAGCCCACCAGGCTCCTCCGTCCATGGGATTTTCCGGGCAAGAGGACTAGAGTGGGGGCCATTGCCTTCTCCTCTCAAATGCTAACAAATAAAATATTTCAATTAGTGATGCAGTAGGAAGAAAATAAAATGAAGTGATGTTATGGTGACAGAACTGAGGGGAAGTCAGTACTAACTTGTACCGGCTAGTTAGGGAAAGCCTCACTAAGACCTGAGTACCATGACAAACCATGGGACATGGAGGTGGCGTCCCATACATGGTGAGCAGCAGAGTTAGCTTACTAAATTTCCTGGAGTTTAGTGAGCAAGGGGAAACATTGTGAATACTCCTTTAAGCCATGATAAAGAGTGTGGATTTTATTCAAGGTGTAGTGGATCATTTGAGCAGAAGATGGAATTCCATTTTTAAAACGTCACTGTGGGTCAAGTAGTTTATTATGGTTACATTTTGCTTTTCTTACACAACTTTTTGTTTTTCCTATAGTTAATCATTGCCTTAGTATCTTCCATTTGCTTCCTTTACTATGTATTTATTATGAATTATTCTCAACTCTCCAAAAGCCTCTATAATTTTGCATAGATCAAAAATATCCTTTTTTTTTCCCCCTGGACTCTTTTTTCTGCCCCTCCTTTTGTTCTTGTTTCAGTCTGTGCTGGTTTCTCTCCAGGCCACTTGTGAAACTCTTTCGAAGACTTCTACTTGGCATCCTGTATCCTCTGTGTTGGGTCCCAAGATTTCTGAATCTTGTGGCTTCCTCTTTCTTAGTTTACTTCCTCATTTGTGTGGAACATACCCTTCAGTAGTGGCCAACTGAACAGTATATGAGAGATAATGTTTTGATTCCTTGCATGCCTGAAAATGCTTTTGTTCTACTATTGCGCTAGATTGATGGTTGGTTGAGAACAGTTTTCTGAGTTAAAAATGACTTTTGCATCCAAATTTTAAGGGAATTACAATATTATGTTCTAGTTTCCTGTGGCACCAAGGAGAAGTCAAGGAGCACTCTTATTTCAGATCCCTTTTATGTACAACCTATTTTTGTTCTTTCCAGAACCATTAAGGATCTCATTAACTTTATGATAACATGAGTCCTTATTCATCCTAGGATATTTTCTGGTCATTTATCTTTTGATAATTTCTTCTCCTCTTCCTCTGTTTTATTTTCCTTAAATTCCTATCAATTTATTGTTAGACCACCTTGACTGATTTTCTAATTAAAAAATTTCTCCCCGAATGTGCAGTTTTAGGAGGGGGATATTTTGTCAATGTTATATTCCAACCTTTTCCTTGAATTTTAAAATTTTAGTCTTCATATTTCTAAGATCTTTAAAAATTCTCTAATTATTTAAATAATGTCATGTTATTTCATGGATGAAACATCTTTTCTTTATTTCTGAGGAAATCAATTATAATTAAGCCATTTTTCTTCTACCCTCTGTATTAGCCCTCCCCTACACCTCTTATTTCTGCATTTTAGGGCAGGGGCCACGCAGGTTGCCTTCTATGCAGGAGGCTTTCCTCAAACATCTGTTGGCTAGCGGCACCTCATTTATGGTTAATACTTAGGGCAGTGAGAAACCTCTAGGAATCTCTGTGTACATGCTTAGTCCCTTCTCTGGTCCATTTCAAAGTTTTATGGCCATGCGGGAGTGACTAGGCTATTTCATTGGAGGACTCCCAGCTAGTCTTAATTCTAGCTCTGTTTTCAGAGTCTTATGTAGTTTTTTGCAGGAAGAATTATCCAATTTGCATAGGACTTAGTGCCTATGTTGGGCTTCCTTGATGGCTCAGACAGTAAAGAATCTGCCTGCGATGCAGGAGACTCGGGTTCGATCTTTGGATCAGGAAGATCCCCTGGAGAAGGGAATGGCAGCTCACTCCAGTATTCTTGCGTGGAGAATTCCACAGAGGAGGCTGGTGTGCTACAGTCCATGGGGTCGCAAAGAGTCAGACATGACTGAGCGACTAACACTACATTCATAGGGAACTAAAGGTTCCATCATTTAGTGTGTGAATTTTCACATATTTTCCCAGAAAAGTGTTTAGATTCCTTCAAGCCTGAATCTCTTATGTCCCACTTCTCCAGGGAATAAATCTCTCATTTCCTACTAGAATTAGGAAGTAGTTACCTGGCTGTGCTGGATGGGCGTGGAGACCCAGAGGTAAGAGTTTATGAATCTTATATGGATGAGCTCTTATATACCAGAGCCAGAGTGTGACTCTCCCTTGGGATAATCTTGGCTGACTGGTGCTGCCTGTGCTGGGAGAGTCAAGAGAGGGGTCTTCAAAGGATGCAGTTTATAATTCCAGTGTTTCGTGAGGCAAAGATGCCACGGGCTATGTGGCTCTTTTCTCTTAGGAAAAGAGCCATGTTAGAATCACCTGGGACCTGCCTTATACCACCTGCTTAGAGGGTGTAATGTCGGAGTCAGAGCTTCGGGGGTCCTTTCGGAGGTGAGGCAGAACATGCACTGTTGCAGTGAGGAAGTGCAGAGCAGAGGTCTCCTTTGGGGATGGGGCACGAGAAGACAGGTGTGAGAAGCATCCATAAATGCACTGTGATGCTATAAAGAGCCAGTATTTGACCATTTGCCCTGGGGGATGGGGGTGGGAGGCAATTGTAACAGTCCTAGCAAGTCTGTTCCTGTTTCCTCTTGTTCCTGGTACACATGACCCTAGGGGATGTAGAAACAGCTGCAGGGGAGTGGGGAGAAGACAGAACAAGGAAAGTGATAAAACAACAACAACAACAAAAAACTGAAAGGCTGCATTCCAGCTCCTGAGGTTGAGGTGGGGCCTGCTCAGAGAGAAGCAGCTGTCAATGTGACCTGAAAGTTTCATTTCAGTTCTTACTGGGTCTTTGAAATACTTGAAAACAAGCTTGAACTCATACTTGCATATGACTGGAACACAATAGGATCAGCCTGGTCATCTCCAGATGGGGGGGCTAGGTTTAAGTGAGATTGGGGGTGGTGGTGAGAGAAAAATGATTTGCTTGCTGATTGTACTCTTCTTGGGTTAATGCTGTTCAGTAATGGTTATGCAGATGTTTATCAAAACTCCCTACTTCAGCCTCACCTTTAAAAGTCTCTGGTGCCTTTGTTCTGAGTCTTTCTGAGCTTCTATGAGGGCAATCAGGTTTTCATTACTGTCTCCTTTGGGCACTGTGGTTTTCGTTCTTCCTAAGTTGCGGAATTGGTAATTTCTCCACTCTTGGCTTTCTGCCGTCCAGAATGGGTTTACATCACTCAGTACTATTGCTTTGTCTCCCATTCTGTTTTCTCTGTGGATTGCACTTTAAAAAACACCTTTGAGGAACTCCCCCTGTGGTCCAGTGGTTAAGACTCCATGCTTCCACTGCAGAGGGCGAGGTTCAATCCCTGGTTGAGGAACTAAGATTCTACATGCCACGTGGCGTGGCCAAAAAAAAAAAAAGTACTGTTGTCTTAGTGAATTTCTGGAAGGACTGTGCAAAAATGGCCGTATGTTCCACCATATTTAATTGGAATCTCAAGCAAATATTTTCAGGATAAATATTAATAATAACATACTCAGTGTTCCCAGTACTGTTACATAAAGCTTCTCTATATAAATCACCTTGAATTCTCCTCTTAGCCCTCTATCCCCCATAACTGAAGTTTTGCTCATTTCCTCATCACCAAAGAGCTGAGCTTTTTTCCATTTGTTTTAATTTTGATTACCTTTTTTTCTTTTTTGGCTGTGCCACACAGCTTGCAGGGTCTTAGTTACCCAACCAGGGATTGAACCCAGGCCACAACAGTGAAAGCACTGAGTGCTAAACCACTGGACCATCAGGGAATTGCCTCTTCCTTTTTAATTCAAATTTAAGCTGTGACTTGATTCTTTGAGACTGTGAATATCTCATTCTCCAGTCACTTTTATCTGATGACTTTAGCATCCCTTGAATGATCTAATTATATCACTCTCAGCATGGGTTAGCTAGCATTCTCTTTGGAAGGAGCTTTCCTTTTCTCTCCCTCCTCTCTCATTGTTATTTTAAGTTATTAAGAATTGCAATATTTTTTAGGCGGGATTGAAGGTGAGAGGAGAAGGGGACGACAGAGGATGAGATGGTTGGATGGCATCACTGACATGAGTTTGAGTAAACTCCACAAGTTGGTGATGGACAGGGAGGCCTGGCGTGCTGCAGTCCATGGGGTAGCAAAGAGTCGGACACGACTGAGCAACTGAACTGAACCAAGTATTTTATAATAAATTAGAGCAATTTCCCCAGTCTAGGAAAGGAAGGAAATGAGACAGTAAGTTACAATATACCTGATTGAAAAGAATCATGCCAACATGTAGACCAAAAAGCCACCTGTGCAAAATCAACTCATACTTTTGTGTTTGTCTTATAATAAAATCTAATAGTGAATGAGTAAAAATTAAACAAATTGATTGGGTAATTGCAGAGATAGGCATGGGCTACACAGACTATTTCTACTTTCGTATCAGTCAGGTTTTCAGTAGTCATGTATGGATGTGAGAGTTGGACCAAAAAGAAGGCTGAACGATGAAGAATTGATACTTTTGAACTGTGGTGCTGGAGAAGACTCTTTAGAGTCCGTTGGGCAGCAAGGAGATCAAAACAGTCAATCCTAAAGGAAATCAACCTTAAATATTTACTGGAAGAACTGATGCTAAAGTTGAAACTCCGATGCTTTGGCCACCTGATGCGAAGAGCCAACTCACTGGAAAAGACTGATGCTGGGAAAGACTGAGGGCATGGGGAAAAGGGAGTGACAGAGGATGAGATGGTTGGATAGCATCACTGACTCAGTGGACGTGAGTTTGAGCAAATGCCAGGAGATAGTAAAGGAAACGGATGCCTGGCGTGCTCCAGTCCATGGGGTCACAAACAGTCGGACACAACTTATTGACTAAATGACAATAACAATCAGTCAGGTGCTCTGTGTGGTCTGAAGACCTGGGTTGTAGTACCAGCACTGCCTCTTTATAGATGTGACTTTGATCAAGGCAGTCAACCTTCCTGAAATGCAGTTCGGTTATCTCTAAAGTGAACATGAGAACTTTACTTGGATGCTTCATGCCCTTTGTCCTCAGTGACAGCCTCTCTACAATTGGTCAAGTCAAAAAGCATTAACAAAGTAAGCCTGAGATGGCTCATCTTGGAAAAATCTGCTGGCAAGGATGGCCCTTGTCTGATGTCTGGGAACTTGAATTTTCAGAGACGTATCACAATTCCCAGATAAGAGTGGGTCACTGTGCCCAAACTATTTTGGGCACAAATAGTACAAGCAATTTGTTTTCTGCCAAACATCTATTTCTTTCTAAGAGTCTGAAATTTGTTACGCTGGTAGAGGGTGCCTATATGGCCAGCCCCCAATAAAAACCTCTGTCACTGTGTCTCTGATGAGCTTCCCTGGTGGATACATTTCACACGGGTTGTTGCAATGTGTTGCTGGTGGAATGAAGTGCATCTTGTGTGACTCTGCTGGGAGAGGACTCATGGAAGCTTGTGCCTGGTTTTCTCTGGGCTTTGTCCCCTGTACCTTCTCCCTTTGCTGATCTGCCTTTGGTCCTTTTTCATCCTGTAATAAATCACAGCTGTGAGCACTGAGTCCTGCACATCATCCTAGCTAATCATTGCACAGTTTCCAATTTTCTCATCTGTAAAATGGAGTTTATAATAACAATAATATCTACCTGACAGTGTTGTATGAAACGTGAGTGGAATTAAGGGCCCGATGTAGGATGTATCTGATAGAGGGTGGTTGTTACTATGCAGTATGTTCATTGTTTATGTAAGGAACATCTTGTGTTTTGTGTGTGTTCATGTTTTTTGTCAAAGTAACACTGACACATCCACTCATGTAAATTAACTCTCAAATCTTTGATGACTCATTTGATGAGAACAACAGGTTCACATGCCAGCTTATAGGGACACCTGCTTCTTTCACTAAAATGTATGTACGTGTGTGGGTGTGTTTCATCACCTAACAAATATGAAATAATTTGAGGGTTTTTTATGATCTGAATGTGTCTCCCCGCCTCCCCGCTCCCCCACCCTCCAAGCATTCACATGTTGAATCCTAACTCCTAAAGGTGATAGTATTAGGAAGTGTGTCATTTGGAAGGGGATGGAACTCTCACACTTGGAATTAGTCCTTTGGAAAAGAGACAGACAGATCCCTTGCCCCTTCTGCTACATGGGACAGGACAAAAAGTCTGCATCCCCAAAGAAGGCCCTCACCGGCCATGGTGGTACCATGACCCTGGACTTCCTGCTTCCAGAACTGTGAGAAATAAATGCTTGTTGTCTATTAACTGCCCTTAAGGCTTAAAGACCTTAAGGCTGTGTTTTGTTGCTTTGTTACAGCAGCCCAAATGAACTAAGACAATTTTTCTTTCCTATTTTTTCTTTTTTTCTCATGCTTTCTTTTGATGTGCCCCTGGCAATCTGTAGCGTGAGCATGCATTGTGTATTCTAACAATAGAAAATTGCAGAAGTGAGGAAGGGGCGTGGAATGGATTTAGAGAACTTTACAGTCTATTGTGCGTGTGCGCTCAGTCACTCAGTCATGTCTGACTCTTTGTGACCTCATGAACTGTTCCCCACCAGGCTGCTCTGTGCATGGGATTTTCCAGGCAGAAATACTGGAGTTGCCATTTCCTCCTCCAGGAGATCTTCCAGACCCAGAGATCGAATCTGTGTCCCCATGTCTCCTGCATTGCAGGCAGATTCTTTCACCACTGAGCCACCTGCGAAGCCGCTTACAGTTACTAAGTTGTGACTAATGGAAACTATGAAAACAATGTACTAAGGATACATCATCAAGTCTTCACTCCCTCTACAACTACAGCTGTTACGGAGTTTGTGCTTCGGTTGCCTAGAAGTGAAGGAAATGCTGCTGAATGTCTCATTAAATAATCTGGAGACCTCCAAGGTGTGTTATATCTCTTACAATCAAGAGAGCAAACCACGGAGAATGCATCCCAGCTGGCATGTGACGTGCCTCAATACCACAAGCACCCACCACATTGCATGAAAGCTGATTTTCAGGGAAAACACAAATCACACTCATTAAAGGCAGGATTCCAGAACAGTATTGGCTCTTGGTTCTTTAACTCCAGATTGAGAACAGTCTCATACTGAACATCCATCCTTAAGAACTGTTCATTAATGCTTTGTATTTAAAACATGGTAGGGGAATTCCTAATGGTCCAGTGGTTAGGACTCCAAGCTTTCACTGCCAAAGATGTGGGTTCAGTCCTGGTCAGGGAACTAAGATCCTTCAAGCTGCATGGAGCAGCTAGGGGAAAAAAAATTATGTCATGCAGAAAACACATTTCAAAAAATAAAGAAAGAAATAAATAAAACATGATGGGGAAATAAAACATGATGGACTTTAGAGTGGAAACTGTTTTTCTTTCTCCCTGGTCTGCCATCCAGTAAGTTCTCGTTCTGCAGACTCCAGAATTTCTACTATTCATTGTACGTTTTTCTGGGTTAGGCCCCAGATGGTGGAATACACTCCCCAAAGGTCTCCCCTCTTTCAGTTCCTCCTGTTTCAACCCACTCTATACATGGTTGGGAGAATGGTATCCCATGTAACAGTATCACCTCACACGTTTCAGAAGGGCTATTATCAAAAAGACATCAATTAACAAGTGTGGGTGAGAATCTGGAGAAAGGGATCACTCATGAAAGGGAACCCTCATGAACCGATGATTGGAATGCAAATCAGTGCAAAGACTAGGGAAAAGATTATGGAGACTCCTTAAAAAAATTAAAAAAATAGAACTACAATATGATCCAGCAATTGTACTTCTGGATATTTATCTGAAAAAAATGAAAACACTAACTCGAAAAGATTTATGTACCCCTAATGACCAACCTAGATAGCATATTTAAAAGCAGAGACATTACTTTGCCAACAAAGGTCTGTCTAGTCAAGGCTGTGGTTTTTCTAGTGGTCCTGTATGGATGTGAGAGTTGGACGGTGACGAAAGTTGAGTGCTAAAGAATTGATGCATTTGAACTGTGGTGTTGAAGAAGACTCTTGAGAGTTCCTTGGACTGCAAGAAGATCCAACCACTCCAACCTAAAGGAGATCAGTCCTGGGTGTTCATTGGAAGGACTGATGTTGGAAGTTGAAACTCCAATACTTTGACCACCTCATGAAAAGAGTTGACTCATTGGAAAAGACCTTAATGCTGGGAAGGATTGGGGGCAGGAGGAGAAGGGGACGACAGAAGATGAGATGGCTGGATGGCATCACCGACTCGATGGACATGGGTTTGGGTAGACTCCGGGAGTTGGTGATGGACAGGGAGGCCTGGCGTGCTGCAGTTCATGGGGTCACAAAGAATTGGACATGACTGAGCGACTGAACTGAACTGAACTGATGTTCACTGCAGCACTCTTTATAATAGCCAAGACATGGAAGCAACCCAAGTGTCCATCAGCAGAGTGAATAAAGAAATTGTAGTATGTACAGATACATATGCAATGGAATATTATTCAGCCAAAAGAAAAAAAAAAACTTTCCATTTGCAACAACATAGATGGAACTTGAAGGCATTATGCAATGTAAAACTGAGTCAGACAATGAGAGACATATACTGTATAACCTCACTCACATATATAGAATCTAAAAACAAAGAAAGAAAGAAACAAAACCAAGCTCATAGATACAGAGAACAGATTGGTAGTTGCCAGAGATGGGTTGGCGGCTGGGCAAAATGAGTGAAGGGAGTCAAAAGGTACAATCGTCCAGTTATAAAACTAACTGTGGATATAATGTACAGCGTGATGGCTGTGGTCAGCAACACTGTGCTGCATAGTTGAAAGTTGCTAGGGGAGCAGATCTTGAAAGTTGCTAGGAGAGCAGACCTTGAAAGTTCTCATCACAAGAAAAAAATTTTGTAACTATGTATGGTGACAGATGTTAAGAGGACTGGATGATCATTTCACACTATATGCAAATATAGAATCATTATGTTGTACACTTGAAGCTAATATGTTATCTGTCAATTATATCTCAATTTTAAAAATATATAAGTATAAAATACATGTGCTCACACTTTAAAACCATCTTTTTCTATGGCAGAAGGTAGAGTGGCATGAGAAGTGCAATTCTTTCCTGTTGAGCCTATTTTTATACAGTAGATGGGTGCATTATTGTAAACTTATAACATCTACTTACATTTTGTAAACTAATCATACTCAAATGCACACAGTAAATTGCTACTTAAAAGCCATCTGTGGTAAAATTGTGCATTGTAGAAAGCCTGTATCTGTTTTGTAAATTGAGACTATCATATATTGGACTTAGTTTAGTGGGAAAAATGTATACTGTCATCATTAGAGCAAAAGAGCTTCCATACCAAGTTTTAAAAGCAGAGAAAAAAATTAACCAGGCTTTTTGAAGCAACTTTTAGTTTACTTGAGAATTGCACCGAATCCAAGCATTAAAGCATTAATGGAAAACTGGTTTTCTCTATGTTGCTCCAATAATCTGAGGGAAGGCTAAAAAGCCGGTGGACCTCTTAGGACAATGGTGGAAGTGCTGCCCACTTAGGGTGGTCAGTTTGCCAAGAGGATTTAAGGGGCATTTGAGGTGAAACTACCACTTCTCTGCCAAACAGCAGGACTGAGTGAAGACCACACGGTCTATTTGTAGCAAGGTGAAAGTCCTGTGGTTCCTTTCATCTCTCTAAAATTAGAAATAATTCCAGTTTCACAGAGGCCAAATTTTCTCAAATACGAAGATTCAATATGAGTTGTCACCATAATAATTATAACCAACAGAGAGGGCTTACTGTATGCCAACACAGGCCTTACGTGAATTACCTCATTTAGTCCTCATGAAAACTCTATTTATTAGCATTTCACAAGTGGAAAAACTGAGACACAGAAAGGTTAAGCAACTAGACCGCACTTGCAGAGCCACTGAATCTGGCTGGCAAAGTTACTCCAGAGTCTACTTGCCTTCTGACTGCGTTATAGGGTCTCTCTATAAACTTGATAACTTCATGTTAGAAAAAAAAACAGCTATAATATATTCTGTTCATAAGTTTGCAAAATGCTCTAACTTACATATTTCCTTTTTACCTCTGTAGGGAAAGTAGCTGAGATTCCGAAATTAATGTGAGGTTTACTAGAGCCTGTTATACAGAGTGAAGTAAGTCAGGAAAAGAAAAACAAATATCATATATTAATGCATATATATGGAATCTAGAAAAATGGTACTGAGGAACCTATTTGCAGGGAAAAAAATGGGGACCCAGATGTAGAGAACAGACTTCTGGACACAGTGAGGGAAGGGAGAGAGTGAGACATATGGAGAAAGTAGCATCGAAGTGTGTGTTTTACTGTCGTGTGTAAAATAGATAGCTGGTAAGAAGTTGCTGTGTATTACAGGGAGCCCAGCCTGGCACTCTGTGATGATCTAGAGGGATGTTCTTGCCTGGAGAATCCCAGGGACGGGGGAGCCTGGTGGGCTGCCGTCTATGGGGTCGCACAGTCAGATATGACTGAAGTGACTTAGCAGTAGCAGTAGAGGGGTGGGTTGGGGGAAAGGCGGGGAGGAAGAAGAGGGAGGGGATCTACATATAATTATGACTGATTTGTGTGGTCGAACAGCAGAAACCAACACAATATTGTAAAGCAATTTTCCTCCAGTTAAAAATAAATAAAAAAAAAAAGAAATTAATGTGAGGTTTAGAGATATTAGGTGATTTGCCCAAGGTTACAGATCTCCTAGATAAGGGAACTAGAGGTTGAAACAAAATCCTATAATGAACTTGGAACTTTTGATTTATTGAGATTCAGAAAAAGTTCCAAGGGACATTTCTATTCAAAAATGTGTGGAAGTTAGGAGACATAGGCCAAATATCTTGTAAACAGATAAAGGTTTACAAGGTTCAATATATCTATGACAGGGAGCTTTAACAAACAGCCTCTTTAAAATCTTTGATTCTTTAATGGCTAACACAATTGAGTTTACTTAGCTATCTGTTTTCTTCTTTTTCTCCTTCTCTCCTTATATGCATCTTTGTGTAAAACAGATCAGCTTATTTGTCCATTTTTTTTTTTTTGATTGTCACAGTAAGTTTCGTTAACATCCATTATATCATTTTTTAAATTGAAACAAAAACCTGGTGGATTTATACATTCAATCAGTTTATTCAGAAAATATTTTTTGAGGTTCACATAGTTGCCTGGTGGTGCACTAATCACTGGAAATCCAAAAGAGAGCGAAGTCACTGCCCAGATGAGAGAAAACTGTGGTGAAGTGTCATAAGAGCTCTAATAAATGTAGGTTAAACAAGCATCTCCTAACTGGGGGTCCAGGAAGACTTTCCAAAGCACCACCAAAGATGATTGACTTTCAGATCCTCAGCCTTTATTTATTTAAGTCTTTCCCAACTTCTGCCTGCAGGAAAACATCTGAGAAGCAAGCAGCTTGTTAGTTCTTTTTCCCACCTCCCTTCTCACAACAGCCCTTCTCCCATGCTACAAAAGAAAAGCTTTTCTTTCATTCACTCCAAATCACCCAGTAAACCACAAGAGCACGAAGCAATGGACAGTTCAAGTGATTGTGTCAATAAAGCCATTTAGCCTTAAGTCACCATAAACCCACTGCAGGGCTTCACTTCTTTGTCTTATTGCTGTTTTTCACTCTGAGTGGAGAATGGCATTAGAAGCAGGAAGTTTTGGAACTTACCTGGCAGTTCAGTGGTTAAGACTTTGCACGTTCAATGCAAGGGACATGGGTTCGATTCCTGGTTGGGGAACTAGGTTCCTGTTGCATGTCGGAAACAAAAAAAGGGAGCAGGAAGTTTTGGTGTGTGTAGTGAAAGTCTGAATTTGGACCATGTTTAAGATCGAGGCAGCAGAAGCAATGACAACTTTTGTTGAAGGGCCTTATCTCTTCCATTCCCTGACTCTGTTTAATGAATCATCTGGGCTGGCGAGGAACACTGAAGAAAGCAGGCCATTGTTTTTCCAGGCGACAGACACACATGTCTGTCTTTTAATCTCTCCACATTAAAATTAGAGGATTTGAGGTTTATAAAAAGCCTGCTGTAAATGACAGATATCCAAGGCATGCCCTTGGCCTTTTCACCTTGAGAAAGCTTGACAGCCTCACATTCCACTTGTTTGCATTTCTCTTTCATACTCTGAATGATCTCAAAGAGTAGGCGGTGATAAGTTCCCTGTTCACAGTTCTGATAGGGAAAGGCACTTCTTAGAGTAAGAGACTTATCTGAAAGAAGCTAGTATTTTGTATTTTCTTGAACATATGTTACACTCACAGGAAAAGCACTTTCATTAACTTTTTCCAAGCATTCACTGTACTCCAAAATACCTAATTTTCCTTTGCTGTGTATCTTTTGCTTAGGTCGATCATCAACCACTTCTCATTTTTTCCTATTTACCTATGTATTTATTAAAAGTAGTTTATCTTAATGGGAGTATGTTGTGGATTCTACTGTAATTACTACTTAACAATCATGACTAAAACTTAATACATCTACCTTGGTCATGGTCCAAGCAAGGCCTTTTCTTTCTGCTGTTAATTTCCTCAAAGTAGATTAACTTGTGCTCTTAAAAAAGGGAGCAGCTGCTTTTGGTGGAAAACAAAATGTTCTCTAAAACAATCCAGGATATAATACCTTGGATTTTAAAAAGCAAACCTCATTTATTTAGGATTAATTTATCCCTCTCAGAAGTTGATATGTGGTTCTATTTCTGTAAAATGCAAAATTATAAGCGTAATTGTTTCCAAACATGAAATGAAATTTCTAATCTTTCTGCCTGGAGTCTTTAGGTGTCTGTTTCTCTGTCCACCTGTCACTCCTTAGAGTATGTCGAGGTGACCCTAGTGTAGAGACTTGCCATGCTAGGGGTTTCTTCTGTGTATCAAGGAAAGTGAGAAGAGCCAGTGAGAGTGAGGGGAAGGGCAGGAAGGGCGAGAAAGCAAGAACTTCAGGACATGCAGAATCCACTGAGGGGTCTGCACTCTGTCTGCAAGCCCAGTGATGTTAAAGTGGGTGTGCACACCCAGAATGTGAACGGAGACTACTGGGGTGTCAGAAGCATTGATTATGTTTTCTCTAACATCTAGGAAAAAGTAAAATTGTACTAATATTTAATTCACATGGATTGACATGGGCACCCTCTACTCAGTCCATCAGATGGTCATACTGTCACCATCTGAGCAGTGAGTGTCCTGAGGGAAGGGGGAGAGTCTCCTGTGTAGCCTCAAGGATTCACCCTCTTTCAGCAGAGTGGGTTGTGACTGGCAATTTATATGAGCTAGGTTAAGGGGCTTTGTTGTGTGGATCATAACAAACTGTGGAAAATTCTTAAAGAAATGGGAATGCCAGACCACCCTACCTGCCTCCTGAGAAATCTGTATGCAGGTCAAGAAGCAACAGTTACAAGTGGACATGGAACAAAGGATTGGTTCCAAATTGGGAAAGGAGAACATCAAGGCTATTTTGTTGTCACTCTGCTTATTTAACTTATATGCAGAGTACATCATGCGAAATGCTGGGCGGGATGAAGCACAAACTGGAATCAAGATTGCCAGAAGAAATATCAATAACCTCAGATATGCAGATGACACCACTCTTATGGCAGAAAGTGAAGAGGAACTGAAGAGCCTCTTGATGAAGGTGAAAGAGGAGAGTGAAAAAGGTGGCTTAAAACTCAACATTCAAAAAACAAAGACCATGGCATCTGGTCCCATCACTCCATGGCAAATAAATGGGGAAACAGTGGAAACGGTGGCTGACTTTATTTTCTTGGGCTCCAAAACACTGCAGAAGGTGACTGCAGACATGAAATTAAAAGATGCTTGCTCCTTGGAAGAAAAACTATGACCAACCTAGACAGCATATTAAAAAGCAGAGACATTACTTTGCCAACAAAGGTCCATCTAGTCAAATCTTTGGTTTTTCCAGTAGTCATGTATGGATGTAAGAGTTGGACCATAAAGAAAGCTGAGCACCAAAGAATTGATGCTTTTTAACTGTGGTGTTGGAGAAGACTCTTGAGAGTCCCTTGGACTGCAAGGAGATCCAACCCATCAATCCTAAAGGAAATCAGTCCTGAACATTCATTGGAAGGACTGATGCTGAAGCTGAAGCTCCAATACTTTGGCCACCTGATGTGAAGAACTGACTCATTGGAAAAGACCCTGATGCTGGGAAGGATTGAAAGCAGGAGGAAAAGGGGATGACAGAGAATAAGATGGTTGGATGGCATCATCGACTAGATGGACATGAGTTTGGGCAAGCTCCAGGAGTTGGTGATGGACAGGGAGGCCTGGCGTGCTTCAGTCCACGGGGTTGCAAAGAGTTGGACACAACTGAGTGACTGAACTGACCTGAACTGAAAGGGCTTTGCAGACAGATTATGTCAGCCAGTGTTCACTGATGATCCTTGAGAAAGGGACAACTAGCTTGAAAAGATTTCTGCAAACAGAAGAAAACAAACACAAACAAAATTCAGTGCATATGTCATCAAAGAGTCTACAAATAATAAATTCTGGAGAGGATGTGGAGAGAAGGGAACCCTCCCATACTGTTGATGGGAACGTATGGAGCTTCCATAAGATACTGAAAATAGATTTACATTTGATCCAGCAACCTCATTCCTGCATATATCCAAAAGAGATTAAAAAAAAATAATAATTTGAAAAGATATATGCACCCCAGTGTTTATAACAGCACTATTTACAATAGCTAAGACATGGAAACAACTCAAGTGCCCATCAACAGACAATTGATTTAAAAAGTTGTGGAGATATATATAATGGAATATTATATATATATATATAATGGAATATTACTCAGTCATAGAAAGAACAAAAGCTTGTCATGTGCAGCAACATGGATGAATCTAGAGATTTTCTTACTAAATGAAGTAAGTCAGACAGAGAAAGACAAAGATTATATAATACCACTTATATATGGAATCTAAAAAATAATACAAATCAACCTATTTACAAAACAGAAACTGACTCACAGACATAGAAATCAAACTTATGGCTACCACAGGGGAAAGGAAGGGGGAGGGATAAATTAGGATTCCAGGATTAACAGATACACCCTACCATATATAAAATAAACAACAAAGATTTACTATACAACATAGAAACTATATTCAATATCTTGAAATAATTTATAATGGAAAAGAATCTGAGACTGTATACCTGAAGCTAACACAATATTTTAATAAATCAACTCAGATGGTAAAAAATCTACCTGCAATGAGGGAGACTCAGTTTCGATCCCTGGGTCAGGAAAATGCCCTGGAGTAGGAAATGGCAACCCACTTCAGTATGCTTGTCTGGAGAGTTCTGTGGACAGAGGAGCCTGGAGGGCCACAGTCCGTTGGGGTCACAAAGAGTCAGACATGACTGGGTGACTAACACTAACTACCATAGTTAAATTAAAAAAAAATAATAAAGTATTAATGATATAAAAATAAGGAAATAGCAAAATCAAAATAGCATGATTTTTCCAATTCTTATTACAACTTTTCCATTATCCATATTCCAAGATAGAAATTTTGACGATTTAATCAGAATTAACAAACAGTGGAGCACAAAATTGTGGTATCATCAAGAAGACTATTTGAAAGGGAATTCTATCAACTGTCATTATTGATTACTTAGCCCTTCTGTATATTTGGCCTTTAACCAAGGATAGTATAAGAAAACAACCATAATTCAGAAAATATTTTAAAATGCTAATTATTTCATGTTTATCTCATCTTTTTATCCCTATTTTTGTGTATGACATTGTGTATTAAGTTATTTTCATAAATAACTATATAAATATATGTTAGGCTTGCATGCTGTTTTGGTTAACACTGCTGTATAACCAATTACCCCACAACTCTGTGGCTTAAAATGTTTTACCACAGTCTGTAGATTATCTTGGAGAAGGCAATGGCAACCCACTCCAGTACTCTTGCCTGGAAAATCCCATGGGCAGAGGAGCCTGGTAGGCTGCAGTCCATGGGGTCGCTAAGAGTTGGACACGACTGAGCGACTTCACTTTCACGCATTGGAGAAGGAAATGGCAACCCACTCCAGTGTTCTTGCCTGGAGAATCCCAGGGACGGGGGAGCCTGGTGGGCTACCGTTTATGGGGTCGCACAGAGTCGGACACGACTGAAGCGACTTAGCAGCAGCAGTAGATTATCTGGGCTCAGAGTAAGGCTTTTTTTTTTTTTTTTTTTAACTTTTTATTTTATATTGGAGTATAATTGATTAACAATATATTCATTTCAGATGTACAACAAAGTGATTCACTTATACATATACATATATCTATTCTTCTTCAAATTCTTTTCCCATTTAGGTTGTTACATAATATTGAGTAGAGTTCCCTGTGCTATACAATCCATCCTTGTTGGTTATCCATTTTAAATATAGCAGTGTGTACCTGTCAGTCTCAAACTAACTATGCTTCTCCTCTACCCTTCCCCCCTAGTAAGCATAAGTTTGTTCTCTAAGTCTATAACAGCAGAGTAGTTTGCAAAGGGCGAGTGCAGCAGCCTCAAAATATAGTGTGGTTAGCTTTTACGGGTTGGGTAATTTCATAGGCTAATAAGTGGGAGGATTATTCCAATGATTTTGGGGAAGGGATGGAGATATCCAGGAATTGGGCCACCACCCACTTTCTGGTCTTTGGACATGCCTTGAAACTATCATGTCACCTCTGGGTGTGTCATTTAGCTTGCTGGTTGAGGATCAAGTCAAGTTGACTTGTCTGCCATCTTGGATCCATTTGATTCTAAACATTCTATGTTGTGTCCTTGAGCTATGTCATTCTTTCAAAAGTTGGACCCTGCCCTCTTCCCTCCTGTTTCATCCCTCCCTCAGAGATTTTACTCCCATATTCTTATGGGAACCTGAAGGATGATGGTCCATCTTCTGTAGTTGCTTCAAGAAGAGCAGAGTAGTTTTAACCTGAGGTTTCTCATGTGGTTTCGGTCATCTGAATGCTCAACAAGGCTGGATGCTCAAGATGACAACTCCCACAGCTGACAGCTGATGCTGGATGCTGGCTGGGAGCTCATTTGGGACTGTTGATTAGTGAGCCTATATGCGGCTTCTCCCTTATTTGGGCTTCTTACAGCATGGTGGCGGGGTACCAGGTGCGGGAGTCCCAAGCACCTTCCAAGAGGAAGATGCAGAAGATTCCAGGCCAGTTACAGTACATGCCTAAAACAGGAGCAGCATCATTTCTATTTCTGTCCTACTCTATTGGTTAAAAACAGTCACAAATTCAGAAGGGTAGGGGGAAACTCCACTGCTTGATGGGGTTGAGCAGAAGAGCATATGCATGGGAGAAAATGTAGTGGCTAATATTTGGAAAACACAGCCTACCACACATGCTGCAATTTTTACCGATGGGTTTACGGTCATAAAACCTGGAGCCACTGGAACAAGACAGACTTGTAGGTGAGATCACAACCTTGAGGACAAATTGACTTAACTAACAGCTGTTCATCCTGAGAAATTTAAGTAATGTCTCTGAATCACTGAAAATCCAGAAAGTAGAACCTCTGGTGGTGTGTGGGGGAGAAGGGTGAAGGGGGCTGTCTGGAATACTAGCTGAGAAAATGTGTACCCAA
Organism: Bison bison bison; assembly: GCF_000754665.1. NCBI lineage: Eukaryota > Metazoa > Chordata > Mammalia > Artiodactyla > Bovidae > Bison > Bison bison. The sequence goes on along the minus strand of NW_011494942.1, from coordinate 9,913,667 downwards.
AGTGTTCCAGAACCACATTTGGTTCCACTGGCCCATGTATGATAAAGTCAGTCTACTGACACCAGCTTGTGGTGAAGGAAAGTTCAATGTTTATTGCAGGGCACCAGCTAGGCAAGGAGTCCAGGACAGCTAGTGCGCAAAGCACCCAAGTTCCCCGGTGGGTTTCAGCAAAACATTTTTAAAGTCCAGGTGAGGGAGGGATGTTCAAGTCTATGTGATCAGCTGGTGCATAGTAATGATGGATTGATAGTGAAGTAATAGTAATAGGGGTTCACAGCATCAGTCTTTAGGAACCGATAGGTCTGGGGACTACATGCTTATGATTGTCAATTATTAACTTCTCCCATTTGGTGGTGGTTTTAGCCTCTGTAAAGCAACTTGACATATGCATTAGATACGATTATCTAGGTACTTCAGAGAGGAGCTAAAGCAGAGAATATGGGGGAGGGGTCTCTCTCTAGAAGGCCCCAGCAGGTCTTCACTGGGTTACAAAGTACCCAGAACATTGTAACTGGCTCAACTTGTAGCAGATATCATTATGGTTTTGAATTGGGGAGTGACTGGTTTAGAAAAAGCTTTTCAGAGCAAGCACTTTGATGACAGCATGGTGGATGTAGGAAAGCAGGGAGGAGATGGGAGGTCAAGAAAGGAGCGGGTGGGGGGATCTCTTGTGAGACTGTGGCCAGAAGAGAGGGGCAGTGATGGAGAGAAGCTGGGGGAGAAGAATGATATGCAACCCAATGAAGAGCAGCCTCTGCTTGCTGAAAATGGAGAACAGTGCATGCATAGCAATGAAGACCCAGTGTTCCTAAAAATAAATTTAAAATGAAAAAGGATAGCTTTTTAAAAAATAGCTTTTTTCAAACTCAAAAGAGGTTAGTCATTTGTTTAAGATCATAGAGCTGATAAATGATAAGCCAGGATACCAACCCTCAGCTGTGATCAAACGTGTTACAATGCTCCCAAACTGCACTAAGACCAGAGCCACACATGGCTATTTCAATGAAATGCAAATGAATGAAAATTAAGCAAAATTAAAACTTCAATTCCTTAGGCACACTGACCACATTTCAACTATTCAATATCCACACATGACTTGGCACAGAGACAGAACGTTTCCATCATCAGATTGGAAGGCGATCCAATCCCTAAAAAGTCATAATACGTTGAAAGCCTATAGGATGGCTGGTTAAGAGAAGAGATGAAATAGTGGAAGAGAAGAGAGGAAAAGGAGGGAGAAAGATTTTAAACAGTTTTATGGAGAAAGAAGCCTAGATCTAGAGCCCTGTTACATTTGTAAACTTTAGTAGCTAAAATTTCAAAATATATTAAAGACATACTTTTAAAAAATTTGAGAGCTGCAATTCAACAGATAGTTAAGTCTCATTTGTGTGCCTGGCATTGGTTGAGGGGAGATTGCTAAGCAAACAAAATGGACACACTTTCCCATCCTTAAAAGTAGAGTAACTTTAATCAAATAATTAAAATAAAGCATGACAGTTATTTTGTAATGGAAAGAATTCTGTAGAAATAAATAGCAGAGGGGTCCATGTAGCCTAGACAGGGCTCAAGGATCTTTCCCCAAGGAAGTGCTATTAAGTAATCTGAGAAAGGAACTGTTTCAGGGAAGAGAGTGGGGTGTGAGAGGATGGTCACTTCGCGGGTCACATCTGAGTGCCTCAGACGGCTGCCAAGTCTGAGTTCTTGGCTTCACATGAGAAAGAACTCAAGAGTGAGCCATAGTAAAGTGAAAGAAGGTTTATACAAGGAAGAAACACACTCTGTAGACAGAGTGTGGGCCATCTCAGAAGGCTAGAGAGGTGCCAGGGTATGGGGTCATCAGGTTTTATAGGGGTGGGTACTTTCATTTTCTTGGGCTCCAAAATCAGTGTGCACAGCGACTGCAGCCTTGAAATTAAAAAGACACTTGCTCCTTGGAAGGTAAACTATGGCAAAACTAGACAGCATATTAAAAAGCAGAGACATCACTTTGCTGACAAAGGTCTGTATAGTCAAAGCCATGGTTTTTCCAGTAGTCATGTACAGATGTGAGAGTTGGACCATAAAGAAGTCTGAGCACCGAAGAATTGATGCTTTTGAACTGTGGTGTTGAAGAAGACTCTTCCAAGGGACTCAAACCAGTCAATCCTAGAGGAAATCAGTCCTGAATATTCACTGGAAGGACTGATGCTGAAGCTCCAATGCTTTGGTCACCTGATGTGAAGAGCCAACTCATTGGAAAAGGACCCTAGTGCTGGGAAAGATTGAGGGCAGGAGGAGAAGCGGAACACAGAAGATGAGATGGTTGGATCACATTTTTGACCAAAGTCCAGGAGATAGTGAAGGACAGGGACTCCTGGTGTGTTGCAGTCCGTGGGGTCACAAAGAGTTGGACACGACTTAGCAACTGAACAACAATAAAAATTTCATAGGCTAATGAGTAGGAGGAGTAATTCCAGCTTTTTTTGGGAAGGGGTGAGGATTTTCAGGAATGGGACCACCATCCACTTTTGATGCTTACGGTCATGGCACCTGCGGGTGTGTCATTTAGCATACTGATGTGTTACAATGACCCAGATAAGATGATGGTGTGATCACTCACCTCGAGCCAGACATCCTGGAATGAGAAGTCAAGTGGGCCTTAGGAAGCATCACTACGAATAAAGCTATTGGAGGTGATGGAATTCTAGTTGAGCTATTTCAAATCCTAAAAGATGATGCTGTGAAAGTGCTGCACTCAGTATGCCAGCAAATTTGGAATACTCAGCAGTGGCCACAGGACTGGAAAAGATCAGTTTTCATTCTAATCCCAAAGAAGGGCAATGCCAAAGAATGTTCAAACTACTGCACAATGGCACTCATCTCACATGCTAGCAAAGTAATGCTCAAAATTCTCCAAGCCAGGCTTCAACGGTACGTGAACTGTGAACTTCCAGATGTTTAAGCTGGATTTAGAAAAGCTAGAGGAACTAGAAATCAAATTGCCAACATCTGCTGGTGGTGGTGGTTTAGTTGCTAAGTCATGCCTGACTCTTGTGACCCCATGGACTGTAGCCTGCCAGGCTCCTCTGTCCATGGGATTCTCCAGGCAAGAATACTGGAGTGGGTTGCCATTTCCTTCTCCAGGGGATCTTCCTGACCCAGGAATCGAACCTGCATCTCCTGCACTGCAGGCAGATTCTTACCAACTGAGCTATGAGGGAAGCCCATCATCCGTTAGATCATTGAAAAAGCAAAAGAGTTCCAAAAAAACATCTACTTCTGCTTTATTGAGTATGCCAAAGTCTTTGACTGTGTGGATCTCAACAAACTATGGAAAATTCTTAAAGAGATGGGAATACCAGACTACCTTACTTGTCTCCTAAGAAATCTGTATGCAGGTCAAGAAGCAACAGTTAGAACTGGACATGGAACAGACTGTTTCCAAATAGTACATCAAGGCTGTATATTGTCACCCTGCTTATTTAACTTATATGCAGAGTACATCATGAGAAATGCAGGGCTGGATGAAGCACAAGCTAGAATCAAGATTGCCAGGAGAAATTTCAATAACCTCAGATATGCAGATGACACCAGTTATGGCAGAAAATGAAGAAGAACTAAAGAGCCTCTTGATGAAAGTGAAAGAGGAGAGTGAAAAAGTTGGCTTAAAACTCAACATAATGGCATCTGGTCCCATCACTTCATGGCAAATAGATGGGGAAACAATGGAAACAGTGAGAGACTTTATTTGAGGGGGCTCCAAAATCACTGCAGATTGTGACTGCAGCCATGTAATTAAAAGATGCTTGCTCCTTGAAAGAAAAGTTATGACCAACCTAGACAGCATATTCAGAGAAGGCAATGGCAACCCACTCCAGTACTCTTGCCCGGAAAACCCATGGACAGAGGAGCCTGGTAGGCTGCAAGTCCATGGGGTCGCTGAGAGTTGGACATGACTGAGCGACTTCGCTTTCACTTTTCACTTTCATGCATTGGAGAAGGAAATGGCAACCCACTCCAGTGTTCTTGCCTAGAGAATCCCAAGGACGGGAAAGCATGGTGGGCTGCCATCTATGGGGTCCCACAGAGTTGGACACAACTGAGGTGACTTAGCAGCAGCTGCAGACAGCATATTAAAAAGCAGAGACGTTATTTTGCCAACAGATGTCTGTCTAGTCAAAGCTATGATTTTTCCAGTAGTCATGTATGGATGTGAGAGTTGGAGTATAAAGAAAGCTGAGCGCCAAAGAATTGATACTTCTGAACTGTGATGTTGGAGAAGACTCTTGAGAGTCCCTTGGACTGCAAGGAGATCCAACCCATCAATCCTAAAAGAAATCAGTCCTGAATATTCATTGGAAGGACTGATGTTGAAGCTGAAACTCCAATACTTTGGCCACCTGATATGAAGAACCGACTCATTTGAAAAGACCCTGATGCTGGGAAAGATTGAGGGCAGGAGAAGAAGGGGACGACAGAGGATGAGATGGTTGGATGGCATCACCGACTCAATGGACATGAGTTTGAATAAACTCCCGGAGTTGGTGATGGACAGGGAAACCTGGCGTGCTGCAGTCCATGGGGTCGCAAAGAGTCGGACATGACTGACCTACTGCACTGAACTGAACTGAGAGCCCCTTGGACATTTAGGGAATCAAACCAGTCAATCTTAGGGAAATCAACCCTGAATACTCATTGGAAGGACTGATGTTGGAGCTGAAACTCCAGTATTTTGGTCATCTGATAACGAGCAGCTGACTCATTGGAAAAGTCCCTGATGTTGGGAAAGATTGAGGGCAGAAGGAAAAGTGGGCATCAGAGGATGAGATGGCTGGATCGCATCACCCCTGCTATGGACACGAACTTGGGCAAATTTCGAGAGGTGGTGAGAGACAGAGAGGCCTGGTATGCTACAGTCCATGGGGTCACAAAGAGTCAGACATGACTAGGCAACTGAACAACAAACTCTCTAAGGCACTACCAAAGGCCACTACCTGGTTGGCTTTTTGCCTGCCCTCCCAGTCTCACCTTAGCTGGATCACCTCCTCGGATGTCTTCTCCAGCTCTCATCTTTTTTTTTTTTTGGCTGTGCTGGATCTTCGTTGCTGCAAGGGCTTTTCTCTAGTTGCAGAGGCTACTCTTTAGTTGCCGTGCTTGAGTTTCTCACTGCGGTGGCTTCTCTTCTTGTGGAACATGGGCTTTAAGGCGTGTGGGCTTCAGTAGTGGCAGCTTGAGGGCTCTAGAGCACAGGCTCAATAATTGTGGCATGCAGGCTTAGTTCCTCTTAGTCATGTGGGATCTTCTCAGATCAGGGACTGAGTCAGTATCTATCTCCTGCATTGGCAGGAGAATTCTTTCCCACTGAGCCACCAGGGAAGCCCACCCTCTTTTGTAAGCTCCACATTCCTTTCCTTTTTAGAGATGTCCTTTCTGGCTGGAACTCACTTTCATCCCTGACGCTCTTCATCCTTTCTTCCTGTAGTGAATTTTTTTATCCAAATCTTTCCTCAAGGATTCCTTGCCGGACTTTTCTAGGTCAGTTACATTTCATCATTAGAGGCTCTTAAGCACAGGTAGCACTAGCCACATATGCATTTTCACATTTGCAGGGATTAGTTAACACTTTTAAACACAAGTAACATTTTTCTATTTGACTGGAAACAATGGTATATAACAGGATGGAGGTGTGCTCACCCTGCATATCCAGCACTTAGCCCAGTGCAGGCACAAATGTTACACACTTAATGAATATTTTAGACTTTTGATTGTAAGCACATTACTGCTCACAAGAGAGGCGGACTGAAAAAAAATAGTATTTAGGAGTCATCAGCATCTAGGTGGAGCCATAAAAATGCTCATGAAGCAAAACCATTGGGTTGAGCAAAATGAAGGCTATTAGGAACCTTGCTTAGGTGGAATAATTGAACAGAAGTCAAATTATAGTCACTTGAAAGGGAAGGAAGTAGCAGCAGTTAATAAAGATGGTGCTTTCCCACCAGAGTCTGGCTCTGAAGGGGAGGAAAGAGGAAAAGTCAGGGGGGCCCTGTAGTAATTTTTTAATAACATCATTCATGTATGATACAGGCTTTCTTGGCTGAATAGGGAGGGTTTACAGGTCCTTAATGGTTACTTACAGGTCATTCGTTAAAATGGCAAGGAAATCAGAGCTGTTTAGTATCTACCTATAAAATAATAACCTATAAAATAATTGAATGAATAGTAAGGTATACCCATTTGTGCTCAGTTGCTCAGTGATGTCCAACTCTTTGTGACCCTATGGGCTGTAGCCTACCAGGCTCCTCTGTCCATGGGATTCTCCAGGCAAGGGTACTGGAGTGGGTTACCATTTCATTCTCCAGGGAATCTTCCCCATCTCTGGACCCAGGAATAGACTCCCAGTCTCCTGTGGTTCCTGCATTGGCAGGCAGGTTCTTTACTGCTCAGCCACCTGAGAATCCCCATACACATTTAAACCAGACTTTTGAATGCAAATAAGTTGTTTGAAACTCTTCAACTAAGCGTTTCTTATTTTTATGCTTGGGGTAGGAGTACACTTAATTTGTATTTTCTTTCAATAGTTCACAAATATTCTTGCATATACTTAATCTATATTTTCTCTTAATTGTTCAAAAGTATACTTGAGTATACTTAATCTGTATTTTCTTTCAATTGTTCAATTTTACATCTGTTTAACAAGAGACTATGGTTGCCAGTGACATGTGACCTGTTAGGGCTCCACCCCAGCCTAAGAGGCTTTTCTATGTCTAGTACGGAGGGGAGAGAGGAAGGGAGAAGTATATGCAATTTCTGGGCGATAAGATTACAGCTATATTGACTTTGCTGCTGCTGCTCTTAAGTCGCTTCAGTCGTGTCCGACTCTCTGCGACCCCATAGACAGCAGCCCACGAGGCTCCCCCGGCCCTGGGATTCTCCAGGCAAGAACACTAGAGTGGGTTGCCATTTCCTTAACCACCCTCCCACTTTCTAAGATCAAATCAGCACAAGTCACCACTTCCTATTCCTTTATAAGCCCAGAAAGGCTCATAATTTAATCTGACATTGCTCCAGGAGCACACAGCAGACAATAGCCATTACATTCTTCCTTTTCCTTTTCCGATGTCACTTTCCCAGCTCAGTTTCTAAATGTTTTTATCACACGCCTACAACAAAAAACTGTCAAAGCCGCTTGGTTAGGAGCTCGTGGTCTACTTTGCCTGAAACCGACGGATGGGGGTGGAGGGGTCGTAAGTGGGTCTAAGTGGCCTTGAGGTCTTTGAGCAGAAAAAAGTTTAACACCTCAAGTTTGCAAATCCGACTTGGTTGGTGGTGAAATCCAAAGCCTGGATTCACGTTCTCCTTCAGTTTTGGGGGTCAGTGGCAGATAACCGTCCAGGCACAACTGGCAATCCCAGTTGTAAGCTCTCTGGGCAGGAGAGGCGGAGGGAAGCAGAAACTGCCTTTTGTGGGTTTGTCAAAGGAAAATCTGTCCTAAAGAAAATTAATTTACCACAGGTGGCTTCCCCCGGGCAGAGGGCCCACCGTGGCGTTGTTTGGTAAATAAGGATGCTTGCTCAGTGCCTGCTCGCGGAAAGGCGCTCCTGCACTCTCGTGCCCTGGGGGCTGGGACTAAGGCTTGGAGTTTCCCGTCTGGAGGATCAGTTTCTCCCCCAGGGATGATGGAGGGGCTACGCTGTTCCCTGCGCCTGGTGGCCGGGGCACCCGGGCGGTGGCGGCCGGTTCCGCGCGGTGCGTGCGCTGGGGCTTGGCCGCTCCGCCCGCTTTCCCGTGGAGCCGGGCGCAGCGTGTCGCCGCCGCTCTCCGCTGCCGCGCG
>NW_011494942.1:9898110-9905523 GCF_000754665.1 Bison bison bison | reverse complement strand
GGGCGGGGGAGCAGAGGGAAAGGAATTTCTGGGCTGCCAGAACTGACAGCCACATCCTGCGTGCCTTCGCCACCCCAAAATATTTTGCCCGTAGCCTTTTTGCCTCCCTGAATCCTTTCTTCCTCTCTTCCTTAGTGATGTAGCAGATTAGGTTTTTTTTTTTGAAGTCAGTACCTTTTCCTGTTCGACCTGTTTCCATTCCGTCCTTAAGTGTTTTTAAAATTTTACTCCCTCATTCCATGAGTTCTGTCCTTAACGAGTGTCCTTGAGCCTGCATTGGAGGACCCTACCCGTGGAGAAAATGGTTCACTCTGGTCCCCATCGCTTTTCCAGGCTTGCTATTGTGCGCCCGTGATCGACAAGACCACGAGGCTGAGTGCGCCCAGGAGATTTCTCTGTTAATGGCTTTAAGCCCTAATCTAGACTATTTCCTCGGATAAAAGGGAGACAATTACTTTCTTGTTCTTTGCTGGTGAACCCTGGCGCTTCAGGGCGAACCTGGAATTTAATCAGTCTGCTCGAAGCCAGCGGTGGAGGACAAAAACAGCCGCGACCTCCGACAGGGCAGAAAGAGAAGGACAGCTCTCGCAGGACGCTCTTCTTTGGGGCTGGTGCCTGGGTGTTTGATTCTCCTTTTCCTGTTTGCTTGGGGACCAGACCCGAGAGCAGCGAAGGGTGTGATGGTGAGTGATATTGATTACCCCAGACCCCAGTGAGACACCTAGTTTTAATTAATGGATTTAATTCTTCTTTAAGGATTGCAATAATGGATGCTCCGCAGAAGGTACCGGAGAAGGCGAATCCAAAGAGATGGTGGAGACTTTCAAGGTAAGTTACTTGCCAGAGGCTAAGTGAAACAGCAGTTCAGTTGAATACAGCCATTTCTTGTTGAGATTTGGGGCAGTTTTCTCCGCACAGGTTTATACAATAATTGAAATAACCTGCCATGCATTTTAAATTCCACTCTTCTGGGGAAAAAGTCATATGGGGAGCAGTGTAGGACAGTCGTATAAAATTACCGGGCAGTTAATTGCTTATTTCATGAATTATAAAAGTTTTCTTGGAAAATAACCAGTTCGTGACTTTCACCTTGAGGTTTATCTTATTATATAATACTTTTAACCCTTCACCCTGTTTGTGGAAAAAGCTAAACTCATTTGTTTCCTCTTTAAGCAGCACCTAACATTTTACAGTTAAAAAAAAAAAAAAGGTTGTATTTCCTTCATTTCTCTCTATATTCTGGGGTTTATATATTAAATAACCTTGTACTTCACAGAGGAATAGTGAGAAGCAAGACAGAAAGAATCTTGTATTTCTAAAAATCATAAGAACATAAATGTAAGGTTTATTATCATTTTCTCCTTAATTCATTATCTCCACCTATTCCCGACTCCTCCAGGCCATGGAGATTTTTTCCTCCGTGGCTTTTCTTTTTTCCTCCTTCTGCTCTTCTGCCTGTTTCAGTCACTGTCAATTGTCATCCATAGCACAGAGTGTCCTAATGATCTCACATCCTGGCAGGGTTCAGAGACGGATGAGACTTGCTCATCAATTTCACACATACCCAGCTCTTACTATGTGCTGGGGATTGTGCTTGGCATTAGAAATCCAAAGATAAATTTAATGTAAGATCTCTACTCTCAGGATTTTTAAAAAATCAAAATATGATATAGTAATTTCCTTACTAAAACGTTTGTGAATTTATTTGTTCGTGTTATTCCTTGTCCTTTAAAGATAGTGTCCTCTAACCCAACAGTAGATAGATATACGCTGCTAGTCTATGAAGACTAAGTTCTAATACATTTTAGGGACTTAGATGTTGAGATATGGATCCTTGAAAGAATGAAATAAAAAGGATTCTTACTTGATAATCTCTAAGGGTCATCTTATATAGTAAATTCCTCACAGGCTATAGATTAATGAAAAAATTTCCCAAAAGGCTTTTATACTTTTATACATAGAAGAATTGTTTGCAAAGTGAAGGGTTAATTCATCATGTAAATAATCTTCTCTTTGTTAATTTAAATTTCTATACTTTAGATTTTAGTTAAGGGGAGTGTATTGATATTCTCCAGGCCACAATACCGGAATGGGAAGCCTTTCTCTTCTCCAGGGGATCTTCCCAACCCAGGAATCCAACCGGGGTCTCCTGCATTGCAGACGGATTCTTTACCAACTGAGCTATCAGGAAAGCCCACTGATATTCTATGCTTATGTATTTGCATATCAAAACATCAGTGGTAATTGTGGTTGAATTCACAGTGCAATGTGATGAGGCAAATGAAAAATGAAACTGGTAATTTGTGGGGCAAAAAAATGGTGGATATTACAGGACCATGTTGGCTTTGGACTTTTTCTATTTCCTTCTTGATCACCTCATTTATAATTTTAAATTGCCTTTTGATCTCTCTTGGGTAGTTTTCATATTGTATCCCTTCTCCCATTTTGATACAGTCGTTTTATTTTTTTTTTAACTTTTTATTTTACATTGGAGTATAACCAATTAACAATGCTGTGATAGTTTCAGGTGGACTGCAAAAGGACTCATTCATACATATACATGTTGATACAGTAATTTTAAAGTAAAGAAACCATTTTCCGAGAGTCCGGTAATGAGGTCCCTTATTACTGGGAAATCCTAGGGAATCTTTCTGTGGACTCCAAGGTTATCTTCGTTTCAAGGAGATCAACTGTCTGTTTCTTCCCCTTCCCTTTGCTTCCGCAGCCCAAATTCTCTCCACAGCCCTAACTCTCTCATCCGTACAACTTCCTTATTAGATTTTTAAAAAGTGTCTCTAAATGATAACAAATGTAGCACCCATGGCTTTCCAACTAGAGCAAGACAGATGTGCTTGTTTTAAAGTTACGCAATTTCTAAGGGCTTCCCAGGTGGCACAGTGGTAAAGAATCTGCCTGCCAATGCAGGAGATGCAAATGACACAGGTTTGATACCTGAATCCAGAAGATCCCCTGGAGGAGGAAATGGCAATGCATTCCAGTATTCTTGCTTGGGAAGTCCTGACAGTTGTAATCCAGAGACAGCCTTTGAAAGTTTAAGTGCCAACTCAGAAGTACTGATGGCAATTGGATGTTGCTTGAATTCAGAGCTAATAATAGCCCTCAGGAGCTCTTAACCTAGTTGCACTAGCCTGGTGCATGCTTCCCCATCTCAGAGCAAATGGTTCCCCAACCACACATTTTGTGTCAAGAAATGGTTGTTTTTTAATATGCCCTATTTTTGTCATATTTCATGTTGTTTCACAGACCAGTCATTGTGACCTTACAAATTTTTCCACAAGCGTATGTTATGAGACATCCTGACTTTGAAATCACTGGAGAACGTTGGAGCATTAGGAAGAGACAGAGTAATCATGAAGGAGGAAATAACATGTTACAAATATTGTTATTTTATCCATCTTTAGAAAGGAACTATAGGAAAAAGATGGCTTCTAAAGAACTCTGATAAAAATTGTGCAGAAAATTTGTTTCTTTTACATGAGTGCTCTTTTCCTCTTTGAACTGTACTTCACATCTACTCAAACCAATCACACACCTGCATGTTGCTTGCTTAATTTTGAATTTCATTCAACTGTATCACCTCGTTGTTTATATTTAGTTTTCTTAGGTAATTTCTTTTTGCATTCAGGTTAACAGCTGTTATTTTTAGTTTCCAGAATTGCAGGAATTTTTGTCAGTGAAGGAAAATTGGAGTTCTTGATGAAATTCTGAAGGCACCTATTAGTGTGCTATTTTACAAAGCTGCATATGGGAGCAATCCTCGTGTACAAATCAGAATGTTAGAGGGTTGCAATTCACTTCATTAACAAATTACATGTCTTACAAGAAGATGTAGTAGTTACTGAAAGGAAACTAATACCTAGCAATATAATCATTTATTTTTGATTTCAAGCAACTTAACTAGTATTAGCAAATTATTACAGTAGCACTAGTTGAACTTAAAAACATAAAAAAGGCTTTGCCATTAACAGTGAGTCCCACCCATTATGGGTGGTCTTAGAAGTATTTTGAAGAGAGGATTCAGAAAAGTATATTCTAGGCCCAGATTATTATTCAAGTTGACTCTGTAAGGGTTTGAAATCATGACAACAGAAAGGACTTTTATGATTTATAGTAAGTACAGGTTTTTGTTTTCAGTTTTGTTTTTCCTATAGCAGTGTATTATGTTGAGATATCCAAAACCATGAAGATCAATCCAGGTTTAGAACAGAATTAGTCAAACATATTTGATATGATACTGTGCTAAACGAGAGAGGCCAATATGATCAAGAGAAATGACTCTCTTTCCCAATTGTTTAAATCAATCCAAGGGACTTTATAGAGGAAACCAAGCACTTGGGAGAGTGAGCTGTCTATATCAAAGGGTTGCATGAGAAATGGGTAAGGCAAGTGGTTGGTGGTGGAAAGCTGAGGACACCCCAGACTACTGGGTTGGGTAGGGGTTCTGGTTTCCACACTTAATGCTGGAGGAAGAAGGGAGGGAGTTGAGATAAGCTGGAGGTGCCTTATGTTCAATTTTACATGTGCAAGAAATAATGGAAAAAAAGAGGTGAGAGTGGGAAGGCATCTGCAGCTGAGTTTTAGTCCTTCTGTCTATTCCCATGTTAGACAAAGGCGTATAAACAAGAATTCCTAAGTGCTGAGGCGCTGTGCGCTGGGCTAATGTGTACACCCAATACAGCCCTAGACGTGCTCAGTTGCTAAGTTGTTTCTGACTCTTTTGTGACCCCGTGGACTGTAGCCTGCCAGGCTTCTCTGTCCATGGGATTCTCTAGGCAAGAATATTGGAGTGGATTGCCGTGCCCTCCACCAGGGGATCTTTTTGAGCCAGGAAACGAACCTGTGTCTCATGCTTCTCTGTGTCTCCTGCATTGGCAATGGATTCCACTGAGCCACCTGGGAAGCCTCATGTACAGCCCCAGACATGTTCCTTATTAACAGAACTCTGGTTTTATTTGCAGTTCTCCGACCAACCCTGAATGACAAACCTGCATTTCAACCTCTCCTGCAGCTGAAGATATCAGTGTGATACATTTCTAACCAATAAGGCATAAGGGAATTTCTGAGAAAATTTTGCTTTTGCGACCAAAGGGTACAGATTTGTCTGGTATTGTCCTTTTCCTCCCCTTTCTTTGGACTTTGATTAGATCCTTGGGCTTCCCAGGTGACACTAGGGGTAAAGAATTCGCCTGCCAATGCAGGAGATGTGGGTTCAATCCCTGGATTGGAAAGATCTCCTGGAGGAAGAGATGACAACCCACTCCAGGATTCTTGCCTGGAGAATTCCATGGACAGAGAAGCCTGGTGGGCTACGGTCCATGGGGCTGCAAAGAGTCGGACACGACTGAAGCGACTTAGCATGCACACAATGAATTTGCTAGCAGAGGTCATCTCTGGAAAGTGTAAATGTGATTGCCAGGTAAAGGTTAGAGATTTTTACTTTTCATTTCTCTTTCCTTCTTTTAGTAGACTTTTTTGAAAAAATTAATGATTGAGAAGTCAGGAAGTAGAAAGCAATATGAATATCAGACATAGGTACCCAATTTTGAAGGAAATATTATGTGTTCCATTTTGGACATACTCACTTTGAGATGACCAAGTTCCTATGATTGTGAGAGAGTACGTGGCTTTCAGTAAGAATTCACAGATCCATTAGATCTGAATCTTTGTTGCTGGTTCTCAGCCGTTCCCGTGCACTAGCCTGTCCTGGAGAGTTTTGAACTGAAGAGTTTAAACTGAAATTGATGTGGAGCCCCACTCTTGAGTCTCTTTTTCACTGATGTTACGGTAGGGCATGGGCATTGATATTTTTCTTAAAAAAATAAATCCTCCCAGGTAAATCAGCTCAGTATCCGATGCTGGGAACCATTGCTGTTTAAGTTGGTGAAATTTTCAGGAGAAATGGTATGGTATGTTTCTCAGCCCTGACTACAGTTAGAATCCACTTGGATAACTTAAACAAACAAGCACAGTCCTGCTCCATCCCTCTGGGATTTTAGAATGGTGTCCAGCTTTGTGTTTTAAAAACTTCTGCAATTAAGTCCAATGTTTTTTCAGGATTGAGAATCTCTGATGCCAAGGGGGAAGTGTAGAGGCTCAAAGAAAAAAGCTCAACATCACTCAGATTCTCTTATTTTACTGGTGAAACTCTCCTCCTTTCAACTTTGCTCCTTCATGCTTCATAAAAACAGAAGCAAATTAAAACATGGTAGCCATGCCTTAATGGCTCCTACAAAGTACCAGGAATGGAGAGAGAAACTTGGGTTACCTCAACTGCCAGCAATGTCTGTGGTAAAGGTCCTGGGGAAGTAAGAAAGATGGGCTACAATCTTGGTTGCATAGAGGCAGAGTACATGGAGAACTGAAATGTCAATCAGTGTACAATGGGGTGGGCTTCCCAGGTTGCTAGCGGTAAAGAACCTGCCTATAAAGAACCCTTCCATCTAAAATAAAATCTCCCTGAACTCTGGAGACATGGGTTCAGTCTTTCAGGAAGATCCCCTGGAGGAGGGCATGACAGCTCACTCCAGTATCCTTGTCTGGAGAATCCCATGGACAGAGGAGCCTGGTGGGCTACAGTCCATAGGGTCACTAAGAGTTGGACATGACTGGTGTGACAGCATGTGCACACACACACACACACAATGGGGTAATTGGTTCTCTCAGCCCCTCCCTTTCCCTACGCCAGCAGTCACAGAGCCTCTAAGATTTTCTGTCAGTTCACTTCCCCCGCATCCCTGTCACACTGACTCTGCTGTTTCCTGTTCCTACCAAGTGTGTTCCCACCTCAGGGCCTTTGCACTTGTTTCCTCTGCCTGAAATACTTTGCCCCTAAATCTCTACATGACCTACTGTCTTCATTCAAGTCTCTGCTCAAATGTCACCTCATCTGGGACACCTTCCCTAACCCTTCCATCTAAAATAAGCATTCTCTTTCCCACTCTATCCCTTTAAACTTTAGTTTTTTCCATAGCACTGATCACTTCTTGACATCTGTTTATCTCCTTATTCTTTTTTGTTTGCTTTTGTGATTGTGGTTGATTTTATTTTGTTTCTTTATAATTCTTTAGTCTTTTTCAAATATTTGACAAGTAACAGATACTGCATTTATGAGAAAAAAAAGTGCCATTTGTGAAGGAATTTTAAAAAAAGAGTAGAAGAACTCCACAAGGTAATTAGGCCAGCTCTGAATTTTCCAGGTATTTGTTATCTATAATCATAATATGCTGCTGCTGCTGCTGCTGCTGCTAAGTCGTTTCAGTCGTGTCCGACTCTGTGCGACCCCATAGACGGCAGCCCACCAGGCTCCCCGGTCCCTGGGATTCTCCAGGCAAGAACACTGGAGTGGGTTGCCATTTCCTTCTCCAATGCATGAAAGTGAAAAGTGAAAGTGAA
>NW_011494942.1:9885525-9898010 GCF_000754665.1 Bison bison bison | reverse complement strand
GCAAGAACACTGGAGTGGGTTGCCATTTCCTTCTCCAATGCATGAAAGTGAAAAGTGAAAGTGAAGTCGCTCAGTCATGTCCGACTCTTAGCGACCCCATGGACTGCAGCCTACCAGGCTCCTCCATCTGTGGGATTTTCTAGGCAAGAATACTGGAGTGGGGTGCCATTGCCTTCTCCGAATCATAATATGCCTGCCTTCTTTTTATTTATGTTAAAAATCTTTTTTTTTTTAATTTAATTTAATTTTTTTAATACCAAAAACATTTTGTGTTTGAGTTTAGCCGATTAACAATACTGTGATAATTTCAGGTGAATAGCGGGACTCAGTCATACATATACATGTATCCATTCTCCCCCAAACCCCTTCTGTCAAGGCTGGCACATCCCCCTGGCCCAAACCACTTATTCTTTATATTGTTTTTCCCCCTCACTAAGAGAAGAGGACTTGTTTCATTCCCTGAGTTTCTTTGTGCCTGGCACAATACAGGTACGTAGTAGCTCAAAAATTGTTAGGTTAATTTGGTGCTGAACTGGTTGAATGGACCTATGCTAGGTTTCTACTCTGAGCTAAGACCCCTGTGTCTGCCAGGGAGGTTCTTTTTCTGGTCATATTTGTGCAGCCAATAACAAAACTGAAGCTGAGACTGGAACAGGACAAGCTTTATTCAGTGGTGAAGTGGGAACCCTCACAAATCAACTTCAACCCCAGTCAGGCAAAGACACCAAATGTATAAGAGGATTGAAGTATAAGGGAGGCAACTGGAAAGAGTGGGAGTTATAATATCCATGAGTTATCTGAGAATAGGAGTGTGGTTTAGACCTAGAACTGATGCAGCTCTGCTTTTCAGTTCCTATATGTGGCTTTTCCGGCTGTTGTCATGGCACTTGTCAGCTGTCATGGTGCTGGGGGGTGTGTCATTTAGCTACTGTATTACAATGATGTACAGTGAGGCCCAAGGTCTAGTGGAAGTCAGATCTTCTTCCATCTTGGTCCTGGTTAGTTCTAACCAGTTCTGCTTTTTTTCCTCTTTGTAGCTTCCTCCTGAAACTTAGATAAGTTTCTGTTGATTTCTGTATGACAGAAGGGCAGGGGTAACAACCTTGGAAACTGAATGAGTAACACTTGCTCACAGTGGCTACCACTTGTCCTTGACTGGCAGCGAGCATGGCAGAGAAGGAAGACTGAACCCTTGCATCTTGGTATCTCCTGTGCTTGCTTAGTGCAGTGCCTGAGCCACTGTACTGGTACAGTGTTCACTGAGTGAATAAAAACGCAAAATACTAAGAATAATAAAGCAGATAAGGAAGAAACGAGTAAGGGAAGGAAAAGAAATCACCCTACAGTTGGATATGAGGCAAAGCCATAGTCTTGTTTTTAGAAGTTTCTATGCAGATTGTTGTTGAAATACTAACGGTAGTGTTAGTTGCCCAGTCTTGTCCAATTCTTTGCAACCTGATGGACTATAGCCCACCAAGCTCCTCTATTCATGGAATTCTCTAGGCAAGACTACTGGAGTGGGTAGCCATTCCCTTCTCCAGGGGATCATTCCAACTAGGAATCAACCTTGGTCTCCTGCATTGCAAGTTGTTGGAATAAAGTTGTATATATTCCATTGCCTGTTGGTTTCATGGCAGGTAGGGTTACTGGAAAACCTAGAAATCCCAAAAGGTAGAAAGACCCTGTGTGATTGGGTTCTTGTTGATTAACTAATGATAGAATTGACTACCTAATATTAGAAATAGCAGATGGGAAGTCAAACTTCATTTTACTTTTTTTTAAAAAATTAAATTGCTTTATTAAAACCACAGAATTTAGAATTTAGTCATTTTACTTTTGAAGAACCATGCAAATCATTGGTTTTGTCTTTGGAAAAAAAAAAAGCCAATGTCTGTTGCCTTGGAAGTATTTAAGATGTATCCTGAATACATGGATTAAAAACTCACCCCTTCTACTCACAATATCTCCACCCCATTTTCATCTACTTTCATCTTTCTGTTTTTGTTGTGTATCTTACTACTTTCCCCTGTTATTAAGAAACTTATGTTAATGATGTTAATAAGTGAAAATTTGCATTGAGTTTGTCTTCTTGTATTGCTATAGTTCCAGATTTTTCTTAGCCCAGGATCCCCCAAGCCACTGAAGAAAAACTAACCAAAGCGAAAGCACAAGGGCTTCATTGTACAAGAATACTGTGAAACCATTCATGTAATAAAAAGTGTATGTTAGGATTTCACTCACTTTAAATCCTGGCCATCTTCTGGGAATGAGTCTGTCATTCATTATCGAGTGCAGCTGAAATCAACCAAATGTTATTTTCAGTATCTAAGAAAACCTTTACTGTTGTGTGTGCCTGGCACCATGCTGGGGCTGGACATTTAACTGCAAGTACTCTAGCTAGAGTTCTTATCCAAACAGTCTCAATGGACTGGCAAACTTCTTTTTTTTTTTAATTTCTTTTTAATTGAAGGATGATTGGTTTACGTATTGGTTTGATTTCTGCCACACATCAACGTGAATTAGCCATGGTGTACATATGTTGGAGTGGTAAAGAATCTGCCTGCTATACAGGAGACACGGGTTCGATCCCTGGGTCAGGAAGATCCCCTGGAGGAGGGCATGGCAACCCACTCCAGTATTCTTGCCTGGAGAATCCCACGGACAGAGGAGCCTGGCAGGCTACAGTCCACGGAGTCGCAAAAGTCAGATAAGACTTAGCGACCAAACCACCACCACCGTAGGTGATAACTGAAGCTATGGAAGTGCATGAGACTGCTTGGTGGGCTACAGTCCATAGGGTCGCAAAGAGTCGAACTCACTGAAGCGATTTAGCACGCACACATGTTGTCCTTTATGCTTCATTGTAATGGAAGCTTTCTGGTTGTTTTAAAATAAATAACATTTTGGACCTAAATATTACTCTAAAATTAACTGATTATTATTCATAATATATCAAACCACAAAGGTGGCTGTAAAGCAGTGAATTAACCAGATATAACTAGGTCATTCAAAAAATAATGATAAGAGGTGATGATACAAAGTGAAGTTCTGAAGTTCTGTACTTGCTTTGTGGGGGTGGGGAAATCACTGCTTTGTGTATTGAAAGAAATGCAGTCTGACCTTCCTAACAGCCTGATCACAGCCTGAACTTGTCCTTGGCTCGTTTTGTGTTTGAGTAGTCTGAGTGCGCCTTCCCCTGTGGTTTGAGTCAGCTGTTCTACAGTTATTGTAAAGTTAGTGATGCTATTGTGTGTGATCCGGATGCGTATGTGGTGGTCATTTGTAATGGGCAAGCCGGCTGTGGAGAGCTGGTGCAATGGGGCTGTGTGAAGTTGTTTCCTATTACTCTTATTTATCTTTCTTTGAATAAGGGGTCCTTTGTTCACTGTTTCCTCAACACAGAATAGAGGATTTATATCTTAGTGTTCAATCTCTACTTCTGTTTTCAACGAGGAAAACATTTGCTTCACTCTGCTGCCTGTCTCCTACCATGTACCCAGAGGGTTTTGGAAGCTGCTGCCAAGAATTCTTTGGGGGAGCCGGAGTATAACCATCCCAAGAGATTCAGTTCTTAGTGACATTCTTTTTAGTTTAATAAGTCATTGTGAGTGCTGCTGTTTTGATTCTAAGACCCGCCTTTCTTCTTTCCCGAATGTGCTACACGGGTCTAATGATGGAAATGAAGAGATATGTTCTTCTTTTAGCATGATTTGACCCCATCTATTATTTCATCCCAGTTTCTAAACCTCACTGGAAAATTTTAGTTCTGATATTTGTTTGGTAGTATACATTACAAAGAATTGTTTGTTTTTTTTTTTTTTTGGTTGCACCTTGCAGCTTCTGAGGTCTTAGCTCCCAACCTAACCTCTGGACTGCCAGGGAATTCCCTACATTGCAGAGATATGAAACAACAGATTTTGAATGGAGGCATGGTTTTGCTTGGCTCACCCAGTGTTGTTAAGTTTCTAAGTTAGTTGCCAACATTTAAAAGTTAAATGATTTCACTTTTTAATGGCCAGTGACTTAAATTCTGTCTTTTTACTCTCTGCTTCCTTTAGCTCAGAGAAGGCAATGGCACCCCACTCCAGTATTCTTGCCGGAAAATCCCATGGACGGAGGAGCCTGGTAGGCTGCAGTCCATGGGGTCGCTAAGAGTCGGACACGACTGAACGACTTCACTTTCACTTTTCACTTTCATGCTTTGGAGAAGGAAACGGCAACCCACTCCAGTGTTCTTGCCTGGAGAATCCCAGGGACAGGGGAACCTGGTAGGCTGCCATCTATGGGGTCGCATGGAGTCGGACACAACTGGAGCGACTTAGCAGCAGCAGCAGCTGCTCTAGCTAGTGGATGTTCAATTACTTTTCTTTAATGGTGCTGACTTTCTTCCCCAGGCTGAAGATCTAATAATCACACGAGCCACCGTTTTAAAGGAAAAACCAGACTCCAGTACTCTGGTTTTTGGAACGGTTTTTACAGATCACATGTTAACAGTGGAGTGGTCCTTGGAGCTTGGATGGGAGAAACCACGCATCAAACCTCTTCAAAACCTCTCACTGCATCCGGGTTCATCGGCTTTCCACTATGCTGTGGAAGTAAGTACTTGGAAATTAATGATGGTGACATATTGGTCTTCACTGTGGTTACTAAGTAGCTTCCCCTGCTCAAAGAGCTCTAAGGCAGCATGGTCTTTACCGTATTAACTAGAGGCAATCATAAGTGTCTATATAAACAGTTGGATTGAAGGTGAGTCTTAACTAATTTTTCAGAGTATCTTGAATTTTTAAAATGTCAATTGAAAAATCATGTAGGTGGTAAGCACACTCTAGGGTGTAGAAATGACTTGTAACATTGGCTTACAGTATTATCAGAAAATTATTTGGAGCAAGTGGGAAGGACAGTTTGCAAGAAAATTAGCAATCAAGCCTGTACTGTTAATATCTCACTAAGTCACTGCTCTTAGATCTTCTAATGATTGACAATGGATCATTAGGTACAGTATTATATTTATATTTTAATGCTAACTGCATGGTTTTATGACAGCAATAACTTGTTATGCATGTTAAGGGACATTTAATCAAATGTCAGCCTTCAAGCATGAATGGAATAATTATAAGCATTAAATATTAAATAGAAGATGCTTTTTGTGGTCCTTAAGATACACTCTTAGCCAAATATACAATATATTCCCTGTTCCCTGGTGGCTCAGTGGTAAAGAATCTGCCTGCAATACAGGAGACCCAGGTTCAATCTTTGGGTAGGGAAGATCCCCTGGAGAAGGAAATGGCAACCCACTCCAGTATTCTTATCTGGGAAATCCCATGTACAGAGAAGCGTTGCAGACTGCTGTCACTCATTTTTAATGTATTGGATATCTTTCCTAGAATATTGGAATTCAAGAATTAAGCAGTGGCCTATTATTTAAGGGGCTGAAAGATGGAAATAGTAAATATTCATATTGATATTGATAAAATAACTACATTTGTTTATTGAAATCCTGCGATATGCCCTCTACTGGGTACCTTATATAGGTCAGCTCTTCTAATTGTTTTAAGTGAGAAAAAGGTAATCATTCAGATTCTGGAGTTAAACATCCTAGGTTCAGATCCTGTCTAGAGTCATATTATTTTGACCCACAAATTAACATGCATATAGTCTCCTTGGACATCTTTCTCCTCCGCTAATTAGCCCCATTTTTTTTGTTTGTTTTTAGAGCTAAAACTACATGTGGTTTTGTTTCAAATGTATTTTTTGATAAAAAAGTGAAAAGTGAAAGTGAAAGTTGCTCAGTTGTGTCTGACTCTTTGCAACCCCATGGACTATACAGTGAGTTCTCCAGGCCAAAATACTGGAGTGAGTAGCCTTCCCCTTCTCCAAGGGATCTTCCCAACCCAGGGATCGAACCCAGGTCTTCCGCATTGTAGGCAGATTCTTTACCAGTTGAGCCACAAGGGGAGCCCAAGAATACTGGAGAGGGTAGCCTATCTCTTCTGCAGTAGATCTTCCCGACCATAAATAGTGACATATTCACATAGTGAAGGAGAGAAATGGAAGTGTGAGTAGGGAACCTAGATGAAAGAAAATGAAATTTTACAACATGTACTTCATTTTCAGGTTAAGATAAATATTTAGTGAGATAAAGCATAATTTGAAAAAGTGGACAACATACTATTTAATGAATGCTTATAAAGGAATGCCCAAATAGCTACCATCCAGGCAAAGAAATGGACAGCTTGAGTATCCCAGAAGCCTTCTTTGTGCCCCTTCTGTGTCGTAAATCCTGTATTTTCTGGCATTTGTTATTCTTTTATGACGATTTTTCTTTGCTTTTCACTTTGGGTTAAGTGTACCTCTAACACTACAGTTTTGCCTCTTTTTGAACTTCATGTAAGTGTAATTATATAAACGTATATATTGCGTGTGTGTGCACGTGCACACGTATCTATTATTTGAGCTCAATATTATGTGAGCTCTATCCATCCAGGACCAATCCTAACGTCCGTGGGGTCTAGGACAAAAGTAAAAACAGAGACATCCCATAGTCCACCCTCTATGTTTCTTTCAATCCTGACTCATCCTATACCACAAGGGGCCTTTTGCACATGCACGTAGATGCCCACCCCACCTGCAAACAGATGACACTTGGCCATCCCTTGGACTTTGACGCAAGCACCCTAGTGATCCTGTCTGTTCTTAAGAGATCAGGAGGCCGGTTCAGACCCTGAAAATAGGATCAGGGCCATTTGGGCAGGGAATTCAGGGAATCCCTAGCACTGAGTATTTGGAGTCTGTCTAGAAAAGGGTCCAGTCAACTACTTGCTCCAAGGAGGTCACAGCTGGGGGAAGATAGAGGTGAGAGGCCCTCGAAAGTGTGAAACTCAGGGCGGAGACCTGTGTTATCTGAGCCTCAGGGCGGTAGCTACCACATCGTGTGCTCCTTATAGCAGTAGTGTTATGTTATGTGAGTATATTCAGTCGCTGTTGACTTGGCACTTGTTCAGTTTCCTTCTGTGAACATTCTTGTACATAGTGTGCTGGTGTACTTGTTTACATGATTTTTTAAGTCAGCAGTTCTCGAAGCATGGTCCATAGACCCCCTAGGCTGCCCTTTGAAGAGATTGCCTAAGGTAATCTTCACAGTAATACCAAGGTATTATTTTTCTTCCTCATTGTGTTGCCATTTGTACCAGATAACGCTTTGCCACCCAACCTGTGTTAGTCATTGTATTGTTTATTGCCGTGCATTACAGTATAAAAAGAACGTCAGCTTTACTTAATGTTCTCAATGAAGCGTAATAATGATTGAGTCTATTAAATCTTGACTCTTACATAAACATTTTATTCTGTGTGAGAAAACATCCATTTCACATGAAGCACTCTGTAGAACTTAAG
Organism: Bison bison bison; assembly: GCF_000754665.1. NCBI lineage: Eukaryota > Metazoa > Chordata > Mammalia > Artiodactyla > Bovidae > Bison > Bison bison. Next base: position 9,890,618 of record NW_011494942.1, on the reverse strand, counting down.
TGCTGTGGTTGCCTCAAGGAAAAGCAACCGCATGATTGTTTTTGTGTGGTGAACTCAACTCGCTACTTTTTTCTACCTGATGCCATTGTTCCTTGAAAGAACAAAGTTGTTCAAACTTGTGTGTGTGTTTTTGAAAATGAATGAAATAAGCCTGTCACTTCAAGTAAAACAATGGACTGTATTTATTGGCAGTGATAAAATTCTAGCTCTCAAGTGAAAATTGGAATTTTTGGAACATTTGTCTCCCCCACCCTTTCCTCCTATTAAAGAGGTCTTATTTTGTATTATATTGGTGGTTACCAATGTTTTAATGATATTGGTAGTTTTAAAAGGAGTTACCCTTTGAAAGATCTGTATAACTCAGGCAACCAGTATTTTTCCAAGTGAGTGTTCCATGATATTACAAATTTATGTGTGGGTAAAGATTCATTCAAAGTGCAGGATTTCCCTGGTAGCCCAGGGGTTAAGACTCCATGCTTCCACTGTACTGGGCACAGGTTTGATCCCTGGTCAATGAACTGAATCCTGCTTGCTACAGCTATAAAATTAAACAAACAAACAAACAAAACCCCCAAATCCCTGAAGTACATTAAAAAAAAAATTCTTCCAAATACAAGATAGGATTTTTGATGTGTCAGTTTGGCTATTGTAAACTGAGGTCCCTAGAATTCCATTTTTCGTTTCCCTTTGGTTTTCGACTGCAAGGACATTCTCTTGTGAACCTTGGAGGACTTTGGGAGGCAGTGGTCATTTTGTGGTGTGTACATGCCTTCTTCTAGTCATTCAATCCCACACTAATCTGGGTGCCGTTTGAAGGAATTTTGCAGATGTGGTTAAAGTCCCTGATTGGTTGATTTGAAGTTATCCAGAAGGAGATTACTGTGGGTGAGCCTGACCTCAGGACATCCGTGTAGGTCTGGCTGCTCACATGCACTCACTCTCTTGCCCTGTCTCTCCCTTCCTGAGTCAGTTGGGGATGGGCTGCAGCTCACATCTCCTGGTCCAGCCTGCTTGTGACCTTCTGTTTCTCGGTGCTTATCCTACAGATTTTGGACTTTGCTTAGCCAGCCTCCACAGATGCTTTGGGCAATTTCTTCTAATAAATCTGTAAATGTTATATATATTTCTCCTGGTTCTGTTTCTTCTCAGTTGAACCCTGACTGAGACCATTGGATTTTAAGAAATTAACAGAGTATAAAAACCTCATTGATGGGGTTTCAGATTCTGCGGTGCAGCTAAGCTGTAAGGGACCAGCAGTTGTCAAGTTTTAGAGGAGTCTCAGAGATTAATACCCACGATTATCTGAAAAAGTTATCACAAGTACTTTCTTCCTCGACCATATATCTATATGAGACTGGATTTTCTTTGTGTACTTCAGCCAAAATTTCTTATTGCAAGAGACTGAATGCAGAAGCAGATGTGAGAATCCAGTTGTCTTTTGTTAAGCCAAATGTTAAAGATTTGCAACAATGTAAAACAGGGCCACATTTAATATTAATCCTCTTGGAAAATATAGATAATGTGAATGAAAGTATTTTAATGTCATAGTCTATTAATAAATACAATTTCTCACTATGGTTAAGGTAAATATTGATAGAATACTTTTTAAATAAAAGCTCTTTGACACCTTTATAATTTTTAAGAGTGTGAAGGCACCTGACACCAGAAAACTTTGAGAAATCCTACTTGAGGGTATATCTAGGAATGTGCTGCTGGTATTGAACATATCTTCAATTTTATGAGAAAGGGGAAACTTTTCCATGGTGATTTTACCAGTTTTTATACCCACTAGCCATGAATTAGCAAATACATTCAATCACAACTCATCAACTTTGCCAGTTCTTATAGCCTGACTTTAAATTTTTAGCTTATTAATAAAATGGCATGTTATTGTGATATTAATTGCCACTTCTGAAGAAGTTGAACACATTTTCAAATGTCAGTTGGATTTCATTTTCTTTGAGGTGCCTGCTTGTTTCCATCTTTTGCTCACTCTATTGTGGTGTCTTTGATTTGTAGAAGTACTTTATATATTTTGAATATAAGTCTTATGTTATTTATATGTGTTTTAAATATCTTCTTCCACACTTTGACTTTTTATTCTCCCCATAAGTTTTTGATGACAAATAAATTTCACTTTTTGGGGCAGTGCTTATGCCACGCATTTTGTGGATTATTAGTTTCCCGATCAGGGATTGAACCCAGGCCAAGGCAGTGAAACCCCAGAATTCTAACCACTAGGCTACCAGGGAACTCCACATTTCAATTTTTAAAAGTTGAATTTATCAGTCTTTGCTTTAGGTTTGGTTTTGTGTCTTGTTTAAAGAGTCTTTTTCTACTCCTAGATTATGAAAACATCTTCCTGTGTTACTGATTTTGTCCGTCACAGTTAGGTCTTTAATTTCAGAAGTTGATTTTTGTATGAAGTAGGGGTCCAGTTTTTCTTTTTGTTTGTCTGTTTTATTTTCCTACAGATACCCAATTGTCTCAGCACCATGAAAGAAGGCTTTTTTCCTTCTGATACATCATAGCATATCTTAGCACATACGTGAAGTTCTGCTTCTAGATCTCTATTTGCCTTCCATTGTCTTGTCTATCTGGATCTCTCTTTTGTTGCATTGTTTTGCTTCTCCGTCTGGCAAAAGCCACACTGTCTTTATCTCCAAATCACTATAAGGAGTCTTTTTTTTTTTTCTTTTAATAAGGAGTCTTGCTGTCTATTAGAACAAGTCCTTCTGTTCCACTCTTCAAGACTGCCTTGGATATTTCTTGTTCTTTTGCTTTTTCTTATAGCTTAGTTTATCATGTCAGTCAAATTTTTGTGATTCAGTTTGTTGCAAGAAAAATAAATGCCCTGACATGATTTTCATTTGGATTGCATTACATTTTATTAGCCAATTGTGGGAGAATCGGCATCTTTATATTTTATTTTTTTCATCCTAAAGCATTTTATTTTTTTAAACTTTTAATTTTGATTAGAGTATCGTCGATTACCAATATTGAGATAGTTTCAAGTGGGCCGCTGAGGACTCAGCCGTGTAATGCATGTATCCATTCTCCCTGAAACTCTCCTCCCATTCAGGTTGCCACGTAACACTGAGCGGAGTTCCCTGCACTCTTCATTAGTGCAGTTTTTATAATAGTGAATCTTTCAATCTATGAATATGAAATTGCTTTCTGCTTCAGTTAGGTTTTTAATGACTTGGTAAGTTTTGTATTTTCCTTATGTCTTTCACTTATGTTAGATTTTCCCCACCTAAGAATTGGTTTTAATTCTACCTTAAATAGTGTTTTTATTTTCTAACTGCTGCTGTTACATGGGAATATAGTTTCTTATCTGGTTACCTTGCCTAAATAGATAATTTCAAAAGATTATGTCAGTTTTTCTGGATTTTCTACATTTACTCTTTTCTGTGTCTCAAGATCTATGACAGTTTTTTTCTTCTCCTAACTTTATACTTCTATTTCAGGGCTTCTCAGGTGGTGCTAGTGGTAAAGAACCCTCCTGCCAATGCAGGAGACATAAGAGATGAGGGTTTGATCCCTGGGTCGGAAAGATCCCCTGAAGTTATTTCATGACCCTTGCTTTATTTTATTGGTAGTGCAAGCAAGGCAAGCAAGCAATCGCTCAGTCGTGTCCGACTCTTTGTGATCCAATGGACTGTAGTCTACCAGGCTTCTCTGTCCATGGGATTTTCCAGGCAAGAGTACTGGAGTGGGTTGCTATTTCCTTCTCCAGGGAATCTTCCTGACCCAGGGATCAAACCCAGGTCTTCTGCATTGCAGGCAGATGCTTTACCCTCTGAGCCACCAGGGAAGCCCAGTATTGGTAGTGCAATATTGATTTAAAGTATTCGTAGTTACAGCAGGTAATGTGTGATGTCCTCCATCTGAAAGAAAAGCTTTAAATTTGATCACTTTAATAGATAAACAACAAGGACCTACTATATAACACAAACTATATTCAATATCTTATAATAACCTATAATGGAAAAGAGTCTGAAAAAGGATGTGTATATATATATATATATATAAACTGAATCACTTTGCTGCATACCTAATGCTGAAACTAATGCATTGTAAATCAACTATACTTTTTTAAAAATTGCCACTTTAAATATAATATTTGTTGGAAATTTATTGAAGAAAGCCTTTATCACTTAAGGAAGATTCTATTTTTCCTTAGTTATTGAGGAAACTTTTTTTAAAAATCATAAATGAATGTTCGGTTTTATCAGATGCATTTATTACATCAGTGGGATGATATATAGTTTTTTTCACATAAACTATTAATATAGTGAATTTCATATGTTTCCTAATGTTAAACCATTGACTATTCTTGGGGTAAATCCTGCTTAGACTGTTGTCCTTTGTATATTTTGCATCTTCATTATTCAATGACATTATCATATAATCTTTATGTAAATTTGAATCTATATCAAATGTGTATAATTTTTAAACTGAAATAAATTGAGCCTTATAAAGTTACTTACCTTCTTTATTTCCAGCAGTGCTTCTTGTTTGAAAGTTTGTTTTGTTATATATTTAGCAATATAACCTCACTGGCTTCATTTTTAAAAGTGTTTATATGACATTGCTCTTTATGCTTTTTTGTTTCAGATGTTATCACCTGAATTAATCTAACAACCATATCTTTTAACCAAAGCTCTAGTCTTATTACAGTTAATAAATTAACCACATATTTGCACTTCAGCAAAACATCTCACATTGTGCTTTTTAATTGTGCTCCAGAATTTGTATTTCTTTTCTCTTGTAAGCTTTGAGGCTATAAGCATCTGAAGGCCCTATTTTTCATTCTCATTCAGCTTAGCATATTTTCTATTTCCATTCTTTTTCTTCTTTAACTCACATTTTAATATTAAGTAATGGATTTCTTTTTTTCAAAATGTGTATATCTTTTTTTTTTCCTTCAAAATGTGTATATCTTATGGTTATATTTTTGCTTTTGATACCTAGCTTATCTTCAGTTCACTTCAGTTCAGTCGCTCAGTTGTGTCTGACTCTTTGTGACCCCATGAATCGCAGCACACCAGGCCTCCCTGTCCATCACCAACTCCCGGAGTTCACTCAGA
>NW_011494942.1:9884883-9885425 GCF_000754665.1 Bison bison bison | reverse complement strand
CAGCCATCTCATCCTCTGTCGTCCCCTTCTCCTCCTGCCCCCAATCCCTCCCAGCATCACAGTCTTTTCCAGTGAGTCAACTCTTCGCATGAGGTGGCCAAAGTACTGGAGTTTCCGCTTTAGCATCATTCCTTCCAAAGAAATCCCAGGTCTGATCTCCTTCAGAATGGACTGGTTGGATCTCCTTGCAGTCCAAGGGACTCTCAAGAGCCTTCTCCAACACCACAGTTCCAAAGCATCAATTCTTTGGCACTCAGCTTTCTTCACAGTCCAACTCTCACATCCATACATGACCACTGGAAAACCATAGCCTTGACTGGACGAACCTTTGTTGGCAAAGTAATGTCTTTGCTTTTAAATATGCTATCTAGGTTAGTCATAACTTTCCTTCCAAGGAGTAAGTGTCTAATTTCATGGTTGCAGTCGCCATCTGCAGTGATTTTGGAGCCCCCAAAAATAAAGTCTGACACTGTTTCCACTGTTTCCCCATCTATTTGCCATGAAGTGATGGGACCAGATGCCATGATCTTCGTTTTCTGAAT
>NW_011494942.1:9884191-9884697 GCF_000754665.1 Bison bison bison | reverse complement strand
GAATGTTGAGTTTTAAGCCAACTTTTTCACTCTCCTCTTTCACCTTCATCAAGAGGCTTTTTAGTTCCTCTTCACTTTCTGCCATAAGGGTGGTGTCATCTGCATATCTGAGGTTATTGATAGTTCTCCCGGCAATCTTGATTCCCGCTTGTGCTTCTTCCAGCACAGCATTTCTCATGATGTACTCTGCATATAAGTTAAATAAACAGGGTGACAATATACAGCCTTGACGTACTCCTTTTCCTATTTGGAACCAGTCTGTTGTTCCATGTCCAGTTCTAATTGTTGCTTCCTGATCTGCATACAGGTTTCTCAAGAGGCAGGTCAGGTGGTCTGGTATTCCCATCTCTTTCAGAATTTTCCACAGTTTATTGTGATCCACACAGTCAAAGGCTTTGGCATAGTCAATAAAGCAGAAATAGATATTTTTCTGGAACTCTCTTGCTTTTTCGATGATCCAGAGGATGTTGGCAATTTGGTCTCTGGTTCCTCTGCCTTTTCCAAAA
>NW_011494942.1:9872861-9884091 GCF_000754665.1 Bison bison bison | reverse complement strand
CACGGTTCACATATTGCTGAAGCCTGGCTTGGAGAATTTTGAGCATTACTTTACTAGCATGTGAGATGAGTGCAATTGTGCGGTAGTTTGAGCATTCCTTGACATTGCCTTTCTTTGGGATTGGAATGAAAACTGACCTTTTCCAGTCCTGTGGCCACTGCTGAGTTTTCCAAATTTGCTGGCATATTGAGTGCAGCACTTTCACAGCATCATCTTTCAGGATTTGAAATAGCTTATCTTAAACATGTGAAAAGAACATGCCTTCTGCAGGTGGTATGTGCAGGGCTCTGTGTCCACTAGGTTAGTTTTTTCCTATTGTTCAAATCATCCATATCTTTACTTTGTTTTAATCAATCACTTAGCGAACCTGTGGTAGAAATTTCCCTTTTTTAAAAAAATTTTTATTGAAGTATAGTTGATTTACAATGTGGTGTTAGCTTTTGGTTTAAAACAACATGATTCAGCTATACATATACATACATTCATTCTTTTTAGATTCTTTTCTCAAATAGTTTATCACACAAAAAAATTCCCATTTAATGTTCGATTTTTCCTCTTTTCTATATATTTATCAATATGCACTAACTTCAAAGTCTTTTCATTTCCCTCCTCAGCATTTTGTTTGTGGCCTCACCGTAAGAAGGTGGTGTTGCCCTAACCAGAGTCTTGAACTGCTTGGTTTCTGTGATTTGGGAGCCTGAACCACCTCCACTCACATAGATATGCACTCTCCAGAGTTCATGGGAGCCAGATAAAGTGAAAAGATACATGGGTGTTTTGGAGTGGATTGGGGGCAGTACCATGGGGTCTTTGATTCCATTTCTGTTTTGTAGGTAGTCAGTCCACATTGTGTAGACGTGTTTTCTTACAGCCTCCACTGATGTGTTATTTAACCATCCAGCTCCTGTAGTACAGAGCATAACTCTGAATTCCCTCCAGATCTTGGTGATAAAGGGACTTCTTTTTATCCCAGTGACTAACACCAGTCTGTCTGGCTTTTCTAGATTTCGGGTCTGTGTCAATAGCTTTACATGGTGAAGGTGATGAAGAGGCATAGAAAAGTCAGGCTTCAGAGCATGGGGATTGTTTTCATTTATTTACCTTCTAACATTTATTTTTATTTTATCTTCAGTTATTTGAAGGGTTGAAGGCATTTCGAGGAGTAGATAATAAAATTCGTCTGTTTCGGCCAAACCTCAACATGGATAGGATGTACCGATCTGCTATGAGGGCCACCTTGCCGGTATGTAAATTAGGAATTTCTCTTGTAATGGGTCACTGAATTCCACCAAATGAAACATTGCTGAGTATTTAGATCACTATTTACTATAAACCATATGAGCACTGAAGTTATTTCTGGGCTGTTTTTTAATCAATGAGGTAAAAATGCAAGAAGTAACCATCTGGCAATTCCACAATCTATTTCTTTATGAGTGTCTGTGGGGATTTAATGTGTATGTGGGAGATAATAGGAAAAGGAAGAAACATATGCCTCAAACTGAAATAATAAAATTTAAAGACTATATGAAATTGTAGTATGAAATATGGTGTACTGCACAGATAATTAGGGAGTGTTTTCCCTAATGGCTTAAGATGGTACTAAGTATACAGTGATTCAATTAGTTGTTTTGATATTTTACCCCAAGTTTTATTAACTTTTTTTTTTTTAAAGGATGTAAAAATGTTTTTTCATAGCCACTGGCTCCTGACTATACCATTGTTTGTTATGGAGCAAAATTCATTCTGAGGTGGGTTGAAAGACCCTAAGGTTCATGCCTTGGTAGGAAGTGACTTAGATTACTTTCATTCCCTGAGACTTGAACAGGCTGCCTTTCTAAACTGAAAGAAGTCTTTTCTCCATTGCAATATTTCATTTGTCCCTGACTTTCACCTGAAGGTCTTCAGTTGAAGAAACCCAAGTGATGACTCTTTTTTTAGCCAGGCTCTTCCTTCTTCTTCCTTTTTATTTTATTTTGGCTGTGCGGATTCTTTGTTGTGGCATGCAGGCTTAGTTGCCCCACGGCATGTGGCATCTTAGTACCCCACCAGGGATTGAACCCACGTCTCCTGCACTGGAAGGTGGATTCTTAACCACAACCACCAGGGAAGCCCTTCCTTCTTCTTCCTTTTGAAACCCATGCTTTACCCTCTTTCTTCAGAGGCCATAGTAGAGTAGCAGAAGGAACATTCAGGTGATTTCTTTCAATTCAGTCCTAGTTCTACTCTTTACCCGTTACAGACAAATCATTGGGAAATCCTTTTAAAATGAGGACAGAAGAAAAGGGAAGTAACATTTATTGGACATCAACTCTGCCGCAAACTGCATTATGTGGTTTTACATTCTTTGCATTTTTAATAGTAGCAGTGAGCCACTGCCAAGAAAGTATGCCTTGTAAATTTTAGCAGCACCTTTGCACAGATTAAAAAGCTCCAGCCCAGAGAGGTTGGATGACTTGCCTAAGCTCACACAGAATAAGGGCAGGGTAAGAACTTTGATGTAAGTTTTTAACTCCCTAGTCAAGTTCTTTCCACTAAATCTTACCTCTAGACAGGAGTAACAGAAACCCTGTACTTGACACAGGGAGATGGTATGTCCTAGATGATTGGCAGTCCTGATTTCTGTAACACTGCTACACTGCGACTGCTATTACAGGTTATTCAGTAGCCAAATCCTGATGTCATGAACTCTATTCATGTGTGTTTCTGACTCATGTCTACCTTGAATAACCCATCACATCTCTCTGAAAGTATGTTTCTTTGCCTTGCCAAGTAAGTAGAGACTACTTATTTTATAAGCTGTCACCTATTTAGTACATAAAACCCTTTTTCACCTTTGTGAAATAAATTACTCTTCGCTTTTACCCATTTTCTTATTGTATCATTTGTCTCTTACTGATTTTCAGGTTATCTTAACGTTTTCCAGCTACTATCCTTTGTTGGTTATACTACCAAAAAACTTCACCCGTGTCAGTTTTTTTATCTTTTGAAGAATAGAAGGTCTTAAGTTTTAAATAGTCAAATTTTGTCTGTTTTTTTCCCTTAATGCTTTATGTCTTTTATTTAAGAATTATCCTTTAAGGTGACAGTGATGCTTGGTATTTTTTTTAATAGAAATCTTAATGTTTTCTCACATTTAAGTATGTCATCAACTACAGTTGGTATTTGGGTTTGGTAAGAGGTAGGGAACCACTTATTTATCTTCCTTATGTGATTAGTCTATCATTCCAGCACAATTTGAGGGGGAAAAGTCACAGAAAAAATTGCTTGGTTTTATTATTAGTAGTTATAAATTTTTGTTTATTTATTTGGTACTTTTTTTTTTTTTTTGTCCCATACTACATGGCTTTGCGTGATCTTAGTTCCCTGACCCGGGATTGAACCTGGGTCACTGCGGTGAAAGCACCAAGTCCTAACCACTGGATCTCCAGGGATTTCCTTCTTAGTACTTTTTTTAAACAGTCAAATCTCTCATGAGGATCATTTCTTATGGCTGCAGTGGAAAAATGTTGCATTATTCATGGTGTTTTTCGTTCCTTCAGGCGTTTGACAAGAAAGAGCTTTTAGAGTGTATTCAGCAGCTCGTGAAATTGGATGAGGAATGGGTCCCCTACTCAACATCTGCGAGTCTATATATCCGTCCTACGTTCATTGGAACTGAGGTGCAGACCGACTTCCTATTTCGGGGTACTTTGGTGGGCGATTATCATTGTTTATGCTTGTGTGGAACTTCTAGTATGTAGTTTGAAATAACCCCCCAGTAGCATCAAAGATGCTCCTTTCCCTTGATCATTAAGACTGTAAACATTTTCTTTAAAGGGCCAGATAGTCAGCACTTTAAGCTTTGTGAGCCATATGGTTTCTGACATACTCAGCGCTGCCACATGGTACAAACACAGCCACAGCCACCAGCATAAATGAGTAAAGCAAGGACCGAGGCTGTGTGCCTTTAAGACTAACCGTAGTCTCCTCAGTTTACCAGTGTAATGCTTCCTATCTGGGTATTCTCCTCCAAGGTAAGAGTGGTCATGGTTTTGAAATTTGAAGGAGAGAGAGCTCCTGTTTTTAAATCTTCATTTTCTTGAAGTCTTGGGATTACTTGGTAAAGAGTGGGAGTGAAGGACCTTCTTCTCCCATAGAAAATGTTGAAAATCAAGTTCACAGTGGGTATTAGGGAAATACTTGAGAGCTAGAGAGACAGGTTTAAACCACATGGCTATAAGATCTCCCAGTCGTTCAGTCTATTGGTTGGTGACTTTTCAAAAGAAGGACATACTTGAGGTGACCATGGCCATCTGTGTGGGTGAGTATGTGATATACAAAGACCTTGTCCCTGTCTCCTTTCTCTGCTGAGCAGGGTTAGGCCCTATGGAGAATGGGTGATGTGAGGGGGGAGATTGATTGTAGATGGTGGATGACGAAGGTGTGGCATATGGAAAATGGGACAGAGCATTTGCTATGGTAGAGGCATTTTGCTCTCTGGGGTAATTGTATGGTTACCAGGTTTTCCACTGGGTCATATGAATGTAAGCAATAGAGAAATGTATAAGGCCAGAGGATAAGTACCTACGTGGTCCTTTGGCATCCTTTTAATGCCTTTTGAAAGACTATTAAGCATCTGGATAATGAATTTCACAAATTGCAGTCTTCCTAACAACTGTTAAAGAACTGGAACAATTTAAAGAGTCATCTTCTCCTTAAGTTGCTGATATTTTAATATTATTGAGTTTTAAAATATTATTATTTAATTTTAGGAAGAAGCAGTTTTTAAATTTTCAAAGCACTACCTTTTTGTGATCTGGGGTGCTTTCCCATTCTAAGATCTGATTCTTCCAGTCTTAGTTTGTTGAGAGTTTTTGTCATAAATGGAGGCTGGGTTCTGTTGAATGCTTTTTCTAAATGTCTTGGCATGATAATGTGGTTTTGTCCTTCATTCTATTATAATGTATTATATTAACTCATCTTTAGATATTAAAACAAACTTGTATTCTTGGGCTAAATCCTACTTGATTATGGTGAATAATTCACATTATATTTTGCTGTATGCATTTTGCAAATATTTTGTTAAGGACTTTTGTGTCAGTGCTTATGAAAGTTATTGGTCTATAGTTTTCTAATATACCTTGTTCTGTGATTTAGTCAAGTCTTTAGGCTCCTGAAATTCTGTAATGTAGAGTTAAACAAGCTTTTAAGTCTGATTTTATAGTCTGGCTGATACTCCCAATAATTCACTTTATTGATGGTCTTCAAATATTTTCATATGAATTACCCAGATATTGGTTAAAATACACATATTTATACCAATCCCAGGATATTCCAGTTGAATATTCTATTGCTCAACCAAATTTAAGAACCTCAGTGACAAAAATCCTGCCAAGTAGTCCCCTCCCATGGCTCTCTATTAGCTTATATATGTGATCATACTTTGGATCTCAGAATCAAGAATTTTTAAATATCTGCTTTCCAAGTAGTAAGCTAAGAATTGAAAGAAAAAACTGATAAAACTGATATCATTTGATGTCAACATGGTTTGTGTTTGGTTGCTATGTTTATATCAACTAGAATCTTCTAATTCATGGTACAGGCAGAAAAAAAACAATCACCAGGCATTCAGAATGAGCATGTTACAAATAGCATTCAGTAAAGCATATAGATTTAAACATTTGCACACCACACAAATGTTGTATAGTTCAGTCTGGTAATTATCACACATTACCTTTCCATGGTATCTACATTTGACACATGAGATAAAGGCTGGAGGATTGGTTGGTGCCCATGGGTTCCAGGTCAGTGGGATTCTTCCATCTGGGACGACTAACTTTTCCTTGCCTTTTTATGTTACTTGGTTCTCTGATGGCTCTGTCTTGTCTCTGCCTTCATAGAATTGCAGGACCACCTCTATATCTGTTATCTGGTATTTTGGTCTTATGTGCAGCATCTGGCTAACATCTGTCATTTCATCTTCTTTTCATGGTTATCTGAACTGATTAAGTGGGTCTTTTATCCAAGAGTTACTTTGAGTTGGGTAATTTTTAAAATGATGTAACCACCAACTTGCTCGCATGTACTAGGTCTCTAGTCTCTGGTATGGCACTCACTTGTGTATGGAGAATATTCTGTATTCTTCAATAGACATATTCTACTGGGCCCCAACTCAACCCAAATAATCTAAATCCGTGGATCCAAGATCAAACACTCTGCTTTTAAATAAAGTCTCCAGAGATTTTTTAAAAACTTGCAATAGAATCACCATCCCAAGTCTTGTGAAAGAATTAAAAATATGTCTAGCAGTCTTTAACACTTTATTTCCTCCAGGAACTGCAGACTAGTACCAAGGTGGAAATATTTTTATCTTTGAAAATTTCACTTCACCCTAAGGGCAGAAGTGATGTTTTCACTTTCCTGAGCTGTGACATGACAGTCTGTTATTAATTACTGCTTCTCACACTCAGTAAGGCTTAGTAGCTGCCATATAATCTGAGAGTAACTGACACCAACTTATGAATTTCATTACATTTTCAAAGGTACTGTGCTTCTTTACATGTCTTATAATCAACAGTTTCTTCATTTTAAAAATTATTTTACGTAAGTCTGACTCTTTGTGACCCCATTAACTGTAGCTTGCCAGGGTCCTCTGTCCCTGGGATTTTCCAGGCAAGAATACTGGCGTGGGTAGCCATTCCCTTCTCCTGAGGATCTTTCTGACCCAGGGATCGAACCTGGGTCTCCTGTATTGCAGGCAGATTCTTTACCATCTGAGCTACAGGAAAGTCCTAATACCTATGTACCAATGTTTTTGTGTAATTCTTCACATCTTCCGACCTTCTTTGATAATAATTGGATTCATTACTAAAATCCTTTGAGATTTAGGATGGTAATAAACAGAAGAGTATTTACTGGGACATGTATTAATAACTAATTAATTAATGAAATAGCCAGTGAGTAGAGATTGTTGAAAACAATTTTTTTTCTAAAGTTTACATTATTAAAAAAATACTGAACAGTATTACATAAGCTTTTTGTAAAATATAGAGACTAAAATCATTCATGATCCCAAACATATTCTGATATTAAAAGAGAATTTTGGTGGCTCAGTGGTAAAAAAAAAATCCACCTGCCAATGCAGGAAACCTGGATTCAGTCCCTGATCTGGGAAGATCCCAAAGCCTGTGCACCACAACTGTTGAGCCCGTGCTCTGGAGCCCGGGAACCCCAGCTGCTGAGCCCTAGTGCTGCGACTACTGAACCCATGCACCCTAGAGCCCATGTTCCACAATAAGAGAAACCAGCGCAACTAGAGAGAAATCCACATGGCAGTGAAGACCCAGCATAACCAAAACCAAATTTTAAAAAAGAGAGTTTCAGCATCATTTAGATCAATATCTTCTGAAATATTTCCAGATAGTTAAAAACTTAGAAATTAAAAGCTGGAGTGTTTCAAACTGCTGCTGGTTGTTAATTAGAAATTAGATAAAACCTGAAATCATATTTAAATTAAAAAAAGTCATAGACTTGTCATTCTTTTCCTTTTATCACCTTGTAAAGTCTTTATATTCCCTGTATAAATTTTACCTGTAGTCATAACAATTTCCATGTAAAGAATTCCCTTTATTCATAGCCCTTGTTTATTTATGCTTATACATCTTATCATCTTTTCCCTTCACAATTAGCCTCTAAATGAAAGAATCTGAACAGATTTCAAAACTGGTTATCAGAGCAGCAATTTGTAATCATTCACTTGGGTTTTATCCATACTGTTAATGTATTCTTTTGCAGTCCTTTTTGAGATTATATATGTATCTCATTCTGCGGTTATAAACCACCTTAAAATCTTACTTGCATAACTGTTAACATGTTTCAAATTAACAGCCCCCTTTTTAGTATCTTCAAATCTCAATTATCTGTTTTTAGAGATACAGCTTGTTTGCACTGATTTGGTCTGTGATCAGCTTGCTATTATCAGGCCACTCCCCACATCCTCTTGAGGCTGTTCTTGTTCATTTCAGCATTATCACAGGAGATGATAGTTATTTGTTATTCTCTTTATTTTTACTTTGAAGTGTTGGTTCACTTAGTTAATAATGATACTCCTCAGTTCATACCACTTACCATTTTGGGGCAGAATGTGACCATCTCTTTGTTTTTTTTATTCCCTTTTGCATCCCTTCTTTCAGTCTCTGGAAATCATTCTCATGTATTGAATGAACATTCTTTTGGTTTATATGTGTTTTAAGTATCTCTTAATACCTTGGACCCCCATGATTAAAATTTATATGAATGGTTTTGTCCCACACACCTCACAGTGTCTCTTAATGTTTTCCCTGCACGCTATGTTTCTCATTTCTATCCAGGGTATTATGCATAGGTCCAGTCCATTGCCTTTTTTAAAAATGTTTTATTTTGTATTGGGCTATAGCCAATTAACCAACAATGTTGTGATAGTTTTAGGTGAACAGCAAAGGGACTCAGCCATATATATACATGTATCCATTCTCCCCCAACCTCCCCGCTCATCTAGGCTGCCACGTAACATTGAGCAGAGTTCCATATGCTATATAGTAGGTCACTGTGGGTTATCCATTTTAAATACAGCAGTGTGCAGATGTCCATCCGTAACTGTCCCTTTCTCCCATCTTCCCCCCGGCAACCAGAAGTTCATTGTCAAAGTCTGTGAATCTGTTTCTGTTTCGAAAGTAAGTTCATTTATATCACTTCTTTTCAGATTTCACATAATAAGGATCTTATATGATATTTCTGCTTCTGTCTGACTTAGTTCACTCAGAATGATACTCTCTGGTTCCATCCATATTGCTGCAAATTTCTTTCTTTCTTTATATATATATATATATATACACACACACACACACACACACACACACCCCCATCTTTATCCATTCCTCTGTCATTTATCCATTCCATGGGCATTTAGGTTGCTTCCATGTCTTGGTTATTGTAAGCAGTGCTGCAATGAACATTGGGGCGCATGTATATTTTGGGGTCATATTTTTCTCTGGATAGATGCCCTGGAGTGGGATATCAGGGTCATATGGTAAGTCTATTTTTATTTCTTTAAGGAGCTTTCATTCTGTTCTCCCTAGTGACTGTACCTGGAGAAGGCAATGGCAACCCACTCCAGTATTCTTGCCTGGTGAATCCCAGGGACAGAGGAGCCTAGTGGGCTGCCATCTATGGGGTCGCACAGAGTCAGACACGACTGAAGCAACTTAGCAGCACAGCAGCAGTGGCTGTACCAATTTACATCCTCACCAAAAGTGGAGAAGGGTTCCCTTCTTTCCACACCCATTCCAGCATTATTTGTGGATTTTTTGATGATAGCCATTCTGGGTGGTGTAAGGTAATATCTCATTTTAGTTTTGATTTGTATTTCTCAAATAATTAGCAATGTTGAACATCTTTTCATGTACCTATTGGCCGTCTGTCTGTCTTCTTTGGAGAAATGTCTATTGAGGTCTTCTGCCCATTTGTCAATTGGGTTGTTTGTTTTGGTGCTGTTAAGTGTCATGAGCTGTTTGTAAATTTTGGAGACTAATCCCTTATTGGTCGTATCATTTGCATATATTTTCTCCCAATCTGTGGGTTGTCTTTTTGTTTTGTGTTTCCTTTGCTGTGCAAAAGCTTTTGTGTTTAAGTAGGTCCCTGTTGTTTATTTTTGGTTTTATTTCCGTTATTCTGGAGGAGACAGTCCATGACTTCTAACTGCAATAGAGTTCCCCATGCTGGACATGTAATTACACTTTGCCCTAGTTCTCTTACTGGGATTCCACTTCCCTGTCCCCTTATATGATACTGCAGTGAGCAGTTTGAAAATACATAACTTAGGGAATTGCTGAAAGAGTTACCATTTCCCTGAAAGATACCCTAGGCTCATCTTACTTTTCAATCTCAAGAAAGTCCTGCCTCCTTTCGTTCAGGGAAATCCTGGTTCTCTGATGAAACACAGTGGTCCAGTCTGCTGTCATATCCATCCCCTGACATTGTGAAGCTCTCCTGAGTGCTGGGCGCTACGCTTAGGGCTCTCCCTGCACAGTTGACAGCAGCCCCGTGAGGAGGTGCCATTGGCATCACTTTGGAGATGAAGACACTGAGCCTACCGAGGTGAAATCAGTAGTGAAATCTTTGCTCTGTTCTGCAGCATCCCTTACGTGCTGGTCTTGGAATGCGGTGCTAAGCAAAACCTCCTCCCTGCCTTCGTGGAATTCAGTGTCTCATGGAGCTTGTGGAGTGCCAGATCCATGAATGAATGTATTGGTAGATGGAGGTCACTTTTGTGAAGAAATGAGGGTGTGGTTCAAAAAGAGTGCTTATGGAAATGTAACTCAGATGGGACTAATGATTTCTTTCCTATTTTTTTTCT
Organism: Bison bison bison; assembly: GCF_000754665.1. Lineage (NCBI taxonomy): Eukaryota > Metazoa > Chordata > Mammalia > Artiodactyla > Bovidae > Bison > Bison bison. The sequence continues at coordinate 9,873,719 of NW_011494942.1, read as the reverse complement.
TTTTTATGTTAACTTATTTTGACAGGCATGACAATCCCAGTCTCCAGTTTAACCCTCCACCCCATCTTTTTTGTAATATTATTTATTTATTTTTGGCTGTCCTGGGTCTTTGTTGCTCCATGGGCTTTTCTCTAGTTGTAGTGCACAGGCTTCTCGTTGCCTTGGCTTCTGCAGAGAATGGCTCTAGAGCACAGGCTCAATAGTTGTGGCACACGGGCTTAGTTGCTCCAAGGCATGTGGGATTTTCCTGGATCAGGGATTGAACCTGTGTGTCTTGCATTGGCAGACAGATGCTTTACCACTGAGCCACCAGGGAAGCGCCCCCCTGCCCCCCATCTGTAATAATGTGAAGTCTGTCTTTGTGTCTGTTTTGTTTCCTTCCCTGAGCTATCAGCTTTCTTGCTCCCAATTATATTTGACAATAATCACTGCAGATTTTCTGTATTGTACTGTGTATTTTACAATATGTAACATGTATCCAATAACACTAAGTCTAAAGTTCATTCACAATGCTTCTGAGTTTAAGAATATCAATTTTCACACGCAACTTGCCAGTGTATTTCTGGAATTTTAAGCGGGGAGGGATTTGAGGGAAGGAAAACCTTGGTAAAAAATTAGTATCAAAAGTATACAATGGAAAGAAAATTTCCTTCCTACTCTCATTCTGATCCAGAGTCCACTGTTCACCTTCTTCTAAGCAATTCCTATTGCCAGTTTTCTCATATCCTTCTTGAGATATATATTGATAAATATACACACCCATACTTGGTTACATATGTTTGTATGTTAAGTATTAACCTTCTTTTTTAAAAAATGGCAGTACTTCTTTCTTCAATTTTTGCCAGTAATCCAAATTTT